>NC_089271.1:126830059-127546355 GCF_963930625.1 Muntiacus reevesi | reverse complement strand
TAATAAACTTCCCACAAGACCAACAGTAATCAAGTACCTATACACTGAACCCAGAGTAGTACCAGAATCCCCAGATAACCTGCCAGGCATCTTCCCTGAGAATTCTTTCCTGTGTCTTTCTTCAAATGAATAGTATGGACTCCTCCCCACCTTTCCGCTCTCCACAGTAGACACATCTTATCACATTTCTGCCACTCCTAAACTTGACCACTAATCACTCTCATGGTTATCAGTTCAGTTCAATTCAGTCACTCAGTCATGTCCAACTCTTTGCGACCCCATGAATTGCAGCACACCAGGCCTCCCTGTCCATCACCAACTCCCAGAGTCTACCCAAACCCATGCCCATCGAGTCAGTGATGCCACCCAGGCATCTCATCCTCTGTCGTCCCCTTCGCCTCCTGCCCCCAATCCCTCACAGCATCACAGTCTTTTCCAACGAGTCAGCTCTTCACATGAGGTGGCCAAAGTATTGGAGTTTCAGCTTCAGCATCAGTCCTTCCAATGAACACCCAGGACTGATCTCCTTTAGGATGGACTGGTTGGATCTCCTTGCAGTCCAAGGGACTCTCAAGAGCCCTCTCCAACACCATAGTTCAAAAGCATCAATTTTTCGGCACTCAGATCTTCACAGTCCAACTCTCACATCCATACATGACCACTGGAAAAACCATAGCCTTGACCAGATGGACTGTTGTTGGCAAAGTTATGTCTCTGCTTTTTAATATGCTATCTGGGTTGGTCATAACTTTCCTTCCAAGGAGTAAGCATCTTTTAATTTCATGGCTGCAGTCACCATCTGCAGTGATTTTGGAGCCCAAAAAAATAAAGTCTGACACTGTTTCCACTGTCTCCCCATCTATTTCCCATGAGTTTGATGGGACCAGATGCCATGATCTTAGTTTTCTGAATGTTAAGCTTTAAATCAACTTTTTCACTCTCCTCTTTCACTTTCATCAAGAGGCTTTTTCGTTCCTCTTCACTTTCTGCCATAAGTGTGGTGTCGTCTGCATATCTGAGGTTATTGATATTTCTCCTGGCAATCTTGATTCCAGCTTGTGCTTCAGTGTTCAGTTGTTCAGTTGTGTCCAATATTTTGCAATCCCATGGACTGTAGCCCACCTGAGCCCAGTGTTTCTCATGATGTACTCTCATGATGCAGAATTCAACAGTCATGAAACATAGACCTGATACAGTGAAGCTGCCCTCGGACATGTCTGTCTGGCACAGTGTAGCTCTAAATTGTTTTTGTGAATGCTCCTAGATTTATGGGTGCTCTCTGGTTTGCACAGTTACCACAACTCCCTGTTGAAGCATCAGCCACATCCAACATTGCATTATCTCTTAGTCCAGGATCTTATTTAACCAGGGCCTGATGCTGGCTACTTTGTTGTTGGGGTCCTCTGCTTACAGGCTTTGTAATAGTTTCATTCCTTCTATACATCTCAGGGCAATCATAGAACCTTCTAACTAAATCCCAATAATTTCATTCCAAAGGGCTCCATTCTCCTGTGGCTATTGATTTCCATTGCTAACTGCCTCTTTATAACTTAACACATAGTAAGCAGGAAAAAGGAACAAATGAAGCATATTTTCTAAGCAAACTAAAGAGTATATTAAATGTCCATACAGGCCAGAGTGAGTTGCATCCCAGATGTTATGCAATACCAGAAAGACTGGTATCTAAAAGCCAGGTTTTAGAGGGGAAGGTCAAGGTAGGAACCATAGAGGTTTGGGGCACTTGTTTCTCACAGCTACAGAAAGTGAGGTAAAGGGACTAAATCAAAAGTTTCACTCACATTTGGCCCTCAGGGAAGATTCAGAGAAGGAATCTGTGCATGAGGAGAACTTTAAACTAATAAAAGGGGTACTGAGGTTGTGGTCTTGAATTATCTTCTTCGTGTATGTGCATTATTTTCAGGCTTCCCTGGTGGTTCAGTGGTAAAGAACATGCCTGCCAGTACAGGAGATCTGGGTTCGATCTCTGGGTCAGGAAGATCCCCTGGAGAAGGAAATAGCAACCCACTCCAGTATTCTTGCTTGGAGAATCCCATGGACAGAGGAAACAGGTGGGCTACAGTCCATGGGATTGCAAAATATTGGACACAACTGAACAACTAAACAACAATAACAAATTATTTTCAGTTAATGTAAACCCTACATGGGAGTTCCCTGGTGGTCCAGTGGTTAAGACTTCATGCTTCCACTGCAGGGGGCCCGGGTTCAATCCCTGGTCGGGGAACTAAGATTCCACAATCTGCTCAGTGCAGCTAAAAACAAAACAACAAAAAAAGACCTCTGTACAAAACAATACTAGTGTATCTCCTTTCCTATTACATAAGTGATTTAACATTTCAGTGAAGACTCAATGCCTCCTAGAAGCCTCTCAGCACTTAGCTCAAACTTATCCAGCAGAGCAAGTTGCATCAGATATCTTATTCTTACCCCTCCAGAGCCACTTTGCTTCTCCAACTTTCTCTGCCATAGGAAGGCCTCCTTGCCCTCTGACTTTTATTTGAGGCTCAGCTAAAGAAGAACTCCAGTAGGAAATTGGAAGAGTAACAGGAGTAAGGGAGTAGCCTTAATTCCCCTGGCTCCCTCCCTCCAGGGCCATCTGGACCTGGTTATGTCCCTCAACAGAAGGTTACTGTTTCTCTAAGCATGACTTCATCTACTCCACACTCTCCTTGGGTTTCCAATATACACTTCTGCCCCCTCATCTTGCAGCAGCTCTACAGCTATTAAACCTTCATTGCTGACTAGCCCTTATGGTTCTATACACCTCATCCTCATCTTTTTAGTGAGTCCCTTTGTAAACAAACCCTCTTCAAAACCCTAATATAGATATGTTCTCTCTTTTCTATGGGACCTGGACAAATACACACATGCTCCAAAACTATTTATGAATTCATGAATGAATCCTTTGGGGACTAACATGCCTTCAGCCTTCTCAAATGAATCCAGAAGTTCCTCAACATTTAACCACATCTCTCAGTGCTGATTTATATCTGTCTTGAATGCCCCAATAGAACATAAACAGCTTGAAGACAAGGGATGGGTAAATTCAAGATCTGGTAATACATCTACATGTTAAGGTTGGGCAGATACTTCCGGTGCTGGTAATACATCTACATGTTATCACTGGGCAGATGCTTCTGGTGCTGGTTATAGGAGGAAATCCAATATGGTAGGCCAGAGCAGGATATCTAAAGGATGGGCAATAGATAATGGGCAATAATCTGGATAATCAGTTGGTATCAGAGAGCTCAGTACCAAATTGATAGCTGTCTTCTGATTTGGTTTTTCATTTCCTAATTCACTTATTCATTAATTATTTATTCAATTTTCTTTACCTATTGAATAAACTTTATTTAGAAAGTTGAGATGAAGGACTTTCCTGGTGGTCCAGTGGTTAAGAATCTACCTTGCAATGCAGGGGACAAGGGTTCAATATCTGGTTGGGGAAATAAGATTCCATAGGCCATGGAGCAACTAAACCCATGTGCTACAACTGGAGGGTCCATTCACTGCAATGAAAGAGCCCACATGCTCCAACTAAGACACAATGCAGCCTGATAAATAAATACGTATTTTAAAAAGAGAAAAGTTGTGATGAGTGAGACATAGTTCTTGTCCTCTGATTTCCAACAGAAAAACCCCAAGACAGGCTGATAATTAGATAGTCCTTGAAGTTGGCTTTCTATTGACATGTTAGCAGCTAGCAGGACCAGAAATCCAACATGGAATTCAGGGAGTTTTCATAAGGTGGTGGGAGGGGCAGTAGAGCTGACAAAATTAAGATCAGGGTCAGTCCTGGGGGAATGAAGATGTTGGGCAGGCTACCAGATAAGGTCTCCAGCACAGGAAACAAGACACTAATCAGAGCCAAGACACAAAGTAAGGACTGGCTCTCACAATAAGACAGTTGGCCAATTATCAGGATGGAAGGGAAAGGTCAGGGCTAGTTAGGCAATGAAGACAATCGAGGATGAGTACGAGAATATTGCTCGGAAAATGCTGAAAGCTTCTGTCAGAGATGCATCCAAGTGTCAAAATGAACTGTTCCCCTGCTGCTGATGAAAGGGATGGAAAAAAAACACAGAGAAGGAGAAAAGGATGCAAAGGCTTACCAATTAGCATCAGGTCTATGTGGATGGCTGACTAGTTGCCAAACAACCTCTCAGAGGGATGTAAGAATAAATGAGATCGCTACAAAATGCCGTATTTCCTTAGAACAGAGTGCTTTTTAAGAACAGACATGCACCATCACTCAATAAGGAGAAATCAAATATCATGCATTCAGTCATAGATTGTGAAGAGTTAATGCTAGCTTCTAGCATTTATCACCATAAATGTCCTTGAAAACTAAATTTTTCTTTTCAAAATCAAATTGTTTTAAATCCACCATGGGGACTTACTATTTAAGTAAACCCTGAAGTTAAACCTTATGCAAAGTTGAGAATCTCTTGTGTTATGCAAATAATTTTCCCCCTTGATTATATTTGTATATTTGCGTATTAGGTCCCCTTAAAGTGGAAACCTTTCAAGATGAGGGGTAATGTTGAACTGAGAACCACTCATAGGGTTCAGCATGACCCATGCTGCTAGGTTCAGGATGTGACATTTGAAGGGCAATGATTCAAGATTACTTCCATTGCTTCAAAGTCAAGCAATATATATGGAATCTTAAAAAAAAAAAAAAAGAGTAAAAATTAATCTATCTTCAAGACAGAAATAGAGTCATACATGTAGAAAACAAACTTACAGTTACCAGAGGGTAAGGTGGGGAGGATAAATTGGGAGATTGGGATATTGACATATTCACATTACTATATACAAAATAGATAATTAATAAGGACCTACCATATGGTGCAGGGAACTTTACTCAATACTCTGTAACGGCCTATATGGGAAAGAATCTTAAAATGAGTGGCTATATGTATATGCATAACCGATTCACTTTGCTGTCCACCTGAAACTAACACAACATTGTACATCAACAATATCCCAATAAAATTTTCTAAAACATTTTAAGAAACTCCTAGCAAAAGTGACACAACTTTGCAGATAAATGCATAGATGTTCCAAAGCAAAACAAGGCCTTTCAAACCCAAAGCAAGACTGAGACCAGGGAGCATGGGGACTGGAGGAGATCCCATCAGAGAAGCAGCTGTAACATCATGCAGAACATAAAGCAAAAATAAGTGACTCCAGGCGAGGCCAGGACTAGTATTGAGAAGTCACCTACATCAAGCTGGGTTAGTTATTGAATTGGAGCTAAGAAGTAGGTAACAAATTAGGAGCGTACACAACAAAAGAGGTCCTAGAGACAGAGCACCCTAATCAAGATTAATAAAAGACTGGAAAACTGGGGAGATGTAGGGTGACCAGCTGTCTGTTTTTGTGTGGCACTGAGGAGTTTTGTGGAAGGTAAGACTTTTAGTGCCAAGATAGGTAAAGCTGGATAGTTGTTCACTCCAGGTGCATCTGGTAGTTATCAAGCCAGGTGTAGTTAAAGATGTGGACAGCACTTAACATAGTCAGTCCTAGAATCTCTAAATACTACTTGATCACTACTCCTAATGCATTAGTTTCCAATTGCTATAACAAAATACCACAACTCCGTGCCTTAAAACAGCACAAATTAACTTAAAGCTCTGGAAGACAAAAGTCAGAAATGGATATCACTTGACTGAAGCCAACGTGACTGCAGGGCTATTCTCCCTTCCAAGATTCTAGGAAGACTCTGTTTCCTTGCCTTTTCAGCTTCTAGAGCTGCATTCCTTACATGTCTTGGCTTGTGGTCCCATCTTCCAACTTCAAAGCCAGCAGTGCAGCATCTTCAAGTCTCTATTTCTATCTTCATATTGCCTTCTGTCTACCTCTGGCTCCTCCCATATCTCTCTCTTATAAAATCTTGGTGTTTACATTGGGCCTACACAGATAATCTAGGATAATCTTCCCATCTTGAGATCCTTAATTTAATCAACTACGCCAAGCACCTATAAGATAACATTCACAGGTTCCAGGGATTATGAACACACTTGAGGGCGGTGGGGCAAAGGATCAATTTGGGGGGTGAGACGGCAAGTTTGCCAGAGATATAGGATGGTATTGAGAGCTGAGTGAGCATGGTTCATTCTTCTTCACCGCTATCCAACCATGCCCATATTCCCCAACACTGACAACTCTTAGGTATGAGAAAAGAGAGAGAGAGAAAGAAAAGGCAAGTGGGAAGATGCCCAGAACAGGAACACAACAAACAACAGACCAAAAGAACAGATGGCAGGAATGCTTCCCTCTTACCCTAAAGGGCCTAATCACAAGGGGCTTGGACTCTAGCAGTGAAAGTAAGAAATAGATTTAAGGGACTAGATCTGATAGACAGAGTGCCTGAGGAGCTATGGACGGAGGTTCATGACACTGTACAGGAGACAGGGAGCAAGACCATCCCCAAGAAAAAGAAATGCAAAATGGCTGTCTGAGGAGGCCTTACAAATAGCTGTGAAAAGAAGAGAAGCCAGAAGCAAAGGAGAAAAGGAAAGATATTCCCATTTGAATGTAGAGTTCCAAAGAATACCAAGGAGAGATAAGAAAGCCTTCCTCAGCAATCAATGCAAAGAAATAGAGGAAAACAAAAGAATGGGAAAGACTAGAGATCTCTTCAAGAAAATTAGAGATACCAAGGGAACATTTCATGCAAAAATCTGCTCAATGAAGGACAGAAATGGTATGGACCTAACAGAAGCAGAAGATATTAAGATGCGGTGGCAAGAATACACAGAAGAACTGTACAAAAACTATCTTTAGCCAGATAATCACAATGGTGTGATCACTAACCTAGAGCCAGACATTCTGGAATGTGAAGTCAAGTGGGCCTTAGAAAGCATCACTATGAACAAAGCTAATGGATGTGATGGAATTTCAGTTGAGCTATTTCAAATCCTGAAAGATGATGCTGTGCAAGTGCTGCACTCAATATGCCCACACATTTGGAAAACTCAGCAGTGGCAACAGGACTGGAAAAGGTCAGTTTTCATTCCAATCCCTAAGAAAGGCAATGCCAAAGAATACCCAAACTACCACACAGTTGCACTCATCTCACATGCTAGAAAAGTAATGCTCAAAATTTTTCAAGCCAGGCTTCAACATACTTGAACCATGAACTACCAGATGTTCAAGCTGGTTTTTGAAAAGGCAGAGGAATCAGAGATCAAATTGCCAACATCCACTGGATCATCGAAAAAGCAAGAGAGTTCCACAAAAACATCTATTTCTGCTTTATTGACTATGCCAAAGCCTTTGACTGTGTAGATCACAATAAACTGTGGGAAATTCTGAAAGAGATGGGAATACCAGACAACCTGACCTGCCTCTTGAGAAATCTGTATGCAAATCAGGAAGAAACAGTTAGAACTGGACATAGAATAACAGACTGGTTCAAAAGAGGAAAAGGAGTATGTAAGGCTGTATATTATCACCCTGCTTATTTATCTTATATGCAGAGTACATCATGAGAAATGCAGGGCTGGATGAAGCACAAGCTGGAATCAAGATTACCAGGAGAAATATCAATAACCTCAGATATGCAGATGACACCACCCTTATGGCAGAAAGTGAAGAGGAACGAAAAAGTCTCTTGATGAAAGTTAAAGAGGAGAGTGAAAAAGTTGGCTTAAAGCTTAACATTCAGAAAACTAAGATCATGGCACCTGGTCCTATCACTTCATGGCAAATAGATGGGGAAACGGTGGAAACAGTGTCAGACTTTAGTTTTTGGAGCTCCAAAATCACTGCAGATGGTGACTGCAGCCATGAAATTAAAAGACACTTGCTCCTTGGAAGAAAAGTTATGACCAACCTAGATAGCATTTTAAAAAGCAGAGACATTACTTTGCCAACAAAGGTCCATCTAGTCAAGGCTATGGTTTTTCCAGTAGTCATGTATGGATGAGTGCCAAAGAATTGATGCTTTTGAACTGCGGTGTTGGAGAAGATTCTTGAGAGTCCCTTGAACTGCAAGGAGATGCAACCAGTCAACCCTAAAGGAAATCAGTCCTGAATATTCATTGGAAGGACTGATGCTGAAGCTGAAACTCCAATTCTTTGGCCACCTGATGTGAAGAACTGACTCACTGGAAAAGACCCTGATGCTGGCAAAGATTGAAGGTGGGAGGAGAAGGGGATGGCAGAGGATGTGTAGGTTGGATGGCATCACTGACTCAATAGACATGAGTTTGAGTAAACTCTGGGAGTTGGTAATGGACAGGGAGGCCTGGTGTGCTGCCTGGCATGCTGCCTTTCTGACCATGGGGTCAGAAAGAGTCAGACACGACAGAGTGACTGAACTGAACTGAACTGGACTCCAGCACTTAAATTGTTTATTCCTCACATCTGGAAGGCTAATGACATATTATTTAGCCTAAGGTATAGGCAAGTATTAAGAAGCAGAGATATTTGTCTGCCAACAAATGTCCATATAGTCAAAGATATGGTTTTTCCAGTAGTCATGTATGATTATGAGAGTTGGACCATAAAGAAAGCTGAGTACTGAAGAACTTATGCTTTTGAACTGTGGAGTTGAAGACTCTTGAGACTCCCTTGGACTGCAGGGAGATCAAACAGTCAATTCTAGAGGAAATCAATGCTGAATACTCACTGGAGGGACTGATATTGAAGCCCTAATACTTTGGCCACCTGATGCAAAGAGACAACTCATTAGAAAAGACCCTGATGCTGGGAAAGATTGAAGGCAGAAGAATGGGGTGACAGAGAACGAGATGGGTGGATGGCATCACCTACCCAATGGACAGGAGTTTGAGCAAACTCTGGGGGAAGGAAGGGAAGCCTGGTGTACTGCAGTTCATGGGGTCACAAAGAGTTGGACAGGACTGAGCAACTGAACAACAACAAATAGGCAAGTATAGAAAACTGTCTTACAAAATGTCAGTATAATACCAAATTCTCAATGGCAAATTAGTCACCTTGTTTTTTGAGGGGCCAACAAACTGTATATATGCTCACAGCTCTTCCACAAAGCCAAAGAGCCTCTATTATGGAAAAAAAAAAGGTAAGGGAGGATAAGTGATGGCTCAAAGGAGATCCACAGAGATACGAGGTACAGCTCCATGAAGTTAATGACAATCCAGTTGTGTTGAGGCTGAATCTGCACAAATTAGGGACATATCCCAAGGGACTGGTGTCTGTTAGCATCAGAAAGTTTGGTTTTCACTGTTGTGTTCCAGTGAGGAACTAATTAACCTGGCAAATTTTGTTGAGATCCTACTGTTTTCTAGGCATGATAAGAAGCATTTTTTTGGCCACACAACATGTAGGATCTTAGTTCCCTGAGCAGGGATCAAACCCGCACCCTACAGTGTAAACATGGAGTCTTAACCACTGGACTACCAAAGAAGTCCTATAATAAGCTTTTAATGTTAGCTCATTTAATTTTTCCAAAAGTTGAACAAGGCAAGTGTTATTCCTATTTGGAAAATGAGAAGTAGATGGAGAAAGGTGAAATAGTTCACCTAAATTCACATGGTTAAGTGAGTTAAACCAAAGTCATCTACTGAAAAGCCCTATGTGTTTGCTAGTACAGAAAGGAAATTAATCACAGTGCCTAATTTTGACACTACTAAGCTCCCTCAGTTCCCACCAATATTACTGAAAAGGATGGAGTCTGTGTAAACATAAATTGCAATAAGGGCAAAATTTATTAGGCTGCTTAAAGTGTACGAGTTAAACTTCCTCATTCCCCCTTCAGTTCAGTCGCTCAGTTGTGTCCAATTCTTTGCAACCCCATGGACGACAGCACACCAGGTTTCCCTGTCCATCACCAACTCCCAGAGCTTGCTCAAACTCATGTCCATCAAATCGGTGATGTCGTCTAACCATCTCATCCTCTGGGTCCCATTCTCCTCCTGCCTTGAAGCCTTCCCAGCATCAGGGTCTTTTCCAATGAGTCAGCTCTTTGCATCAGGTGGCCAAAGTATTGGAGTTTCAGCTTCAGCATCAGTCCTTCCAATGAATATTCAGGACTGATTTCCTTTAGGGTTGACTGGCTGGATCTTCTTGCAGTTCAAGGGACTCTCAAGAGTCTTCTCCAACACCACAGTTCAAAAGCATCAATTCTTCAGTGCTCAGTTTTCTTTATAGTCCAACTCTCATATCCATACATGACTACCAGGAAAACCATAGCTTTGGCTAGTTGGACCTTTGCGGCAATGTCTCTGCTTTTTATTATGCTGTCTAGGTTGGTCATAGCTTTTCTTCTAAGGAGCAAGTGTCTTTTAATTTCATGGCTGCAGTCACCATCTGCAGTGACTTTGGAGCCCAAGAAAATAAGTCTGTCACTGTTTCCATTGTTTCCCCATCTATTTGCCATGAAGTGATGGGACCCAACTAGAGTCTTCACTCTAGACCCAACCTGGAAAAGAAACCCTTCTGACAGGTAGACAGCTGTATTACAGGCATATTGCAGATACCAAGACTAGGAAAGGATATCCCTGGAAAATTGTTACTCATTGTCTTATACCTACTTTTAAAATTAATGCTTATAAATATACTTATCACAGTATGGACCGAAACAAAACCAAATTACTTTGAGACATTAAGCTATCCTATCAACATCTATAGCTCTTTGCTTCTTATTTCCAGAATGATTTCTTTATCCCCTTCTTTCCAAATGAGAAATTTAACTGTCTTTATTCTAGAGGTGGGTACAGTACTGAGGATTAAGAAGAAAGACTAGGATTCCCTATGGATTAGCAGGCCAGTCTGAATTTGACCCACATTGAATAATAGCAAAGGTAATATATCCAGACTATTCCTTTCCACCTGTTAACATTCCATCTATAGAAATCAACCAGGCTATGTTAGCTTGCAGGAAAAGAACCCCCAAAGCCTCAGGAAAAATGCATGATTTTCCTGGAGAAGAAAAATTTGGAATGACACATTTTGTGGAGAAATATTAATAGGTAATGTCAAATAGGAGAAGGCAATGGCACCCCACTCCACTACTCTTGCCTGGAAAATCCCATGGATGGAGGAGCTTGGTAGGTTGCAGTCCATGGGGTCGCGAAGAGTCGGACATGACTGAGCGACTTCACTTTCACTTTTCATTTTCATGCATTGGAGAAGGAAATGGCAACTCACTCCAGTATTCTTGCCTGGATAATCCCAGGGACGGGGGAGATTGGTGGGCTGCCCTCTATGGGGTCGCACAGAGTCGGACACGACTGAAGCGATTTAGCAGCAGCAGCAGCAGCAATGTCAAATAATTTGAAGGAGAAAGAAAGTCAAATTCAAGATACAGAAATGGTCAAAGCAGTTGTCTCTCTGAACTCTTCACCCTACAGAAGGAAAAAAAAAAAAAAAAAACCTTAGCCTGAATAAGTGAGAACAAGTTAAAAATTGTTCAGTGGTTAGGAAATCAAATGGACTCCTGTGATGGAATACAGAATGACTCAAATGAACAGCCAAGAACAGAATATTGTACAGGCTCCCTCTGTGGCTTCTCCCCAGACAAGGTGAGCCCTTGCCACTCCCTTTCATCTTGAATCAACCTTCTCATTCCAGCAGTCCTTCTCTTGGGTTTCCAAAGTCCAGCAGCCCCACTGTGCCCTAGGCTGGAGCATTCAGTGGGGTTGAAACTGCTTCATGGATCCAATCTCTTTGCTCCCAGCACACTTGCCAATGGCAATGTTTTAGTGATCGGTACACAGGGAATATATTACCTACTAAGTTTTTCTGCTTCAGCCCAAAGGAATGCCACTAGTGGGGATAGGGCAGACAATGAGATTGACTCAGAGTTGAGCTTCTAAGATGCAGTTTAAATAGTAATAATCACTAACTAACTCATTGAGAATCCCACACACACACATTTTAATATTAGATTACTGACTAAAGGGATTTCCGAAGCTTCACCAAAGAAAAGAACAAAGCAGACACTTTTGCTGATAAAAGATGTGAGAGTTTTCTCACACTGGCATCAGTTTGGTTTTTAAGAGTATAAGACTTCAGACTTCAAGTCTTCTGGCAATGTCAGGCATTTGACTAGAGGGAAAGAGACTTGTACCATCCCCAAAGCCCTAAGGCAGATTCGATTTAAGAAGACTTTGAAATTAAAAAAAAAAAAAAGTGACCAAAAAACTCCCTGCAGGACATTCAAATCACCAGTCTGCCTTTATGAACTGAAGATCCCTATTACATGGGGAGGAGAGGGTGGGATGGACTGGAAGACTGGGGCTAACATATGTACACTACTATGTGGAAAATCCCTGGGTTGGGAAGATCCCCTGGAGAAGGAAATGGCAATCCACTCCAATATTCTTGCCTGCAGAATCCCATGGACAGAGGAGACTGACAGGTTACAGTCCATAGGGTCTCAAAGAGTCAGATACGACTGAAGCGACTTAGCATGCACTTATGTAGAAAACACATAACTAATGAGAACCTATAGCTCAGGGAACTCTAGTCAGTGTTCTGTGGTGACCTAAATGGGAAAGAAATTGAAAAAACAGGGGATATATATTTATATATGTAAACGTAGAGCTGATTCACTTTGCTGTAGAGCAGAAATTAACACGACATTGTAAAGCAACTATACTCCAACTTTTTTAAAATGCCAAATACTTAAGAAAGGAATGGCATTGAGACACTCATCAACATTGCTAAAATACGGTTTGAGACCTCAAATTAGACATCCCTAAGGGAAAAGGCCCAGCACCTAAACATCGTGATGAGGAAAGAGAAAGAGCCTCATTTACTTCCTGGGAGGAGTGCCCTGAGGTCCCTGGAGTTGTGGTCAAGGAGAGAGAGCTAGTTCTGGGAAGGGTAGATAAAGAAGGTAGAGAGGAAAAAAGAGAGAGTCACTGAAAGTGGAGGGGGCCTTCCAGAAAAAGGGCTTTGACTTCCCAGTCTTCCTGGATCTAGTCCAAGTGCCAGTGGAAGCAAGTAGTCTTGACAAACTTCCCAAAGCCCTCTCCTTAGGCTTGAAGCCTCCCTCTACTAAACTATCAAGAAAAATGCTATTTCAGTCAAGACACCTGCTGCCTGTTTATAGGAAAAATCAGTAATAAATCTCCACACCAACCGAAAAAGGGATTGTGCTGTATATTAAACCAAGCTTCTGCCACGTCAAGTGTCAGTCGGAGAGAATGACAGCTTCTGACCGAAGACTAGCAGTATGTAGCAGAGCAGGTATCTTATAAAGCTTCCATAAATCACCATCCCCACCACAAATATCAGCTCCCAAATAAAAGATGTCCTGACTCTGCATAGAGAATGAAGAAAGTGGTACTTAATTTTCATAAACTTGGACAAAAAGGATCTGAACAAATCAACCAAATCTCAAAGATATTCCCAGAATGAAGACCTAGCTGGCTTTCTGCTGACTTGTTCTTTAAGGATCTTAAGTTCTTTTAAAGCAAGAGCTATCATTTACACAAGGTGGTATCTTGGTTTAGAAAACTGTCTCAGTTCAATGAGGAAAAAAACATTTGGTAATGAAGGAAACATGACAATTGCTACCTTCATGTTCCATTATTGCAAGTCCCCATATTCTTAAATATGACTTGAAAAACAATACATTTGCCTTAATCCATTAAATCTATTTTTCTCTCCCTCCTTCCTCATAACTTACCCCCTTTTGCTCTTCACTGCCTTTTCTCAAATCTTCCTCCTCCTCCTTTCTCTCTCTCCCTCTCTCCCACCCTCTCCTCTCCCTCTCTCCCTCCCTGCATCCACCCTGCTCACCCCTATTCCCATCTGTCTCACTTACTTGAAGGAAGCTCAGATCTAGACTGACAGTATGACCTTGGGCTGTTTTTGCTTCACAGAGGTCCAGGCCTCAAAAATGTGTGCTGCACTAGATTTGACATAAGTAGAAGAAATGAAATTGGAAAAAAAAATAGAAAGGGAACACTGTTCTGACTAAGAATAGAGTGGGATGACATCGAGGAATTGCAAAACCTAAAGAAAATATTTCCATTGCGCTAACAAAGGACGAACTCTACAAAGAAGGCTTTTTGAAAACCTCAATGTGTAAAATCAACAGCTAGCTAGAAGACAGTAGAACAAATTCTCATTAATTTGGATTCTAATAAAGTAGGGATGGAGAGTACTGAGGAAGTGGAAATATGATTTTTGCAGAGTAAATATTTTAAAACTGCTTCTTCCTTTAAAGACTTTCAAAGTCTTAGAGAGAGTCAGAGGGAGAGAAATGGAGTCAGGGAAAGAGAGAGAGAGATCATAAATCTGTGATATTTTCAAACCAAGAGGAAAGAGTATACACTTTTGAGTCTTAGTCACCTCCTAGCCACATGATTGGGGGTAAAGCCTCAGTATATCAATCAGGGCCCAACCAGGAAATCAAAACTTATTTTCAATATAGTCTTTGGAATAGAGGATATTTAAGATAAGAAATGCATTATGCAGTGATTGAGGAGCTGAGAAGCCAAAAAGAGGAAAGGGAGACAACCCAGATATTAGAAACAGCAGGAGGCCATGAGCACTCTTAGGACTGGAGAGGCAAGGAGAATAAACGGTACCCCCAGGGTCCAAGGACCAAAGTCCCCCAAAAGATGCTGGAACCACAGTAGGGTCTACCTGATGGAAGCTGGAGCCACAGAGGAAAGGCAGCCACTTCTGAAGGCACTGCCCTCGGCTGGAGAGTGGACAAGGGTGATAAATACCCTGGCCTCTTCCTTCTTCCTGCCCCTCAACCTTTTTCTAGCATCTCCCTTGCATTGAACGCATCCAGAAGCTAGTTATCACAGGAGCCTGAGAAATAGAGTCTGCAGGTGTTGGCAGGGTAAGGGAAAAACAAGGAATGAATCTGAGGGCATACAGGTCCAGAACTGGTACACTCATTTTCCTTCCTCTGAAGTGTGTGCGCTCAGTCGCTAAGCTGTATCTGACGCTTTGCCATCCCAAGGACTGCAGCATGCCAGGCTTCCCTGTCCTTCTATAAAGTGGCGGCAATAATACCAACCTCCCTGCGTTGTTGAAATAATTAGAGTGTTGAAATAATTAGAGAGTTCATATAGTTAATTTCATTAGAGAGTATACATAAACTGCTGGACACAGCACCCAATACAAAACAGCACTCTGTACATGTTCATTTCTTTTTTAGTTCCAAAGACTCAAGATATTCAATTTAAAGTAAATGCCTGATTCTACCCAGAACTAGATACTGTTTGTATATTAAAAGCTTTTTGTTTCTAAGATAAACCAAAGTGAAGTAGACAATACTTTGTAATGGCCCATATGAGGAAGGAATCTTAAAAAATGGATCTATGTGTACATATAACTGATTCACTTTGCTGTACATTTGAAACTAACACAACATTTTAAATCAACTCTACTCCAATAAAAATGAAAAGAAAATAAACTTTAAAATTTGAAAACTAGGTGAAGCAGGAAAATGTTGCTTAGATTTTCTTCTGTGCAAATTTTTAACATTCCTGCTGAAAGGAATAAGAACTATTTCTCCCCATATGGTCATTTCAGGTTTTTCACTTTCAGACCAGACCTGTGTCCTACCTATTTTACTGAATAAGCTATATTATTGCCCAATTTTTATATAGCCTAATAAATTGATTTCTCTTAAAATATCAGTTTGTGATAGCAATGCCCCAGATACAAAGGAGTTAATGAATTCTACTAGTGAATACTACAAGGGGGCTTTTGTGATGGAAGAAAGTCCCTCAACAAAAGGCTAACTGAAGATAAATATCCCCACTGTCAAACACCAGCTGGGTCCAAAGCCTCCTGTTTATGTTAGAGAAGCCTCTGTCTTATAAATGTGTCCTTCAGCCTAATAGACCAGGCATGAATATTTCAGCAAAGGAATTTTGGAAAACCTTTGCTAGCCTTTCCAGAAAATAAAAATGCAAAGATTGAGACAGAGGGAATATTTAAGCCTCATGCATTATTTGTCATGTGAGATGTTGATCATGAAAGGGAATTTGAGTCTCAATCGCCGATGCCGCCACTTAGGAAATTTTGTCTTAAGGGACTCGAAAATGGTGAGACTTTGAGCTGCCATTGACATTTAAGCTAGACACAGAGGAATGGGGACCACAGAAAGTATCGGTGAGGGAAATGCAATTTGCAGCAACAGAGAACCTTTTAAAACTATGTGTTCTTCCTCTCTGTGCCTCTCCTTCCAGCCTCCAGCTCTCCAGCTGAGGGACAAATTCCCTAAGTCAGGAAAGTTACACTAAGGAAACAAAAGATCAACACTAATTGAAGGCATTTGTTTTTAAAAGCTGAAGATATTTTGTAAATAATAATCTCATGAATAATAATAAAGGTGGGGGGAATAGAGTTTCTACAAGGACTCCCAGATTTTTATAGAAAGAAGAAAAAGAAGATACTCATAGAATATCAACATTGAATTGGAGATCATGGGGTTTTTAATTTAGCATTAACTAGCTAACTCATTGAATAACTTTGTGCAGGTCTCATCATTCCCCTTGGTTTCAGTGTTCAATCTGTGCATAAGTAATGGTGTTAGCCATGATTTCTCAAGTTTCTAATAATGCTAAGATTCTAGAATCTGTTGATAAAAGCTTTATTTTATAAATCTAATGTGTAATAAGGAAGTCAGCCTGCTGGCATAAAGAAGGGTAAGGGGAGAGGAGAAATCTCTTTGTACTCCTGCTGAGCTAGAATAAATAATGATCTTCTTTCTGTCAACAAAAGGCTTAAATCAGCAGCCTAGGTAGACAATGTCAGTAAGGACTTACAAAGATTTGTCCTTGGAGTTAGCCAAAAGTTGACTCTAGTAAATATAGTCATTGTCCACATGGACTATTCAATTCCCAACCAGTTAGCCCAGTCATGCACCAGAATTGCCTTTGTGAAAACAGTAAAATAAGATAATAAATACAATGCATGCAATGAATCCAAGTGTTACAGTTACTTAGTATCCTTGGCATTCTGATGGAAGGGTATGGATTGACAACAACAGCAGAGGGTAGTGGCTACATCCACAGATGGACAGCCAGGTGGTCGGGGCTTGATCACCTCTTCCACCTACTAGCAGTGTAAGTGAGGGTGCATGTGTGTGTGCTAAGATGATTCAGTCGTATCTGACTCTCTGTGACGGTATAGACTAGAGCCCACCAGGCTCCTCTGTCCATGGGATTCTCCAGGCCAGTGTGTGGCCTGGAGTGTGTTGCCATGCCCACCTCCAGGGGATCTTCCAGACCCAGGGATAGAACCTAACTCTTACTTCTCCGGCATTGGCAGGAGGATTCTTTACCACTAGCGCCACCTGGAAAGCCCAGCGAGTGACAATGACAAGTAGCTTGGAGACATAAAGTTTCAAAATCTACTAGTAGATGGTGATTTCTTTGTTGAGGTTGTACCTGCTACCACTGCAGAAGTCTCTTAGTGAAACATTCCTGACTTCCCAGTATACCAGTTAGATAGATGATGTTCGATCCTTGCTTTGGAGTATGCTTTGCTTCTTTTAATCACCCATTAAAACTCCTCTGCCGTATATACCATTAACTCAGGTCCATACATGATGAATGCTGGCTAATCTGATGAATCAATCAAGTGTGTTAGTGAGCATTTAAGGCCCAGTAGTAACATGAAAATGTACTAAGACATAACACCTTGGTAGTTTAAAATGTCAGCTCTGGAGTAAAACAAATATGGTTTCTTATCACACCTTTGCCACTTTTATAAGCTGTGCAAACTTGAACAAACCCTTTTACCCCTCTGTGCCTCAGTTTCCCCATCTTGAGAAACTGGGTAGTACTTACCCACAGGGTTTTGTGTTACAAGAGATATAGCATCAAATGACTACCTGGTACAGAGAAGGCACTCAATTTCTTGCCTCCATCTCTGTCTTCGTCATCTCCACTTTTTTGCCAAAACAACTTATTGTTCTAGCTCTCAGTGGTCTGCTGTTTTGTTTCCACCCATGCAATTAACCAGTGATCAAAAGCCCAAACTGTTGGCACCAAATATGTCCTGGGAGGCTATTAACCAGACTGCAACATGGCTCCATCTCCTACTCCAGAGATACTGCTGGCTTTTGATGTCTTCAATTTATCCAGAGTAGGTGGTAATTCAACATTTCTTGGTTTGTGGAACTCTTCCCCAAAGCCATGTAATATAGCTAATCAACATCTAAGGAACTGCAACAACAAGGGACAGTAGAAGAAGAGTTCTGAACTTAAAGTCATTCCAGGACAAATTTTAGTGCTTGGGAAATATGTAGGCTGTCATCCTCAAAGGGCTAACAATCTCATCTCCTGCTTGTTTCAAATACTGCAGGAAGGTCTTTACCCTCTCAGAAGAGTTACTCCAGACACTTTCAAGCAAATTCCTCCAAATCTTTGGACACTAATACATCTAAAGAGGAGGGAATGGAAAGGCTCAGACATTAAAATAGAAACACCTTTGTTCATTAGGTCATTACTAGGAGAGTTAGTTGAATCCTCCAGCGATTAATTCACATAAGAGCAAATTGCAATTTTTCAACAGTAGCTGAGACTGTGGCCATCACCTTTATTACTCTAGACAGTCAGGCCCTAACAATTGCCCTAAACAAGGGCATGTGCCCTCATGCCACCCCAGGGGGAGCCAATTCCAATGGGCAGCATGGGGGAAATGGACAAGGTTTTTGATGACTGCTTATTAAAGACATAACAGAACCAACCTAGGGTATAATGTTGACCTTTTGGTCTTTAGAGAATGACTTTGAAGATAAATCTGATGCCTTGATACAGTTCATGTGACATCGTGCCTCTTCTGGGTGCCACAGCTGTTAAGAGACTAGAAGTTTAGGTGCCAAACACAGCCCTGTCAGGACCTCTCTCGATAACAAGGAAGACCAGATGTACGGTAAGACTGGCCCAATTCTACCCCACTAATATGAATAATATGGAGAAGACCATTCTTCATTAGTATAAGTCTAAATTTCACATTTATGAATCGATAAAGCTTTAGGATATTCAAACATATCCAATGACTCAGGAGTTTGTAAGCAAGGGATTCTTCCATGGGTTTTTTAATACAGAAATAAATATTGTAAATGAACTACTAAAGAACAAATGTTGGAGAAGGAAATGGCAATCCACTCCAGTATACTTGCCTGGAAAATCCCACAGACAGAGAAGCCTGGCGGCTACAGCCCATGGGGACTAAACCACCACCAAGGCCCAAATACACAGTGAAACCAGTAAGTGATATATGGTTGTCCAATCCTGAAGCAGTTGAAATGGGCTTTATTGGAACAGTACGACTTGAGTTAGGTCACAAGGGAAAGGCAGGCCTTAGAAAAGTGAAGAGGAAAGGTGATGACTTTCCAAGTTTATCAAATAGTTCCTTTGAGTTGATGGAATAAAGGCTCAGGCAAGTTACGTCAGTGAGAAATAACCATGCAGTATAAGACTACTTGGGAAAGTAGGAAATATAGAAAATAGTCTCAGTAGCCCCACAGCCTGGTGTGAACCTAAAAGATCTTTCAGGATATGCAGTTTTAGTAACTGAATAGCAAGTAAAAAAAAAAAATTTAGTAACCAGAAAGTCATCTATTACTTTCAACTCTAATCATGACTTTACATCTTCAGCTATTTTCACTTTGTCTCTGTTTTCCTCTCTACTTGCATCTTACTCTCCTAAAAATGTCTTGATAGTCTCTCTGTCAACTATGTCCCTACGTATTTATAGCTTCTGATTATTATCAATCCTGTTGATTAATCCTGATTATTAATCCTGTGTGTCTCTAGTTCCTTGCACACTCTACCATCTACTGATACTCTGTGCTTTTCATACATGTGCCTCAACAGAGAATCTAAATGGGCTGGACTGTCACTACTGAGTTTCAAGTACCACTTCTAGGAGAGCTCTTATGCTAGCCACCAGTAGGTCCCTGACTTCTCTGGACAAGTGAGTTTAGGTAAGGCCCAATCAGTTATGGCTGGGATGATAGGATGTTTTGGCATAAAATATGGTGGTGACCCATGGGGAAGGTCTCAGACGGAGCCATGTAAATGGCTTCTTACAGGGGGAAGTAGATCTGATCCCACCTTTCATTGTCTGCTTACCAAGCTGGAGATTGAAAGGTGGCAGTTTACACATGACTGAGAAATAACAAGCAGATGAGTCTATTGTTTTGTTTGAGCGACTGGAGGGCTTAAACCACAGAGAGTTATTTTCTCACAGTTCTGGAGTCTGTAAGTCCCAGATCAAATAATAAGTGCTATACTCATCGGAGTTCTTCTGAGAATTAAATGAGAAAACCTTTACAGAAGCACCTAGCATAGTACCTCCTATAGCAAGTGCCAGCCAGTTTGGTTTCTTCTGAACTCCTCTCCTTGGCTTACAGATAACTGCCTTCTCTCTGTGTCTTCACATGGTCTTTCCTGTGTGTGTACACATCCCTGGTTTTTCTCCCTGTGTCGAAATTTCCTTCTCTTGTAAGAACAGTCAGATTGGATAAGTACCCACCCTAATAGCCTCGTTTTAACTTAATTCCCTCTTTAAAGACACTAAATGCAAAATATCTCTATTCTGAGCTACTGGAGATGAGGGCTTCCCCATATCAGTAGAGGGGAGGGGTACAGTTCGGCCCATTAACAGAATGACTAAAGACGAGGTGAGGGGTGGGGAAGAAAACACTGTTTGTTAAGTAAGCACTTGCTATAGGAGGTACTATGCTAGGTGCTTCTGTAAAGGTTTTCTCATTTAATTCTCAGAAGAACTCCGATGAGTGTAGCACTTATTATTTGAATTTTATAGAAACAGAAACTGAAGACCAAATAGCTTAAGATTATATGACAATTGAGCTGAAATTCAACCTCAGGTGTGAATTACTCCCAAGCCAGTATTCTTGCCACTCCACACTGCCACCTCTTAGATGCATTTGGAAATATAATAATTAACTATATATTGTCATTTATTGCATTATATATTACTAGATATTGGGATTCAGAGAAGGCTCTAAATGTCAGTGCAAGAAGTCTGGTAGAGAATCATTGAAGTATTTGAACTACAAAGAGAAAATACTGGAAAGTGGTCTGCTAGGGAAACTAGGAAAAACTAACTTGTATTCAGTGCTTATTATGTGTCAGATATTGTACTAGTGCTTTACATGAATTAACTTATTCATTCCAAAAACCTTAGGAGATAGATATTATTACTGTCTCTGTTTTACACAGGAAGAAATTGAGACAGAAAGGTTAAGCAACTTGCCCAAAGGTCATACAATTTGTCAGTGGCAGACCTGGGATTTGAACACAAGCAGTCTGGCTCAGAAATTAATCCAATACATAGTGAAGGATGAAATATAGGAAAGAGAGTCTGGACACAAGGAGACCAGTTTTGAGGTGATTGTAAAGTCTCAGTTCAAGACAATGAGAGGCTGGATCAAAGTGATGGAGGAGAAGAAAGGAAGGGATCAATTTGAGAGACTTTTGGCAAAGGATCTCTGCCTCTCAGAATTAGCAAGGGGACATCTGCTGGGCAGGGGAAAGACCGTGTTGCTTGTCCACAGGTTCTCTCTAAAAGCTACCCCTAGTTCCCCAGCCTATCCATCCATGGCTAAAATAGAAAGAAAAAAAAATGAGAGAGAGAGAGTCCGGCAGGTGTGTTTTTCTAAAGAAATAACTTAAACCCATATGACTTTTTCTTTCCAATCAAAAGGTAGTAATTTTCTAATCTCAAAGGAGAGAGGCAGTTGCCCCCACCAAACAAGAGTCTAACTACCATCCACTGTATTTACTGGTGATTTATACCAATGGTTTCCATAGCAACAAGGAACTAACAACTTGGTAGCTGGGAATTAAAATGAAATTTCTAAGATTTCAGAAACTATATTCCAGAAAAATGCAGTATCTCATACAAAATCATGTATTTTGTCTAGTATTTAAAAATAAAATGTACTTGAAAAAAGATATTGAATATGTTTCCTATGAATGTTGACAACCCCTAGCCCAATCAAAGGACACATATTTCACAAAATTATGAGATTTCGTTGAAAAAAGTTTAAAGACTAAACTGTTCACTGACAATCTTCAAAATAGCTCAGTTTTTCATAGAAAAATGTACCCTTTTTCCCCCATATCATATTCATTATTTGAAAATGAACATGAAAGGGCAAGGCAACAAAGATTTGGTAAGTGCACCCTATCTAGGCCCTTCCACATACATGATCTCTTTTTAGTCTAAAGTTTGCCTTCAGAGCATACATTCAACCCAATCATTTTGTTTCCTGCCTCCAGGAAAGATATTTCCTAATGAATATATTTTACTTCAGTAGAAAGAAACTGGAGGTCAGGTGTAGCCAGTCCGTTGGGTGACTGCATTTTGATTTGCATTCAAGGATGGATTCAGATTTGGCAGCAGTTGGGGCACTTAGGGTTCCAGTGACCTAATGGCCAAATGGTCATTACTGCAAGGCAAAGTCAGAGACGGCAAGAACATCAGAATAGCACCAAGGCAAACAGCTCAGCCAGGTCCCAGTGCCATGCTGACTCCCTAAGATAGAATGGATAGAAAGCAATGAGCTTTTTATCATCTAAGGCCTCTGCTGGAAACTGGGAGTGGTGATTCAGAGATGGAATGACTATGATACACAGCAACTGATTTCAAGTGAGAATCCTCTTTGCCTGCAAATGCTGCATTTTTAAAATTAGTGATCCTATGTAGAAAGTCACATAGGACACATTTTATCAAAATCGCCAAATCCAAATACTGGGAATCAGTACTTACCTGGATATTGAGGGAGGCCTGAAGACCAATTATGTCTTCTCTGATTATATGTTTTCTTTATTTTTCTTAAGAAAGCTATTATCAGGCTAATTCACTGCAAATCACTACTACTTCAAGAGAAAAACTTGGCTTTTCCTTCCCCAACCCAAGTTCAACAGGAATCACTGCCATCATCTTTAGTCCCTGTGAAGCCCCCTGAGCAAGATCATCCATCCAAAAGCAACAAAGTGTCTCCTCTCACAACATCCCAAGTCCCCCAATGAAATTGTAACTGGTCCCTCAGCACTTCATTTAACTCTCCAGTCCTTCACAATCCTTTTCTCTTGCAAGGAAAATCATTGGTAGCAATAAATTTCAAAATGCTGCCATGCATTTAAGAAGCAATGTTTTGCCAAAATGAAATCAAATTATTTGGAGTCAGGCAGTTTTGGATTTTATCCATTTTATTCACTGCATGATCTTAAGTAATTTAATCTCTCAGTTTCTTCACCTATGAAATGGGAAAAAATCTATTACCATATAGGTTGTTGGACTACATAAAACAATGCACAATGTTAAGCATTCACCTAATGTTAGGTATTAAAATATTAATATTCATAAATTCTGACTATAGAAAATGTTATATCTTCCTTTCTATTTTGCCCTTCATTATAACAAAAATAAAAAAATAATGAGAACCAATTACAGGTGTCCATATTTTCTCATGTTTCTCCAGCTCACAGCAAGGCAGTTCCTTTATAGCACCTTGGAAAGTAAGTCAAAAGTGATTTTCATTTAAATTTATATTTGTACATGAATACAATGCATGGCTCTAGGCTTAACCATTCAGATATATCAGGTTCAATCTAGGGCATTAATACAGAAATACAAGGTATAACAAACATGGATTTTCCTGGTCAAAGGCTCAGACATACTTTAAAAGAAAGTATTCTCCTCTGAGCCACTATTCTGCCTGATGCAGAAAATTTAAACCTGTTACATCCAGGTAAGTTCAGTAATTTCTCAGCCAGTTCAAATTGTATCTTCAGTTATAATCATGATTTGCCTCTCTGTTTCACTCCTTCCTCAGGATCAGTGATCAGCTCTGGGAGGGAGTGGGGAGGCAGCTAAAGGGAAGGCCACTGCATTGGCCTTACTTCCTTACTGTTCCAGTCTCATTGCATCTGTTCCTAGGTATATGTGTTGTATAATGTTCCCCTAAACTCTGTATCTGTTAACGTTTGCTGTTTAACAAGCTACCTCAAAACTTAGTAGCTTTAAATGACAGCCCTTTATTTAACTCACAACTCTGTGGGTAAGCAATCTGGGCTAGCCTCAGCTGGACTCACCCATGCATCTACAGTCAACTGGCAGCCAAGGACCTCATCCTCATGTCTGGAGATTGGCTGGCTGGCAGATGGGATGAGAGAGTAACTGCACCACCTGCACAGGTTGTTTCATAATCCAACAACCTGATCACAGAGTGATCAGAAGTTCCAATAGAAGCAAGAGAAGGCAAGCTGCAATATGTCAGCATTCCTTCAAGTGTCTACTTGCTGTTGCATTTTATGTTGCCCCACTGGTCAAGTCAAGTGATAAGGCCAAGTCTGGACTCGATGTCAAGGGTGTTGTCAAAGAGTATAGAAATAGGAAGTTATGAATAACTTAGAAGTCATTATTGCATTAGCACACCAGAAAAGGAAATTGCCTTTTTAAAGGATATTTAGTTCCCACTTAGCTCTCCTGTGCTGATAAGCCAGTGAGAGTTATTACATATCCCAACCCATGGCAGAGACTGTTCAAATCATACACAGAATCCTTTCATCCTGGAGTAAAGCATCTTAGAAACACACTGGTTCTCTTTCTCTCAGATAACTTCCCCCATTCAATTCAGGGAACCACAGGACCTTTTCATATCATCTCCTGTGTCCCTGGACGATTCAGAAAACAGGGGTTGCAGATTGGCAGTTGGTCAGTGTAGTGGAAACTTATCTTTGACTTTTTCTTGCCAAGCCTGCCAAACAGTAGAACTCTCATAGAAGACTGCTGTGTTAGGTTGAAAGGATGTGGGATTGCTCAACCAGGCTTCCCAGCTTACTGGTACCTACCCAGGAGGTAAAGCTTAAATTCATCCTCCTTTGATTTCCTCAAGCTTTAAATGGGATTTCCATCATGTTTTACCATTCTTCAGATCTGACCCAACAGAAAGGTGGGCAGAATACAAGGACCTCCAAATACATGTCTCATTCTCTTCCCACCTCTCCAAAATCCTCTGTTCATATCATTCCCTGCTTGAAAGGTCTTTTTTTTTTTTTTTTTTGGATGTGCACATGTGTTGTGCATGCAATGGGCATGAGGAGAGTATGAAAAGGCAGGAGAAACCCTGCTCAGGTTGATCTTGTGTTCTTCCTGAATTTTCTTTATACTTGTGTTCTTCCTGACTTTTCTTAATTATACTTACACCAGTAGCTTCTTTGTAGTTCAGGGGCTAAAAATTTACCACCATCCTCTTTGGAGCTTATCTTAATAACTATCCCTATGAATTCTAAATCTTTACATATGGGAGCTATTTATTCTGGATGCACAGAACCTGGTCAGAGACTTAACTCCCCTCTGAATCCTGCCACAACCAAAGGCAGAGCCTCCACAGAACTTGGATGAGTCTTATGATGGCCTTGTATAACTTTGTGTGTGTGGCGGGGGATGGGGGGCAGGTGGGGGCAGATGGAAGTAAGCAGTGAGGAAAACACCTATGTAGAGGAGTCCAAATGCAAAGATTTACTAGGGAGAAACATCTAAAGGCATAATATCTGGAAGCATTAACGGATGGGTTTTCATTCTCTTTTTATGCCTCATTACCCCTCAACATTTCCCATTAAAATTAGACCTTGAGGCTGAGATGTATTACCTCAAGCAAGGGCCCAATGCATAAAACAAACAGTCATATTTTTGGCATTTACTTTGGAATTAGACCTCCGAAACCCTTGGCAGAGCCACTGTCTCAATAGATAAAGCTTTGAATCACAAAACCCAAGCTTTGTGAGAGAGAGAGAGAGAAAGGTTTTGAGTTTCAAAACTTTGAAGACTTCATGCAAAGACTTAGAGCACAAAGGTTATCTTACAAACAAGAGCATTGGAAATAATTTATGATGAAAGAAACGCCTGTTTTCCACATCCAAGATGAAATTAAGTTGGATTAGCTGAGGAAGGGAAGAGGATTGAGACCAATTTCTGGGAAGAGCAGTGAAGGAAACCCCAGAAATATTGGGGGAGTATTAAGATCAGAGACCTGTGTTTTACTTCCCAGATGAAGCTAAAGAAGACAGTAAGTCCTGCAAAAATGGTTGCCAGACACATCTAGACAGGAGTAGAAACTCTTCAAACTCTCCTAAGAGCCTAGAGGGTGATGGGAAGATATGTCAAAGTTATCTGCACCTTCAATAAGGCTACGAATGACTGAGAGATGTGTAGGGGCCTTATAATTTTAACAAGGAAACAAGGAATTGACAGTGAATTCCATGTTAATTGCACAGTATGTAGGACTGGTAGAACTGTGAACATTAGGAAACACTACAGTATGGATAAAGACCAACAGCCCAAATATAACAGAAGCTAAATTCTCCTCAGATACCAAAAGAAAGCAGAAAAGGATCACGGACAAAATACCCTGCCTTCCACTTTGGTAGTACTTAGATGCTAACCCATAGAATAAGAAGAAAGAAGAGGAAAATTTTGATTTGTACTAATTTTTTACTTCAGAAAAATTACTTAATGACAAATTTGACTAAGAGTACCTTGAATCGTCAATGTTAAAATTTCTGAGACTGGGAGTTCCCTGGTGATACAGTGGTTAGGGGGCCAAGCAGGAAGCCTGAGTTCGATCCCCGGTCAGGAAACTAAGATCGACCCCTCAAGCCATGTGGTACAGCCAAAAAAAATTTTTTTCTGACACTGAACTGAATCAGGGAGAAGAATCACATCTTTACAAACTTGAATTGAACTATGAAAAGCATACCTATAGGGTGTATAGTTTTCTATTGTTGCCGTATTAAATCACTACAAATTTCTGGACTTAACACAAATTTATCATCTTTTTTTTTCCTATGGAAGATGTTTTTATTTAGAGACATAAAGCCCTATCAGCATTCTCCATTACAGCATATGGGAAAGAACGAACTTGCTGTTATCTCTGACACTGGAAATGATCAAGAACAGTGATTTAGAAGAGACTTTATAGACAAAGACATTTAGAACTACAAGAAAATTAAGGGACCATTTCTCAGCTAATACTTCTTTGGTATCTAAGGCTGTCCAACTGTGGCTCCATGGACTGTAGCCTGCCAGGCTCCTCAGTCCATGAGATTTCCCAGGCAAGAATACTGGCGTGGATTGCCATTTCCTTCTCCAGGGGCTCTTTCCAACCCAGGGATCGAACCCATGCCTACTGCTTGGCAGGCAGATTCTTTACTGCTGAGTCATCTGGGAAGCCACTCTCAGCTAATAATACTTAGATCATTACCCTTCTAAGTAATATAGTCCCTGTCCTTTTAAGTAATAAAGAAAGTACAATTAAATACTTTTTGAGGTTAAAATTTACCCTTACTATGTGCATTCTAATAGATTCTAAAGAAGTGTAACATGTTGGCTATTTTAAGGTTATCAATTTTATCCCTAAGGGAGAAATATCCTTCTTCCTTTTAAAGGTCTGCCCTTCTACCTGTATTGTCCTTTTCATCTGTTTCTTGATAGTGCCTCCATTAATTTGCCTCCTTTTATCAGACCTCCTCTCATGTTCACCTTCCTTTCATCAACTTTGAATTATTGTTCTTGTCTTTTTGTCTTCTTTAATTGTTGAATGATCTAGTGTTTTATTTCCACTCATTGGGAAACTCCTGTCTTCTTGATCCTTTCTTCCAGTATCAGCAGAAAGTCTCCTAAAAGTTCCCACATTCTATGTACCAAACCCAGTGATGACTTTCTGTGCTTATCATATTCTGATGCTCTGTGGTCCACTGTGTTTCTCAGTGACAGTCACATCTCACACATGGCAATTCCCAGCATGGCATTAACCTCTCACAACCTGTCTTCAGACTCTTTTCTTGAACTCCCGCTGCACCATATCCAAGTTCTCCATTCTCCTGTGGTCCAGCCACTTCCATAAATGCACAGTTATACCTTCTTTGTTATGCTCTCTTCTACTGAGACTGCAGTTTTCCTATCCCTATCTCTTTTTTTTTTAATTTAATTTTATTTTTTTAATTGATAGTTTTTTTTTCATTTATTTTTATTAGTTGGAGGCTAAATACTTTACAATATTGTAGTGGTTTTTGTCATACATTGACATGAATCAGCCATGGATTTACATGTATTCCCCATCCCGATCCCCCCTCCCACCTCCCTCCCCATCCCATCCCTCTGGGTCTTCCCAGGGCACCAGGCCCGAGCACTTGTCTCATGCATCCAGCCTGGGCTGGTGATCTGTTTCACCATAGATAATATACATGTTTCGATGCTGTTCTCTTGAAACATCCCACCCTCTCCTTCTCCCAAATTTATCATCTTCTCATTTTGGACATTAGAAGTTCTGAAATCAAGGTGTCAACAGGACTGTTCCAGGAAAGAATGCTTGCTTGGCTTTTCCAGTCTCAGTTCAGTTCAGTCACTCAGTTGTGTCCAACTCTTTGCGACCCCATGGACTGCAGCACACCAGGTCTCCCTGTCCATCACCAACTCCTGGAGCCTACTCAAACTCATGTCCATCACGTCGGTGATGCCATCCAACCATCTCATCCTCTGTAGTCCCCTTTTCCTCCTGCCTTCAATCTTTGCCAGCAACAGGGTCTTTTCAAATGAGCCAGTTCTTTGTATCACACAGTCAAAATATTGGCATTTCAGCTTCAGCATCAGTCCTTCCAATCAATATTCAGGACTGATTTCTTTTAGGATGAACTGGTTGGATATCCTTGCAGTCCAAGGGACTCTCAAGAGTCTTCTCCAGCATCACAGTTCAAAAGCATCAATTCTTCAGCACTCAGCCTTCTTTATGGTCCCACTCTCACATCCATACATGACTACTGGAAAAACCATAGCTTTGACTAGATGGATCTTTGTTGGCAAAGTAATGCCTCTGCTTTTTAAAATGCTATCTAGGTTGGTCACAACTTTCCTTCCAAGGAGCAAGTGTCTTTTAATTTCATGGCTGCAATCACCATCTGCAGTGATTTTGGAGCCCCCCAAAATAAAGTCTCTCACAGTTTCCATCATTTCCCCATTTATTTGCCATTAAGTGATGGAACCAGGTGCCATGATCTTAGTTTTCTGAATGTTGAGTTTTAAGCCAACGTTTTCACTCTCCTCTTTCACTTTCAACAAGAAGCTCTTTGGTTCTTCTTCACTTTCTGCCATAAGGGTGGTGTCATCTGCATATCTGCTGCTCCTGCTGCTGAGTCACTTCAGTCGTGTCCAACTCTGTGCAACCCCATAGACGGCAACCCACCAGGCTCCTCCATCCCTGGGATCAGAGGTTATTGATATTTCTCCAGGCAATCTTGTTTCCAGCTTAAGCTCCATCCAGCCCGGCATTTCACATGATGTACTCTGCATATAAGTTAAATAAGCAGGGTGACAATATACAGCCTTGATGTACTCCTTTCCAGTTTCAAAAGAATGAATTTTGGTCCTTAGTTCATAGGGCCTTCCTCCATCTTCCAGCATCAGAGCACTTTGAACTCTCTTCCTTCTCTCCTGCCCTTCCATCATCACATCTTTTTTTGACTCAGACAATATGCCTCTCTCTTTGCCTTATTAGAATCCTTTTGTTTATATTGGGCCCACTCACATAATCCAGGATAATCCCAATTCAAGATTCTTAATTTGATCACATCTGTAAAGTCCCTTTTGCCATCTAGGATAACACTTACAGGTTTCAGGGAATAAGATGTGGATAATCTTTAAAAGGGGCTTCCCAGGTGCCACTAGTGGTAAAGAACCCACCTGCCAATGTGGGAGACCCAGATTCAATCCTTAGGTCAGGAAGATTCCCTGGAGAAGGGAATGGCAACCCACTCCAGTACTCTTGCCTGGAGAATCCCCATAGACAGAGAAGCCTGGAGTGCTACAATCCATATGGTTGCAAAGAGTCTGGCATGACTGAAGCAACTTAGCACACACACATCTTTAAAAGGCCATTATTCTGGCCTCACAGGATAATCTGAGCTACGACCCAACCCAGGAATTCTCACCCTTATATAGACCACCTATATAGCCAAACACCTAGTCTCCTCAACAAGGCTAACGGTCAAGTTTGGTCTTCAGCCATTATATTCTGGTTTGGCCCTACCAGTTCTTCACAGCCAGAATCTATAGTGATCAGTTGGTACCTGTGCTTTATTAGCATTGTTCAATATTTTGACTATCTCCTCTGGTGACAATGACAAGTTGAGAAGTGCCACTTTTATGGTGTGAACAATTAGAGCAAATCCCTTGAGCAAGGTAGACTACAGAGCTAAATGGGCTGAGATTTAGAGGATTAGCTGAGTGAAGGAAGTAAATTAAAATGATTATGTTTTCTATACATATGTCCTGGATACCATCCAAAATAGACTAGTGTTTCCAGTAGTCAAAAAGCATATAGTACATATCTCTGTGTCCCCTTCTATATAATTTCTAAAGAAGATGTAAGGTGACAAAATCTTCAGATGCCAAGGGGTACACTCATTCATTCAGTCTTTTAACCATCTTTAATAAATGTTTGCTCAGTGTCAAGATTTATTCTAGGTGTTGGAGATATAGTGGAGAACAGCACCAGACAATTTTACACAGTGTTCTCAAACTTTAGTGTGCATCTGAATTATTTAATAAAACATAGCCAGGGAAGGAAGTGGGAGGGGGATTCCAGAGAGAGGGGACATAAATATACCTATGGCTGATTTATGTTGATGTCAGGCAGAAGCCAACACAATACTGTAAAGAAATTATCCTTCAATTAAAAATAAATTAAAAAAACAAAACATAGCTTCCAGGGCTGTGCTAAAAAGAGAGGTTCCTGAGCTGTCCCCCACCCACCTCACAGGAATCTTTTTCAGAGGGTTTGGGGCAACTCAGGAATTTGCATATTATAAATTATTGACAGTTGGAAGTGGGAATACGCTGGTGAAAAGAACTCACTTAGAGACAAGAGCTCATCATAGTGGTAACAGCATAAAAGCATCCTCAAGGTTAATCACTTACCATCTGTTTTCATTTCTGCTGACCTATCCCATGAGTTGGTTCATACAAAGATAATAAGACTCAGTTTATATAGATACTAACATGCCTACCATCCCCACTTGGAATTGCCATGTGTTCATCTGCTTAATTTTGACCAATACTGTAAATCTTGTATTGTTTTCTGCTTATTTATTTCAGTAACTCTTGAAGTAGTATAGATCGGAAAGTAATAAGAGACTAGTCTCTAGATTAGAAATTTTCCTCATGGTTTTTTACTCAGAAGGCAGGCTGATCATTTTGGCCTTCAACTATTATATAAAAGACAGACTATGCATCATTGTGCTAGAGGTTTGATTTGTGTTGATGGCTAGGACACACAAGAAGTTTGACATTTCTAGGTAAAACATGTTCCACTGACAGATTCTTCAAAGGGAAATTGGCCCCCACACAGCCCTTGTTAAGTTGACAGTGAAATACATGATTTCACATTCCTAGCTACAGTTGCTTAGAGATGGACACCTAAACCAGGGAAGTTCAACCATGGGCTTATAACTGACCTATGCATTGACTGGCATAAAGAGATCTGCCATAAAGGAGATGTATATGTATGACTGAGTCCCTTTGCTGTCCAACTGAAGCCATCATAACATTGTCATCAGCTATACTCTAATATGGTCATCCCATTGCAGGGGGGTGAGGAGAATGGGGGAAGAGATAGTTTGGGATGGGCATGTACACACTGCTATCTTTAAAATGGATAACCAACAAGGTCCTACTGTATAGCACAGGGAACTCTGCTCAATGTTTTGTGGCAGCCTGGAGGGGAGGGGCATTTGGGGGAGAATGGATACATGTATATGCATGGGTGAGTCTCCTCACTGTTTGCCTGAAACTATCACAACATTGTTTGTTAATCAGCTATACCCCAATACAAAATTTAAAGGTATTTTTTAAGTCAAGGATTTTTTATGAAATTAACTCTTCAGTCACGTATTAGAGCTCTTTACCAGACCAAGAATCTTCCAAACATATTTCATTGGGTGGGAAATTATGGATGGCTCATAGCAAATCCACCCCTTTCTTGATAAATATTTTGAATATGTGAAGTTTGACATACCTATTAGATTTCAAGATGGAGCTTTCAAAGTTAACAGTTAAAAATTTTGAATTTAGAGAAGTCAGGGTTGGAAATGCAAATTCGGGAGTCATTGGAGATACAGATTTGGGGGTCATTGGCATAAAGACAGTACTGAAAACCATGGGACTAGATAAAATCACTTAGAGAAAGAGAATATGGAGAAAAAAAGATAAGCCAGGGCTGAGTCCTAGGGCATTTCTACATTTAGAAATAGGGCGGAGGAAAGGAGCCAGCAAAGCAGATTAAGAATGAACAGCCACTAGTTATGAAGGAAATATGATGTCCTAGAAACCAAAAAAAGAAGTGGTTTCAAGAATAAGGTAGTGGTCAATTGTGTCAGATGTTTATGAGAGGTCTATTAAGATGAGGATTTTAAAAATGGCTACTGGATTTAGAAACAGAAAAGTTATTACAACATTAAAGTCAGAAGCTCAATTGTGGTGGGCTGAAGACAGAACAGGTCATGAGGAAGGAGAGACAACAACAATGAACAAATCTTTTAAAGAAAGTTTTCTAATGAAGGGGGATCCGGAAAATGGGGTGGTATCAAGAGGGAGACATGTGAAATCACAGGAAATACAGGAACATGTTTACATAGAAACAGGGACTATTCTATGATGAAAGAAGAATTAAGGACACAAAAGAGAGAAAAGATAGTGTCAGGTGAAAAGTCCTTGAGAAGTCAAGAGCAGATCCAACACGGAGCATACATCAATGGATTGCCTTTTATAGAAACAAAGAACATACAACTTAGATAGATTTAATAGTAGAAAAGCAACAGAACTCTCATGTAACAATGTGTTTTTGATGGAGGTGGAGTGTTTCAGAAGTTTCAGCTGAAGAAAATGAATGAAATGAGTGTTTCAAAGAGCAGAACGGCAGGAACTTCCCTAGTGGTCCAGTAGATAAGACTCTGTGCTTCCACTGCAGGGGGCATGGGTTCAATCCCTAGTCAGGGAACTGATTCCACATGCCACACAGCACAGCCAAAAAAATTTAAAAATAATAGATAAAAAAACTGCTGGGACGAATAAAGCCAGAGCCATAAAACAACAAACAAAAGCAAAGAGCAGAAAGGTAAATGTGTGAAGACAGGATTAGTACAATAGAATACCCAGGCAGTTGTTAAGTTTCAAATTTGAGAACATGAATTTAAAATGAAACTCTTTAGCATGTGGATTAGTTTTCTATTGATGCTGGAACAAATTACCACAAACTTAATGGTTGAAAACAATGCAAGTTCACCTCACAGCTCTGTAAGTCAGAAGTCTAGCATGGCTCTTTCTAGGGTAAAGTCATGATATCAGCAGGCTGCCTTCTTTTCTGGACACTGTAGGAGAGAATCCATTTCCTTAGCTTTTCCAGCATTCCTTGGGCCACCCACATTCCTTGGTTCATGGTCTCTTGTTGCTGCTGCTGCTGCTAAGTTGCTTCAGTCATGTCTGACTCTGTGCGACCCCATAGACGGAAGCCCACCAGGCTCACCCATCCCTTGGATTCTCCAGGCAAGAACACTGGAGTGGATTGCCATTTCCTTCTCCAATGTATGAAAGTGAAAAGTGAAAGGGAAGTCGCTCAGTCACGTCCAACTCTTAGCGACCCCATGGACTGCAGCCTACCAGGCTCCTCCATCCATGGGATTTTCCAGGCAAGAGTATTGGAGTGGGGTGCCATTAGGGACTACTAGGTTATTGGGATTTATGGCTATGCACAGAATGTGTACTCTTCCCAGTAATGTCTGGCTGCTTGTGTGCAGTCTTGGAATAGGTAGACAGCAGGATATCAACTATTGAAAGTCCCTTGGACAACAAGGAGATCAAACCAGTCAATTCTAAGGGAAATCAATCCTGAATATTCATGGAAGGACTGATGCTGAAGCTGAAGCTCCAATACTTTGGCCACCTGGTGGGAAGGGCTGATTCGCTGGAAAAGACCCTGATGCTGTGAAAGATTGAAGGCAGGAGGAGAAGGGGATGACAGAGGACGAGATGGTTGGGTGGAATCACCAATTCAATGGACAATACTTTGAGCAAACTCCAGGAGATAGTGAAGGACAGGGAAACCTGATCTGCTGCAGTCCATGGGATAACAGAGTCGGACAGGACTTAGTGACCAAACAACAACGGGATATTAACAGTGTTTTGTGTTTTGCAAGCAAGGGACAGCTGAGTGATAAATGGTCAAGAGTTGAAGAGGTGTGCAAGGAAATGATTCTAATGATAATTAAAATCAAGATTTTGGAGATGGTTCAGTTTTTGTTAAGGGCAGTTCAAGGACATGACCCTGAGGTTGGGTTGATCAGGCAGGATAAGAAAAAGATCATTGGTGATGAGAAGGTCAAGTAACTGAAGAGCCAGAGGATTGGATGAATCTTCCATGTGAATACTGAAGTCACCAAAAATGTTATTAGCATTAGAGAAGGAGAGGAAGAAAGTGGGCCAAGTACTATAATGTTTATTGAATGAAAAGAAGTGACTGGTTTGGAGAATAACAAGGAGGGTAGTAGTAGATTAGGATGGCATTACATGTAAAGAATCTGGGATGTTTAAAGGAAAAAGAAGAAATGATCCTAGAAACAAATGAGGACTTCCTACCATGGAAAGTTCAAAGTATGAGGTATTAGTCTACCACCTAAAATCTAGCATTTAGAATAGCTTGGATGAGACTCAAGAACCTAGATATTAGAATTGCAACACAGTCCAGTCTCAGTGTCAATATTCAGGCAAATTATATTTGTTTAAGATGCAACCCCAGCCCTCACAGGGCAAATAGTCAACTATTTACTTCAACATTATATTTAGCATCCTTAAACTTGTGTGAGGTCATTAACCATGAGTCCATGAAGTTACCATCACCTCTAACTGGCACACCAATATCAGCAATAGAAACAAGGCACATCATTTGAATTTACTGTCAGTATCTGGATATTTGGGCCTCCCTGGTGGCTCAGACGGTAAAGAATCTGCCTGCAATACAGGAGACCCAAGTTTGATCCCTGATTGGGAAGATCCCATGGAGAAGGGAATGAATGGCAACCCACTCCACTATTCTTGCCTGGAGAATTCCATGGACAGAGAAGCCTGGCAGGATATAGTCCATGGTGTCACAAAGAGTCAGATGCAACTTAGCAACCAAACAACAACAAATAGAACAGATAAACTTCTACTAGGTGACATTTCACACTGACTCATCCATGAGGAGGTAGTATACTTTAGAGCATCACATTCCTGGATACTAGACTTTCTTCTGCCACAAATCAGCCATGGGAGGTTTGATTTTTAAAAAACTTGCCAAATAAGTGAGCATTCTTGAAGAAACCTGAAGTAAAAACCCTTGTCTTTGTCTATATTGCTTTATTAATTGAAATTTTCATTAACAAGTCAAAATGCAAATATATGTGTACTACTGTAATAACAAAATGTTACAATAGTGAAGATTGTGGAAACTACTCTTCTTATATATGAAAGCAATTATGAAAGACTTCCAAATGGTTAAATCAATTGGGAAATAAATTGACAGTTAATACAAATATTAAAAGAATGCCTTAGCCAGATAAATTTAGGAAGAGTACTATATATTTTGGAGCCATCAAATTTTTATAAATATTTATAAAGACAAATAATGATATAATAATTATAAATCATTATAAAACACTGAATAATGGATATCATATTTATTATAATTTTAATCTTTATAAAATTATTTGATACACTAGCTAAATGAAATACTTAAAACCTCTATTTGATTTACAGTTATTTAATTCCATTTAGTTTAAGAAAAAAGTCATAATTTAGGCATTATGCATATCTATGAGAAGGAATTAAAAATAGAATGTCACTTTTGCCATATCAAAATTTCATGAAGAAAAAATATCCAAAATCACATGCAAAGCTTTCATGATAAATCATTTTAATCCAGACAAAATAAAAAATACAGAGTAAAAATAAAGTATTGGAGAAAAATGTGTTACCCTACAACAATCTTGCTTTTCCATAAACCTCAGTTTTAAATGATCATCTATTTAGGATCACCAGTGTGCAGTAGAATGACTCCAGGAGTAACACAGCATCAGACAGTACCAAGACATTATTCCTACACTACAATGTTCAACGGTTTACTTGACTACCAAGTATATCAAAAAAATGATAAAAAATTAATTTGGGGGGGAGAAATTTTACATTTATCCTTGTATATCACAAGTTCATTTTGATTCTATTTGCTAAGGCAAGAAAGTTGACCTGAACTAAAAAATTTCTGAGAACATGAGGCAAAACAAAATAAAATTTCATTTTACCAAGGCAATCAAGACAATTTAAATGAAAGTGAAATGGTATGGATGAACCTATTTCAGGATAGGAATAGAGAGAGATGCAGACATAGAGAACTTACATGTGGACATGTGGGGAGGGAGGGAAGGAAGATGAAACTGGGAGAGTAGCATTGACACCCAAGTGTAAAAGAGATAGCTAGTGGGAAGCTGCTCTATAACACAGGGAGCTCAGTTCAGTGCTCCGTGATGATGTAGAGGAGTGCGGTGGAGGGCGGGGAGGAGATCCAAGAGGGAGGGGTGTATGTATACATATAGCAGGTTCACTTTGTTGTACAGCAGAAACCAGCACAACATTGTTAAGCAATCATACTCCAATTTAAAAAATAGTACCATCTCCAGAATAGATCGCATCCTGGGTCATAAATCTAGCCTTGGTAAATTCAATAAAATTGAAATCATTCCAGTCATCTTTTCTGACCACAGTGCAGTAAGATTAGATCTCAATTACAGAAAAAAAAAATATTAAAAATTCAAACATATGGAGGCTAAAAAACATGCATCTGAATAATCAACAAATCATAGAAGAAATCAAAATATGCATAGAAACGAATGAAAATGAAAACACAACAACCCAAAACCTATGGGACACTGTAAAAGCAGTGCTAAGGGGAAGGTTCATAGCATTACAGGCTTACCTCAAGAAACAAGAAAAAAGTCAAATAAATGACCTAACTCTACACCTAAAGCAACTAGAGAAGGAAGAAATGAAGAACCCCAGGGTTAGCAGAAGGAAAGAAATCTTAAAAAATTAGGGCAGAAATAAATGCAAAAGAGACTAAAGAGACCATAGCAAAAATCAACAAAGCTAAAAGCTGGTTTTTTGAAAAAATAAACAAAATTGACAAACCGTTAGCAAGACTCATTAAGAAACAAAGGGAGAAGAACCAAATTAACAAAATTAGAAATGAAAATGGAGAGATCACAACAGACAACACTGAAATCCAAAGGATCATAAGAGACTACTACCAGCAGCTCTATGCCAATAAAATGGACAACTTGGAAGAAATGGACAAATTATTAGAAAAGTTTAACTTTCCAAAACTGAACCAGAAAGAAATAGAAGATCTTAACAGACCCATCGCAAGCAAGGAAATCGAAACTGTAATCAGAAATCTTCCAGCAAACAAAAGCCCAGGACCAGATGACTTCAAAGCTGAATTCTACCAAAAGTTTAGAGAAGAGCTAACATCTATCTTACTCAAACTCTTCCAGAAAATGGCAGAAGAAGGTAAACTTCCAAACTCATTCTATGAGGCCACCATCACCCTAATTCCAAAACCAGACAAAGATGCCACAAAAAAAGAAAACTACAGGCCAATATCACTGATGAACATAGATGCAAAAATCCTTAACAAAATTCTAGCAGACAGAATCCAACAACATATTAAAAAAAATCATACATCATGACCAAGTGGGCTTTATCCCAGGAATGCAAGGATTCTTTAATATCCACAAATCAATCAATGTAATACACCACATTAACAAATTGAAAGATAAAAACCATATGATTATCTCAATAGATGCAGAGAAAGCCTTTGACAAAATTCAACATCCATTTATGATTAAAACTCTCCAGAAAGCAGGACTAGAAGGAACATACTTCAACATAATAAAAGCTATATGTGACAAATCCACAGCAAGCATTACCCTCAATGGTGAAAAATTGAAAGCATTTCCCCTAAAATCAGGAACTAGACAAGGGTGCCCACTCTCACCACAACTATTCAACATAGTTTTGGAAGTGTTGGCCACAGCAATCAGAGCAGAAAAAGAAGTAAAAGGAATCCAGATAGGAAAAGAAGAATTGAAACTCTCACTGTTTGCAGATGACATGATCCTCGACATAGAAAACCCTAAAGACTCTACCAGAAAATTATTAGAGCTAATCGACAAATATAGTAAAGTTGCAGGATATAAAATTAACACACAGAAATCCCTAGCATTCCTATACACAAACAATGAGAAAACAGAAAGAGAAATTAAGGAAACAATACCATTCAGCGTTGCAAAAAAAATAATAAAATACTTGGGAGTATATCTACCTAAAGAAACAAAAGACGTATACATAGAAAACTATAAAACACTGATGAAAGAAATCAAAGAGGACACAAACAGATGGAGAAACATACCGTGTTCATGGATTGGAAGAATCAACATTGTCAAAATGGTTATTCTACCCAGAGCAATCTATAGATTCAATGCAATCCCTATCAAGCTGCCAACGGTATTTTTCACAGAACTAGAACAAATAATTTCACAGTTTGCATGGAAATACAAAAAACCTCGAATAGCCAAAGTAATCTTGAGGAAGAAGAATGGAACTGGAGGAATCAACCTGCCTGACTTCAGACTCTACTACAAAGCCACAGTCATCAAGACAGTATGGTACTGGCACCAAGACAGAAATATAGATCAATGGAACAGAATAGAAAGCCCAGAGATAAATCCACGAACCTATGGACACCTTATCTTCGACAAAGGAAGCAAGGATATACAATGGAAAAAAGACAACCTTTTTAACAAGTGGTGCTGGGAAAACTGGTCAACCACTTGTAAAAAATGAAACTAGAACACTTTCTAACACCATACACAAAAATAAACTCAAAATGGATTAAAGATCTAAATGTAAGACCAGAAACTATAAAACTCCTAGAGGAGAACATAGGCAAAACACTCTCTGACATAAGTCATAGCAGGATCCTCTATGACCCACCTCCAAGAATATTGGAAATAAAAGCAAAAATAAACAAACAGGACCTAATGAAACTTAAAAGCTTTTGCACAACAAAGGAAACTATAAGCAAGGTGAAAAGACAGCCCTCAGATTGGGAGAAAATAATAGCAAATGAAGCAACAGACAAAGGATTCATCTCAAAAATATACAAGCAACTCCTGAAGCTCAATTCCAGAAAAATAAATGACCCAATCAAAAAATGGGCCAAAGAACTAAACAGACATTTCTCCAAAGAAGACATACAGATGGCTAACAAACACATGAAAAGATGCTCAACATCACTCATTCTCAGAGAAATGCAAATCAAAACCACAATGAGGTACCATTACATGCCAGTCAGGATGGCTGCTATCCAAAAGTCTACAAGCAATAAATGCTGGAGAGGGTGTGGAGAAAAGGGGACTCTCTTACACTGTTGGTGGGAATGCAAACTAGTACAGCCGCTATGGAGAACAGTGTGGAGATTTCTTTAAAAACTGGAAATAGAACTGCCATATAACCCAGCAATCCCACTGCTGGGCATACACACTGAGGAATCCAGATCTGAAAGAGACACGTGCACCCCAATGTTCATCGCAGCACTGTTTATAATAGCCAGGACATGGAAGCAACCTAGATGCCCATCAGCAGACAAATGGATAAGGAAGCTGTGGTACATATTCACCATGGAATATTACTCAGCCATTAAAAAGAATTCCTTTGAATCAGTTCTAATGAGGTGGATGAAACTGGAGCCCATTATACAGAGTGAAGCAAGCCAGAAAGATAAAGACCAATACAGTATACTAACGCATATATATGGAATTTAGAAAGATGGTAACGATAACCCTATATGCAAAACAGAAAAAGAGACACAGATGTACAGAACAGACTTTTGGACTATATGGGAGAAGGCCAGGTTGGGATGTTTTGAGAGAACAGCATTGAAACATGTATATTATCTAGGGTGAAACAGATCACCAGCCCAGGCTGGTTGCATGAGACAAGTGCTCGGGCCTGGTGCACTGGGAAGACCCAGAGGGATCGGGTGGAGAGGGAGGTGGGAGGGGGGATCGGGATGGGGAATACATGTAAATCCATGGCTGATTCATGTCAATGTATGACAAAAAATTAAAAATAAAATAAGTAAATAAATAAAAAATAGTTAAAAAAAAAAAAAAAGTATAAGGGAAAGACTGAGTCTTATTCTTCTTTGTCTACCTTGACATACAGCAGAGTCCCAGTGAAGTTTTTCAAATGGATTTGTTGGTGATGGTGGTTAGTCACTCAGTCCTGTCTGACTCTTTTGCGACCCCATGGACTGTAGCTCACCAGGCCTCTCTGTCTGGGCAAGAATACTGCTGTGGGTAGCCATTCCCTTCTCCAGGGGATCTTCCTGATCCAGGGATTGAACCCACATCTTCTTCATTGGCAGGTGGATTCTTTACCTCTGAGCCACCAGATTATTTCACTAAAAACCCCCTACCCAGAACTTTTCAGTAGATCAATTTGGATGTTTTATTTAAAATTTTCTCAAAGGCTGAATATGTCTGCTGTGAATATTCAATGTAACAGCTTCATTTATGTCTATATCAACTTTCTTTTTTGTAGTTTCTTCCTCTTGTCCTCTCTTTCTCATTGGCAGCCTTTTGTTTTCTTTTCCAGAGGCCTATTGAGCATGGCACACTTTCAGTAATGTTCCATTTTTCTATTTGATTTTTACTCAACCATATGTGACCCCATTAAGCAGCTCTGATGATTCCGGCTTCCATCTCTAACAGAAGATCTCTGTTATAAAGAGGAATAGAAACATACTCATAGATCCAAGGCTCCCCTAAGAATGGAGATCCTTTATGCCGGTATTTATTAGATACAATATTGTAAAATGGAATAGTGTGCACCTTCTCCAAAATTTCACCAGGCAAAAGCCCCAGTTCAGAATGCCTTTACATTAATCAGCTTTCCCGGCAGCATAATGATGCTGGAAATTAGGAAAGCAATGGAGGATTCTTACCCGGATTTAATAGGCTCAGGCACTTTGCTAACACACTGCAGTGGATCAATTGAAGTTAATTATTATAGAAGATTAAACCCCAAGTAACTACAGTACATCAAACCAATGCAAAAAGCTCTGGCTGGGGAAGAAGGAAAAACAAACATGAATCCTGGAGCCAAGACTTTTCTACCCAGTCCTTAACTCACTGCATTTTGCATATAAACATAATAGATTAATACAAGATGAAATACAGCATATTAAATTCTGAAAGTAAGATATAAACTTCACCTACTGTCTCTATGAGATACTTAACATAGGAGCCTAAAGAAACAGCTGTAAATTTTCTTAACTTTTCTATTTATTTTTGGATAGTTGATTTGTCTTCTACTGCTTACTCAGATTTACATTTCCACCCACCAGGGACTCAATCTTTTATGACCATTGACCATTCCAAGAAAAATATCTTAAAAAGTCATAGAAGCAAATAAATGAGATTTCACATTTATTCACTGCCTGAGTCACTTCAAGGGAGCAAGACTAGGCTCAGAATAGGTGAGGTGCCTAATAGATAGTTCTCCTAAGTTGACAGAGTTCTTTAGGTCCTTTAGGGACCTAACTGAGAGAGACAAAGGAACATACTAGAGAGGAGAAAACAATGGCAAGGCACTTGTATGCTAATTCACAGTCATTAAGTGGTAGTGATGTACCTTTGGGGCAGGGTATTTTAAAAATATCAACTGTTTCTTCTTGAGTTCCTTTTTCTCCTTGCCCTTTCCCTCACTGAGCAGCTAAACAGTTCCGTGCTCATTTGCTTTGGCAGACAGCAGACACAGCATAAAGCTGTGGGGAGCAAAAGACTTCTCATCTCGGCATTTGGGTTTCAAAAGTCGAGCAAAGGACTCACGGCATACACAAATAATTGTTGTGAGACAGCAAAAATTAGCTCAAGCATCCCCTATCAGACCAAGAAAAGACTTCCTAGGATGACAGAACCAAGAGAAGGTAGAGAGGAAGCAATGAGAGTATAGATGTCAAATGTTCCGAGAGGGGGCCAGAAATAAAAAGTCACAAAGGTTTTTTTTTTTTTTTTTTTCTTTCTAAGAGATAGGGAATTCAGGCCCCATTTGGGAGACAATAAGATACACAGAGACAAATGGCACTTAAATGTGTCTAGGCAAAAGTGGACCTAGATAGCTACAGAGCTTTGTTGTTGTTTAGTGGCTCAGTCGTGTCTGATTCTTTGCGACCCCATGGACTGTAACCTGCCAGGGTCCTCTGTCCATTGGGTTCTCCAGGCCAGAATACTGGAGTGGGTTGCCATTGCTTCTTCAGGGGATCTTCCTGACCCAGAGATTTAACCCACGTGTCCTGAACACCACAGGCATTGGCAGGCAGATTCTTTACCATTGAGCCACCAGGGAGCTTTACTACAGGACATTATGGTGCAAGAAGAGTTAAGTGATTTCTGTGACCACAAGTGTGACATGGAAGTAGCAAGAGAAAAAAACAGTCAACCCAATGGAGCCATGAAGTTAGGAGCAAGGATCATTTCTTTTGGGGGTGTCTATGGACATTTGATGTAGATTCAGAAGGGGCAATGGGCATCTTGGCAGTTACCTACATGGGCAGATGATACTGAAGACAAAATAGATCATCTCTCAATTTCTTGACACTATTTGAGTTCTCCATCTACCCCTCAATAACTTAGACACAACTCAAAGGAAAGAAGTGTGAAGTCCTAAAACTAATTATAATTAATTTTCCAAATTCTGTTGGAATAAAGGTTTTGAATTTGAATTTGTTAGAAAAGATAGTTTTATTTCTTGTACACATAAGTTTATAGACTGAGATTCATGCCTGCATCTCTGTAAGTATATGTATAACAAAGTTCAGGCCATAAGACTATTCAAAATAGGAATGGGCAAGTCATTTATGCTATAAACATTTACTCTTTGGTTACTATGGCTTTAATTAAGGGCTAGTAAGAAGAAAACATCCACATCCAGTTGTGGATGTGGCTGGTGATGGAAGTAAAGTCCAATGCTGTAAAGAGGAATACCGCATAGGAACCTGAAATGCTAGATCCATGAATCAAGGCAAATTGTTGGTCAAACAGGAGATGGCAAGAGTGAACATCGACATTTTAGGAATCAGCAAACTAAAATGGACAGGAATGGGTGAATTTAACTCAGATGAACATTATATCTACTACAGTGGGCAAGAATCCCTTAGAAGAAATGGAGTAGCCATCATAGTCAATAAAAGAGTCTTAAATGCAATACTTGGATGCAGTCTCAAAAATGACAGAATGATCTCTGTTCGTTTCCAAGGCAAAACATTCAACATCGCAGTAACCCAAGTCTATGCCCCAAACAGCAATGCTGAAGAAGCTGAAGTTGAATGGTTCTATGATGACCTACAAGACTTTCCAGAATTAACACCCAAACAAAATGTCCTTTTCATTGTAGGGGACTGGAATGCACAAGTAGGAAGTCAAGAGATACCTGAAGTAACAGGCAAGTTTGGCCTTGGAGTACAAAATGAAGCAGGTCAAAGACTAACAGAGTTTTGCCAGGAGAATCCACTGATCATACCAAACACCCTCTTCCAACATCACAAGAGAAGACTACACACGGACATCACCAGATGGTCAATACGGATATCAGATTGATTATACTCTTTGTAGCCAAAGATGGAGAAGCTCTAGACAGTTAGCAAAAACAAGACAGGGAGCTGACTGTGGCTCAGATCATGAACTTCTAATTGCCAAATTCAGACTTAAATTGAAGAAAGTAGGGAAAAACATTAGACCATTCAGATATGACCTAAATCAAATCCCTTATGATTATACAGTGGAAGTGACAAATAGTTTCAAGGAATTAGATCTGATAGACAGAGTGCCTGAAGAACTATGGACGGAGGTTTGTGACATTGTATAAGAGGCAGTGATCAAGACCATCCCCAAGAATAAGAAATGCAAAAAAGCAAAATGGCTGCCTGAGGAGGTCTTACAAATAGCTGAGAAAAGAAAAGACACAAAAGGCAAAGTAGAAAAGGAAAGATATACTCATTTGAAAGCAGAGCTCCAAAAAATAGCAAGCAGAGATAAGAAAGCCTTCCTCGGTGATCAATGCCAAGAAATAGAGGAAAACAATAGAATGGGAAAGACTAGAGATCTCTTCAAGAAAATTAGATACCAAGGAAACATTTCATGCAAAGATGAGCACAATAAAGGACAGAAATGGTATGGACCTAACAGAAGCAGAAGATATTAAGAAGAGGTTGCAAGAATACACAGAACTGTACAAAAAGATGTTCATGACCCAGATAATCACGATGGTGTGATCACTCACCTAGAGTCAGACATCCTGGAACGCAAAGTCAAGTAAACCTTAAGAAGCATCACTACAAACAAAGCTAGTGGAGGTGATGGAATTCCAGTTGAGCTATTTCATATCCTATAAGATGACGCTGTTAAACTGCTGCACTCAATATGCCAGCAAATTTGGAAAATGCAGCAGTGGCCACAGGACTGGAAAAGGTCAATTTTCATTCCAGTCCCAAAGAAAGGCAATGCCAAAGAACACTCAAACTGCTGCACAATTGTACTCATCTCAAATACTAGCAAACTAATGCTCAAAATTTTCCAAGCTAGGCTTCAACAGTTCGTGAACCATGAACATCCAGATGTTCAAGCTGGATTTAGAAAAGGCAGAGGAAGCAGAGATCAAATTGCCAACATCTGTTTGATCATCAAAAAAGCAAGAGAGTTCCAGAAAAACATCAACTTCTGCTTTATTGACTATGTTAAAGCCTTTGACTGTGTGGATCACAACAAACTATGGAAAATTCTTTAAGAGATGGGAATGCCAGAAAACCTGACCTGCCTCTTGAGAAATCTGTATGCAGGTCAAGAAGCAACAGCTAAAACTGGACATGAAACAACAGACTGGTTCCAAATAGGGAAAGGAGTACATCAAAGCTGCATATTGTCACCCTGCTTATTTAACTTATATGCAGAGTACATCATGAGAAACTTATATGCAGATCAGGAAACAACAGTTAGAACTGGACATGAACAACAGACTGGTTCCAAAGAGAAAAGGAGTACATCAAGGCTGTATATTGTCACAATGCTTATTTAACTTATATGCAGAGTACATCATGAGAAACACTGGGCTGGAGGAAGCACAAGCTGGAATCAAGATTGCCAGGAGAAATATCAATACCCTCAGATATGCAGGTGACACCACCCTTGGTGGTGAAAGTGAAGAACTAAAGAGCTTCTTGATGAAAGTGAAAGAGGAGAGTGAAAAAGTTGGCTTAAAGCTCAACATTCAGAAAACTAAGATCATGGCATCTGGTCCCATCACTTCATGGCAAATAGATGGGGAAACAATGGAAACAGTGGCTGACTTTATTTTTGGGGGCTCCAAAATCACTGCAGATGGTGACTGCAATCATGAAATTAAAAGACATTTGCTCCTGGGAAAAAAACAACCTAGACAGCATATCAAAAATCAGAGACATTACCTTGCCAACAAAGGCCCATCTAGTCAAAGCCTATGATTTTTCCAGTAGTCATGTATGGATGTGAGAGTTGGACTATAAAGAAAGCTGAGTGCCGAAGAATTGATGCTTTTGAACTGTGGTGTTGGAGAAAACTTTTGAGAGTCCCTTGGACTGCGAGGATATCCAGCCAGTTCATCCTAAAGGAAATCAGTCCTGAATATTCATTGGAAGGACGGATGCTGAAGCTGAAACTCCAATACTTTGGCCATCTGATGCGAAGAACTGACATTGAAAAAGACCCTGATGCTGGGAAAGATTGAAGGCAGGAGGAGAAGGGGACGACAGAAGATGAGATGGATGGCATCACCGATTTGATGGACACGAATTTGAGTAAGCTCTGGGAGTTGGTGATGGACAGGGAGGCCTGGCGTGCTGCAGTCCATGGGGTCACAAAGAGTGGGATATTACTGAGAAACTGAACTGAATTGAAGGAGAACATAGTAACAGGGAGAGCTTATGGAAATTCACAGAGCCCCAACCAAAGGGTTGGAAGTTCAAGGGCAGGAAATTACAGACAAGCAGATAGGAAGGAAGCTCTGTTATAGGAAGAAACTAATCACCTAGTTACTTAACTTTGTGTTAAATACTGGTTCTCAAACTTTGGTGCAAATAAAGAGCAACTTTGATGGAACTTTTGCATTGTATGTACACCAAGACCTCAGTACCAGGCTTTGATTCCATGAGACTAAAGCAAGGGTCAGCATAGCATACTTGTTCTACAAAGATCCAGATAGCAATTGTGTTACGATTTCCTGGCCATATGGACTCTGTCACAACTACTCAATTCTTCCCTGTAGTGTGAAAACAGCCATAGACTATATATAAATGAAAGAGTGTATTCATTTTCTAATAAGCTTTTATTTATAGAAACAGGTAGCAACTTAGATCTGGTCCACAGGCCACAATTTGCTGACCCCTGTTCATGAGCAAGGCCTGCACACCTGTTTTTTTTTCTTTTTTTTTAAGTTCTACAAGTGATTCAAATGCAATGCAAAAAGTTTCAGTATTACTGAATTAGAACACCATTTTCCAGAAAGCTTCAGTTTGAATACAAATATGTTACTTATGAGAGGTTAACATGTTAATACTTTATCAGTCTTTCCCAAAGTTTTATCTAATAATAAATTTTAAAAGCACAGGGAATTGGGGCAAAAGACACATGACTCTCATTTATGAATGGCTACATAGAGGTTATTTAAAAACTCTAAATTAAATACTATGAGATAGAATGCTGAAGCATATTAAAAGAATAAACTATCATAACGAAGTGAGGCTAATACCAGGAATAGAAGGACATTTCGTATTCTTTGATCTAATAACTTCATTTCTAGGAATGATACAGATACACACAAAGAGATTCAGATATAAAAAGTATTTATCATTGCAGCAATGTTGGTAATAGCAACAGATTGAAATCCAGCTAAAGGTCCATTAATGGGAGACTGGTTGGTACAATATGCTCAGATATGCACGGAATGTCTCTGCAAGAATATACAAGAAACTAGCAACAGTGATTTCCACTAGGGAGGGGAACTTGATGACTAAGAACCAGGGCTAGGAGGGAGACTTGCTGTATATATTTTGGGGCTTTAGGGGTTTATATAATGTGCAAATACATATTCAAATGACTATTGTAAATTTTTAAAATTACATTTATCAATTGGTTTATTTAGAAAATGCTTATTGACCTCTTACCTGGAGGTAGGTAATAAACATGATATTTAGAAGAAACTATCCAGTAAACAGTTTGGAAAATGGTAGCCCAAGTGCCTAGATTCTATCACCAAAACTTTTGTTCCAGTTGTCCTAGGAGAGGGGCAAGAGGCAAACAGTACTTTTTTTTAATGTCCCACGGTGATCCTAATGGGCTTCCCATCTGCCTGCCAATGCAAGAGACATGGGCTCTATTCCTGGATCAGAAAAATTCCCTGGAGGAGGAAATGGCTACCCACTCCAGTATTCTTGCCTGGGAAATCCCATAGACAGAAGATGGGCTACAGTGCATGGGACCACATGGACATGACTGAGCAAATGAGTGTATACACATACAAGGTGATTCTAATACCTAGTCATGTTTGAGGACTACCTATCTTATATAAGCATAGTTTGATGGTGGAAAAAAATCTACAGAGAATCTTAATTGGATCAGAGAATGCCACGTCTCCAGAGGACATAACAAGTACATGATGTCATTTTTCAGAACTATAAAGGAAGGGTCAAGGAGGAAGTAAGTGGTTTTGAGTAATGTTCTTCCACTTTCCAGAGCCGTCCTATGAAGGTAATTCATTTTGCTGATCTCAGACATCCCTGGAGGGCAATAGCTGCATTGCTCCCATTTCTTGCACTTTTTTCCCTGGCGATGCCACATGGCTTATAGGATCTTAGTTTCCTGACCAAGGACTGAATCCAGAACTTTGGCAGTGAAAGCACAGAGTCCTAACCACTGGACCACCAGGGAATTCCTTCATGAATTTTTCTATCAATACTTGCACCTAAGGAAGGAAGACTGAGAACAAAAAGGCCACATACACAAGCATACATACATACACCATAGTGAGGTTCCATTTCTTCTTTGACTTGCTAAGGGAATACTAGAATAAAAATCCTTACTCTATCATCCAACACCTTTCAATTCACTATTGCCAGAGAGACCCCTAACAACCTGAACTACATGTGTACTGAATGAACACATCCATAAGCACACAATGAAAATTCACAATACAGCTAAGGAAATTCATTAACATGAAAGAAAATCAACCTGAACAACTAGAATACATGGCTATAATTGGGACAGAACTAATTGTAAGGGAAAGAGGAAAAATTAAGATGAAAACGGCAAGAACCCCTAAAGAGACACAGAAATGGGGGAACTAAAAAACATTTTTTCACCATTTAAAAATTCAGTAGTGAAAATGTCAAATAGAATGGCCAATGCTGAAAACTAGAAGATAAAAGAAATATTTGTAAACATAGAGAAAAATATATTGAAATGGAATTTATCAATGAAAAGATAAGGTATATTGGGAGCAGGTCCAGAAAACTAATAACTAAGCAATAGTTGTACAGGAAGAGAAAAAAATAGGTGGAAATCAGTAATCAGAGAAACAATAAAAGAAAACTTCTCTAAACTAGAAAAACCTTAGTTTCCAGATTAAAAGTGAATCCAAATTTTAAGAACTGCTAATGAAAAAAGAAGCACACCTATAAAGCCTATTAAAACACCTAAGCAAAAAAAAAAAAAAAAAAAAAAAAAAAACCTAAGCTACAAGAAAAGGAAAATCTTATAGATATCCAGATAGATTTTTTTAAAGGTTGTTTATAACATAGAATTGGGCTTCCCTGGTGGTTCAGATGGTAAAGAATTTTTCATAACATAGACTTAGACTAGCATGAAATTTTTCTTCTTCAACCCTGAAAGAAATACATGTAGAAAAAAGGATTTAAACTAATATTCATATAGGAGAGTGAAAAACATTTGTAAACATGAGTTCAGAAAGTACACCATTCATGTACCTTTTATAAGTAAATCTTTCAAAGAAAGAATATTCCCAAATGAAAACTATAGCAAATCAAAAAACTCAAAATAAGGGAAGATGAAATGTATGCAAAAGAGTGGTGAGCAGTGCCTTTTAGAAGCCTATCTAAAAAGGTAACATTTGAACAAAGACTTAAAGCTGGCATGATGGTAAAAGATACTAAGAAGATATAACCATCACAAATATTTATGCACCAAGTAATAAAACAACTTCCCAGAATTAGATAGAGAAAGCAGTATAATTACACATAGTGAAGAATGTTAATAGATATCTTTCAGAAAATGACAAAGCAGAAAGGAAAAATGGAGAATGGGAGTTATTCAATCAAAATTTTCTGTCCCCTTCAAAGAAAGTATATACTTTCTTCTTATGGCTATGGAATATTTATTAAAATCAATGATGCCCTTCCCACAAAGGAGCTTTAATGTATTCATAAAGTTTTTAAAGACCCAATTACCTAACAATAGTACAAAAAATTAGAAATCAATAACAAAAATATAAGAATATCTTGGCCATCTGGAAAGTGATAAGTGCTTGGATAAAAGAAGAAATTAAAATAGAAATCATGACTTACCCAAAAGTCATGACTTACTTTTTTGTCTCTGCAAAAAAGTACTTTTTAATTTGCATCAAAAGCTATGAGCAAACTAGGAGTGGAAGGAAACTACCTCAACATAATAAAAGTCATATATAAAAAACTCATAGAAAACATTGTACTAAGTTGTGAAGGACAAAGTTTTTCCTCTATGATCAGGATAAGGCAAGAATGCACACTTTTACCACCTCTATTCAACATGGTACTGGAAGTTCTAGACAGAACAATTAAGATATCAGAAATTACTAGGCTATTAGTCTAATTAGGTTATTAATTCTTATTAGAAAAAAATTAAAGGTATCCAAATTGGAAAGGAAAAAGTAAAATTGTTTATTTACAAATGATGTGATCCTATATGTATCAAAACTTTACAGATTACACACACACATACATACACAGAAGCTATTAGAACTACTAGATGAATTTAACAAAGTAGCTGCATACAAAATAGACACACAAAAATTAGTTGCTTATCTATACACTACCAGTAAATACTCTGAAAAGGAAATTTTTTTTAAAAAATTCCACTTAAAATAGCATCAAATAAAAATATTTAGAAATTAGCTTATCCAAGGAGGGAAAAGACTTATATAATGAAAACTACAAAGCACTGTTGAAAGAAATTTAAAAAGACATAAATAAATGGAAAGATACCCCATGTTCATGTATTAGAAGAATTAATATTCTGAAGATTTCAATACTACCCAAAGTGATCTACAGACTCAATGAAATCCGTATCAAAATCCCAATGATATTTTTTGCAGAAATAGAAAAAATCCACCCTAAAGTTTATACGGCATCTCAAAATACCTGAATAGTTAAAGCAATCTTGAAAAAGAACAAAGCTGGAAGATTCATATTTCATCATCTCAAAACCAACTACAATCCTATGGTAATGAAAACAATTTGCTGTTGTTCAGTCGCTCAGTCATGTCCAACTCTTTGTGACCCCATGGACTGCAGCATGCCAGGCTTTCCTGTCCTTCACCATCTCCTGGAGCTTGCTCAAACTTATGACCATTGAGTCAGTGATGCCATCCAACATTCTCATCCTCTGTCGCCCCCTTCTCCTCCTGCCTTCAATCTTTCCCAGCATCAGGGTCTTTTCTAATGAGTCGCCTCTTCACATCAGGTGGCCAAAGTATTGAAGTTTCAGCACATCCATACGTGACTACTGGAACAACTATAGCTTTGACTATACAGACCTTTGTTGGCAAAGTGATGTCTCTGTTTTTAATATGCTGTCTAGGTTGGTCATAGCTTTTCTTCCAAGGAGCAAGCGTCTTTTACTTTCATGGCAACAGTCATCATCTGCAGTGATTTTGGAGTCCAAGAAAATAAAGTCTGTCACCCTATACATTGTTTCCCCATCTCTTTGCCATCAAAGCAATACGGTGTTGGAATAAAGGGGCTTCCCTGGTGGCTCAGTGGTAAAGAACCTGCCTGCCAATGCAGGAGATGTGGGTTCTATCCCTGAGTCAGGAAGATCCCCTGGAGAAAGAAATGACAACCCATTGGCAGTATTCTGGCCTGGGAAATCCCATGGACAGAGGAACCTGGTGGGCTACACAGTTCATGCGATTACAAAAGAGTTGGAAACAACCTAGCACTAAATACCAGCAACAACTGGAATAAAGACAGACTTATAAACCAATGAAACTGAATAAAGCACTTAGAAATAAATTATTTACATATATATATATGGTCAAATAATTTTTTGTCAAGGATTTCAAGAACATTCAATGGAGAAAAGACAGTCTTTTCATCAAATGGTGCTAGGAAAACTGGATATCCATGTGCAAAATGGATGAAATTGGGCTTGTAACATCATAAATCAAAAATCACTTCAAAATGAATCAAAGACCTACATGTAAGAGCTAAAACTACAAAACTCTTAGGAGAAAACATAGGGAAAGGTTCATGACATTGGATTTGGCAATGATTTCTTGGAGATAACAAAGGCACAGGTAACAAAAGCAAAAATAGACAAATTGGATTTCATAAAAATTAAACATTTTGTGCATCAAAAAAAATAACCAACAAGGTAAAAGGCAGCCTATAGAATAAGAAAAATTATTTGTAAATCTTGTGTCTAATAAGGAATTAATATTCAGAATATATAGAGAACTTATACTAATGCATATATATGGAATTTAGAAAGATGGTAACAATAACTCTATATGCAAGACAGAAAAAGAGACATAGATGTATAGAACAGACTTTTGGACTCTATGGGAGAAGGTGAGGGTGGGATGATCTGAGAGAACAGCATCAAAACATGTATATTATCAAGTGTGAAACAGATCACCAGTCCAGGTTGGAAGCATGAGACAAGTGCTTGGGGCTGGTGCACTGGGATGACCCAGAGGGATGGGATGGGGAGGGGGGTAGGAGGGGGGTTCAGGATGGGGAACACATGTAAATCCATGGCTGATTCATGTCAATGTATGGCAAAAACCACTACAATATTGTAAAGTAATTAGCCTCCAACTAATAAAAATAATTGGGAAAAAGAAAAAAATACAATTAAAAAAAAGTCCAATTCAAAATGAGTGAAGGACTTCAGATTTCTCCCAAGAAGATATAAAAATTACTAGTCAATAAGCACAGGCTTTCCTGGTAGCTCAGTTGGTAAAGAATCCACCTGCAATGCAGGAGACCCCAGTTTGAATCCTGGGCCAGGAAGTTCCCTTGGAGAAGGGATTGGCTACCCACTCCAATATTCTTGGGCTTCCCTGGTGGCTCAGTTGGTAACGAATCCACCTGCAATGCAGGAGACCTGGGTTCGATCCCTGGGTAGGGCAGATCCCCTGGAGGAGGGCATGGCAACCCACTCCAGTATTCTTGCCTGGAGAATCCCCATGGACAGAGGAGCCTGGCGGGCTACGGCCCATGGGGTCACAAAGAGTCGGAAATGACTGAGCGACTAAGCATAGCACACAGCAAAGTCAGTAAGCACACAAAAAGATATGGCTTCTATCAAAAAAAAAAAAAAGAATAGAAAATAACAAGCATTGGTGAGGATATGAAGAAACTGGAAATCTTTTGCACTATTGATAAGAACTTAAAATAATATAGCCATTGTGGACAGAATTATGGTTGTTCCTCAAAAAATTAAAAACAGAATTACCATATGGTCCAGCAAATCCACTTCTGGATATACACCCCAAAATAATTGAAGGCAGGTTTTAAAGAAATAGTTCTACAGCCACATTCATAGCAACATCATTAACAATAGCCACAAAAGTAGAAAGAAATGTCCATCAACAGACAAGTCAATAAGGAAAATAAAGTAAAAATATGCAATGAAATGTTTTTAAGACTTAAAAAGGAAGGAAATTCTGACACATGCTACAACACAAATGAATGTTGATGACATAATGCTGAAGTGAAGCAAGCCAGACATGAAGACAAAAATCCACTTTTATGAGATACATAGAGTAGTCAAATACATACACCGAGAGTAGAAGGAAGTTTCAGGAGGCTAGGCAAGATGAATGGAGAGTTATTGTTAAATGAATATAGATTTTAAGTTTTGCAAGACAAAAGGAGTTCTGGAGATGGATGGTAGTGATGAGTGTACAATGGTATGGATGTACTCAATACCAATAAAGTGAAAAGTGAGTGAGTGAAGTCACTCAGTTGTGTCCGACTCTTTGCGACCCCATGGACTGTAGCCTACCAGGATCTTCAGTTCATGGGATTTTCCAGGCAAGAATACTGGAGTGGGTTGCCATTTCCTTCTCCAGGGGATCTTCCCAACCCAGGGATCAAACCCAGGTCTCCCTCATTGTAGGCAGACGCTTTACCGTCTGAGCTACCAAGGAAGCCCTATGAAGTGTACAGTTAAAAATGGTTAAAATGGTAAATTGCATGTGTATTTTACCACAATAAAAAAATTTAAATAACATTAAAAAAACAGGATATGTATAAAAGATGCAAAACTCAATTTATTTTACAAAATTTTTATAACTTAAATACAAAACATTATAAACATTTTAAAAAAGCATTCACCATACAAACGTAAACAGTCCAAATATGACAACAAAAAATCCACAGTTTATGAAAGATGTTAGGAAATCCAACAATATCATTTGTATTAAAAAATTAAAGAGAAAATCCATACAATTGTGCCAACAAATAATAATTAATAGATATTGAATTCTGGAATCATTCCAGATAAAAACTCAAAAGAATAAAAGAATAGAGGTGATGTGGTATTAAAAGCAAAAATTTTAGAGCCTCACTACCTGAGTTTGAATCTCAGATCCAGCAATGCCTAACTGGAAGTTCTCTTTAAAGTGGGAATGATAATGATCGCTCCTTTATGAGTTAATATAATATAAGATACTTAGACCAGCACCTGCTCTTCAGAAAGACACTATGGTGTAGGAGCTACCTGGATTCAAATCCAATCTTAACACTGTGAGCTACGTGACTTGGAGGAAATTACTTAACCTCTCTGTACCTCTATTTTTCCTTTGTCTATAAAAAGTAGTATGCATGTGAGAGTTGTACCATCAAGATGAACTTATGCTTTCAAACTGTGGTGCTGGAGAAGACTCTTGAGAGTCCCTTGGACTGCAAGGAGATCAAACTAGTCAATCCTAAAGGAAACCAACCCTAAATATTCCTTGGAAAGACTGATGCTGAAGCTGAAGCTCCAATACTTTGGCCACTGGATGCAAAGAGTCAACTGATTGGAAAAGATCCCGATGCTGGGAAAGATTGAGGGCAGGAGGAGAAGGGGGAGACAGAGGATGAGATGCTTGGATGGCTTCAGCCACTCAATGGACATGAGTTCAAGCAAACTCCGGGGGAAGGACAGGGAAGCCTGGCATGCCGCACTCCATGGGGTTGCAAAGAGTCAGACATGACTTAGTGACTAAACAACAATAAAAAGGGGAAATAATAAACACACATCAGTAAAATAGGGATAATACTAAACCTACTTCTAATTAGCCTTGTTCATAAGCTTATTGTAAAAATTAGATTAAAGTGAAAATCCACTGCCTGGTACGTGCTAGGAATTATTATGACAACATGGTACCTTCTGGGGCTTCCTCTCCATGGCTCCCATCTCTCTGGCAACCGGCTCACAAATTCCAACCACTTTAGCAGGCCCAAACTCTAATTCCTGCTTCTTCTGCCCAGAGAGACCACCACCCTCAGCATGGATTCTGCCACCTTGGGAAATATACGGAGGGAAAACACCTAGGTAAAAGCTGGGCTTGAATCGGATACTTCCTCTCTCTCTCAAGGATTGCCACCCTGCTTTGGTTGCTGTCAAATGCTTGTAAATGGTTGTTTTAAGTATTTTTGTCCAGTTTTTGCAGTCATTCATGGCAGGAGAGTAGCCTGATCCCAGCTACTATGTTATGATCAGAACCTGAAGTCATAGCAACAATTTTTTAATTGATAATATACTGTGCTATTGAGTTTGTGAGGGAAGTAGGTATTCTCCAATGTTGTGGGTAGAACTATAAAGAAACTACAGTTTTTTAAAACAATCATAACTTCTAAGTTCATTGTGTGTCTCAAAATTTCTAAGCTGTTCATACAATATAACTCTATTATATCATTTAATCCTCACAACAGCCACATGAGACAGGTACATCCTAATTACAGAAGAGGAAATGGAGGAAGGCAGAGGAGAGTAACTAACTTGTTCATGGTTATAAAGCTAGTAAATGGTGGAGTCAAGGTTTGAAACCTGACACTTATTCCAGAGCTCCTGCTCTCAACCATCTTATTATATTGCCAACCTGGAAATATTTATTAAAATTAAAATGTACATAGCTTTTGATCCAGCAATCTGACTTCTAAGAATTTATCCACCAGACATAAAAGCACTACTAGTATAACAAGATATATGTGTAAGTTTATTTATTGTAGCATTTGTAATACTTTTAAAAATTCTGGAGCCAATCTAAATGTTCATTTGATAAGAAAATGGTTGAATAAATTATAGTACATTTGCACATACTATAGAATATTATATGACTATTAAATGAGATTAATCTATATATATATATAGAGAGAGAGAGTGGAGGCTGTATAGGACATACTAAAGATGAAAAACAAATTATAGAATAATATGTATAGTGTGAGTCATAAATGACTCATCTAATTTATGTCTCCAGCATAGACCTTTCTGTTGAACTTCAGACTTCCCACTCAACATTCCCTTTCAAAGATTCAAAAGCACTGCAAATGCAATGCCTCTACAACTGAACTGAGAGTTTTCTATCTCCAAACCTAATTGCTTCTAGTGTCCCTTTCGCTAGTTAATGGCACCATCATACATCCAAATATGTGAGTCAGAAGCCTAAGATTTACCTGTGACACCTCCTCTCTCACACCACGCTAGACACATATCCAACCGGTCACCATGTCCTATTGATTTTATAACCAAAATATATTTCCAAACTATCTATTTTCATTCCTCCATTACCATCACTCTCCTGGCAAATTACCAGCATCTCACTTGGATTGCTACAATATTCTCTAACCTGACTAATTTCTCCAAATCAATTAATTCTAGCCCACCTTAATTCATTCTCTGCCCCACATTGTGAAATCAAAAAGAGTTGCCAATTTGAAAAGCTTTGCCTTACAGAAAACAATGCAGTATTACCATAATCACGGCCTAAAGATTTCAATTGCTCTTTATTATTAAAAGTAACAATCACTTTAGTAATCTGGGAAATATTTTGAGTCATAATTCCCCTTCCCCTAATACATGAGCAGAAGAAATGTAACGGGGAAATGCACTTTAAATTCTTCCTAAAAAGATATTCTTTAATGGGTGGGGGGTGTGACTTGAAAGAGCTTCTTTCTAGGGAGTACCTCTAGCAATCATGCCCCCATGTATTCTCTCTCCACTTTGGCTACCACTTCATAAGTACCACGGTAGAAAAAAAGATATTCTTCATTATATTCAGCCTGTTTAAATTTATAACCTGAAAGACCTTAAGCACCCAAAGGTCTCCAACTCACCTGGGCTTCAGACCTGGCTCCTACCTCTTAATTCTTACAGGTTCTCCTAATTAGGGCTGCAATACTCCTGCTAGGCTCAGCTCCTGACCCTAGATCTTCATCCACTGGTTAGAATTCTGCCAAGAGTTGGACTGACTGAGCCACTGAACTGAACTGAACCCAGACTCCCAAATGCACCAGACTGCTTGCTGAGACTGATACACAGAAGAGCCCTGTGGGCCTCCTGGACACAAAAGCTTTTCTGTGTCTCCCATCTCTTGATTACAGGAAATAGGCTTTATTCAGCCCCTCAGTTCCAACTGGAGGTTCAAACAGTTGCTAATTAGGGAAGGAGGAGTTGTGGAGACAAAAGGGCAAAGTCAAGAAATAATAGTGCAGTCTTGGGGCAGAGTCCTAGTTCCCACTCAGTTCAGTCACTCAGTCATGTCCAACTCTTTGCGACACCATGGACTTTAGCACATCAGGCTTTCTGTCTATCACCAACTCCCGGAGTTTACTCAAACCCATGTCCATTGAGTCAGTGATGCCATCCAACCATCTCATCTTCTGTCATCCCCTTCTCCTCCTGCCTTCAATCTTTCCCAGCATCAGGGTCTTTTCAAATGAGTCAGTTAGCATCAGGTGGCCAAAGTATTGGAGTTTCAGCTTCAACATCAGTCCTTCCAGTGAATAGTCAGGACTGATTTCCTTTAGGATGGACTGGCTGGATCTCCTTGCAGTCCAAGGGACTCTCAAGAGTCTTTTCCAACACCACAGTTCAAAAGCATCAATTCTTCAGGGCTCAGCTTTCTTTATAGTCCAACTCTCACATCCATACATGACTACTGGAAAAACCATAGCTTTGACTAGACAGACCTTTGTTGCAAAGTAATGTCTTTGCTTTTTAATGTGCCATCTAGGATGGTCATACCTTTTCTTCCAAGGAGCAAGCGTCTTTTAATTTCATGGCTGCCATCACCATTTGCAGTGATTTTGGAGCCCAAGAAAATAAAGTATGTCACTGTTTCCATTGTTTCCCCATCTATTTGTCATGAAGTGATGGGACCAGATGCCATGATCTTAGTTTTCTGAATGCTGAGTTTTAAGTCAACTTTTTCACTCTCCTCTTTCACTTTCATCAAGAAGCTCTTTAGTTCTTCTTCACTTTCTGCCATAAGGGTGGTGTCATCTGCATATCTGAGGGTATTGATATTTCTCCTGGCAATCTTGATTCCAGCTTGTGCTTTATCCAGCCCAGCATTTCTCATGATGTACTCCACATATAAGTTAAATAAGCGAGGTGACAATATACAGCCTTGATGTGCTCCTTTCCCTATTTGGAACCAGTCTGTTGTTCCATGTCCATTTCTAACTGTTGCTTCTTGACCTGCATACAGATTTCTCAAGAGGCATGTCAGATTGTCTGATATTCCCATCTATTAAAGAATTTTCCACAGTTTGTTGTGATCCACACAGTCAAAGGCTTTGGCATAGTCAATAAAGCAGAAATAGATGTTTTCCTGGAATTCTCTTGCTTTTTTGATGATCCAATGAATGTTGGCAATTTGATTTCTGGTTCCTCTGCCTTTTCTAAATCCAGCTTGAACATGTGGACGTTCATGGTTCATGCACTGTTAACGCCTGGCTTGGAGAATTTTGAGCATTACTTTGCTAGCGTATGAGATGAGTGCAGTTGTGCAGTAGTTTGAACATTGTTTGGCATTGCCTTTCTTTAGGACTGGTTCCCCCTCAAGGAATATGGACTTCCCCAGTGGCTCAGACCGTAAAGCATCTGCCTGCAATGTGGGAGACCTAGGTTCAATCCCTGGGTTGGGAAGATTCCCTTGGAAAGGAAGGAAGGAAATGGCACCCCACTCCAGTACTCTTGCCTGGAAAATTCCATGGATGGAGAAGCCTGATAGGCTACAGTCCATGGAGTCGCAAAGAGTCAGACACGACTGAGCAACTTCACTTCACTGGTCAAGGAATATACAAAAGAATGTCTTGAATGGCTTTGCAATTACTGAAGGCTCTATCTGGTGGGAGAAGTAAACTGTATCCTGCCCACAAGCAGGTAGACACCAGACCACAAGCCTGATGATAGATACTGACTCCTACTTACCTCACCACCAACCCCAAGAAGAAAGTCCGCAAGCTGATCATGTCCTCTTTTAGAAAGTGAAACTCGCTCAGTCAAGTCCGACTCTTGGTGACCCCGTGGACTGTATATAGCCTGCCAGGTTCCTCTATCCATGGAATTATCCAGGCCAGAATAATGGAGTGGGTAGCCTTTCCCTTCTCCAGGGGATCTTCCCAAGCCAGGGATCGAACCCAGGTCTCCCACATTGCAGGCAGATTCTTTACCATCTGAGCCACCAGGCACGCCTTCTTTGAACCACTACTATAAAACTCCCCACTACCCATTCCTGGTCTGGACACACAGTTATGAGGGCATTAGCCTGCTGTGGCCCCCTTTGCTTTCATATGTTTTTACTTAGTCGTTCAGTCATGTCCAACTCTTTGTGACCCCATGGACTGTAGCCCACCAGGCTCCTCTGTCCATGGGATTTTCCAGGTAAGAATACTGGAGTGGGGTGCCAGTTTCTTCTCCAGGGGATCTTTCCAACCCAGGGATCGATGTGTCTCCTGCATTGGCAGGTGGACTCTTTACCACTGTGCCAACTGGGAAGCCCAAGCAATAAAGCTATCCTTTTCTACTTTACCCAAACCTGTCTCCAAGATTTAATTCAGTGTCGGGGTACAGAGACCGAATTTGGTTTCAAGACCTACCACCATGTGTTGCACCCTACCTTTCAAACACACTAATATAACACTCTGGTTTTGACTATTGCTTGAATCCTACTGAGATAGTTGTACCTCCAAACCGAGCCTAGCCTCTGAATCCTGGGAAGTTTCCTCAGTGACTGCCCTTTCCCAGTGGGTGGGTTTCATGGCAGGTCTCGGAACTAGACAATAGCTTCCACATGGGCAGCACTTCTCATGACTCTTTGAAATACTGGTAAGCTCTGGGGAAGTGGGCAGGAGACAAGATGGCAGCTACCACTTCTCAGGCGACTAGATCTAGCTCTATAAACCAGCCTCATTCAACCTTAAGGGAAACTGCTGATGAACTCATTAAAATATTAATGACAGTTCAATATGTATAATATTTTTCATTTGTATGATTTTTCACTTCTTCCAAATGTTTTGACATTGTCATTATTTACTGCACCTGCTATTTTACTGGAGCTCATAGGCATCTTAGAAGATCAGTAAAATGGTTATTAAAGTGAATTATAAACCTCTTCAAGGAAAGGAGTGCCTTTTATATTATTTGAATCCTCCCTAATTTTATACAAAATACTCAATATGTAACTATCAGTTTTACATTTTTCCCATTTTATAGATTCAAAAATGAAGGCTCAGAGATGTTATGCAACACATTTAAGATCCTACAACCAGTTAGTTCCACTCCTCACTCCAGGGCCAGTACCCATTCCATTATACCAATAGTTTCCAAACTATATTCCATGGAATTCTTGAATAGTGCTAGGAGCATGATGAGGAGACCAAGTAAAAAACACACAACTGCTCCAATCAGAGCATCTTTATATTTACCCATTTTACAAAGTGAGATTTTGTGTCAGATATTACTTGAATCAGTTATTGTGTTACTATATTTTTTTTCTTAAGAATAAGCAATCATTTACTTTTGTTAGGTGACAATAAATAAATTAATGATTTTTTAAACTCAGAAGGAAATAATAACAAAAGAATAAGCATTTACCCATATTAACATATAATGTCCTTTATAGTGAAAAAACTAGATGGTTAGAACTGATGCGAAGGAGGGGAAAGGAAGTAGAAAATTACAATATTCAAATCAGAACTAGTAATTATGAACTGAACCCATGTCCTCAGACCTTCAGGCAAGCACATTGCACAACCACAGCTTGCGCCATTCACATAGAATGTAGCAGCCCTGCTCTCAGAATAGAGACCCCAAAAGCCTAGAAAATCACTCACAGAAAAATGTCTCTGTATCCCTGACAGACACTCAGAATATACAATTTTGTTTAGACTATACACAGTTAATGAAAGCTATTGTTGAAGGTTTCAGGAGGATTACTGCTACTATTTTGGAGTCCAACCACCTAGCATGTTTTGTTGCCTTAGTTACTATTAAGCATTTTAAGCTCAGAAGGAAAGAGAGAAAAGAAGTATCCTTATGAGTAGGGGCTGTGCAAGTGGAAAGTATGGACAGTGGTGTTAGTATCACTCCAAAAACAAGTGCAGAAGACACAAATATGCAACTCACAAAATAAGAATGGCCAGAAGCATAGGAAAATGCTCAATCTCACCAGTAATCCATGGAAAATGCAAATAAAATCAATATGATTCTCTGATTGAAAAAATTAGCAAATATTTAAAAATAATTGATAATAGCCAGAATTGGTGAGATTCAGGGAAATGTACACTCTTGCACATTGCTTGTAGGAGCATAAATTGATAAAAACTTTTCTGGAGATAAATTTAACTATAAATACCCACTCTGAATGTTTTATGGCTTTCCTGGTGGCTCAGATGATAAAGAATCTGCCTGCAATGTGAGAGACCTGGCTTCGATCCCTGGGTCAAGAAGATGTCCTGGAGAAGGGAATGGCTCCCCACTCCAGTATTCTTGCCTGAAGAATTCCATAGACAGACAAGCCTGACAGGCTACAGTTCACGGGGTTGCAGAGAGGTGGACATGACTGGGTGACTAACACTTTCACTTAACATTTTGCATATCTTAGATCATATCTAAGAATTTATCCTGTAGAAAGAATCACAAATAAGAATAAAGATACATGTTAATTGTGGGAATTTCCTGGCCCTCCAGGGATTAGGACTCCATGCTTTCACTGACAAGAACCCAGGTTCAATCTCTGGTCAGGGAACTAAGATCCCACAAGCCTCGTGGCGTTAATTGGGCTTCACTGCAGCAAAATTTGCCATAGCGAAATATTGGAAACAGTTTAAATAGCCAATAATAAGGGATTGATTAAATTGTTATATAACTATATATGCAGCTATTAAAAAGCACATTATACGAGAAGACTTAATAGCATGGAAAAATGCTCAAATATGCTATTTTTTTTTAATATATTGAGCTAAAGAGTTGGTTGCAAAACAGTATGTAGAGTGATGTGATATAAGTATAAATCATTAAGGCTATTCATAAATATTTTCATGCTCTCCTTTAAGGCACATAGTATGATTGTGGGTCCCAATCCCTTTGGTGTGAGGCATGGTCATGTGACACAACTGGACAAGTGAAATGCGAGTGGAACATTTAAGAGCCAGTGATCAATTCACCACATGCCCCTTTTTCTGCCTTGAAAATCAGGGAAAAATATTTTGAAAGTCTTCTATCAGCCTTATCTCTAGATAACTATGATGTACAGAGGCTCCCTGCCCACATGTGTTGAATTAAAAAAAGCTTTTATTGTATAAAGCCACTGAGATTTGGGGTTGCTTGTTATCACAACATAGCCTAACCCATTGTTGCTCATACTGTGTGTGTGGGTGTGGAGGAGGAGAGAAAGAGGAGAAAGGGAGGGGAGAAGGAAGACTAGATAGTTATACATGAAAATAATAATAAATGGCTGGTTTTCATTTTCATATTTTTATGTCTTTTCCAATTTTTCAACACAATATAGTCTGTCCCCTCATATTTGCAAGGGACTTACACCAGGACTTTCTCCTCCACTCCCCCCAACTTGGATACCAAAATCCAAGAAGGCTCGTTTTATGTAAGTCCCTTGTATAAACATCAGAGTATTGCATATAACCTATGCACATCTTCCTATATACTTTAAATCATCTTTAGATTATTTCTAACATCTAATATAATGTCAATACTATGTAAATAGTTGTAAATAGATATAAATGCTATGAATAGTTGCTGACATTCAGCAAAATCAAGTTTTGCATTTTGGAACTTCCTAAAAAATTTTCTGAAGATTTTTGATTTAAGGTTGGTTGAGTCTGCAGATCCAGAGCCCAAAGTTATGGAGGACTTACTATACATATAATTTTCATAATAAGAAATAAAACAATATTTTTTAACATGTTTAAAATTACTTCTTAATTTTCCTATCTACCTTGTCCCTTCAAACACTTCTATACAATACTCTGGATCCCTTCAGAGAGAGGTTCCCTGTGTAGCCCTAGGGAAATCATGTACAGTCAGCCCTCCGTATCCACAGATTCATTCAAACACAGATGGAAAACATTTAAAGAAAAAAAATTCCAGAAAATTTCAAAAAGCAAAACTGCAGTATGCTGTGCATTGGTAATAATTTACAAAGCATTTACATTGTATTTTAAACTATTTATATAGCATGTACATTGTATCAGGTATAATAGGTAATCTAGAGATGATTTAAAGTATAAGGGAGAATGTACATACAATATATACAATTATAACATTTTATGTAAGGGATTTAAACATCCTCAGATTTTCTTATCTATGAGGGACCTGGGATGACTATAGCCTCTTTTGGTTTTCCTCTTATCTCAATGGTTTCTACTTCACAGTCTCCTTTGCAGACTGCTCTTCATCTCCCCAGTGTTCAATGTTCATGTTTTTTAGGATGTGGTACATGTTCATGTTCTTTAGGTAGGGCTCTCTGGTCTTCCCTCTCTACACTTTTTCCCTAACTGAGTTCATCCAGTCCTCTGGCTTTGAGTGTCATTTATACACAGCTGACCTCTAAATATGTGTCTCTGGTCCAGACCTCTCCTCTGGCCTAGAGTCTCTTGTGTTATTACCTACTTGAGTATTCCACTTGGATATTTCACAAACATCTCAAAGTTAACATGTCTAAGCAGAGTTCTCAGAGCAATACTCCCACTTCTGCTAAATCCTGCTCTTCACCTAGACTTTCTCATCTCAGCTAAAAAAGAGGATAAGAAGGAGGAAAAAGAGAAGGAGGTGGAGGAGGTGGTGGTGAAGAAGGTGGAAGATGAGGCGACTACCATCCACTCAGTCCCTGAAGTCAAAAGCCTAGGAAATACCTTTGTTGCCTCTCCTGTTCTCTCCCTCCCTATATCTAAACCATCAGCTATGTCAGTTCTGCCTATAAAATTTACCTATACACTTCTCTCCACCTACATTTTGTCATTCAGTCGCTAAGTCATGTCCGACTCTTTGTGACTCCATGGACTGCAGCATGCCAGGCTTCCCTGTCTTTCACTATCTCCTGAAATTTGCTCAGACTCATGTTCATTGAGTTGATGATGCCATCCAACCGTCTCTTCCTCTGTCATCCCCTTCTCCTCCTGCTCTCAATCTTTCCCAGCATCAGTATCTTTTCCAGTGAGTTGGCCACCTACATGCTGCTGCTGCTAAGTCGCTTCAGTCGTGTCCAACTCTGTGTGACCCCATAGACAGCATCCCACCAGGCTCCCCTGTCCCTGGGATTCTCCAGGCAAGAACACTGGAGTGGGTTACCATTTCCTTCTCCAATGCATGAAAGTGAAAAGTGAAAGTGAAGTCGCTCAGTCATGTCCGACTCTTCGCAACCCCATGGACTGCAGCCCATCAGGCTCCTCTGTCCATGGGATTTCCCAGGCAAGAGTACTGGAGTGGGTTGCCATTTCTTTCTTCAGGCCACTTGCATTGTTACCTCCATATTCCAAGCTCCAAGCATTTGTTGCCTGGACCATTGCTAAAAATTTCTTAATTGGCCTCCAAATTCTACTCCTCGTCAACCTTCAACTCATTCTCTGTATAGTAGCAAGAGTATACCAAAGTATACTAAGAGTATACTAAAGTATAGGCTATGTCCAGCAATTGTTTTAAAACCCTTCAGAGGCTCCCTATCACACTTAGACTAAATCTATACCATGCTGTGTGTGAGTGCTAAGTCACTTCAGCTGTGTCTGACTCTTTGCAGTCCTATACTCTGAAGCCAGCCAGGCTCCTCGATCCATGGAATTCTCCAGGGAAAAGCACTGGAGAGTGTTGTCATGGCCTCCTCCAGGCAATCTCCCAGACCCAGGGATCAAACCCACATCTCTTACGTCTCCTGCATTGGCTGGTAGGTTCTACACCATTAGCACCACTTGGGAAGTTCTATACCATGCTGTACAAAGTAATTATTCCAGTCCCTATGTTGCTCCCAAACTTTATTTCATGGAACTCTCCCCTCACTTGCTGTATTTTAGTCATACTGGTCCTCTTTCAGGTCCTCAAAGATGCCAAATTCTTTTGATCTCAGGTACTTTGCACAGGTTCTGCTCTCTGCCTAGAAAAACCTCTCTCTCCCACTTCATTTGACTGAATCCATCTCACCCTTCATGTCTCAGTAAACATGTCAGTCCATCAAGTGGGCCTTTCCTGACCACCCTGAGGCAGAAAATACTGACTGTCCCCACAGCAACAACTTCCATCTACCTTCTTCTTTGCTAGTACAATGCTTATTTTGTTCAAGGATATGACTATCATGTAGGCTTCCCATGTGGCGTAGTGGTAAAGAATCTGCCTGCCAATGCAGGAGACACAGGAGACACAGGTTCAATCCTTGGGTGGGGAAGATCCCCTAGAGTAGGAAATGGCAACCCATTCCAGTATTCTTGCCTGGGAAGTCCCCTGGACAGAGGGAACCTGGTGGGCTACAGTCCATGGGGTCACAAAAAGTCAGGCAATGACTAAGCACACCCATAATTATCATGTAGTCAGGGGAAGTTGGTCCCTTCCTGGTTTCAAATGGTGGATAAGAATTGATCTTAATCATGATCATATCTTGCCCTTCTGTCAGGGATTGGTTTAGAGATGACCACATAACCCAGATCTGACCAATGTGACATAAAGGAAAGTCTGCTTTGGTAAGGTCCTTGAAGAGAGAAAATAAAGAGAGAAACAGAGAGACAGAAAAACAAAACACCACTCTCCTTTAACTAGTCATTGTGTATCTACACGTGATGCTTGTTACTGTGGAAGATATCTTATAAGCATCAGTGACGTATTACCCATTTGCTAAGGACAGTAAAATAGAAAGATGAAATGTGCCAGGGTCCCTAATAGTAATTCACTGTGTATCTGAACTGACTCTGAATCCCTCTATCTCCAGGCTTCTTAGTCAGTGGGACAAAAAAGCCCATATTATTTGATATAATTCCAGTTTGGTTTTCTGTAACTAGAGGTCAAAATTTGGTCTTCAACTTTAATTCTCTATTGCAGCATCCTGTTGGTTCACCAGTTTCTGCTATATTATCTGGTACATAGTAGGTGCTCAAGAATTACTTGTTAAATGAATAACCAAATCTCACATCCATGGGGAGAATCAACTAATTGGTTTAGATGATGCTTGGTAGGGTAGAGGGTATATACAAGCACTAAGAAATAAATTATAATTGTCTTTGGGAAATGATTTCCCAAAGAATCCTGATGTGTGATGTTTTTAATTTTATTTTCAAAGGGATGCAGATAGGGAAGATACTAAACTGGAGAGCTGAAAACTTTAGCTCTAAGAGCTCTTGTTCATCCTTCCTTCAATCTATGTCTCATCCTCCCAAGAAAACAAAAGAGAAAAGATAATCACTCCCAAATCTCTGCCACACTAAAGTGAGTTTATGTTCCTGCCTAAAACAGACTAGGCGGGCACATAACTTGGATTGTTTTATTTCTTTAGTCTTTTATCAATTTTGTTATGAAAAGCCTTTTCACAAATTCAAGTAAATCTAAGATTGTTAGCACAATCCCATGGAGCATGTCATTTAGATGATGGCAGAGAGGTATTAAAGCTTATCCAACTCCGAAAGCTCTGTCCAAGACAGGCCTATGTGGTATGAAGTCATATTTTGAGAGACTGTATCATCTAACTAGAAAGAATCATTTGGTAAGATTCTTGAATTCCCACAATTATTACTGTTTCACTGGACTAAAACAGTCTCCAGAAGTCCCCTAATTAAATATGAATATACTACCTGCTATTGCTGCTGCTGCTAAGTTACTTCAGTCGTGTCTGACTCTGTGTGACCCCATAGATGGCAGCCCACCAGGCTCCCCCATCCCTGGGATTCTCCAGGCAAGAACACTGGAGTGGGTTGCCATTTCCTTCTCCCATGCATGAAAGTGAAAAGTGAAAGTGAAGTCGCTCAGTAGTGTCTGACTCTTCGCAACCCCATGGACTGCAGCCTACCAGGCTTCTCCGTCCATGGGATTTTCCAGGCAAGAGTACTGGAGTGGGGTGCCATTGCCTTCTCTGAATATACTACCTAGAGAGGCTAATAAGTTAATTTTTCAGCATTCATTTTTGAACAGAGGGCAAAGTCCTGAGGGAATGGAATGCTATGGAGAATACTTAAGCTTTAGTGGATGTGAGGAAAGAAAGAAAATTCTGGACATAAGAGAGAATATGGGAAATGGGAAAGTAGAGAAAGAGAGATGTTGAAGGAGACGTGGAAAACATCAGGAAAAAGCTAGTGAAGACTTGAACCACACAATTTGCCCCAGGATCCCAAAGGTCCATGGTATTACCTGATGGCTCACTTCTGATAGAAACCTAAAGGGAAAAAATACCTCATTTGGCCTCTTATCTGTCTCTTCATCTGTAAAAATGGAGGCTGAGGAAAAACAGAATGATAATAGGTGACAGCAGCTGTATAAACAGAAAGGCAGATAAGGAAAAGGACTAATGGAGGAAACAAACTAGAAAAATACACATTTCAGAGGTCTGATATCAATCAGTAGGGCTAGAGTGGAAAACTAGCCTGGGTTAAGGTGTGATTGACCAGTGTTTCCTAGATTATACAGGTTGCCTGATGTTCTGGTTTAATTATTACTAGTGTCCCCTTCCACTCTCAAAAGCATCCTAGGTTGAGCAGTAAATGATACGGTTGCCCCTCTGCAAAACTGCTGACGGTACCAAGAGATAGATTGCCGGTGTGCTGAGTTACTAATTGCTTTCAGCTCTCAAGGTCTGACATAGCCAGAGTCCCCTAACTTGTCGATTTCAGTTCCAAGGAGCTGTCGGTGTACCATGATGTAGAATTGTTGGGAAGTACGTACCAAATGCAAAAAGTCCTGCCATTTGCACAGAGAGCTCCCTAAAGGAGAGGGTGGAGGTGGGAGTTTCAGAAAGTACAAGTCCAGTGGTAAAGATACAAAGGCTAGGTGGAAGTGAAATGAAGCAGGACCCTGTGGTCCTTGCCCACCCCACGCCATCTCTTCCACCTGACTTTCGTCTCTGGGGTGGGGGGAAACTTTAGCCAAAGAATAAGTTTAACCAGAGAACTGAGAAAATGCAAAAGCAAATAGACAAAGGAGACCAAATAATAATAGTTTAGTCACTAAGCAAAGTCAAGGATCTTTAGTTACTTCTCAAGAGCTAGAGATAATATTCTGAGCCATATCCTGTGAGCTTCTTGCAGATACTGAAACACCCACCAGGTAGAAAAGAAGTTAACTATATGACGACCAAACCAGACTGTAGCCATGACATAAGCTGCCACAATTCCAAGAACTGGCCTCAAAGAAATGGGAACAAAATGACCCTGGAACTGAAGATTAACTGTACCTAAAACAATCAAGATGACACTAATCAGACCACCAGTGACTAATTTGAAGATGACTGTCAGAGCTGACTGTGCTGTTTCTGCACGTAGCCCCCTCCCTCCCTCCATCTATAAAAGCTCTTGGAAAGGGGGATGGAAATCAGCCTTTGGACAAGCATCCCCCCCACTCCCCTAGAGGGTTGCTCACATCCAAAATGAAGCAAACTTACCTTTCCACCAGCATTGCCTCTTTATTGGACTTTGAGGGGTGAGCAGCCAGACCCAACTTTTGGTTAAAGGGTTAAAGAGGCACTCAAAACCCCTCAAGTCAGAGAAAGCACTCCTTCACGGCCTAAACATGGGGGTGGATCTGCTCTCTGTATCTAAACGGTGGCCAAGGCTTCCACCCATAAAAGAAATAATACTTGCTCCAGACAGGATCACTCAGACCTAGGCCAGGCTGACATTCATAGATGAGTCTGGCCATTCGCTTCAGCCTTCCACTTGTTAGAAACAGATCAGTACTTATGCAATGTCAAGTCCAGAACAGCAATTATAACAACTTCCCAACCCCAACAGAAATTAATAGCCACGCACAGAGAAAATACAATATGAAAAATTCTGCTCTATCTGATGTGGAAGAAAAGAATCATTTGATTATCAACATTGGATTTCAGTTCTCATCTCACAGCACCAGAGAGGAAATTGTTCCAAAATTGATAACTTGTGTTTTTCCTTCCCAAAGTTCGTGTTCTCATTCAAATTGCACTAAATCTTTAGAGACATTGCCTTCTGAGCCTAAAATCTATTTCCCCACCTAATTCTCATCTCTTGGTAAATACTTGTAATGTATCTAGGAAATCAAAGACATAATTTCTTTTTCAATATATGCAAAGACATTCATCTCCTGTGGTTGAGGCGATGAGTTAAACGCTATGGAGAAATTAGAGGAGAGCGGGTGGGGCTTGTGTGTGGCTCCTTGCCCCTCTGGCACTAGTTTTATTACTCTGCAGCAGCACCGATGTGTGAAAAAAAAAAAATCCAAGTTTCTGCCCTCTTGCTGCTCCCCGGAAAAGTCAGCATTATCTCAATGTATACTGAGGAGCAGGTGAGGAGAGAAAAATAAAAAAGATAATCAAAGCCCTCCCGCAGCCCCCCTTGCCTCTAAACTCTTCACCAACAGCCCCAAACTTGGCTATTCTGTCTTCTGCTGTGTGCATAGAGAGCAGGTAATCAGCAAAGCTAATAAAAAATGCATTCATTAGCGCACAGCGGCAGTGGGTGAGAGTGACTGCAGTTTTCATTTGGCAAGTGGTTTCTGGACTGGCACAATCCAATCCCCATGGCAAACCTTTTGCACCCCCCACCCTCCCCTCACCCCTCCCACCGCCCCAGCCTTCTCTGCCATGCTCGACTCTGCTTCTCCATTAAAAGCAATCTGATTCATACGCTTGACAATGTTTTCCCCTCAATCACCACAATGCTGCTCTGTAAAAGCTATTTTCTGTCTAATAAGTCTTCTGAGTGTTTTTAAAGAGGTGTTTCTTCACTTTAAAAATACATTTTTTTCCCTTTGTTTTCAAAGCAGGAAGCCATTTCTTGCCAGGGTGAAACAAAACTCAAATGCTGAAAGATTCTGCAAATGTACAAACCTCCTCTGGTTTCTCTAACTTAGCAAAATGGACTCTCTCAGAGCCCCCCAAAAGAACCAAAAGAAGCTTAGAGGAAACTATGCTAAAATATGCTGATGGGCTTGGAGCTAATAACAATAAGAGCTAACATTACTGAGCATTTGTTACATTCCAGGCATCATTGTATGCACTTTAATTATCTCATTCAATCCTCACAATAGCCTTGTGGGGTATGGAGTGCGATTACCATGCCCTCGTTGTCCTGATGAGGACAGTGAGACCCAAGGAAGCCAAATAACCCTAATACTAGTCGTGGATGGAGGATTTTGAACTCAGAGAGCTCTATACATGCTTGAACCACTCCCGAAGGTTCTGGTGGAAGAAGATTAGTAATCCACTATGCACATTACTATGAGAAACGCTGGGCTGGAAGAAGCACAAGCTAGAATCAAGATTTCCGGGAAAAATATCAATAACCTCAGATATGCAGATGACACCACTCTTATGACAGAAAGTGAAGAAGAACTAAAGAGCCTCTTGATGAAAGTGAAAGAGGAGAGTGAAAAAGTCGGCTTAAAGCTCAACATTCAGAAAACTAAGATCATGGCATCCAGTCCCATCGCTTCATGGCAAATAGATGGGGAAACGCTGGAAACAGTGGCTGACTTTATTTTGGGGGGCTCCAAAATCACTGCAGATGGTGACTACAGCCATGAAATTAAAAGACGCTTACTCCTTGGAAGGAAAGTTATGACCAACCTACACAGCATGTTAAAAAGCAGAGACATTACTTTGCCAACAAAGGTCCATCTAGTCAAAGCTATGGTTTTTCCAGTAGTCATGTATGGATGTGAGAGTTGGACTATGCTGGAAAAGACTCTTGAGAGTCCCTTGGACTGCAAGGAGATCAAACCAGTCCATCATAAAGGAAATCAGTCCTGACTATTCCTTGGAAGGACTGATGCTGAAGCCGAAGCTCCAGTACTTTGGCTACCTGATGCAAAGAAGTGACTCATTTGAAAAGACCCTGATGCTGGGAAAGATTGAGGGCAGAAGGAGAAGGGGACAACAGAAGATGAGATGGCTGAATAGCAACACTGACTCGATAGACATGAGTTTGAGCAAGCTCCGGGAGTTGGTGAAGGACAGGGAGGCCTGGTGTGTTGCAGTCCATGGGGTCGCAAAGAGTCAGACATGACTGAGCGACTGAACTGACTGGTACCATTACCTCACCCCATCTCAGACTTCAAAGTTAACCCTGCCAGGGCACTTGATTGATCACCATTCCACAAATAACTATTTTCCAGGACATATAAACACTACTCCCTCCATCCTCTAACAAATCTCCTTTAGCTAAGCTGGAGAGGGAAATTTTGAAAAGCAAAGCAAAACTCTTTCCCAAGTCTTTGTCTACAATGCAGACTGAAAGGTGATGGAGTTTATATAGCATAGAAGCAGCTAAATGTTCCCTGCCTTTTGAGAACACACATACACATACACAGAGGCATAGAGTGTGATGCTGAGGTGGGGTGGAATAAAGGCTTCCTAGATTCAATTTCACATCCACGCCTTAGAGCTAGGTGACCTTGGGCAAGTCATTTAATTTCTTTGTATGTGTCCATTTCCTCTGCTGCAAAATTAAAAAAAAATAATAGTACCTACTTCCTAAGGGACTAAACAATTAAATGAGCTAATGTGGCTCATAGTAAGTACTTGGTAAATACTAGCTCAGATTATAACTCCTTTCCCATTGACATGATGTTTATAGCTTATGTTTTACACCCAAGGTTTCAGTGAAGAGATACACAGTGGTCATTTGAGTCAGGAAACAGCAGTGCTACATATATATATATATATATATATATATATATATACACAAACATATATATATATGTTTGACTTGGTCTCAGATAATCTGGCAAATTTTTGACCCAGCTTTAGAAGTATACTATGAAAAAGTATCAGATTGGAATACTGGGGTTTTGAGAAAGCCAAATATTTCCTGCTTTAAGCTTTGGCAACAGAGGTTTGAAAAAGAAACAGCCCAAAGTATGTATTTTTATCCAAAGGAGTCTGCCCTCTAAATTATAGAGGACTGTGGGTTTTTTAGTACATGTAGGAAATCACAAAAATGACAAAATAGCCCTTTTTTTTTCACTTGAACAAATGATTTGCTTCTGGGTTCCTTTAAGTGGCAAGCACCTGTCCTGGATTTAAAATAGGATTCAATTTACCTAAATTCATTTTCCACAAAAAATTTAGGTGCATGCCCACTGCAGAAAGCAAGATTTGCCCATATTGTAAGGTATAGCAGCAAATTGCTGATGTCCATTTCCACTTTGTCGGCATTTACCACCCAGCCTCTTATCACGCTGTGGCCAGCTACAGACATAGTCAGCCAATTTTCACGTTCTTAAGAAACAGGAAATGTTATACTGACTCAGACCTTCAATTCTTCTCAACTGTCATCTGTTCCTTAATGGTAACACAAGGATTGCTTTCCACCAAGTACTTTGTGGAATGTACCAACCACTTATCTAATGGAATTCTGAAAAAAATTTGAAAGACAGGTAAGTTTTGACTCTGAGGAGGCAAGGATAGGTAAGTTTTGACCCTGTGGAGGCAAGAAGAGAAAGGTTATTCTCCTTTTCTCCCACCAGATCCACCCTTTGCTCTTCTCCACTAAGCCCTGCACCTTAGGAAGACTTGTCCTAAACAAAACATATGTCCACCATTCTATAAGAGTTTGCCAAATCTAACCACCCAGACAAAAGGGCATTTGGCCCACTCTTAAAAAGTCCATCCCGGAAATCCAATAGATTTCTCCCTTGTATTCCACCTGAGTCAATCATAACATTAAACAGAGGACCACTGGATTTTGCTTTTGGTTAATTCACACATTCATTCATTCCTTTTACAAATACTGTGTGCTGCACTAAGCCACTTCAGTTGTGTCTGACTCTGTGAGATGAGACCCTGTGGACTGCTGCCTGCCAGGCTCCTCTGTCTATTGGATTCTCCAGGCAAGAATACTGGAGTGGCTGGCCATGCCCTCCTCCAGGGGATCTTACTGACCCAGGGATCGAGGATCTGCCCAACCTAGGGACCAAACCTGCATCTCTTACATCTCTTGCATTGGCAGGAAGGTTCTTTACCACTAGCACCACCTGAGAAGCCCCTTGACAAACATTATTTAGCATCAGTTACATTCCAGGCATTATTCTGTGTACCGGGATTACAGCAATAAATAAAACAGACCAAAAAAAAAAAAAAATCCTTGTCCTCATAGACCTCATAATCCTAAACAAATGAAATCAGTAAAATTATCTAGAGTTAAAATGTAGAGTTTCAGTGTATCCTAATATGAAAAAACATAGTCAAAGCTATGGTTTTTCCAGTAGTCAGTAAGGATAAGAGAGTTGGACCATAAATAAGGCTGAACACTGAAGAACTGATGCTTCTGAATTGTGGTACTAGAGAAGACTCTTGAGAGTCCCTTGGACTGCAAGGAGATCAAACCAGTCAATCCTAAAGGAAATCAACCCTTAATATTCATTGGAAGGACTGATACTGAAGCTGAAGCTCCATTACTTTGGCCATCTGATGCAAAGAGCTGGCTCATTGGAAAAGACTCTGATGCTGGGAAAGATTGAAAGCAGGAGGAGAAGGGGGTGACAGAGGATGAGATGGTTGGATGGCATCAGGAACTCAATGAACATGAGTTTGAGCAAATTCTGGGAGATGGTGAAGGACAAGGAAGCCAGGTGTGCTGCAGTCCATGGGGTTGCAAAGAGTCGGCCATGATTGAGAGACTGAACAAAAACAACAATGATATAAAGGAAGTTGGTTTCCTAAACTTTCACTCTGGTTAGAAGGATAGTAAAATGTTTATAATTTTCAAAAATCAATTAGTTTGGAAACGTAAGCATTCCATTCTGTCAGGTACTTATTAATCACACTGTTCTAATTCCAAAAAGAATTTGAAGTATTCTACAATAAAAGACATATAAGTTTATTGTTTTAATTTATTACCCATAAATCTAACAATAAAAAAAGTCAAGTAATATACCAATAAAGTGTAAGGCTCGATATTCAAGACAATTCTGACTTTTTGCTTGGGTAATTTGTCTTCATGGCTTCCCTGGTGGCTCAGTGGTGAACAACCTACCCTCCAATGCAGAAGATGCAGTTTCAATACCTGAGTCGGGAAGATCACCTGGAGGAGGGCATGGGAACCCACTCCAGTATTCTTGCCTGGGAAATCCCATGGACAGAGAAGCCTGGAGAATTACAGTCCAGAGGGTCTCAGAGAGTCAGACATGATTTAGTGACTTAACAACAATTTGTCTGCAATTATCGGAAGCAACCACAAGGTGGTGGTAATGATGCCTTAGTTTATAACCATGTAAGAAGGGCAGGCTGATGTTATAGGTATGATTTACCTGAAATGAAGGTAATGAAGATCCCTGGAGAAGGAACTGGCAACCCACTCAAGTATTCTTGCTCAGGGAAATCCCATGGACAGAGGAGCCTGGTGGGCTATAGTCCACGGAGGTGCAAAGAGTTGGACATGACTGAGCAAGTAAACATACTTCTCCAACCACAAAGTTTTGTTTCTCAAAACTCTTGTGGCAGAATTCATAATTAAAGAGCTCAGGACATATTCATTAAACTTCTTAAGAAGGCTGAGATCTTGAGTAAGCCCACAAAAGCTCTCATTTATTAATTCATTCAGCACACCTTTATTGAGAAGCTTCTGGGTACTAAGTATTATGAAAAGCATTTAAAAATAAACTTTGTGTTCACAAAATACACAATAAAGGAAACATCCTAAATAAAAGGGGAAAGCAATGACAATTTTCACATTCTCACTTGTTCAGAATGAGAACTGTGCAATTACTTTCCATTTACCATCTTTTGCTTGACAGATGCTTCTCAGGGTCTCTTCCCTTTAAAGTTTGTATGAAATGTCTCTAAGTTTGGTTTGTATTAAATATGAGAATAATAATAGTACTTATCTCAAAGAGTTGCTCTCAGGATTCCCTAAGACAATATATTTAAATCATTTAGCAGATTACCTGGCATGTGGTAAGATACATATGTTTGCTATTATCATTGTTGCTCTCCTTATGATTATTATCTTCTTTATTGTCATCAACATCATCATCACCATAAGGATAAAATACCAAATTAATCTGCATATACCAAAAATTTGAGTAAAGGCAATTCAGATTTGGGAAGGAGTTACTGTTTTCCCTTTATTAGCAAAATATAACAATGTTCTAAAGTCTTAACCAGAACTTTAAAGGGAGGGCGATATTTCTTTGGTTTTACTTTGTTTTATTTGAATTTAAACCATTGCCTGACAAGGACTTTCCCAGTGTGGTGCCTCTGGATATAGAATGATCTTACCCTAGGGAACTAAATTTGAGTTTAGATAGCCGGGTAGGTAAGATTGTAAGACCACTATTTGACTGGCCTCCTGCCAAGATACAGTGAATTTAAGTGATTTTTCACTTCCTTGGTAACAGGGAACTTCTCTTGGGATTTGGACTCTGCACTGAGGGAGGCCAGGAGAAGTAGCTGAGGAACCGTCTGTGGCCTCCCTTGAGGAAGCCCTTCATTTCCTTTGGACCTGCAGGACCCTTAGTGCTCAAGATTTCTCCCTGAGACCCAGAATCAAGAGCCCAGGGAACTGAGGAGAACGGCTCTCCATACTGCCCATTCTCCTCCAGAACAGGCACTGCCCTCTGAGGGAGGCTTCATCAGCCTGAGAAGTGCAGGTGCCCACGGAGTCTTGCCAGCCGTGCTTGCTGTAACACTCTGCTGTCTCTGTCTTGAAATTTCCGATAATGCTTGAACAAGGGCCTGGCATTTTCATTTCACCTTGGGCCCCACAAGTTATCCAGCCAGTCTTCTCTGCCCTGAAGAGTTTCTAAATTAAACAACGGGTGGCCTTTCTCCTTCGTTTCCCTCCTTCCTGCTGCTGCTTAGCAGAGTCCACCTCACTCCCCATCCTTGAGTCAAACCAAAGGATGGTGGCTCACTGGAAACTAGCTTTCTGCCCAACTCTGAACCCTGAAGATCACTAGAAAGATATTTTTGTAACTGCTTCTTCCTCTCCTTTAACATTTCTCTAAACTTAAAAAAAGAGCAATAATAATAACAGCAATATTCCCTGAACCACTGACAATTAGTAACAAGCCCTGTAGGTACCTTGCAGTGAACTGAGGCAAATGGGGCAGCACAGGAAGTCATAAAACCTTGGATTCTGTGTCAGATTTAGGGAAAGGACAAATATTCTGCCCTGCTTCAGTTTCCTCACAAGTCACCTATTGCTATAGAATTTACAAAAAAAAAAAAAAAAAGTAAAAGCAGTTAGAAATACTCTCACAAAGTTTACATTTCTTTATTTCTATAACTTGCTCTACTCAACTTTGCCAACCTGAATGCCACAATACTGAGTAGACACCTCTCTCTCTCCTTCCCTCTAACCCTCCCTCCCTCCCTCTCTCTTCCTCCCTTACGCTCTTTATTATCTTACATGGAGAAGTAGACAAAATGAATTCCCAACTCACATATCAAAACACTGAAACTCAGAAAATGTACTTTGGGCAGAGCTGCAACACCTGGTCCAATATTCACATTTCTAAAAAAGGCATGTGTAAACCTTTTGTTTCTTTCTTAAAACTCCTATCTTGTTTTTTTAAAACATAGGAGTAGGGTTTCTCAACAGTGGCACTGTTGACCTCTGCAACTGGATAGCCTTTTGTTGTCAAGGGCTGTCTTGTGCATTAAAGGAGGTTTAGCAGCGACTGAAGCGACTTAGCAGCAGCAGCAGCAGCAACCTTGGCCTCTACCCACTAAGTGCCATAGTAACCACCACCCCTCCACCAGGTGTGACAATCAAAAAACTCTCCAGACACTGCCACTTGTCCCCAGGAGGGCAAAATCGTATCCAGCTGATAATCACTGAACAAGAACAATTCACTGTTTAAAGGAAACTTGTGGTGAATCCTTTAGCAAACTATAAAACTCTCTTCAAATTTGTATTTCCACATAAACTGGATTTTCTTAAACTTGGAGATACTTATTTTCAAAGGAGAAAAGCACTAATTTTGGTTGTGTGGGTTATCACCCAGAAAAAATGTGGAATAGTTCATACACTTTTCTTTTCCCTCAAAATATTATGATGTTCATGGAAATGACATCATAAAGATGCAACAGAATCTGCTCACAGCACACAGATTAAAACAGATTAAAATTTAGGAAATTTCTAAATGTTAGAAATTCCTTTTTAAAAATTAGCTACAATCAAGTATCCTAGAATTCAACTGTTTTCAGTTATCTTTTCATTCCTCTAACTACGATGAATTCATTTTTTAAATCAGGAAACCCAGAATGTCCTGTATCCAAAAGAGTGGTAAAAAGACCTGATTCTTCAAGATGGCTAGAGTTAAAGCCCCATTTGCCAGATTGTTGTTGCTGTTTGGTTGACTCTTGACTCTTTTTGACCCCATGGACAGTAACCGGCCAGGCTCCTCTGTCCATGGGATTCTCCAGGCAAGAATACCGGAGAGCATAGCCATTCCTCCCCCAAGGGAATCTTCCCAGCCCAGGGATGGCACCCACATCTCCTGCACTTGCAGGCAGGTTCTTTACCACTAGCACCACCAGGGAAGCCCAGCTGACAGATTAGGAAACAGGAATTAAGAAGCAGAAGTAGGGACTTCCTTGGTAGCCCAGTGGTTCGGACTCTGTGCTTCCACTGCCAGGCGCCTGAGTTCAATCCTTGGTTGGGGAACTAAAATCCCACAAGCTGTATCATGTGCAAAAAGAAAATAGAAAGAAAAAATGAAAAAAGAGCAGAAGTGGCAAACAAGCAGATAGCAAGTCTTTCTCTGGCCCTTAGAGCAACCCCATAAGCCACACACTACTTCAGCTAGATGGGCGAGAGAGTTTATCACCCAAGCTGGGATGCTTTTGAGGGTGAAAGGGGAGTTGAGGCTAGTACAATGGGCATAAACTGAACTGTCCTGGGCAAACAGAATGCATGCACCCTAGATTTAGATCACTCATAGAAACACATCACTGCCAGATACTTGCTATATATGCTCCAAAATCTTAGTGGCTCAAAAGAACAAGCATTTATCATTTCTCACTCATCTGTACATTGTCTGTGGTTCAGCTGATCTAGTCTGAGCTCAACTGGGCAGCTCTGCTGCAGACTGTAGTTGTTGAGATGGTTCTGTTCCTTATTACAGGTCTGTGAGTCAACTGGAGCAGTTCTGCTCCCCATGTCTTTCATCCTTCTTAGACCACATACTAGCTGGTACATGTATTTCTCATGGCATTGTCAGAGGTGAAGACGGCAAACAAAACTGCATGTGCTTTCTTAAGAAGAAAACCTGGAAAGGGTCACTCCTACTCACATGCACATGGTATGACCAAATCCAAAGTCAAGGGGCAGAGAAAAAACTACCCACAGTGGGGCCTTGAGAAAGGTAGGGATGCAGAAGGGAGGGACTAATTGGAGCCCTCATTCAATCTAACACATGAGCTTTACCCATTCCAATCTCATCACCACTACTTCCACACATCTCAAAAATGAGGGAAAAAAGCTGCTTTGCCTTCATATGATATGGTATAATGCTGACTCAGTTCCTGACACAATTCTGTGAGTTTCAGAATCTGGAGTCACTTTCTAATATTCATCAATCAATTCAATTCAGTCACTCAATCCTGTCCAACTCTTTGCAACTCCATGGACTGCAGCATGCCAGGCTTCTCTATCACCAACTTGCAGAGCTTGCTCAAACTCATGTCCAGTGATGCCATCCAACCAACTCATCCTCTGTCATCCACTTCTCCTCTCGCCTTCAATCTTTCCCAGCATTAGGGTCTTTTCAAATGAGTCAGTTCTTTGCATCAGGTGGTCAAAATATTGGAACTTCAGCTTCAGCATCAGTCTTCCAATGAATATTCAGGGTTGATTTCCTTTAGGACTGACTGGTTTGATCTTCTTGCAGTCCAAGGGACTCTCAAGAGTCTTCTCCAACACCACAGTTCAAAAGCATCAATTCTTCAGTGCTTTGCTTTCTTTATGGTTCAACTCTCACATCCATACTTGACTACTGGAAAAGCCATAGCTTTCACTAGATGGAACCTTTGTTGGCAAAGTAATGTCTCTGCTTTTTAATATGCTGTCTAGGTCGGTCATACCTTTTCTTCCAAGGAGCAAAAGTCTTTTAATTTCATGGCTGCAGTCACCACCTGCAGTGATTTTTGAGCCCCCCCCCCCAAATAAAGTCAGCCACTGTTTCCATTGTTTCCCCATCTATTTGCCACGAAGTGATGGGGCTGGATGTCATGATCTTAGTTTTTGAATGTTGAGTTTTAAGTCAGCTTTTTCACTCTCCTCTTTCACTTTCATCAAGAGGCTCTTTAGTTCCTCTTCGTTTTCTGCCATAAGGGTGGTGTCATCTGCACATCTGAGGTTATTGATATTTCTCCTGGCAATCTTGATTTCAGCTTGTGCTTCATTCAGTCTGGCATTTCTCATGATGTACTCTACATATAAGTTAAAAAAGCAGGGTGACAATATACAACCTTGCCATACTCCTTTCCCAATTTGGAACCAGTCCATTGTTCCATGTCTGGTTCTAACTGTTGCTTCTTGACCTACATACAGATTTCTCAGGAAGCAGGTAAGGTGGTCTGGTGGTCTAATTTTCATAAGTATTCCAAAAGATGAAAACTTTTCCAGCTGAGTATAAAAGCATAACTCCTCAACCAATTGGCACCCAGAATTTCTCAATAAAAAATCTCAATTATGCAACTCTTTCCCAACTACGACTGGGATGCAAAATCAGTTTTAGGTTGGGGGTTATTTCCACCGAAATTGGCTAGGCTATTTATTTCACAGTGATGGTTTCTAACCTTCCCAGAGGGTAAAAAAAAAAGTGTACATTAATAAAAATGTCAACAATATCATCTTTTGGAGGTAACCTGGAATAATTCTCAATAAATTTACACTTCCCATCAGAGAAGTTGGAAGTTGCTGCTTATAAGAATGTGACTTTGTGAGAAGCTGGAGTCCTGAAGCCAAGTGATTTCCATCTGCAGTTTTCAAGCCCATTCAGAACCCACCAGGGGATAATTACTTGCGAAGATGTACCCATCCCAGTGGAATATATTCGTTATGATTCAATTCTCTCACAGCATGAAGGAGACTCTGGTCTGGTGGATAAAGCCTTAGGGGGCTAAGAAACTCCATTCCCCAACACACACACTTGGCTGTGTGACCTTGGGCTGTTCACTAAACCTCTCTGATTCTTCAGTTTCACAGTCTGTGGAGTATCACCCTAAACCTCTGCTTACCCTGAGAAGGACACAAAGACAAGTCAGTAGGTCACTATCTGAAAAGACCTGGAAGCCTATTTGCCTCTACCCTTAGACAAAGAAATTATTTCTATAACAGTTTCTTACCCTGGACACTCAATATAACATGATTCTCTTAAGAGAATAATTAAATAGCAGGCAGATGCATCATGAACTGAATTTAGGGGACTGAACTATCAAAATAACAGAAGGATCTCACCATTGAGCAGTCTATGTCTAATGGACCAAAGACAAGACCATTTCAGCAAGTCATCAGGGCCCTGAAGACATTTCACGTAAAATAATGACCACTCACAAGTCTCAGAGGACTTTGGAAAATAGAGATTTTAGGGATTATTGTGGTTGTTTTCCAACCTCCATCTTTCCCTCCTCCTACTGTGTGTCAATCATGTGGTATGGTGAGGGGTGGGGAGGAATGACTCTATTCCCTAATCTCAGCATTATGGATGGGGCATAACCCACCATGCGATGATGACTGGTTTACGTGGGCTAAGAATGACATTGCTAGGTCACAGGATTAGATCATGAATGGTCATGTGACTCATTTTGAACCAAGGATATAAAAAGCTATGATGCAGATATGAAGACAAGAAATACTATAGACATTTTTGTCATCATGTGGGAAGCAGAAAGGAGAGAGGAAAAGAAATCAGGTCTTTGATAAAAATTTTGACCTACTGAGTCCAATCAAACCTCAAGCCAGGACTTCCCTGGTGACACAGTGGATGGGAATCCGCCTGCCAATGCAGGGGACAGAGGTTTGGTCCCTAGTCTGGGAAGATTCCACATCCCATGGAGCAATTAAGCCTGTGTGCCACAACTAATGAGCCTGTATTCCACAACTACTGAAACCCTTGCTCCTTAGACCCTTTGCCCTTCAACAAGAGAAGCCATTGCAGTAAGAAGCCCATGTATCAGACTGAAGAGTAACCCCCACTCACAACAACTAGAGAAGGCCTGTGCAAAGCAATGAAGAGCCACTGCAGCCAAATATTAAACAACAAAACAAAATTCAAGCCAGCCCTACCTATGTCCCTTCCAGTTATGTGAGACAATGCTCACGAAATGCAGCATTTGGGTGCAATCACAAAAATGACAGAATGATCTAGGTTTTTTCCTAAGACAAACCATTCAACATCACAGTAATCCAAGTCTATGCCCCAACAACTAATGCAGAAGAAGCTGAAGCTGACTGGTTCTATGGAAGACCTACAAGACCTTTTGGAACTAACACCAAAAACAGATGTCCTTTTCATCACAGGGGATTGGAATGCAAAAGTAGGAAGTCAAGAGATACCTGGAGTAACAGACAAGTTTGGCCTTAGAGTACAAAATGAAGCAGGGCAAAAGCTAAGAGAGTTTTGCCAAGAGAATGCACTGGTCATATAAACACCCTCTTCCAGCAACACAAGAGACAACTCTACACATAAACATCACCAGATGGTCAGTACAAAAGTCAGATTGATTATATTCTTTGCAGCTGAAGATGAAGAGGCTCTACACAGTCAGCAAAAACAAGACCAGGAGCTGACTGTGGTCAGATCATGAACTCCTTATTGCAAGATTCAGGCTGAAATTGAAGAAAGCAGGGAAAATCACTAGACCATTCAGGTATGACCTAAATGAAACCCCTTATGATTATACAGTGGAGGTGACAGATTCAAGGGATTAGATCTGGTAGAGTGCCTGAAGAACTATGGACGGAGGTTTGTACAGAAGGCAGTGACCAAAACCATCCCCCAAAGAAAAAGAAATGTAAGAAGGCAAAGTGGTTGCCTGAGGAGGCTTTACAAATAGCTGAGAAAAAAAGAGAAGCAAAAGGCAAAGGAGAATGAGAAAAATATACCCAACTGAATGTAGAGTTTCAGAGAGTAGCAAGGAGAGATAAGGAAGACTTCTTATGTGAACAATGCAAAAAAATAGAGGAAAACAATAAAATGGGAGATGAGTGCTCTTCAAGAAAATTGGAGATTTCAAGGGAACATTTCATGCAAGGATGGACACAATAAATGACAGAAATGGTAAGGACCTAACAGAAGCAAAAGAGATTAAGAAGAGGTGGCAAAAATACACAGAAGAACTATACAAAAAATGTCTTAATGACCCAGATAAACACGATGGCGTGATCACTCACTTAGAGCCAGACATTCCGGAATGTGAAGTCAAGTGGGCTTTAGGAAGCATCACTATGAACAAAGCTAGTGGAGGTGATGGAATTCCACCTGAGCTATTTCAAATCCTAAAAGATGATGCTGTTAAAGGGCTACACTCAATATGTCAGCAAATTTGGAAACTCAGCAGTGGCCACAAGACTAGAAAATGTCAGTTTTCATTCCAATCTCAAGAAGTGCAATGCCAAACAATGTTCAAACTACCGCACAATTGCGCTCATTTCACATGCTAGCAAGGTAATGCTCAAAATCCTTCAAGCTAGGCTTCAGCAGTACATGAACAAAAACTTTCAGATGTTCAACCTGGATTTAGACAAGGCATAGGAACCAGAGATCAAATTGCCAACATCCACTGGATCAGAAGAGAAAGCAAGGGAATTCCAGAAAAATAGCTACTTCTGTTTCATTGACTATGCTAAAGACTTTGACTGTGTGGATCACAACAAATTGTGGGAAATTCTTAAAGAGACAGGAATACCAGACCACCTCACCTGCCTCCTGAGAAACCTGTGTGCAGGTCAAGAAGCAACAGTTAGAACCGGACATGCGTCAAGGCTGTATGTTGTCACCCTGCTTACGTAACTTCTATGCAGACTACATCATGTGAAATGCTGGACTGGATAAATCCCAAGCTGGAATCAAAGTTGCCAGAGAAATATCAACAACCTCAGATACATAGATGATACCACTGTAATGGTAGAAATTGAAGAAGAACTAAAGAGCTTCTTGATGAGGGTGAAAGAGGAGAGTGAAAACGCTGGCTTAAAACTCAACATTCAAAAAACTAAGATTATGGCATCTGGTCCCATCACTTCATGATAAATAGAAGGGGAAAAATTGGAAATAGTGACAGATCTTATTTTCTTGGGCTCCAAAATCATTGCGGACGGGGACTGCAGTCATGAAATTAAAAATCACTTGCTCCTTGGAAGGAAAACCATGACAAACCAAAACAGCAAATTAAAAAGCAGAGACATTACTTGGCCAACAAAGGTCCATCTAGTCAAAGCTATGGTTTTTCCAGTGGTCATGTATGGATGTGAGAGTTGGACTATATAGAAAGCTGAGTGCAGAAGAATTGATGCTTTTGAACTGTGGTGTTGGAGAAGACTCTTGAGAGTCCCTTGGACTGCAAGGAGATCCAACCAATCCATCATAAAGGAAATCAGTCCTGACTATTCATTGGAAGGACTGATGCTAAAGCTCCAATACTGTGGCAACCTGATGGGAAGAGCCCACTTATTGGAAAAGACCCTGATGCTGGGAAAGATTGAGGGCAGGATGAGAAGGGGGTGACAGAAGATGAGATGGTTAGATAGCATCACCAACTCAATGGACATGAGTTTGAACAAACTCTGGGAGATGATGAAGGACAGGGAAGCCTGGCATGCTGCTGTCCATGGGGTCGCAGAGTCGGAGATGACTTAGCTGCTGAACAAGGAACGACATAGAATCATAGAACCTTAGAAATCATGTTGTTCTAGCTTCTCTTTTTAGATGCATGGCATTGAATCTAGGACAAGGGAAGTATCAATACTTTGTTTCAGACATTTAAACACCTTCCTCTATACTGCCATGGGTAGCTGGTACTTACTGTTTTCACAGCACTTATCCTGTTAGATTGCCATTCCCAATGAATACATCTGCTCCTCTCTGAACTTGAAATTCACTGAAAGCAGAAACTGTCTTGCTTCCTTAAATTCCCAGTGCCTAGCAGAGCCTGTCATATAGCAGGTGGTCAAACGTTTGTTGAAGAAATCAAAGTTTCAAGTCAAACAGTGAGAAAATTATCTTTCTATTAGGCAAGGGATATAGCATCTTGGTTTCATTAACTTTATAAAGAGTAGAGCAATTTCCTTCTAAGGAATCAGAATGATTTTCGTCATTATTTTTCTTATTTGAAAATATCCAGTTAGTAAGAATGAAGTTTAATGCACGATATAGACTCCATCTCCAAATTCCAGTAGCTGACATTTCTTTTTGCTTAACCAAGTGCCCCATCCCAATTCTGAAACAGAAACCTCAACAGGGAAGTACTATTTATTTTCACTTTTGCTTTTTTTTTTTTTTTTTAATATTCACCTGCAGCTTATTTTGGCTTTTCTAAATAGACATCCACATCTGTAAACAATAGGACTTTTGTTTCAGCCCCAGCCCCCAATTCCTTATAACTTTTGTGTTCTCACATATTGGCTAGAACTGCCATTGTTGTTTGTTGTTGCTGAGTCACTAAGTTGTATCTGACCCTTTTGAGACCCCATGGACTGTAGTAGCCTAGCAGACTCCTCTGTCTCTGGGATTTCCCAAGCAAGAATACTGGAGTGGGCTGCCATTTCCTTCTCCACTATTTTCACTTTTGTATTATAAATTTTAGAACTTCATGTTTCATTTGCTGCCCCAGCATCCCCAAAATCAGGCCAGGAGCCCCCTGCCAGGTGACCAGGTGTGCCAGTGTGGTACTTGACTGTCACCTAACGTCCTTAAAATATACCAATGAAATGCCCTTTTGCTTATATATTTGTTGTTGTCTGGTCAGTCATGTCCGACTCTTTGTGACCCCATGGACTGCAGCATACTGGCTGTGTGTGTGTATATATATATATATATATATTTGTATATTCTGAACCCCAATAAATACACTTTCCCCGGGCCTCTGTTCTGGTCTCTACCTCATTTCCCCACTTCCTTGGCTGAGTCCATTCCTTGCGTACCCCACAATGTGGTCCTCTTGTATGGCATATTGACAGTTTCTCTAGGACCTGTGAGGATAATAAACTTTGTTTTTCTGTGCTTTTCCTATGTCCCCTCTTGTGACTGCACCTGACTAACCATGTCATGAAAGAATACAGAACAGCTTCTCAAAAAGTACTGCAACGAATTATTTTCTTGCTGCTTAAACTGCATCATAGAGCTCATTTAAAAGTGCAGCCTTGGGTCCTGAGACTAGCAGGTCATCCTGAGTGCAGCAGGGATATCTCAACCACAGAGGGAGAGCTGGTTTGGGAGCTTTGTTGGCAACTTCTGGTGGCTACGATGCTGCTAGTGCAATCTCTAGCTCCTCATTGGAAAACCAGAGATGAAGTTCAAATAGGGTCTCACTGCTTTCTTGGATAGGGATCAATTGCAAAAGAATTCACACATATTAAGTAGGCTTTTCCACCAACAGCAATATGCCTAGTGCACCACTGTGTCCCTGCTGGCTCAGATGGGACTAGTCCAATTCTGCCAACAGCTGCCATTGACAGTGAAAAGTTGAAAGAGTGGCAGCAGATGAAAGAGAGGAAAAAAGGTAGTGGAGAGGGGAGACTGAAAATGGAAGGGATGGGTGCCGTTTACAGAGATGAATTCAATGGAGAATTTTCAAGTGCAGAGGCACTGAGATGCCTTTCTTCCTCTCATCTTTCCTTACTGACCCACCCCATTACTCTTCCAGCCAAATGGCTAAAGATGGCCACAATTCTCTTCATCCACTGATGCCCAGTGTCAGCCAAGCAGGGCTGGGGACTTGGAGGCCTTCAGAAGTAAAGTGAGGTGTGCTCAAAGCTGCCCCCGACCCCGCCTCTGTCCAAAATATGCTGTCTATCCACCTGAAATCAACCTGAAACTCCTCATCAGAGTTATTTCTTTGGCCAAAGCATTGAAGGCTCCTATTAAAATGCAACTATGTTATCTAAAAGGAGGAACATATAGTGCCTGGCACAGAGTAAAGGTTCTCTAAATGTGTCCTTTTTAATATTAAATTGCCACTGCCTGCCATTAGAACCTTAGTACAGATGCATCTACCAGATTCTGTCCTGTCTCCTAGGGCTCTGGAGGAACTACAATGGGAAGACTGATATGGAACACTGGCAAAAATTGGGTAGCTGAGTCTGAGGTTTGGGGGATGGTAGAGAAAGAGCAGGCTGATTGCATGGGGTACTTTGGGGGAGAAAATGACACTATCAAAAGATGAGAAAGAGGGAAGAGAGTTTGGAAATTAACATTTATTGATTTGAGTCAGGCAATGAATTAGATCCACTTAATCCACTAATCTTATTTAATCTACAACCACTCTATCAGGAAAGAAATATTTCTATTTCCATTTTTCAGATGAAAGTCTGAACTGGGGTTCAGATTAAGAAAGTCACTCAAGGTCACACAATGCCTCTATATGATGGAATATAGATTTGAACCTGAACCTGTCTCCTAAGTCCGTGTCCCTGAACCATGCTGTCTCTCACTCCACATTTGTCAAGGAGTAGTCAACCTAGCCTCTCTCTGCTACCCTTTTGTCTTAATATCCCAACCACCTGAAAATTTAGGCTTCTAGGACTCCCAGGTTTCTCCCTCACTCTTTGCATGGACCATCCAAATGGAGACAATAGATTTCCATGGGTGGTGGGATAGGAAGAGATTCTACATTATCAGAATGGGTAGACATTTGGGAAGAGCCTAGAACTATTTTTCTGGTTGCTCAAGGGTTTGAAAACTTTCTGTTCTGGGCTCCAATATATGTCACATCAAACCCAAAGTTCTGGCGTAATCATTGTGCCAGTTGGGGCCCTGGGGCCCTGCCTTGGTATCCTCTGCCCCATGTGTACCACTTTGCTGCAGGCTGGCAGGAAGTTTCATTTTCCACGTACACCAGGAGAAGAGGATATGAAAAAAAAAAGAACAGCTGTTGTGGGGAGGGACAAAATCCGGCCCTTCCCCAGTAGCTGGGGTAGGCGTGAAAGACTCCGGAGATAAGGAGGCTTCTTTTTTCTCACCACTGGAGAACGGAGCTATGGAGAGGCGGCTACAGCCTAAGAGGTTTGTTTGTCCAAGGGATGTTGTAGAGGGGACCACCCCCAACAGACATCCAGACTGCACTGCCTACTTCCAAGGTTCTTTCCTCTCCTTAGACAAGAGGAGTGGGGGGAAATTGATGGCCTCTGGGGTCATCACTCAGGGGCCTAGGATACTATGTAAAAAGGCAAGACCGAGGGAGCAAGGCAGTTAGGGGCAGTTTCCTCCAACCTTAACTTCCAATCCCTGCGTGTGTGTTAAGTCACTCAATCCTGTCTGACTCTTTGCGAACCCATGGACTGTAGCCAACCAGGCTCCTCTGGTCCATGGAATTCTCCTAGCCACCATATCCCAACTCATTCCTACACCTCTCTCCTCCTTCACTGTTGGGACTGAGCGTCCTTTTCATTAACCTTTTAGTTACCACCTCCACGCACAGACTTTTGTACGTCCTCCCAAGCAATCAGCCCCGAGCTGCCCAGCACCGCCGTCTCCCCCCTCCCCCGTAGGCCCGGCTCTGCGCCTGGGTCCGGAGAGGTACTCGCCTCCCAGAGCTGTGGGGGTGGCGGGGGTGACTGGGGGGCTCTTCACTCCTTCTCGGATCTCCGCTGTAAAAACTGAGCGGCATGGCCCAGGCATGCGCAGCATCTTCGGGCGCATTGTGATGGGAACTGCTTCTCCGAGTCTCTACAGAGACTCCAGAGTAACCACTCACCGCCCCCCGCAAGACCCCTCTGCTTTAAGCCAGACGCACAAACGCACAGACAATACAGCTTTTCTTTCTTCTTTTCTTTAAAAAGCTGGCTGCAGCTTGAAAGGCTGGCCCACGTGAGGACTGGTGTATTTCTATCGATTCCATCTCCCATGTTGACAAACGCCAGCACCGAGGCTTTGCAGTCCGCGGCTGCAGTTTGCAGTGGAGCTAAGCGGTGTGCGGCTTTAATTCCACGTCAGATCAACTTTGATCAATATCCCCCTACCGGCCCAATTGGAAGAGCCCAATTCGCCACCGCTGAGCCTTTTCGCTCTTTCCTTCTTTTTTCCCCTCTTTAGACCCACCATCTTCTGGGGGAGAAAAGTCTCAGATTTTCTTTTAATTTCTCTCTCTCTCTCTCTTTCTCTCTTTTGTTTCTTTGGGGGATTTGTTGGTTTGTTTTCCGGTGTTTTGCCTTTTTCATTTTTGTTTTGTGTTTTTCTTCTCTCTCTCTCTCTCTCTCTCTCTCTCTCTGTCTGTCTGTCTTAGTGATAGGGAGGGAGATCGCTTCGGCGAACCCAGCTTGCAGCCAATGAACCCGCCTTCCAGATTGGTGTGAAGACAGAAGTGAGGTGGGGGGCGGGGAGGGGGTGTGAGAGAGCCTGGGAGCGAGAGGGAGCGAGAGGGGGAGCGTGAGAGAGAGAGAGAGAAGAGAGGAGGTGGTGGAGGAGGAGGACTAGTGTGGGGTGGAAAGGAAGAGTGAGCGAGAGCAAGTTGAGGGGAGGGGGTGAAAGAGCCAGCGAATTCTTTTTCTTTTTCTATTATTATTTTGACGACTCCCGAGTTGCGCCCATGCTCTTGTCAGCTTCGTTCTAGGCGTAGCATGGCCAGGCAGAAGAAAATGGGGCAAAGCGTGCTCCGGGCGGTCTTCTTTTTAGTCCTGGGGCTTTTGGGTCATTCTCACGGAGGATTCCCCAACACCATCAGCATAGGTAAGCGCGAGCCAGTCTGCCGGTCGGCCCGGGCTCTCCGGCGCCCGAGCCCGCTGCCCTGGCACGGCTACCGGGTCCCTGTCCTGCATGGCCTGGGAAGGGACTGGGGATGGGGATCGGGCAGGAATCTCACGGGTCTGAACCCCAGAGAGCTGGCTGGTCTGGGGAGCATCGGGAACCGGAGAGGTGGTCTCCTGGGGCTGGGGGTGGGGGTAGGCTGCCGGGTTTTCCGAGCTGAGCGGAGCCGGGGACGCCTGCAAGAGGCTGGGAGGCTGCAACCCGGCGCAGAGTCGCGGCTTTTCGGCTCGCTGCCCCGGACTTTGCCATGGCGTGCGTGCCGCCGCTGCAAGTTGTCCCAGGGTGATGCCGCCTGTCTGACTGCGCCAGGGCGCGTAACCCGGTCCGGGGCGCCCCGTCCCGCGTCTCCGGGTCCCGAGAGACCCGCTAGTGCTGGGGGAGGTGGAAACCCACTCTGCATCCCCCAGCCCCGGGCAGCCACCGAGGTCGGTGGCGGATGGGGTAGAGGCAGGGGTGAGACTAGGAGCTGAGCCAGCGAGCGGCGAAGTCACGCAGCCCACGAATTCATGAATTGCCGCTGTGTCTGTCTGGAGTCCGGCTGCCGGGCGCTGGGAGGGAGTTCTTCTCGGCTTCTGCCTGTATTTACTAGTCAAGAAGTTCGAATTGTTGCCAATTACAGAACCCAGCCCCTGTATTGTCACGGGGTGGAAGGGGCTGTGGGGAACAGGATAGAGTAGCAGGGGGAAATGAAATTGTTTTCCTCTCCAACCTTTCCCTTTGCGCCAGTAAAGGATGAACCAGCTTGTGGAGATGGGAGGTATGAGGGAAGAGGGGACAGGAAGCTACCGCCTGAGAAAGAATCAAGTCCCACTCTTGATTCCATCGTCCGACCCCCAAAGCAGGCTCCTCGGCCCTCTTTCCCCATGCCCCCCTTTTCCCCAGCCTCTCCTCTGACTCTCGGAAGGAAAACTAGGTTTTTCTTGGCCAAAATTCGAGTTCTTAAGAGTCATCAAAGACACACAGGTTGAAAATCAAAATCATCGTCGTGCACCCGGGTACCACTGAGAGGGTATCGTCCATCTGTAGTGCTCCCCAATTTCTAAGCGCTCCTCGGGGGGGAGGACACAAGCCAAATCTCAGTTCCCTTTGCTTCTAGGTGGACTTTTCATGAGAAATACGGTGCAGGAGCACAGTGCTTTCCGCTTTGCTGTGCAGTTATACAACACCAACCAGAACACCACCGAGAAGCCCTTCCATTTGAATTACCACGTAGATCACTTGGATTCTTCCAATAGTTTTTCTGTGACTAATGCTTGTAAGTAGATCTGCTTTTCCTCCTTGTGGGACCTGGGGACCTCATTTGCATTTCGCTAAAGGGACTTGGGGTCTGCTGTCCGTGCTGGAGGCGGGGGCTGATGGCCCCAGTCGACATTCAAAGGGCACGAGTCAATTCAGGTTTCACGCGACAGAAATGAACGCCAGAGGATCCTGCCGAGGGAGGGACTTAAGGCTGTACACAAAACTCTGTCGTGAATAATGTTCGATGCAAAACTTTCATTTTCCTCCCTGCTAAACTGGCGCTCCCTCCCCCGCCACCCCCTCCCCTTTCTTTTCCTTTGGCTGGGGGGAAAAAAAGGAAAAAATAGCATAGTTGTTCATGGAAATTTCTTCGGATGGGATTAAAGAAAGAAGCCTCTTGATTGAATCAATTCAGAATGTACATTACTTGACTGTTAAAGCTAGCACCTGGCTGTAAGAATGAGCTGAATTTGACAATCGCTATGTAGGAGCCAAATATGAGAAATTCTGCAGACAAGTGACCTTGAGGGACAGATCAGGCTGGGTTCCCTGGTTTCTTTCTGTCCTAGAATATCACCTTTCTTACCGAGAGAGCTCTGATAGGAACTGATAAGACTGCAAACTGATTAGAGTGATGAATGCCTGGCAAACTGATGGGAAGGGAGAAAGTGCTCAGAGGACTCTCTGGAAAAAGCTGCCTCTGTTCTGTCTCCCCTAGTGGTGTTTGCTCCCTGCCCCCATGGTTAAGGACAACACAGTTCTTAACTTAGAGCAAAAGGTGGAAGGGGGAGTTTGCAGCAGGAACTGGATATCAAAAGGAAGCAATTTCATCAGCCCCAAAGCAGCTTCTGAAACAGCTAGTTGTGCCCTGTGGAAAGGGGACATTTTAAGAAGTAAAGCCACGGGAACCCAGATGACTAATAGCCTGTTGGACACAGGTTTTTCTGGAATGTTTTATGAGAAAGACTGATCATTCTTCATCTAAGCTTATTTCATGAAAAGTTTTCACACCAATGAAGGTGATGATGGCATAAATATGTTTTGCTGTTATGGCTGGTGTATTTGGGAATTTTTGACTTTTGATTTTCTTTCAGGGGAGAAATGATATTTATATTTGATTGGGTAAAACTTTGTATATGACATTCTTCAAATGCTTCTGCCTCAAAGGATATGTGATTTCCAAAAACTGTTGACAGGGTCTCCAAGGCCATGGGTTCCTTGGACTTGAAGACTTAGGTCAAGGGGATGGAGGTGAAGTACTTTGCAAGAAATGGTGACAGTTATCAGCTTTAAGAAAATTTTCTCTGAAGGTATAGATCCTTGTAAGAACATGTTCTGAGATACTCTGTATTTGACATTCTTTGGCTTTCTGACATTGACAAAAATAGGAGCTTATTAATTCCAGCTAAGTGTGAAAGTTACAAAATGTCTGTCTATACTTTGCATCTTATTTTGGTAATCCCAGCCTGTCTTCTATAGCACACTTACAACACACATCTGACTCTTAATCCTGCAGCACTGTGATCTTCTCTAGAGGCTGCATTTCAAATGCAACTTCCTAAGTATCAATTAGAACAGATTCAAAATCAAATACATGAAACTACCCGGATTTATTACTATTAATAATGAATAACATTTATTTCAACTCACTTTAGTGCCTTTCCACTGATGAGGACAGAGATAAAGAGTGCTAACTGACTTTTCCGGAATGACTGATTTCCAAGGGTTTTGGCCTTGTTTTTTATGGGCGAATCAGATTGGCACTCGCCAGTCCAGGGCCATCAGAACCCTACTCAAGGAGCATTCAGGAAATAATCCTTGATATGTGAAAAACTCAGGTTTGAGAACAGGCAGTAAGTCATCCATATTGGGTGTTGAGTTGCCTTAATACCTTATCTCTCAGGGCAATAAAGGAACAATCATGAAAGGAAAAGAAATTGATCAGAAGCCCCTGCCCTAAGTTCACAGCACTTCAGCTTATAAGCTTACAAGAGTAGGTTATGGCTAGGGGCTTGAAAGTGTGGGATAAAGGGTGTGGCTTACTGGGCAACAGGAAAGACAAAACAGAAAGGTGACCTTGCCCTTAGTTATGGCAAGTCCACACATATGCACATACTGACTCACACAGGAGACATTTCCAGAAACCAGTGATGTGTACCCAGCTGCCTGTTGCACACTCAGACTTTACAGCTCAGAAGACAGAGAAGGAACACTCATTTTCTCTGGTCCCTCTTTGAATGTCACAATCACTGAATGGGGGCCAGATCTCAAAGCTGTCTCCGACGGATAGTCTCTGAATGCAGAACACAATCGTTTCACAGGGCCAGGGAAGTCCTGTAGGTGGATCTCATTTCTTGCCCTGGCCTTTCTCTCTTGGAAGTGAAGATCACATGACACAGATGTCGGCACACAATACTAATTTGGCACTAGAGACTGGCAGGTGATCCTGGTTCCGTTCTTACAATTGATTGCACTATGGCACAGAAACAAAACACCCCTGGATCTTCTGGCCTGCGCCTCCGTGGAGATCTAGGGAGAATTTGAGAAAACCCCAGATGAGTCCAAATCTGATCACCCGCCTCTCCCATCTGATTCAATATGGAATAGAATGGCAAAAATTAAAGACATTTTCCCCTCTTCCTATTCAGAATTCCTTGCTTCAGCTTCCCCTAACACTAGAATTTATTTCTTCCCATGATCTTTCCTGCGCCCTCAATCTTGGGGCAGGCACACACTTTTGAGGACACAGGTATTATGCAGGTAAACAAATATGCCAAAAATAAACAAGTGGTAATGCCTCCTGTATGTGTCCCTTCTCTCCCTCTGCATCCCCTCCTCCAATGTATTCAGAGAGTTTCCTTGCAACGGATCCCAGGCATCAGTTATTTAAAGACTCTTCTTCACCAGCAACCATTTTTTTTTTTTTTTTGCACAACTTCCCAGAGGTTTGCTTAAGACAGACTCCAACTTCATTTCACGTCTTAAGAGACCAATAAAAGCATTGCTGGCTTTGAAAGGTGGTTCATTTGGGATCTCAGCTCAGAGGTGAATTGAAGTTTATCGAAGAGGCTCCTCTGATTTGGAGCACATGTTCTTATTTCACAGGGATTAACTGAGTTTGCTGCCTTCCTTTTCAATTTGGCCAGGTAGCCCCAAAAAGAAGTATGGTGTGAATAGTATGATTCCAGGACACGTGCCTTCAGGCACACACAGGTACCCCTACACACCTAGTCAGTATTCATGAAAAGAGATGTACACACATGCTTTACACTGTACACACGTCTATTCTTTAAAAACCAGATTTGATCATCATAAGGCTTTGGGGGAATGTGGCAGCACCCAGGGACCGCCGGGTCCCCTTGGGGTGGCTTGCTTGCCCTGGTTCCTCAGGAAATGCCTCCGATTCCCTTGAAGTCTCCTCCTGTGTTTTGCTGCTGTGCACTTGTAGTATACTCCACACTACACCGCCCCAGCCTCTGCAGTGTCAGCTCATTAGCACACAGATCTCATATTCCTTCTCCGCACTGTCATTGCAAAAATTGCTGTTGTACACCTTTACAGCCAACAAATGTGCTCGTGGATTACGCACTGTTTGCAAGAGGCAAGGAAAAGGCAAATGTAACCTTAAAGGTTATTCACCACAGAATTGTGCTCTTAACGCACTTGGCTTAAAGAAAAATCTGTTGATGGAGGCACAGTAGTGATGGTGGGACTGAGAGTGGGACTTAGGAGTGCAGGTTCTAATGGAGCCCCAGGCAAAATCCCTTTGGCTGGTGAAATGTACCTCATCAGCTGCAAATTTGTATTCCATTAATTTTTTTCGAGCCGTTTGAAATATACCTGCTAACTGAGAGCATGCTCCTTTTTAACTGAGTGCGTTCTGCTACCAAGTGAAGTGTCCTTAGCTGAGGCAGGTTTTCCTCTCTTGCCCACAGAGTCACAATCTAATTATCTCATTATTCTAATTGCCAGGTTCCATTTAACTGTTTAAGTCCATTTGGGAAAGAAATGTCTCTCCTGATCCTATTCTCTGCTCTTGGGTGGGTCTTGTTTGGTTTGCACTTTACACATCATCTTTGGAAGCAGGGTGAAGACCCATCATATCCTGGCACCTGCCTTTAAACAGATCATGGCACACAACAGTGTCAGTTGCTCCAGCTCCACCTCCCACCCCCAACTCCCCCATCTTTGCACCTTAACAGCTCTCCCTCTGTCTGCTGACTGGTCTTCCATAAGCTCACTGGAGCACGAAGAGGTAGCCGGTCAAAGATTTCAGTCACCTCACAAGCTTTATTATGTTTTTTTTTCTTTTTTCTTTAATCTATTTTTTACGTGGTGAGGAGGGAGGAAGGTGATGCTGTTCATTTGAGCCATAAAAATAGACGGCAATCAGTGGGCTGTAAAGATGAGCATCCAGCAAAGTGTATAACCGCCCCTAGAAGGCAACTTCCGGTTGATCTGCTAAGTGGAGAGGGGGCAACAGGAAGGGTCTGAGGGCAAGGAAGAAACAAAACTTCTTTGTTCTCCATCTATGGCCACTGCGGAAAGAGCCATGGTTTTTCTTCCTGTCAGCAATTTTAACTTTTTTTCCTTAAAATGAAACTAGTTTCTCACATCCGCCACTTCTGCCTCTATCAGAGGTCTGTTTCCTTCATTCTGCCTTTCTCTCGCTACTCACCAAGACCCCATGAGAACAGTGGGGGCTGGCTGAGATTGTTATTGTATTTTTCTAACTCCTGGTATTTTTAAAAATTTCATTATTATGGGTAGTCAGCGGTGATTGGCTGGTTGCAGTTTAATGGATGGAAAAATAAATGAAGCTTCTGAGGCACCATTATTAATCTTCCTTTGTGGATAAGAGATTTGTTATTTTTATATAATTGGCTAAAGGATTAAAAGACAGCATGCATTTTTAGAGAGGGCCAGAATTTAAGAAGGTAGAATTCATACCTTCACAGGGAGGGGGGGATACATATGCTAATTCTGATGATTCCATTTTGAACTTCTTAGATTGAGACCACAGATATATTTGAAAGACCTTTCAAAAAACTTTCCATCTTCTCTGAAGGTCTGGAAAATTATTTGCATACTTTACCTGGGCCATTAAAAAAAAGTCAAGTTTTGACTTTGTTCCTTTGGTGCTTTGACTTTGATGCTTTGAGTCTAATTAGATGACATGTCCACAGGAGGGTGCAATTAAAACCCTAGGTGGGGACTCAGGGCACTTTTCAGCAGGAGTATGGGAATTGTGCAGACACAAAAGTCCCTCCCGGCTTGGGAAATGTCTGAGAGCTGACAAATAGCCTCAGCCTGTCTGTGGGGTGAGCCTTGAGCCAGGGCAGCAGCCCCTGAAAGGGGTCGGTACTTGACAGAAGTTCCACATGGACGGAATTTGTCCTCTTCTCATTTCTTCCTCTTCTCTTGCCATTATTTTCTCCTCATGCTCCACCTGCCCAGCCAAGGCCCTTTCACTGGTGTCCCACTGGCCCCTGATTCAGAAATCTGAACCACCATACCAGGGATTGTTTCCTGCTCTAGACTTTTCCAGTCCACATGCTCCTTCTCTAGCCAGAAGATCTCCGTCCTTGGTCCATACTCCTACTTTGAGGGTGACAGCTTTTTATCTAATTTAAGAATCAAGCTGAGAGTGGTTGATACAGGGTTAATATTACCTAACTGGGGAGTGTTTGCTCTAAAACCATAGACAGTGGGGAACCTGAATGCCTCAATTCCAAGGAAAGCTACTCAAACAGGAGTGTTTCTGGACATGAGGTGCAGAGCAGCTGTTCACTCTATCCAAACCAGAGGTCAGCTGCCCCTGGTCACGGAAGACCTCTACAGGCCAAAGTCGAATCCAAAAATGGGGATATGTTTATGTGTATGGCTGGTTCACTTTGCTGTACAACAGAAACTAATACAGCATTATAAAACTAAACTCCAATAAAAAATTATATATAAAACTATATATATATATATATATATATATATATATATATATATATATAGCTCCCTGCATGTGGTAAGTTTGGTATAAGTTCACCCAAGGCATAGGGGAGGTGCAGCTTCACCATGTTGAACTTAAATGCCTTTGTGGTCATTTGGGAGGCAGCAGAAGGTCATTGGGACACAGTTTCCTCCTAAAGAAGACCGTATGTGCAACTTTTTGTATCTTAATCATGCCTCAGTAAAGTAGTTCTTAGAAAATGTCAACTTTTTAGATGTACTACCCAAAAAGAGGCTGCTGCACAGTCTGAAGGTGCCTACATGGGCCCTGGCAGGGGATGCACTGGCAGGGAAGGGAGGCCACAGGAGGGGAGAAAGGTGCTGAGGAAGCTGGTCTCAGACTGAAAGCTCTCTTTCCCTGGGGTGGCAGGCAGAATGTAGTGATTACGAGGCAGCATCTAACTCTGGAGGGACGTGGAAGCCTATGTGAGTAGTGTCTCCTCCCCACTGCCTCCATTTCTCCCTTCCTTTTTCTCAAGTGCACACTCTGGTTCCCCCCAACACACACACAGTGGAAAGAAGCAGAATACTCTGTTCTGGATTTCTGGTTGAGCAATAGTCAGAGAAGTGCAGTAAGTCCCCTACATATGAATGAGCTCTGTTCTGAGAATACATTTGTAAGCCCAGTTTGTTCATAAGTCCAACAAAGTTAGCCTAGGTACCCCACTCACACAATTCAGTACTGTAGTGTAATAGGTTTATAATACTTTTCACACAAAGAATATGTAAAAAACAAAGAAAAAATAAAGAAAACATTTTTAAACCTACAGTACAGTATCTTGAAAAGTACAGCAGTAGCAACTACGTCACAGCTGCTTTTACACTTGCTTCCAGACATCCTGGGCTTGAAATGAAGATACTGTACTACTGTACTCTACACAGTACTGTAAAGTACACAAAAGCACAACCATTTGTGGAGTGTACATACATGTGGAGTGTCACATACGTGTGACAATGCACACCAGACCCATGAACTAACTTACGTGATTGGCCATGCAAGCATACATTTACACCTTTGAAATTTCACAATGTGAAGGTTCATATGTAGATACTTTACTATGTTTACTGCCCTCTGTCTGGACTTCCCTTCTCCTCGGTTGCTAACTGCCATTTACTTCTTTAGCACTTGTCATCAATGTGACCATCTGTACTTATTTAGAAGGGGCGTGGGGAAGGAGACACAGCTGGTCATGACCCTTAACTCTATGGGACACAGTTCAATCTAGAACAGCACTTCTCACCTTTCATGTGCATAGTAGACACCTGGGATCTTGTTAAAATGAAGATTCTGCTTCAATAGATCTTCAGTGTCCAAGAATCTGCATTTCTAGCAAGTTCCCAGGTGATGCCAATACTGCTGGTACTCAAACCACATTTTGCAGGGAGACTGTGATCACCAAAGAAAAAGGCTTCACCAGACAAGCTCTTACCCACATGACTTTCAAAGAAAACTTTATAAGAGACACATTTGGCTCATTCTGACTCACGGATGTCCCTATCATACTCTTAACCACCCTATGTTCATTTCAGCCATGTCTGAAGGTGTCTGATGAGAGCATCTAAAGAGTCGCTTTTCATAGGGCTTTGGAATGGAGACTGGAAGGCATGCTGAGAGGGGAGGTAGCTCATGAGCCAGGCTGACAGTATCTTGGCTTCTTGCCACACCCCAAAGTGTCCCTTTTAGAAACAACCTGCCCAAGAGAGCAAAGGTTGGCATGCAGTTCCAACTGCCTCTCCACTTTGCTTCTTGGGGTCGCGGCATGCCAGAAGCTGGCACGTAGCATCTGCTCCTCAGCTGTCCGACTTTCGTTCAAAGGGGTTAGAAATATGAAGTACAACACAACCCAAGTTCTGTCTGCTTCCCTAAGAACCTGAAAAATTGACTCCATTTTCAAGGCACTCGTTGTGAGCTAGAGGGGAGGGTGGGGAAGTGGTGTCACTTTCTAACACATGTGAGCTGACGAGTGCTCCAGGGAAGTCATTAAAAGCTTATCCAGTGTCATTTGAGGACTATCAAATAGCACCCTATCATCCCCCAGTATTGCCCCCAACAGTCTGCCATTAGTCTGAAATCCCAGCAATTCACTTATTTCTGTTACTGCACTGAAAACCTGTGTTAAATGCAAGCATGCCATCTCTGGTAGGGAATGCGCTAAATCCTTATCAGCCATTACTATTTCAACAGTAATTGTTTGATCAGATTACTACCTGTTACCTTGCAGGATTCTCAGAGGAGGTTTTCCAAGACAGGTAAGTGACCCCAGAACAAGGGACCTGCCCGAAAGAGTGGGGTGCCCAGTGCATGGTGGGCATTCAGGGGGCAGTGGGAGACTCTGAGAGATGAGCAAGAGTTACTCAAATACACTCCACCTAGTTTGCAACATGTGACCTTCTCCATAGATCACAATCTGGTCCTTTATTAACTAAAATTTGAATTGTTTTTGACCCTTCAAATCACACCTTTCTGGTGGTAGTGGTCTGCTGCTGCTTCCGTGCATGGTTGTTTCTTGCAATAGATGACCTCAATCTCTGGGATCCCTGTAATTACTGTGAGATATTTTCAGAAGTACAATCAGTTTGTGATGAGGGCTGCTGAGGATTTTTTTTTAACGTTTAAAAAATGTTGCAATCAAAAATAGTCCCCTTTCAGTCATCTATGATTGACTGATCTACCTTGCCAAGTACACATTGCAATCAGGGCCCTCATCCTTGCTGGTACCCAGAAAGGGATTGGCTACCAGTAATAGATGAGACCTGAAGAGATCAGGACCCAATCCACAGAGGAATCATTGTGCGGATGTGGGTGTGGGTTTCTGTGTGGATGAACACTTTGGTAAATTTAAGGTAGAAAGGCCACTAACATCCACAGTTAGCCAGAACCTGTTATATATTCTCAAACATTACCTTACTGCTGTTTCCAAGACTACTTGTTGGCTAGTTTAAAACAGTATTTCTTGAATTGGCCCACTTGCAGCAGAATCACCAGAGATGCTTGCTAAACATATGAATTCCCAGGTCACACTTCAGACATATTGAATCACAAAATATAAAGATAGGCCTTTTTAACAAACTTTCTAATGCACACGAGATTTGGGAATCACTGGTTTCATTAGCCCTGGTAGTGTGAACAGAGATATGTGGATTCATATTGAATACTTGTTGAGCATCCCCTAATCTCCAGGCATTGACCAGGCACTTCCTAAACATGTTACTTTTGTAAGTGAGGTGCTGTTGGCCCATGCAAGCGTTAGTGAGTTGGACTCTCAGATTGGAAAATCAAGACTTGAAAGAGCTGAGAAACTAACCTCAAGTCAGTGTCTGAAGTAAACAAATCAAGCAAAAATGTTCTCTGAGATGGTAAGCAAAGACAAGAAAACGATCTGCCTTGACAGTGCCTCTTTCCTTCTTGGCTCATGATTTGTCTTTAGCCATGCTGTAACCTAGGTGGCATGGCAATGCCAACCCATTTGTTAAAATGATGCACTGCAACCAGTTTATATAGCATTCATTGTGCCATCCTTGCTATCAAGAAACTTAACACTAGGGTTGAAATAATAGTAATAACTCCCATTCATTGAACCCATGCCACATGGAAAACATTGCACTAAGCATGGTACATGTCTTATTTGATGGAATCATCATAGCATTGCTAGAAAGGAGCTACTCTCATCCCCATTTTATAAAAGAGGACTCAGAGGTGGTTATATATATATGCAACTAGCTCAAGGGCATGTGCATGCCTAGTTGCTCATTGTGTCCAACTCCTTGCAACCCCATGAACTGTAGCCCGCCAGACTCCTCTGTCCATGGGATTATCCTGACAGGAATACTGGAGTGGATTGCCATTTCCTCCTCTAGGGGATCTTTCCAATTCAGGGATCAAACCCGCATCTCTTGAGTCTCCTGCATTAGCTGGCACATTTTTTTAACCACTGCGCCACCTGGGAAGCTCAAGGTCACACAGTTGGCTAATTAGTGGAGTCAGGCTTCTACCTGAGATCTTCCTGTCTCTAGAGGTGAGACTCAGTGTCAGCTGGGGTTGAAATCACAGATGATGACGGGCCAGGTGGGTCACATAAACATGCAACTTGGGCTTGGCATAGCGGGGTGGGTGGGGCCTGTGGCCATCTGGAGAGTTCGTGTCACTTCTGGAATACATTCAGATCCAATATGAGACAAACAAAACATCTGTGACAGGACTTTGGGTGGGAAGAGGTGGAAGGGACGAGTTTCGGACCTCTGCACTACACTATCCACCTCCCTCTACCAACTGAGTTACTGGCTGAGGGAAGCTCTGTTAACTGATAGTCATAATGAATGGGGGAAAAAAGAGAAAAAGCTCTTCTTAGTAAAAATCCTCTTGACTTTGTCTTCATTGTGTTCCATATAGGTATCTCAATATGGCAGAACTTCCCCTCCTTTGTCTTTTTGACCCTACATGCATACACTGTATATCCAGTAGCAGCTTTTCATGGTTGAGTGCCAGCTCAACTCTGACTAATCTTCTCCCAGGCAATGCTGAGGCCTGCAGCAAGGTCAGAACGCTGGCACAGTCATTAACAAGTGCTCAGCAGGCCAAAAGAGATACTTCCAGGCAGTGCTATAGGGGAGACAGCTTAGACTCTGGTACATGCAAATTCTACAGATGTGAGGCTGCTGGGTCAAGTAAGGCTCTATCAACATTCACCTAGGGTAGGAGCTCCCCATACACTCCAAGACAGAGGCTCAGCAACTTTAGACAGGAGTCCAAAATTAGTTGCTTGGAGTTGTAAACTGACCTAAAGCCAACTAGTCATTCACAATCCTTAGGTATATTTCATTGGATACCAGTAGCCAGTCATTGTTAGAGTGAAGGCTATAGGTCTTTTCCCCACAACTTCACTAGCAGGTACAAAAGTAAACCTCATCTAAAATTCTTTTTCTCATTAAAATAATGTCAAGCAGGCACAAAAATGATAAGACAGCCTGTTCTGTCCTGTCGGCTCAGTCAAGTCCAACACCCTTTCCTTCTAGGTGCACCATCAACACTTCACACAAAGGTTCACTTGAGGCGGACAAAACAATACCCTAGTGGCAGGATGAAGCTAACCAAGAATCCTCATTGGTGACTGCCCACACGACTATTTACAAAATTAAGCCTAGGGTACTATTCCAAGGGATAACACTATAGAGCTTGTTAGACGCTTACATCCACTTTCTGCTACTTTGGGAACATCTCTACCATATTTCTAGCCAACTCACATGTGTTAAACACTACTGATTTCACCAATGAGAAATATAATGCTAGTTAACAAAACCTCTGGTGTTCATTAAAGATAAAGATACATGAAGTGCTTGTGAAACCACTTCTTGATTAGAATTATTAAATGCTAGATAACCACTCCTGTACTCTGTAATTCCCAATAAGGGTAACTGACCACCCCAAGGTTGTAGATTCAGACTAAATAACCCACATATATACTACACAATTTATGTTGAAGTCTTATAAAATAAATTACAGAAAATATAACATTTGAGATATCATATTTCTTAGGGCCTTGGGAAGCAGTTATAGCTGTAGGGGGTTGTGGGTAACAGTGAGCAATGCAGCAAGGATTAGGAGATCTGGGTTCCAGTCTCAACTCTGCCACCTACTGCCTGGATGACCTTGGACAAGCCACTTCCTTCTCTGGTTCTAGTTTTTGTCATTTGTAAAATGGGAAGTTTCTTCTGGATGATCACTGAGGAGGCTGCCATGTTTTACATTTTTGTCCAATTCCTACCACCTCCATTTCTAATAACAGTCTCACCTCATTGATTACTGAGGAAAGATCATCCAGAATGAAGCCCCTCAGATTCTTCTACTACATCTAGAAATTTCTCTTCATATTCATCTATTCTCTGTCTTTTTAAGACTATGATGAAACTACTGAATCCATGAAACCAGTGGACAGTGTTTCTAGCCAGTTGTGCTTATCTTTGCTTGCATCCTAGCTCTTCCACTTGCTAACTTTGAAACCTTGGGCCAAGTTACTTACCTTGATTGTGCCTGATTTCACAGTAATAAAGTGGGGATAACAATAATCCTCACTTCATAGGGTTACTGAGAGTTTTAAATGAGATAATTCAGAAATCCACATAAAGTACTTAAAATTGTGCTTGGCACATATTGGGCATTATTATCATCAATATAATCATTAGTTTAAAATCCTTTGAGCTTTTTGTCCTAAAAAGAGAAACCTAGTTTTGAAAAGTTAAATCTCTTGTCACTTTAAGGATCAAATTTCCTTCCTAAGTAGCTGCCTTCTGAGGCTTTCTACAGTTCTCAGCTCTGCTCCAAACCCAAGATTATTTTTTTTTCTGCCAAAAAACCCATCATGGCACCCCTTCAGCTCACCAGCCCCAAACCATAGCCCTCTACATCTCTCACCCATGCATCCAAATTTGCCCAGCAAGTTTGTCTATTGTGAGCTACTCAGATATTCTGTGATCAAAAATTCAGAGGTCTATTTTTCTGCATAATTGAAGGACTATGGGTTTAAGAGAAGAATTAGTCTTCTTTCCCATTTGGGAAAGAAGAAACTATCTTCATCTCTAATTCCATCCACTTCCAATCACACCATCAATCATTCTTTCTGTTCTTTGGTGATATTCCATTATCCAAACAGCACACAAGTAGCCCCCCTGACTTTTAAAAGGCTCAGGAGGCATCCACAGGTCCTCAGATGGTTAATTTGGGAGAAAACACTTGGGCCAAGCACCCAGGGGACTGACTCTACAATAAGGCCCTGGAGCTTCTCTTAGAAATGGGGTTACCCATGGAGGGAAGAACAGCAAGGAAGTGCTCAGGGCCTTCTCAGAGGAAGTACCTTCATTTCCTTGGGCATTAGTGAGTGAGATTTCTCTGTGGAGTCAAGAGCCCAGGGAACTGAGGGCTGAGGCCCTCCATACCATCCATTCTTCTCTAAAGCAGACACTGTCCTGGCACATACACATGGCATACACTTTCCCTAGACCGTCCCATTTCCTGGTGATACTTAGCATTTGACAGTCATTTTAGTCTCTTGCCATCCAGATGATGGCAACTCAATGGAAACCCACTTATGGCACATCTCTGAGTCTAGTCAACCCTTTAACTAAATACCACAGGCTCTTACCAGAGTTGAATCCACCCTGTACAAGAGTTACTAAGAGTGTCCTTTGAGCTCCTGGTTTCTGTCAGTCCCAACTCTTACTGTCCCCAATTCTTCCCTCTACTGCCTGTAGACGTATCTCTAGAATATGAGGACAGGTTGAGAACAATGAGGGAAGCTGAGCTCTCTCCTGGGTAAAGGGAACCGGAACTTCGCAGCTCTTAATACACTCACTCCTGACCCTTGGGTTTGGCACCTAACTCTCTGCAGCAAGGAGTTACCCTTGCCTAGTAGAAGGTTGTTTCTGCTACTTAGTTTGGGAGCAACCAAAGGCCCAAGGATGGCTCCTAAATTGGACTGCCTGCCTTTGAATCTTGGCTCTGTCTCTCAGTAGCTGTATGACTTTGGGCAAATGACTTAACCTCTCTAAGCTTCGGTTTCCTCGTTTGTGAAATGAAGGTAATTATAATTGTAACTACCCAGGACCTACTTGGTGGTCCAGTGGTTAAGACTCTGCCCTTCCAATGCAGGGCACATGGGTTTGATTCCTGATTGTGGAACTAGGATCCCACATGCTAAGTGGCCCGGCTAAATAAGTAAATAAGGGTTTGTGGGTTTTTTTTCTTTAATAGTAACTACCTTATAAAGTTGTTGTGAGGCTTAAATGAAATTATGCATGTAAAATATTTATTGTGATGCCTGGAATATAGTAAGTGTTCAATAAGTGGTAGTTATTGTTAACACAGAGTACTGAGGTGTTTGGTAAGTGGAAGAGAGGAATAGAATTTCTCAAAACCAAGCTATACAATAGATTTTTCCCATCTATGGCCATCCCTAAAGCCCTGCAAACTCATTTTTATACCCTCTGTGTATCTGTAACTGGAACCAGGCCAGATAGGGTCATCTTTGAGTACTCACAGTGCTGCTGCAGGCATAAAGGATTTGCTTTGGGGCAAAGAAAAGGAGAAAGGAAGAACTGACCAAATGCCCCCAAAAGCCAGGGAATACATGCCACTTTGTTTAATCATGCCTTTGTTGACTGAAATTGTCTAGAAAGACATGATCTCTTCATTTTTAAAAAATCTGAACAAGATATGCTTGAGATAAAGCAATGTGGATATGTTAACCTTGGTACTTTCTGGCTTGGAGGGAAGTACAACCATTCTCCAAATGTAAAATTCAATTTTCATGCAGTTGAAAGTGGGAGAGTGGAAAAGTAGATCCCAGAATCTTCACTTAGACAAGGAAACATGTGGGGCCAGTTGAGCTCTCCCAGCCATGATTTTTCTGAGTTCTTTTCATTAAGGATGGTGTGTGGATGGTAGTTAAGAGCATATCAGTTTGAGTGGATGGATTTTCTTCTTTTGAAGTTGCTTGCCTAAGTCAGGTCAAAAATAGCATAGGAAGGAGATATGGAAAAGGTTAAAAGAGAAATTTTGCTAATGTGATTTTCCAGCATTTCAGTCTTCATTCTCTCCAGAGCAAAGGTTAACTAGCCAATTCCATAAACACGGACTCACTACAAAGGATCCTGCTGAGGACCACGAAGCAATGCAGTCTTTTTCCTCCCCTCTTCTCTGTATTCTGGCCTGATCTACCAGCGTGCTGTCTCCAGCAGGCCCAAACCTGGGTGATAACCAAAGCATGTTTTTCCTTTATATCCACAGTGCCCTTGCTCCACCTGCATCACCTTCTCTTCTCATTTCCTACAAGCCCACTGCTATGTTGCCTCATGGGATCACTGACTTTTTCCTCTCAGGTGAGGAAAGGAACAGAGAGGCTAAATAACTTGACCAAGGTCACACAGCCAGTGAACTGTGATGCATGCCTGAGATTATGATGCAGGCCTTCTGACTCTTGGCCCCTCTCTGAGATGTCTTCCCAACATAATCCTTCTTCTTTGAACTTTCACTGCTGCCTCATGATGTTACATACAAAAATAATGACAACCCTGTCTTTTTAAAAAAGGCAGCAGAGAGGAAGAGTAAAGTCCACAGCAAGTGAATTAGAAATGCAGTTAAGCATGAGTCTCTGGGACCACGGTTAGTGGTATCTTCCATTTAGTGCCTTCCATGTTAACCTGTCATTTTCCCATCCTCTGATTTACAGTCAGGAATGAGCAAAACAAAGTCTTGAAATCCTGTTATAGATCAGAGACGATTGGAGTTAGATCAAGCAGTTGTAGTCCAACTACTTCATTTGCTGGATGAAGAAAGTGAGGCCAAGAAAGGAGAAGAGATTTGCCAAGGGTGACACGTCTCCCTGAAGGCAGAAGCAAGATGAGAATCTAGACTACGAGATTCCCAGAGCAGGGTCTTTGCCACCATGTTTTCTAACAGTAGAGTGTTGTACTGAAGTAACATCATGCATTTGATTATGTTACTGTTTACTGGTATCTTTTTTTCCTCTAATTGTTTCATGTATGTGATCCATTAGGTTTTTTAAATGTAGGATATTTTTTATGATTATAGAAATTAAAATATAAAATTCATTCATGCTTATTATAAAAAAATTTGAAAACATAGATGAGAAAAATTGTCCAAGTGAAAGAAATCACCCCAAGTTGGGTTTTACCATATGTACAGATTTGTATCCTGCCTTTTTACTTTATGTTATTCAGGGAACATTTTTCTGGACCTCTTAAACATTCTTTGAAATTTTGATTTTTTTAATGTCTATAAATTATTATATCACATGGTGTCATTTTATGACATATATATGCAATGATTTATATGACCATCACCCAATTTTATGCATTTAGGTGGATTCCCCGTTCACTGAGGTTTGTAATTATGCCTCAACTTCCTGTAATACCTACATCCTAGCACAGGTTTGAACATACAGTAATACTTGCTGACTGATTCATTGCCTTGACATTTCTGGAATGACCATTATTCTTCCACTAGATAGGGCAACCAAAGTGACAACTTGACATTCCAATGTCTATGAGGCACATGTTATATAACTCAAAATAGGCAGTATAGCAATGGTGGTTAGGCTCAGAAGTCAGACTCTCTGGGCTCAAATCCTGGATCCATCACTTTGTATTTGAGGGTAAGAAGCTTAACCCCTCCAAGGCTCCGTTTTTCTGTCTGACAAATGGGGGAAATGGTAGTGCCCACCTCATCAGATTGTGGTTAAAAATTAAATGATAAAATATATGGAAAGTGCTTGGTATATAGTGAGCACTCAACAAACATTAATTGCCATTATTAATATTATAGATTATATCCCTTGTCACAGGAATAAAGCCCCAGACGAGGAGTCAGAATACGTGGCTTCTCATTCCCTCTCGGCTGTTTTCTGGCCCAGTGATCTTGCGTGAGCTCTTTTACTTGTCTAGGTCTCAGTTTGTTCGTCTACAAAGTGGGAATAATAATACCTGAGCTGTATACCTTACAGGGATTCTATGAGAATCAAATGAGAGAATGAATGTGAAGGTGCTTTGAAAACTAGGAAATCAAGTATGATTGTTAGATCTGTAAAATTAGATGTGATGTATGGTTGTTGTAGGTAGAATGAGAGATGCAGAAGATATAAGAAACCAGACTGAATATGCTGACCTTAGAAAGATGTTCCTAAAATTGAACCCCTGGTATGTGAAATAGTGATGGTTAGAGAGAAGAGAGACCTTACAGATCATCTAGCCCAACATCTTAGTAAGAAAAGTGATTCAGAGAAGAGTTGGAGGTCAAAGAGCCAGTTCCAGAAATGGGACTAGATCTCAGGTCTCCTGATTTCCTGGGAAGAATCCTAAAGCAGCCACTGTAGCTCTTTCTTTATTGACCTTTGTCTAAAAGGGATAAATAAAAAATCCAGTTATTTGTAGAATTTGTGTAGGTAGGAACTGATTAATTGGGGGTTTATTGCGAGGACAAACCCCATATAGCATTGTTGTTTTTGTTTAGTCACTAAGCCATATCTGACTCTTTGTAACTCCATGGACTGTAGCCCACCAGGCTCCTCTGTCCATGGGATTCTCCAGGCAAGAATAGTGGAGTGGGTTGCCATTTCCTCCTCCAGGGGATCTTCTTGACCCAGGGACCGAACCAGCATCTCCCGCATTGGCAGGTGGATTCTTTACCACTGAACCACCTGCAGAGCCCTTAGAGATACTAGACAGCCATTAAGGATCTTTGGGGAGTTTAAATTAGCATTGTTGTTGTTTAACAATAAGTCATGTCTGACTCTCTGCGATCCCATGGACTGTAGCCCACCAGGCTCCTCTGTCCATGGGATTCTCCAGGCAAGAATACTGAAGTGGGTTGCCATTCCCTCCTCCAGGGGATGTTCCTGATCCAGGGATCGAACCTGGGTCTCCTGCATTCCAGGCAGATTCTTTACCAACTGAGCCACCAGGGCATAGCTCTACTCTATTTTTAGATGCCAACCTTATTGCAGATAAGGGAGGGGAAGGGGGCAAGAAGGTGATGGGCGGGGGGCATCTCAGTCAGGTGGGTGAGTGCACTCAAGCTTGGCCCCGTTCCCCAGGGACTTCTGTTGTCCCCAGAATGACCGGAACAGCAGATGGCCTTTCTTTGTTAATATTTATCTTTGCAGTCAGTCCTTAGTTGTGTGTTTTTGGAAAACTTGGTAAAGCAGATGATATTGCCAGTTGCTTGAAAATACAATTGCCAATTGTTTGAATGAAGTAAATTGATGAGTGCCAGAGGACTATTCATGTGAGGCTGCCACGCACACAGCCCACGTCAAGCAGGAGCTGCAGCGCTGATGGCAGCTGAGAGAGCACCGCCTCCCCTGAATTACGTCCCCCCAGGTCCTCGGTAAATATGAGTGCTGGATACTTTCATCTTTACGCTATTTTAGTTGAGATGAGAGCACATAAACACTTCTATCTGACAACCTTTTCAAGTTCAACACCACAGAAGGTTATTTGAAAAAGAAACAAGAAAGGAGTTTTTCAATAGGAGGCTCGAAAGGTGACTAAAAATGCCATCCAACAAGGCAGCCCGCTTAGAAATGTAGTGTGAAATGTGTTAATACAATAAACCCAAATGAGGTCTCACTATTCTTAGCTGGAGAATTGTGGCCGCCTTTCCCAGCTGCCAGCAAGGTCCGGACAGAGTCCATCGAGGTGCACCCCCTGCCCCAGCCCTCAAGGGTCCATTCAGCTGAAGGAGACCCTATTGCCAGAGGCAGCTGACCTTCTCATCCCCCACAGCTTTTGTGCAGAAGGCCTCCCTGCCTTGTTCAGGAAGCCCTGGGGGAAGGGAGGAGAAAATTGCTAAAAGTCCTTTTTCCTACGGCAGAGACCGCTGGCTGCTCCACAGAAAATGTTCACCAGGTGAAGGCCAGCCAAAACCAGGTCTCTTCCGTCTGTAATAAGTGTCTGAAATCAACGAGATGGACCGGAAAGGTAAAACAATCTTGCTCATCAAACCCTCTTAGGCTAGAACAAGGGGCTTCCCTCGGAAACTGGAAAGGAACAAATTTCAGGCCAGTCAAAGGAGGCCTACTTTACACAATGGAAAATCTACATAGGGAACCCCTTAGCTCAGAGTTAGTGGCAGCTGAAAATACAGTCAGAGAAGGTTCAATCCATTCCTGCTGTCTGGGAGACATAGTTAATCTCGGAGCTCAGAATTAGTCAGGACAACCAGATCCTCCGCCAGCCTTAGTGAATGAGTCCTGAAGATATGGCCTCAGAATTACACTTGTGCTTTCCAATTCAGCTTAAAAGAAAGGTGATACTTAGGATTGGTTGGCTCCGCATGAATTGCTCAGATCTCTGGTTTGTTTAGAGTTAGATTCTTCCACACATAATAAGGGAGGCAATGTGTTATGGAAGAAAAAACCTTGCCCCCGCCCTATTACTACTAACTGGCTATGTGATCACCTCTCTCTGGGCCTCACCTTTTTCCGTTTGTAAAATAAGGGTGTTAGACGAGGTGGACCTCCCCCCCCCACCCCCCGCAAAGTTCTCTTCCAGCTTCAGATACATTTAAATCAGATGACATAGCAACATTCCCTTGGGGAGTTTTGGAGGGGCTCAGCCCCTTGCCCTGCCCTCCTCTGCTCAGGAGCTGGGGGACTTCATGATGCTCTGAACACCCCCCAGACTCCACCAGGGTGTCTTACTACTCAAGACTGGCATCTACAGCTGAGGCCCATGCTCTGGGATTTCTATCTCTCACCCCTCAACCCTCCAGCTGCCTTGTAAGAAGGTAGAAATGGTTCTATATGGGGGTTTGCTTTGGTTCAGTGCAGTAGGCAAGTTTGGGCTCCAAATATCAAAGGCAACATTGCACAGGCTTTAAAGCTCGGGCTGACCAGGGTTAGAATTCTGATTCTGCCACTTTCAGCTGTGTGACCTTCAGCGAGGTGCCTAGGCGTTCTGTGCTTCTGTTGCCTCATCTGTGGACTGACAGTTACAATACTGCCTCCTTTCTAGAGTACTTGTTGGGATTACATGAGAGAATTCACATCAAAGGCTCAGCAAAAGGCCTGACACATAGCATGCTTCTCCACTCTGCATTAAATGGATGTCGAGCTAAAAATCAAAACCGGTAAATCAATCCATATTGAGCTAGTCATCAAGGCCATAACGTTTAAGCACTGGCAAATTATTTGGCTTTTCAGAGTGAACCCCCATGCTTTGGGTCATATTTATTATTAAACAGGGGCATTCTATGGACTTCCCCGGTGGCTCAGATGGAAAAGAATCCGCCTGCAATGTGGGAGGGAGACCTGGATTTGATCCCTGGGTTGGAAAGATCTCCCAGAGGAGGGCATGGCCACCCACTCCAGTATTCTTGCTTGGAGAATCCCAATGGACAGAGGAGCCTGGCAGGCTACAGTCCATGGGGCCGCAAAGAGTTGGACACAACTGAGCAACTAAGAATAGGGGCATTCTGGAAACTTCACAGTCCAACAAGAGAGCTATTGCCGGTGGCATTTGGGTTACCCTCCAAATCACACTATTGGAATGGATGGTACTTTCACCTCCCTGTAGAGCCAGCCCAGCCCACAAGGATCCTGACAGAAAGGGAGGATTCACAGAAAGGAGGATCCTTGATGTAGCTCATTCACTCACAGTGTGGAACAATCTGTCACCTTTCTGTTCAGGGTGCCAAGTGAAACTGTGAGGTGAGAACAAGGTCGCTAAAGTTGCTTCTATCTCTTCCCTCCTTGGGTTCTCACTGGGCGAGTGCCATGGAGGGAGAACAGAGAGAGGCTCTGCCTGGGTAGGCACAGCTGGAAAATGGCAGGTTGAGATCAAACTCACCATAGAGATGGGAGGAGTTGCCCTTTTGAGACAAAATAACAAGATGAAGCTGAGGTGGGGCAGCATCAAAGATGATGAAATTACAAGAAAGATTACTAAAGGACCATTCCTTAATTCCTCCAGCCCTGACTTCTGCTGTGTGGCTGTGTGTCTGGGGGATGAGGAGGAGATGGGCATAGACAGCATGGAGAATCAGCTTCTTTTTATACAGTTCCCCCTGACCACCATCCAGAGGGTCAACTTTGACCTGAAAACCCCATAGCTCATCTCACACAGGCTACCTAAAGATAGTTTCTTTTCTTAGGCTCTTGTGAATGAGAAGTCCTCCATCTTTGCAGGAAAAGAACCCAAGTAATGAATTGGGATACATGCATGAACATGCATATGCCTTAATTGCTGAATGGACTGAGTATGGAAGCAAAGAGATAAAGAGCATCCTTCAAGGTACACCAGGTGTGTGGGAGGGTGAGAGAAATGGTGACCTGTACTTTACCAGGATGATGGCTTGTGGAAAATCCACTTCACAGTAAGATAGGAAGGTAGATATTATGGCAACATCCCTTCCACAGTTAAAAAAACTGAGCTTCAGAAAACTTAAAGCATTGTTCCCAATAAGTGGTTGGGGCAGGACCCAAACCTGTCTCCTGATCTCCTGATCTTATGTTCTTTCCATCCACCATGCTGTCTTCCATTAACTAACATTGCAAAGGTTCCATCTAAGCTATTTTTCCAGATAATTGAAGCACAGATTTTTTAGCAGTGCAAGTGCCATTTTTATTTTAACCGTTTTTGAAGAAAAACTCTACAATGCATCCCACACCTCCACGCCTTATTATGCAGAGGATACAGAATACTGTGCTTTTAATCTTCTATTTTCATAGCCTTCTATCTCTTCTCTGTGAGGCTGACAATGTTCAATACCTTCCCGGGTTAGTGAAGATAACATATTAGAAATGGAGTGCTCCTGGAAGCACGCATGCCACCATGTGACTGTTGACAGTGAAGGAACAATATATGGAATTACCAGCCCTAAAGGTGCAGCTTCCTGGGGCTATTTAGCCTCACAGACAACACAGCCAGTGCCAGAGCTCCTGAGAAAGACCCAGAATTATCAATAGAAAATGGGATTGCATCGATTCTATTGCACTGGGGTACCAAGGAGAAAGGATGCAAGGCGAGATTCATCCCAGCTGGGAGGAGGACTTTTTTCACTAATACTGTTTAGAACTCCCTGTTCATGACGATTATCAAAGGTACTTTCAGATAATGTAGTACTGTCTTTAAATTCTTGACACACAGCGCACCCTCTTATTGTGTGCAGACCACTTCTGCCACCCTCCCCTTGATATGCCACTGCTTTACTGGGTTGAAAAAGGCAGGGTGGGAGGTTCTCCATTTTAGAAAGATTTTCATCTCAAATGGCTCAAGAGTTGGTATGTGTAAAGGGGCAGATCTTCACTGACCTGGAAAATGTGTCCCATGTGAGATGTCTGGCAAACGACTGTGCCTGTAGCCTGTCACTTTTCCTTTCCTTTCCCCACCTGTAATCTCAAAGAAAAAAACATCCCTCAGAAGAAACCCACCACAGATTGCCATCCTATTGGCCTGCTGCAATTACTTGGATCTTTTCAAGTTCCAATCAGAATGGGCTCTGCTCTGCCTTCTCCATCTCTGTCTCCTCTGACCCGGCAAAGTTTCCCATCTTTCATCCTGTCACTTAGTTAATGGTGTGTATCCCTCCTGCATCCATTCCAGAGTCACTGGCTTCTTTTGCTAGTGGAGTCGTCAGCGAGATGCTCGGCAGATGGCTCACTGGCTGCCGTTCTTGTCCCCTCACTGCAGCAATCTGTTGTTCTAAATCAAAATGTTAATGAAAAATAAAAGAACGCAGTGCCAATGTCTGTCTGATTTAAATTAATATAGAGTCATACCTTTTGAGGCAGATTTTACTGGCACAGGGTTCTCTGTACAGGCTACCCATGTTGAATTTTTTTTCTTCTCTGTCTAATTAAAATTAAGCACTTTCATTTATCTGAGTCTCTCTTGGTACCCCCAACCTGTTCTCTTTAATAATAACAAAAGTCTAACAAATAGTCCATTTCGGCATTTCAGGGAACGGCATCTCACCTGGCAGAACATAATTTTGAGAGATATTATATGTGATGTCTAATTATAAACAAGCTTTGATTAGATGCTGTTTTCAATACTGGAATGACATGTTTACTAAATGCTTCGAGTGCAGCTTTAAGTTAGGCATGTGGTGATTGAAATCTCTTTCAATCCATTTGTTTTAAAACTGCTGGCAAAATCATTGCTAATTTACTACTTTATTTACAAGGGCCCTTCACGTTCTCTGTACTCAGCATAGTATTCATTTCTGCTGCAGCAACATGACCATTCCTCTCTCTGGAGAAAATGTATGTTTCTGCAGGGTCTATGCAACCCAAATTTCAATTTCAGTTTAGAGAAGGAATCACAATGATGTTAACACATCTGGTTGAGGGAAGATCACCTAGGTATTTTAATTTGCCCCCAAATTCTAGAAACCCAGAGAACAGCAGTCTCAAAGGACTGCAGAAGGCCACACCTTCATTTGTTCTTCCTATGATTCCTTTGTTAGATGCTGCTAGGAAGAGTATTGGGAGCAGTAAGAGCTAACACACTGCCTCCTCCATACCAGGCATCCTTCTTAGTGATGTCTGTTTATTCACTCTTTCAATCATCACAAAAACACTATGATTTAGGTCTGTTTTACAGGTAAGGAAGCTGAGGCGTAGAGAAGTAACTTGCTGAAGGCTATACCACTGGTAAGTGACAGCTGGCGATAAACACAGTTAGCCGGGTCCCAGAGCCTTTGCTTCTAACCACAATACCAAGCTTTACTGTGCTAGCAGAGCCGCAAATGCCAGTCTCCTTAGAAGTATTGTTTTCTTTCAGATCTGTCGGAGGTTTTCTTTGCTCCAGCTGCTGCGCAAGTTAGAATGAGGCTTTCACTTCCGTGGGGCTTACTCCTCACTAAAGGCACGTGCTGTTTGCGTGTGTCACTGCCGTTAAGGCCAATGTGAGTCAGGCCACATCAAACCGAGGCTGCAGGCAGGCAGGAGGAAAGCCTGAGTTTTCAGGTGGGATGCCAGTCATCAGATCCATCATCTCGGTGCTGTGTACTCATCCAGCCAACAGTCCTGACAAGAAAACACCAAATGAGTCTAAGGCCCACAAGCCCCCATCCGCACCAGTTGACCAGGTAGAGTCTCTGCTGACACAACCCTCTGGCCACCTAGCCTCTGTCTCAGCACTTCCGGCTTCCTACAGGCAGAGCCAACACACAGACCGAAGGCCATTGAAACCTTTCTCCTGTTGCCCAAAAGCCATTTCAGCTGGTAACACAAACAATAAGAGTTGGTTCTAATTAAATGTATGCATTCCAGGCCTAGGGATTTACTGAGGTATCAAGTTATTCAAAAGAAAAAGCCCCTAGTGGGAAAGGATTGAGTAGAGAGGCAGTTGTTTCCCTTGCTAAACCTCACTTCTGTAGTTGTATTTTCCTGGCCTTTCAGGGACTAAATGAAAAAAAGTTTGGAAAAAGAGATTACTAAACAGCAGGGTATGTTAAACAAAACTCTGGGCTGGGAGCCAGGAGTCCTGGGTTCCAGCTTCAGCTCTATGTCTAATCAACCATGACTCTCCAGGTCTTAGACCCTTTGTAAAATGAAAGAGTTGCAGTGAATAGGCTATGTATGGAGACTTTTCTAACATTAAACACTGATTTTTACCCTGGTTTTACCCTCCTCCCTTTTAATGACTGACTCTCCCTCAAGACAGAAGGGTACTCAGAGGATGATTTGACCAAATGAAACAGAGATTTGAACTCTTTGGGGGGTGTTTCTGAGCATCCAACCCAGACCACTGGAGTCAAAAAGTAGATTCTGTGACTTCCCTGGTGGTCCAGTGATTAAGACTCTGTGCTTCCAATGCAGAGGACATGAGTTCCATTCTGGTTGGGGAACTAAGATTCTACATGCCATGTGGCATGGCCAAAAGATTTAAAGAAAGTAGATTCCCTTTTTAGCCTTATCTCTTTCAGTTGATATTGCTGGATAATTGCTCACCTCTCTGAGTCATCAATTCATAGGCTCATTACATTTCTAGGATGAAAAGGACCTAAAAGGTCAGCTTTTGCCATCTCCTTTCAGGAATGGGCTGCCCTTTGTCCAAATACAACCAGTCTAAGCATGGGAACAATGCCAGCTTTATACATAAGCAAAAGAGATGTTGCTTACCTGTCTGCATATCACAAGTGCTGGCATGGGTCATCGGACCCTCACCCCCAAATAGTTCTTGCTTCTGCTCAGTGATGCCAAAAGTCCCTTTAACAGAGGGTCTAGACTTTTATTCTACACTGAAAATCTATGACAGATACAAATCCCTTTAAAAGAGGGGACACTGTCTACATTCATATCATGATGCATGTGACTCACATAGATTCTATCATGAAAGCAGATTTCAACAGGAAAGAGAGGTCAAAGATAGAGAATTCTTGAAGACAGTGAAACAGACGTCAGTGACAGGGGTAAATCATATAGAACAGAAATGGAGAGAAGTGTGGAGAACCTAAAGTGATGGCCTAATAGAATGTGTAGCAACTTGGAGTCACATCTGGGTTTACATCTCAACTCTATCACTTACCTGCTATACCACCATATGCAAGTCTCTTAACCTCCCCGAGTCTTAGTTTTCCAAGCTGTTTTCCAAGCTGTAGCATTGTAATAATATTGAGTCAGGCAAAAAGTTTGTTCTGGCCAACCCAACATTATCTACCTCACATAGGTACTGTTGAGAATTGACATAATCAGGCAAAGGCATAATTGCAGCATTCTTGATTTAAGTATGCTTTCAGCCCTAAATCCACAGTATTGTCATAGATTGATGTCCTCTGATGTGTCTGTCCATGATTACGCCTCTGCAGCATTCAGGTATAAGTGTTGTTGCTGAACTCTAGTCTGCAGCCACTGGTAATACTGTCTTAGCCATTCATGGAGTGTGCTGAATATCTGATCCAAGCACCAGCCAGAATCTCCACTGTTAAGCAACTGAAATGCTAACTTAACCCTGATCAAGATTTACAACCACAAAGAGACAAGTTCTCTGCTTATATTAAATACTTTGAGGGGAGCCATAGGCAACAGACTGGTTCAAAATCAGCAAAGAAGAATGTCAAGGGTGTATATTGTCACCCTGCTTATTTAATTTATATGCAGAGTACATCATGTGACATGCTGGGCTGGATGAAACACAAGCTGGAATCAAGATTGCAGGGAGAAATATCAACAGCCTCAGATATGCATATGACACCACCTTTATGGCAGAAAGCAAAGAGGAACTAAAAGAGCCTCATGATGAAGGTGAAATAGGAGAGTGAAAAAGCTTGCTTAAAACTCAACATTCAAAAAACTAAGATCATGGCAACCGGTCCCATCCCTTCATGTCAAATAGATGGGGAAACAGTGGAAAGAGTAAGAGACTATTTTCTTGGGCTCCAAAATCCCTGCAGGTGGTGACTGCAGCCATGAAATTAAAAGATGCTTGCTCCTTGGAAGAAAAGCTATGACAAACCTAGACAGTGTATTAAAAAGCAGAGACATCACTTTGCTGACAAAGGTCCATCTAGTCAAAGCTATGGTTTTTCCAGTAGTCATGTATGGATGTGAGAGTTGGACCATAAAGAAGGCTCAGCACGAAACAGTTGATGCTTTTGAACTATGGTTTTGGAGAAGACTCTTGAGAGTCCCTTGGACTGCAGGGAGATCAAACCAGTCCATCCTAAAGGAAATCAACCCTGAATATTCATTGGAAGGACTGATGCTGAAGCTGAAGCTCCAATACTTTGGCCACCTGATGCGAAGAACTGACTCCTTGGAAAAATCCTAATACTGGGAAAGATTGAAGACAGGAGGAGAAGGGAACAGCAGAGGGTGAAATGGTTGGATGGCATCACCGACTCAATGGGCATGAGTTTGTGCAAGCTTTGGGAGATGCTGAAGGACAGGGAAGTCTGATGTGCTGCAGTCCATGGGGTTGCAAAGTCAGACATGTCCGAGTGACTGAACAACAATAGTCTTCAAGTTTTCCAACTTAGCCCAGTTAAAAGAAATTCAAAGTGGTTTCCTTATTAATTAGCTTCAACCAGGAGTAACCATACTTAGTGGCTATCTTGGAAAATGTGCCCAATATATATTTCAACTTTACCATGAAAGAAGAAAGTCAACAAATGAAATGTTATGGTTTCAGTGTGAGTTCTACATGTAGGGGCAGTTGCATGCATGCTTAGTTGCTCAGTCATGTCCGACTCTTTGTAACCCCATGGACTGTAGCCCACCAGGTTCCTCTGTCCGTGGGATTTTCCAGGCAGGAATACTGGAGTGGGTTCCCATTTCCTTCTCCAGGGGATCTTCCTGACTGAGGGATCAAACATGCATCTCCTGCATTGGCAGGCAGATTCTTTACCACTGATCCACCAGAAAATCTCATAGGGGTAGGGACTGAGTCAAAACACTTATCAACGGTAATATAACAGGAAGCTTGGGGGTTGGCCTGGGGTCATACTGCTGGGTAGTCTTGAAGTCTCCACTGCTTGATTTCTGGCCTATGCCCTTCTACATGACTAGCTTGAATGTTGTCAGGTTTGGGGTTGGGTCTTTCTGTCTTTTTTATTATTATTATTTGAGAAGTAGTGCTGGTTTAGAGGGGTTAATCATAATTTATTCTTTTTGATCATCCAACCATGATAAGTTTGGGCCTCGGAGTTCCTTTTCTTCCTTTTATAGAGAGGCCAAAGCTATCTATACAAAATCACTCTTTCAGGCTGCTGTGTTTTTTTTACCGTCTTCCTCCTGTGGCTTCCTCACTTCTAACCTGTCTTGCCTCCATTTTCTATCCCACTGTCTGCCCCTATTCTCACTCATCTGCCAACATTTGTCTTTGAGTTCACCAGTGATCTCCTTCTTGCCAAATCCAAGGGCAGTTTTTTCAATTGTTCATCCTCAATATCTTTGTGATGATGCGCTGAAGTTCTCTCTTCTTTCACTTCTGCTGACATGGAAGTTTCTGGATTGTCCTCTGATTTTTTACCTGTTCTCTTCATGGCATTAGGCAAGTCACTTCTCCCTTCTGGGCTTGAATTTCTTCATCAGTGAAATGGCCTTTGATGTGTCAGTCCTTGATTAAACCCCTTTACACATGGATTTAAACAGGATGATGTCTAAACTCCCTTCCATATCTAACATTCTGTAGCTCTGAGAGTCAGTGAGATATACCTGAGATCCTCTGACTTCAGCATGTTGTGTGTTTTTAATGTTGAAGGTTTTATAGCTACTTCTGTCTACTTTAGGGTTCCATTAACTGATATAAGTGAACATACTTCATAAACCTTGGCCTTGGCTGATTTTTACATATTTAATCTGTGTCTGCTTGCCATCTTTATCTAAGAATATGTATGTTTGAAGTACCTGGATACTACAGTGTACATACCTTTCTTGAGAATAGATACAAGGTACACTCTAGAACAATATCCTGTTGCTTATGCTTCATATTAGTCTTTGAAAAATGTGTGCAGGTCAGGAATCATTCACCTTGTTCCATTTAATTTGGATATTTAGAAAATGAAACAACAATTCTTTAAGCCAAGTGAAAGCATTATGACCAACCTTAAGAGTCTGAATTCACCAATGTCATCAACAAAGAGCTACAAATAATATGTGACAGTTTAATACAGAATTTATGTGTTATACACAAAGACTATAGGGGTGTAATGAACCCTGTGAGTGTCCACGTAAAATCACTTGAAGACATTCAAGGGGACAAAATATTACAATACAATTTCTACTGATATTTTTTCCTTCACACACATTTTAGGTGCTATACATGATACCTTCAAGAGAGTTGTCAGACAGCCCAAGGCAAAAGACCGGCAATCCACGCCTTCAAGACAATCTCCACAAATCCTCTGAATAAGAAGTTTCTCTTGTCCCAAATAAAAAGCAGTAACACAAGGCCTGAGTCCAATGAGAACACAATAAACCTGCATTGGTAATGAGGGGTCCAAAAAAGGGCAATTTTAGGTGTGCAAGGTAGAATATGCCTGTTCCTAACTAGGGAAGACAGTCAAAAGTGGTGCTAAGGGTCCTCAGGCTGCTCAAAAGTACCTGAGGTCCTGGTTTGTTTGTTTATCACCCAAAATATGTGAATTTGAAAGACCTTGCACACAAAAGACTTCTCTTGATCCATGGAACATAAACGTGTCAGCGTCTCAGTGAGGCATGATATACTGTCACAGAAGAAATTCAGAGATGTGCCCAAAGTCATCAGAGCAGTGGCTGAGTTGACAGGACCCTAAATCTCTGTCCAAAATTCAAAAGCTGTCAATTTACACACACATGACAACACTGGCTGCCACTACCCCCCTTGCTTTCTTTCTCTTCTGTTCCCCTGCCCTCCCTCTTCTCTCTCTCATAAACATACGCCACAGACCACCATAGTGCTTCTCAAAACCTGCTTAATGGGCTGATTTTTATGGTACCATATAGTTTTGTACAAGCATTATCAGGGGCCAGAACATTCAAATTAATAGGCTTGGGTGTTCAATTATAGGTTATTACAGGATATAAGAATCTGGAAAACAATCTAGGTATATGTATAATGTAATCATTTTACTGTACACCTAAAACTAACACAACACTGTAAATTAACTATACCTCAATAAAAATATTGAGTTGACCAAAAAGTTCATTTGGGTTTTTCCACAACATGGGGGCAGAAAAATCCAAACAAACTTTTTGGCCAACCCACTAAATGTTTAAAAATATTTTTTAAAGGCAAATGACAAGCAGAAAATATAGACTTGAATATTTAAGTTACTAAAGAACTATTATGTAAGGTTGACCAATTTTTGAGTTACAAGATAAAATTTACTCATGGTTACAGATACATAAGCACAAAAAGTTATCTTTCACTGATGGGTCAGTACTGCCCTGGAAGGACATCAGGTCATTAAGTAAAAGGTACCATCTTTGGAATGGTTTTCCCAGGTAGCACAGTGTAAAGAATCCCCCTGCCAGTGCAGGAGATGTAAGAGATGTGGGTTCAATCCCTGACTTGGGAAGATCCCCTGGAATAGTAAATGGCAACCCACTCCAGTATTCTTGCCAGGGAAATCCCATGGACAGAGGAGCCTGGTGGGCTACAGTCCACAGGGTCGCAAAGAGTAGGACATGACTGAGCGACTGAGGATGCAGGCACCATCTTTGAAATGACAAGACCCTGAAAGTCTGTTCTAAGTAAAAGAACTAATCCTGAGGTTTTCAGGGAAACGAACACCCTCGATTATTTTAAAAGTGAGTAAGCACTGCCAGAATTGTTATATAAAATGCAAGCAGAAATCCTACCTTGAGATTACAAACCACCCTGTCTTTATTTTGAAGTAAGAAATCCCAATGTTCAGCTCTTAAAAGGAATCATGTGGTAACTCATTTTGAAACTCTGAATTTCTGCTTCTCTAGCAACATCTTCATCTTTGGGGCCTTGAAGGTATTACTTTTAGAGGTCATTTGTACTGTATTGCATTGTCACAACTTCAAGCTTAACTGAATTGGACAAAATGCCAATTTATGAAGAGTTCCAGGTGGTGTGATGCCAGTGACAAAGAGTTTGCTGTTATGTGCCAAAAGTTATATTTAGATTTCTGGCACACATTAATAATTACTTATAACATTTAATAAAAATAAGAAATCATCCCACAGTCTTCCATCCGAAGCAACAACACCATTTGTTTTATTAGTTTGGAGAGTTTTTGCAGTGTCAAGGAAAGAATGACTGGGTAGTAATAATATTAGCGATAATAGGCACTAACACTGACCTCTTATTCTATACCATCTTGCTCAACGCTTTTATACATATTATGTTATTAAAAATCCATACAACAAACCTATGCAATTGTTAGCTCCATTTTAAAAATAGGGAAACCAAAGCCTAGAGAAATGGGAGTGTCTACAGGATCTTTTGCTCAGACAAATGACCTGGGTGCAGAAACCCATTTAGAATGGTATGAGTTGTTTCCCATGAAGGAGCATTAATATTTAGTGAGCATCTACCATGCGCTGGGAACTGGGCCAAGTGCTTTACATAAGTTGTCTATTTAACACTCCCATCAACCTTATGAGACTGATATTTTTAAAAACATCTTACAGATAAAAGGAGGAAAAGTCTCACAGAAGTTAAAATTTTTCCCCAAGGTCATGCTTCTAGCAAGAGCAGGGCTGGGATGTTCATTTGGATAGGTTCCTGAAGGTGATGCTTTTTGCACTATGAAGTCAAAATCAAACCAGCAAAAGAGAGAAAATGCCTTGCCTTAGTAATGAATTAATAGTCTACTTCCTTGGAACTAAAACCTTAGTCATGAAAGCCAATCCCAAAGTCATTCCCAAGAGTAATTCCATTTCTCCTGTACACAGCACTTTTATCCTATGGAACACAGGGTTACAGCATTCCCATCACTTTTAGCTTTCAGAGCAATGAATGGGAACGGGTTGAAGCCATTCTCCAGAATTACTTCAGGCAAAATAAAGAAAAAAATAGGCACTAAAAGTAAAATTATCTAAACTTATCCATATGCCACAGGACAGCTTCCTCTGAGATGATGAATTCACTCTTTCGTGTCATTAGATCTACCCCTTAGTAACAAGAAACCAATCCCTCTACTCTCAGTACCCTCTCCAAAGAGAAACTCTCCATCAGCGTCTCTCAAAGAAATCTCTTGGAGTGATTGTTAAAAATGCAGATTCCCCAAGTGTGACCCCGGAGAGCAGGACCTGAGATTGTGCACGTTAACAAGTGCTGTGATCACTTGTGTATCCAGTGAAGTTTGAGAATCACGATGCAAAGTGATAAACTCTCCTCTCTCAGGCCTTACTAGTTCCAAATTTAGGATGCTCAGACACAGATGAGCTGAATTTATTTTCACTCTCTAGAAGATGGGGAAGGTTTCTTTGAGTTACTATTAACCAGCTACTTACTGTAAGCTTAATCATACCATCTTACGGAAAGTGAACTTTTTGGTCAGCCCATTACTTTAGAAGCTCTTATTGGCAAACAGAGGGTTAAAGTTAGCTTACTTCCTTTCATCTATTCATTACAATAGGACATAGAATCTGGAACATATCCATGCAGAATATCTTAGCAGCCCTCCTTTAGCCCTTGAAGGGCCTCATGTAAAGTTCAATGTTTACTTAAGGACACTCTGTAACTCAGACTTTACCTAATTAAGGCTGATCCTAACTTCAGTTTAGCCCCAAGTCATGAAATGGAACTATGTTTCTCTTCTCGCAATTGAGATCTGGTCTAAAGCAAGAATAAGAGACTCCGTAATACTAAGTAACAGTTGAGTGCGTACAGTGTAGCAGGCACTATAACAGATTAATAGTACTGTACTAAAAAGTTCCATCATGACACAAATGAACTTATCTACAGAACAGAAACAGACTCACAGACACAGGGAATAGATTTATAGTTCCCAAGGGGGTGGGGTAGGGATGGATTGGGAGTTTTGGATTAGCAGATAAAAGCTATTATACATAGGATGGATAAAAACAAGGTCCTACTGCATAGCGTAAGGAACTATATTCAATATCCTCACATAAACCATCACAAAAAAGGAAAAAAAAAAGCTTCCATTATGAGATAATTTGCCCAGTGTAACTTCCTCTTGAACATTCACAATGCCTATGAACCTATTAAATCCTCCAAGAAGGCCTTTAGGAAAGAAATCAATTTCCTTTTCCTAACTTAGAGTTACCAAAACCTATCTGGCCATATGCCCCTCTTTTGAGGAAAATCTCCTGATACACACTTGGAGAATGGGCTTCTATGTACCAGTGTTTCTCAAAGTGGTGTCACTGCTGTCAAAATGCAAATCACAGGCCCTACCTCAGACTTATTGAACCCACCTCTGTTGGAGGGGAGGGCAGGTGGTAGTAAGAAATCTGCATTCTAGGTAAATCGGAGATATAATGCTCTAGACTATTCTAGAAGAATCAGCAGTTGCAGTTGAGGGACAGGTGACAATTGAGGGAAATCTTTATAGTTATATTAGAAAGGTTGACTGAAAGTTAAATACTGTGCTCAGAAGTTATAAACTGTGCTCAGAACAAGCCCAACTAAATGTTCCCCCAAATTCCACTGCTACATCGGGGTATAATAAGAGAATGTAGGTAGGCAGACCTGTTCCACTTCCTGCAAAACTGTCAGATTAGAGAAAAGTCACTTTACCTCCCTCTCAGTTTCCCCATTTGTAAAATAAGAGTGATTCTCCCAAACTTAGAGAGCCACTGTGAGAATTAAACCAGGCTATTTATATATATATACACACACACATACATGCAGACTAGAAACTTTAAAAATGTTGGTTCCTTTCTCCCCTACTCTGCCTCCCCTCTTCCCCTGATGTCAGCTACACGAGTGTAGTGGGGTCAGGAAATTTGGCTGTTGGTTTTGGAGCAGCTACTTTCTTCCGAGGGTAGTTTTCTTTAATAAGCCCCCATGCCAGGGAGACAAACTCAAGCGCCAGGTATTGAAGTACCCACTCAGTTCAGTTAACTAGGAGTCAGCGTGCATTGGGGAAGACAGAGATGAAAAGACAAGTCCTGCCCTCAAGTGGCTCATGGCAGAGTCATGAAAATACTTCGTGTGCCTACTGTGGCATAAAATGGGAACTCTTTGACTTGGGGCTAGAGAGAGGCATGCAGCTGGTCACAGAGGCAAGCCAAACAAACACAAAATGTATGACGGCCAAGTTAAATCAGAGAACCCAAGGACACCCAAGGTCATCTTTATCTACCCAGAAGAGCCAAGCGCTGACCTCACCCGGGGCTGCAGTTCCAAGGCTTGGCTCCAACAACCCACACAAACCCACTCACAGGCTGCTTTGCACTCTATGCCTGCTGCTGCAATTCATATAGGACAAAGCCAGTAACAGAGAAGTGACCCCTGCCCTCTAGGAGGAAAAACACAGATGAAGGCAAACCTCTGGAGTGCCCGAAAATAATTGAAAAGTTAGCACCAAGCAAACAGCTAAATACCACATTTCACTCACATCATTCTCTTCTCAGATTCCTGTTCATTTTTCTCTAAGATAGAAAAGCTTAGATGAGACTGAAATAAAGTCAGCCTCAGATCCCCAGCCAGCCCTACCTCTGCCATCCGTCGAGATTGGACCCAGAGAGTTCAGCTTGGTGTTCTGTGACAACCTAGAGGGGTAGGATGTGGGAGTTGGGAGGGAGGCTCAAAAGGAAGTGAATATATGTATGCCTATAGCTGATTCACACTGTGGAACTAACACAGCACTGTAAAGCAATTATCCGCTGATGGAAATAGAAAAGAGTTGGAGATTCCTGCCATGATTATTTTTTAAAACATTGATTTCACCAGAATTGCATGACAGGCCATGGTCAGGCTGATTGGAATATGGCTTTCCCAACATGGCTTCCTTCTGCTAGCAATTCTTTGTGCTTTTTTCTGTGAGTGAGAGAGAGGGGTGATGTTTGGGGTGATGTTTGGAGTGATATTTTCAGCAATGCTTGCATGGAATATTTCCTTTCCTATCCGTGCTCCTATCTGTGCCTTAAGCTTCTCTGGTCAGTGGGACAAACAACAGATAGTTTCAGGGGCCCTCTTCACCTGTGTCTCTTCAGATAGCTGGTGGGGCTATCAAGACTGACAAGGTTGGCACTTCTCAGAGAGATGGTGGCAGGGGGGGCAGTGATGGCGAGGCAGGACTAGAGGAGGAAGGGCCTACTTGGCCAATGGTCTCTTGCACCTTCCATTTAACCTTCTGCTCAGCCTGGCCCCCACCACTGAGAAGCCAGCATATCATAGTTAAAGAAGGCTCTATGAATAGCACAGGTGTTGTTTCTAAATAGGAAACACGAGTGATGGGGGAAGGGATTATATTAAGCAAACATTTTTTTCCCCTTGATTTTCTTCCAGAAATGTGTGTGGAAAGAGACTACATGAAAGAGCTATATCTGAATAAATACTTAGACTAAACTGTGTAAATCATCTCAAAGGAAAGCATAAGTGAGGTTTCAGTCACAGCTGGTCGGGTCTCAGCTGTTGAGCCTGAATCCACTGGACAGCTGCGCTCCATTCCTAACATCTAGCTTCTCAAATAGCCTTTCAGCACTATCTGTCTGATGCTGCTAAAGGGCAAAAGGTGCTGACAGGGACCACGGACATTTCTGCAATGCCTTTTTTCCCCCAGCAGAACAAATAGTGTTCAGATCTTGCCAAGCCAACAAAACCGCAGCACAGGTCAGCTGCAAACTTCCCCTCATCAGAGACCTCCCTGCGCCAGCAGAGTCAAGGCCAGGCGCTTGGGGCCCTCAGAAGGTCGCGAGAGAGGACAGTGAGCCTGCAGGATGAGTCAGGAGAATTGAGAAAGACCGGCCAGTCCCCGGAGCCAGGCCTCTCATAAGGCAGCCAAAGAAGAAGCTCTGAAAGAACCTGGAACACCCTGATAATGAAAGGGAGGGTGGAGGGAAGAAGCAACAGAAAGACAAAACTGCCTGTCCTCAGCATCGGCAAAAGAAGGCAGTCAGCCAGCTCTATCTCTGACATGGCCCCCCGTCCCACTTTCAACATCCTCTCCCTTCCCCAAGCGTCCCAGCCCCCATGCCAAGGCCAACCCACCAGGTGTTTCCCACCACCCCCGGGTCTCCCCTCCTCAAACAGGCCCACCTTCCTCAGACCTCCCCCCCACCCCACCTCACTTTTGTCACAGCAGTGTCTTGTGCCCACAGCACTTCTGCTTTGTCACTTGATGATAACTGCTCTGGGGACCAATGCACTGAGGACCATGCAGGAGTTGGTGTGGTCCCCACCAGGCTCACATATTGGCAGTTAAACAGCTGTGTCTTAGCAACAGGGAACCTTCACTCCAAAGAGCATGTGTAGGTAAAGGGCTTCCAGTGAAGGTGGGGGAACCCCGGGCAGAGAGACCCTGGAGGGCCCCACCTTCAATTCCAATGAAGTAATCATCACCTACCTCCTTGTCTAAGTATAAGCCGGGCAGAGAGACCCTGGAGGGCCCCACCTTCAATTCCAATGAAGTAATCATCACCTACCTCCTTGTCTAAGTATAAGCCAGCCCAACAGATAGCCACCTGGTCAAAAACCTCAACGAAGTTAGGGCCAAGAACACCAGGATACCTCCATATGTGAGCCCCAAGATATAAGAACTTCATCTAAACTATTTCCCACAGATTGCAAACTGCTAATTTGTGCTATCATTGCTTGCGGGGAAAGAAAGCAAATACAGGAGTTAAGAGAACTGGCCCTATTAGCAAACTGTGAGGAAGAAAAGCATTTAAAGCAACTGATGTGATGATAAAAATTGCCCACTTAGAAGTTTTTGAAACTGTACATTGCGTCTTCTTTTATTTAGAAGGTCTAAATAAGAGAGTGTGGAACCAGGCAGGTCTGCCTACGGCAGCCACTTGTGTGTTGGCACCCAGCGTGAGGAGCAAGGGCTTTGCTGGAAGGAAGCAGGCGATGACTGGCAGAAGAGGCCTTTTCTAAGATGACTGAGCATGAGAGAAACACCTACATTTAGGGTACCCAGCTTATCAAAGGCTAGAGACTGTTAAGAACTCCATTTGACTTGTGATGGGTGAGTCTGACTTCCTAGCATCCTGGGCTGAGTCACAGCTGAGTTTTCAGAATAAAAGCCTCTAGTGAAGAATTCTGACTTCCGGGGTATCTAAGAAAGCATCTAGCAATGCTGATTCTAAATGAGCATTACCGTAAGGAGACTTCTCTGGACAAAGGATGTTGTGATCTCAGATTATTTGTTACAAGTGGGCTTGCCTAAGCAGTCCTAGCAAATGAACCAAGCTTGTGTTTGGTTTCCCTCTTTTTCAAAGGTCGCTTTTCCCATTCTGCTGGGAACCACTTCTCGCTGGTGCTTAGGGCTCCCTATGACTACCCACTCCAGGCTTCTCATAGTGAGAAGTCCACCACAGTCTCCAATACTTTCTCTCCCTTCTGGCTCCCATCCCAAGGTCCTACCCTGAGTCTCTCCTCTGAGGACCCACTTGCCTACTTTCTGGGGGCTAATGAGCTATGCAGAGAAGGCAATGGCACCCACTCCAGTACTCTTTCCTGGAAAATCCCATGGACAGAGGAACCTGGTAGGCTGCAGTCCATGGGGTCGCGAAGAGTCAGATACGACTGAGCGACTTCACTTTCCCTTTTCACTTTCATGCATTGGAGAAGGAAATGGCAACCCACTCCAGTGTTCTTGCCTGGAGAATCCCAGGGATAGGGGAGCCTGGTGGGCTGCCGTCTATGGGGTCGCACAGAGTTGGACACGATTGAAGCGACTTAGCAGCAGCAGCAGCAGCAACAATGAGCTATGATGTGTTAAAGTGGTCATAGCTGATAACGAATTGCACTCCTTCTAATTACAACAGGCTGGTTGACAAGGAACGAGTATCCAATGATAAGATTTCAGGCTTGTAGTAGGCTGGTGGAGATGGTACTTGGCGATGGGGGCACCATTGGACACACCTTCTGAACACTGGAAATGGCTTCTTACTTTGCCTAAGCGTAAGACAGAAGGGGCACCTTGGCTGGTTTAGGGGGTGAAAGTAATCAGCTTAATTCACTAATAACCTATTAATGATGCCAAGGATCAACTCACAGGCAGGTGTCCATCCATAATAGGTTCTGTACTTTACACATGATTTTTGCTTTGTCTTTTGCACTTCTGCCTTTTTTTTTTAAAGCTGTGTCTATCTGAGGCAAAATGAGATTGGTTTTGCATTTTTCCTGGGTCATCTAAAATTTGTCTTCCTTACTAATGTTCTGAAATGAGTCTACTCCTCATCCCCATTGCTTACCTTCTTTTAAAGTTTTGGAAGTCAATCCCACTTTACCCAACAACTGCACTACTGAGAAAAGGTGTCTACAGGAAGGGCAATGCCAACAGGCACACCTCATTAAATCCATCTATGATGTAAAGAATTCCAAATGATCTGATTCATGCATTCACTGAAAAAGCACAAGACTGATCTTTGGCCAGATTGGCCAGTAAGGCACACCTGTTGGTAAAATAGTAAATAACCCCATGTGCGTGTGCTAAGTCATGTCCAATTCTTTCTGACCCCATGGACTGTAGCCTGCTAGGCTCCTCTGTCCCTGGAATTCTCAAGGCAAGAATGCTGGAGTGGGTTGCCATTTCCTTCTCCATGGGATCTTCCTAACCCAGGGATTGAACCTGTGTGTCTGTGCCTCATGCATTTCAAGAAGATTCTTTACTGCTGAGCCAGTGGGAAATCCCAAATACCCTAAGAGTGGTTGGTAAATAGCCACTACCCCTTGCCTTGAGTGCTTCAGACTCTAGGTAATACCTGGCTCGGCAATGGGTCTCCAGGTCCTTACTCCGGGACTATAGCTGGAACCTATTCTGACCAGCTGTTTCCTATGCCTTACCACGTGACTAGCATCCACAATATCAAAGCTATGTGGACTAGGTACTAGGGTTGACCCTGAAGGTGGACCACAATCACTTTTCTTAAAGCTCTAGCAGTGACACCGAGGTTTGTCTCTGTCTCCTCTGCCACATGCATTTGCATAGAGCAGAACGTCCACGACCTTCAAAAGACGGACAATTTGAGCCATTTCCAAAATAGTACTTGGCAGGCAGCCTAGACTCTGCTGGGGACAGCGGACACAGACTGTGGGCATGATGGGCCAGCCCCCTGTCACATCACCTCAGGGGATCCTCGGCCCCATGGGACTCAACTAGAGAATCCTTTGCATTGGAAAAGCGGAAATTATCTAGTCCACCTGAGCAGCCCAGGAGAGGTCTGTATTCTTAGCCCCACGCTTCAAGTGCTGAGTTTAGAACAAAAGCCTCCATTCAAGGTCATAGGATGAGTCAGCTACTGAGTGGGGACTGAAACTAAAGGGAGAACAAACAACCCACAACAGGGTTAACTTGAACTACCTCAACCTATGAGAAAGGCCTGGCCAAAGCTTTCATATTCTTTATTTATAGATAGCTTGAGCAATCGTCTTGGAAGGGTGTTAATGCAACTGTAGGTAAGGAATAAGAATGATAAGGATAGGTCTCTCTTTAATCAGCTGTCCTGGAGACCCAGACTTGTTGTAGCCTTGTGATATAGGTGAATATACATGGAGCTTCTGCTTGCTGTCTTTATTTGTAACTCAAGAAGGATCTCATTCATTCTGCCTGAGATAAAAGCTCACTCTTTCTCCCAATGCACCTTGGCTACTGTTAACCTTACACTAATGTAAATGATCAGCTTCCAATTAATTCTGATTGTTGCGCACTAACTAATGAGATTAGTGTGGTACGTCATTACCACTGCAGGGAGCTGACTTGTGATAAAGGGAAGCAGAAAGAGCCCCAGGTCTGAATCCAGACGGTCTGAGTTCTAGTTGTTGACTCTGCTAGCTCCCTTGGTAACATTAAGAGGGGGGCACATGCTCTCATTTTATTTTCTTCATTTGTAAAATAGGGACGATGCTACTACCTGCCTCCTGGGTTGGCATAGGAAGAAAATATTACAGATAAGAAAACCATGTGAACATTCCAAAACCCGTCCAACATGTAAGGAAATATGAGTGTCTTCAGAAATGCTCAGGGGTATGTGGAAACCAGCTTTATCAAATACCTACCATGTGCCTAGCACTTTCACATCCACTAATTTATCCTAACGACAGGATTCTCTGGTGGCTCAGACAGTAAAGAATCTGCCTGCAATGCAAGAGACCCAGGTTCAATTCCTGGGTCAGGAAGATCCCCTGGAGGAGGGAATGGCCACCCACTACAGTATTCTTGCCTGGGAAATCCCATGGACAGAGGAGCATGGTGGGCTACAGTCCATGAGGTTGCAAAGAGTCAGACACGACTGAGTGACTAACACTTTCACAACAGTCATCCTGACAATAGCCCTATGAAATAGATATTATTTGTTGCATGTAAAATGATGAGGGATAAAAGTGACAATAAAATATATTAGTATGGTCAAATTCTAATTTTCTTTTAGAAGCAAGTAGCTTCGCTCTTTAAAAAGATTTCAAACATGCACAAAAATTGAATCCAAAGAACAAATGACAATGAACCAACAGGTCATTTAGTATCAACTGGCCTCTCTAAGATAAAATTGAACGTGAATGTGTGATACTTTTCATAATTTATATCGCAGAAGTATAATATAGTTTGCAGAAACTGGGAACACATTTAGGGTAATGATTACCACCCTGGAAGGAATGTATAGGTGCTCAAAATGTAACCAGTGAGTCCAATTTTAACTACCTGTGTTAAAATAACATAGAATGTGGAAGTAGAAGTATTACTATCAACTTATATTGGGCTTACAGTAGCACCACGGTGCCCTCCCAGGGAAGCATACAGATCTCCCTCCCTTGAGGGAAGCGCTATGGAAACCCAGGTGGTGATAAGACAGGGTAGGGGACAAACGAGAATTGATTTATAGAAACATGAACATACAGCACACAGGTATGAGAATGTCCAGGACACTACATACCTGTAGTTTCTTCCCTGACCAGCGACAGGCTACTGCTGTAGCTAAACCTTATTCCTTACAGCGAGCAAAGGAGGGATAAGACCTCTGAGAGTAGGGAGCAGAAAGATGGGGATCGTCAACATCTTTATCCTCATTTTAGGCAAAGACAATGGGGCTCAGAAAGTTGTCTTCCCAGGCATGCAGCTAATACTTGGGGAAACTGGGATCCAAACCAAAGTATATACGACCTTCCATACCCATGTCTGTTCCGAGAAAAGGCACCACTTCCCTGAATCACACACCCCCTCTCAGAAATGGTGCCAGACTCTTGGATGACACTGAGACACAGCTCCTGATCCTTTCTCACCTAAGCACCCCTCACAACACCCACCCCACTGGTGATATACATGACGAACTTCTGCCAGCATTCCTACAAGTAGTAAACATCACTGTTTCCCTGTTCAGAAGGAGTAGATAGAATGTGTGACCAAGAAACAGTACTGTTATCCATTAACAAAGCCAATAGCAAAGCCATGGGATCAAATTTACCCATGACTGTATCTTGTCTCCCTCTTCTTTGCTCAGCCTCCCAGGCACAGAGATGCTTGAAAGCCAAAACTCTATCTGTAGTATTCTATCCAAATAGAGCCTAGAACATCCAGCACAGGATTTGACACATAGCAGACAATCTAAATACCCAATGGATGAATGTAAACATGCTCTCGATAGGTGCAATGAGAAGGGTCTATCTTAAACATCTCAGTTTTATTTTAGAATCCTTGGGAAATTTTATCAGAGATGATGCACACAAAGAAAGATGAAACTAATGATTAGCCCTTACTTAGAAACTCCCCTCTTTCTTGATTACTAACCCCAAACACTTGTTCTAGTCTTAGGTCTATCACCAATAGCCAGAGGAACTAGGAGAAACCATCTTTCCTCTTTAAGCCTCAGGTCACTCATTTTTAAATGAACACTGGTGGGCTAGATCGGTGGTTCTCACTCATGACATCACACTAGAATCATCTGGGGGAGCATTAGAATTACTGAGGCTAGATCCTCTCCCCAGGGTGTCTGATTTAATTGGTGTGGGGTGAGGCCTTAGCTTTGGTATTTTTACGAAGCTCTCCAATGAATCTGATACATTTCCAGGGTAGAGACCTACTGGGCTAGATGGCCACTCAAGCCTCTTCTTCCTGACTACAGCTGGGTCTCTCTTGATAGCAGGGTTGCCCTGCCTATGCTCCACTTCCCTCCCTACCACCACACACCACAAGTTCCATCCATTGAGTTGCTCAGCAGCCCACCAATCTTGCTCCAACCCATTTACCTACTGACTTAAAACTTGATGTGTACCCTTGAGACCCCCCTCAGTGCTGCTGTTGAGATCTGCCTTTGAATGCTATATGGGTTATTTTGCCATCAAAGGAGCTCCCCTGGTCCCAGGATGAATCCCTAAAGCACTAGCCAGCCTGCCCCGCTTCCAGGCTGGGAAAACCCAAACAAGCAAATATGAGCAACCTGGAGCACACTCGCCCATCTGGAAGAAATCCATATGCACAATGCACAACTTTCCATCTCACTGGACTTTTTCATGGCACTGAGCCTGCCCATTCCATTCGGCCCTTTGTCAAGAAAGTCCTTAACACTTACGGAATTGATTTGTTCTTCCATTGCTTTAAATAATAAGCCAACAGTTACGCAGGAGTTTTATAAGGTATCGATTTAACATACAAACCACATAATGGCCTTTGAATGCTACAGCAAGAACCATGCCTCATCAGGCAGGAAGACCAATATAGTGAAATCCTAGCATTTTCTTAACCTGTCAAAACATTCCTGAGCTTGCCGAAGAGCAGACATGCCAAGGATTTAGAAATGTCAAATTAAAATATGCTGGGCTATTTTCAGAAAGACATGATTCTTTTTAACCACTAGCATTCTATCAACAATGCTTTTTCAGAACATAGGGCTTCTAAAGGGAGGCTCTGTCTTAGATGAACAGGGTGAACACTATACAGGGAACAGTGGGCCCCTCAAGGTCACAAGATAGCTTTATTCTAGAAGCTTTCCACTAGGAATGTTGGCCTGCTCTGTGTGCAGACAGAGGCTGGAAATGTGTCAGGATAAGGGTGGAAGGAAACACAGGGCAGGAATCAGAATTAAAAACTTCAAAACTACTAAGATCCTAAAATACAGAGTTGAGGAACTTCCCTAGTAGTCCAGTGGCTAGGACTTCATGCTCCCAATACAGGGGGCCTGGGTTCGATCCTTAGTCAGGGAACCAGATCCTATATGCCCCAACTAAAGATCCTTCCACATACAGCTTAGGGTAAGAAAGTGCCCTTTAAGGGTAAGAAAGTGCAGAGGTGCTTTGTTATAGTCCCCTGATCAGATTGCCAAAAGTACATGAGATCATTTAAGATCATTTTCCCTTCATTGCCAAATGCCTGGGAAGAGTAGTCTTCTATTTACCTTGTCTCTGCTTCTCCAGCTTCCATTCATTCCTCAAGTTTGATTCCTATATTCATCACTCTACTTAAACTGCTCTCATTGAGATATCAGTGATCTCCTACCAGCCAAATCCCACGGGCAGCTCTCAAGCCTCATTCAGATTGAGACCTCTACGTTATTTGACACTGTTGACCATACTTTGACCTTTGTGACACAATCTCCAGATTCTCCTCCTATTTCTCGTCTATTATTTTTACTTGCTTTCTTGGGCTATTCTTCCTGTTTTCACCCCTTAAGTGACAGACATTTTCCCTCCCCTTTTCTCTTTTCATTTTATAAATAACCCTATCATATGACTTACCTGACTCTCAAATCTTTATCTCTTGTACCAATCATTCTTCCAAACTCCAAACCCATGTAGCCAACTCTTTTGAGTTTCTTCATTGAGAAGTCCAGTTGACACGCATCCCCATTCCCAGTCTGCTCTTCCTCCTGTATCATTCCAGTTGTAACAGTAATTTTCTAATTGGTCTCCTCTGCTCAAATTTCTTTCTTACCTCTAATCTATCCTCCTCAGTGTCTCTAGACTTTTCTCTTGAAAACACACATATCTGATATTGTCACTCTGTTTAAAAACTTTTAGGCTTCCCTCTACTTAGACAAGAAATCTAATACCCCATCATGTTCAAGGTATCCAATGATCTTGCTCTGTTTAATCGAGTTTTTCTCTGGCATTCCACCTCCCCGCCCTCCAGCACATCAATCCCACCTATGCTATGCTCTCCTGCTCCTTAGATATGCTTTGCTAGCTCACGTCTCTGTGTCTTGGTTCATACTACTTCCTCTAGTTGGAAGTATCTTCTCTTCTTCCCATTTACAACTCACATTTTTAAAATATCACCTTGTCCAACTGTTATGTCATCTATGAAAAATCTCCAGGCAGAATTAACTGTGGTCTTCTCTGAACTCTAAACTTTCTACAGACCACTCTAGCTCTCATACACATTGTTTTACAATGAGGTGAGTGAAGGTTCTTAAAGGGCTGTGATTCTACCTCCAGCTTTCATGTGTAATACCTCAGACTCTGGAATCATACGGACCTGAATGTGAGTATCAGCTCTACTACTTACTGTATAATTTGGACAAGTTAACCAATAACTCTAAGCTTCAGTGTTCTCATCTGTAAAACAGACGTAACCATAGTGTTTCAGGAAGAATATGTAAGATAATGTATATAAAACACTTATAGTACCTGACATATAATAAACCTCAATGAATGTTGGCTATTACCATTTTTTTTTTTTTTTGGCTGTGCCTGGCACATGGTCTTGCAGAAAGCAAGTACTCAATAAATGGTTACTGAATAAATTCATCCTATCATGGAAGACATAAGAACACTTGCTAAATGGACAATTGCTTCCTTTGTAGGATCTTGGGATTCCTGTCAGAGGCACAAAAGTTGAATTAGATAATGAATTTCTTTCTCTGTAGTTAGATCATTATAGTAGCAATTGTGGACACCAAAAGCTTTGTGTATGCATAGTATCTTTTGAATCAGAATCTATTACATCTTTATTCCCACAAATACAAGTTTCGAAGTGTGTGTTTCAAAGTTCTTTACCCAGATAAATCCAAAGACTTCTTTTTCTACTTTAACATTTGACAAATAGGATAGTTCAATTAATGTGATAATTATTTAGTACAGCAAGCAATAACTTGTAAGATGTAATGGTAATTGAGCCCAGCATGTTTGAAAATACTATTCTCTGAGTCAGGTTCAGCAAGATGTCTTAAAGTTGGTACCTTAGAGGTTTAATTCATCCCAAACTCCTCTACCAATAAAAATTCAAATTAATGGCATTTCTGATTCTTGCCCCCTTTCACCTATAATCCATCTTAATCTCTTGACCTCCGTTTTAGTCATGAAATCCTGAAAGATTACCTTTCATTTTCAACCCGGAATAATCTGTTTAATATCCCTTGATAAAGAATATCCTTTAAAAATTCCAAATTCTGGCATGCTTTCAATAGAAGCCCTTTTCTTTGGGGAAAGACAAACACTATGTATAGTTTTCCCCTTTACTTAGTCCTAGAAAAAGCCCAGAGGAAAACATTTATGTCAAATCTATAGTCAATGAGTAATTCGACTGAGTCCATTATTATTATTATTATAAAGACAATATAAGAACAGTACAGGAATTTTTGGAAAATGAGAGCAAGGTTTCATCCAAAACTCTACTATCCACATACAACTAGAACCATTTTTGTGTCTCTATATAAAGTCCATCCTTTTTCATTTTCCTGCATTTTTTTTTCAAAGCTTGCCTCCTAAACATCCCTGGTACACTAAGGAGATTTTAAGAGCTTCAGAAAACTATAATTCTAATTATATGACTGCCTAGAAGATTTTCCCATGGCTTCAGTTTTTCCGAGAAAAATCACTCTGAGAGGACAGATGGCATAATGTCCCAAATCTACACACAAAATAATATATCTCTGTGTACACAAACCACCCATTCCAATGACTCCATGCGTATTACTAACTTGGTCTAGCACTTTTATTTCAATTTGGACTCTGAGAGATGAGATGAGAGGAGAAGGGGATTCTCTAATGACAATGATTTCAATCTTCATGAAATTAAGAAAAAAATTAAAAAGCAGAGAAAATTTTAAAAATTTCATTCTGATCCAAAAAGAAAAATAAAATATGCAAATAGGCATTATTCTGTGCAGTCAATCATTGATTATTCATTATATTAGAAAAGAACTGTTGCTTTGGGATGTGTTAAATGATATGTATCTGTAACTTTTAGCTTCCCGTTCCTCCCTTCCCCAACACATACATGTATTTGTTTTAGATTACATTTTGCATGTTCATGAACACCTGATTTTGCAATTAATGAATGTCTAGGTTTAGGGCCTTCTTACCTTTGTTTCTCAAAATGATCTTTTTCCTTCATTAAATCTTCCACATCTCCTAAAACCCACCCAGCTTCCCCCTCCTCTAAACTCCTTTCCCCATTTAACTATCTAGACTACATGTTTCAATGCTGGATTTCTTATCTTATATTGTTCTTGAATCATTTCATGTGTTTAAGTCCTGCCTCCTTAATTAGATCATGAGTTATGTGACAGTTCATACCTAGCACTTCCTTCCTATCTGCTGTGGTCTTTGTCATGTAGATTGTAACCACTTGAGCCAGAAAGCATGCGTTGTTCACCTTTGTCTCCCCAGACGTTGTTGCAATAACTGATAGTGGATATACTCGATAAAGTAAACACTGAATGAGGAAGTAAATGAATGGATTAATGAAGGGAGAGATGAAAAGACAGCATCCAAAAGAAATATTCCCTAGCTGATTAATGGATCTCAGAGCACCTGCCAGCAAGAAGGATTGCCTGCAAGTGTTTAGTCAGTCAGCAATTATTGAGTACCTCCAGTCTGCCAGATACAGGCATTGTGGGGAAACAAGAGAAAGTAAGGCTAGAATTGGAAATCAGTGGTATATAAGTCCCAAAGTGGAACACAACTGCCCAGTTGCCTGACTGGGTCACTGTTGTCTGTGTGCAACATGATAAAAAAAATTTTCCCTACTACATCAGATAAACTAATTTGAGAGGCAGAATATTTCTGCCTTTTGCATGATTCTCTTGAGTTGAATGGTTCAAGTATTGGAATGTGTAGTTGTTTCTATAATGTCTTCCTTGCTCTGTCATCATTCCTTTCTGTCAATAGGAACATAGAATTTGGAAAGACATATCTAGTTTCCAGTGAAGAGACTGAAGCCAGCTGGCCAATGACTAATAGGTAAAGATGGAGGGTCTGCAGGTGGACTTTGCAGTCAAGGTGTTTGTACGTTTCCTGTTAAGCCTCTGTTTCCATTTTGAAGACTGGAGCCTTTTGGCTTCTCCTGCTGTCCCTCTGGCACCCCATAGGAAAAATTTACTCTAATAACAATAACAAAACACAAAAAAGGAAGAATGGAAATTAACATAATAGCATGGGCTTGTTGCCCTAACATTGTCAGCCTTTCAGCAGTCAACCCCATGGAGCTGCCCTGTGTTTGTCAATGAGGGGATAAAAAGGATATGAAGGAGAGATTTTATGGGGCCATTTCAGCTGTTCATTTTAAATATACCCTCCATCAAATATAGTGAACTGGGACTTGGAGATCACAGACAGCTGGGTTACTTGAAAAGGGAAAGGACATTACAGTAAATTGTATTATTGTACGTTTACTGAGTTCTAGAGTATCTGGGAGGGCCTCAAAGGGCCAAGGGAGCATTTCCAATCAGTGGCTTGAAACACCACTGGGTTGGGATTGAGCCCAAAGTGTGCAGTGATTTTGGTGATTGAGAATTTGTTTAGGGGCTAATATGGACAATTTTTTTAGAGCAGAAGCACTAGGCAGGTGAGCCAAAAATGAATATTTTTTACGAAGAGATTTAATAACACCATTGAGTTAACAGCCTGGCCTCAGTGATGCCTTCTGGTATTAAGGATCCATTCAAAAGCAGATGTCTGAATCTGAGGTTTTATGACAATGCCTCGCTATGTCCAGCATCATTTACTTTCACTCCCACCCCTCCACACTTAGGCGAGCACATGTGACATATATCCAGTCCAATCGCACACATCAGGCAGTTGTTCTAGCAGGGCTGGGGAAGGAGCGGGGCTCCTTTGGATGGCCAGAGACCCAGGAAAATCAGGATGCTGCTGATGTGGGGAAGTTAGGGTTGCCAGAGAAGGAGGACAGTTCAACATAGAGGTCAGCAAAGCAGCTGGTTTGATTACATAACATGTTATGAAATGGGGCACATGCTTTACTGAAGCCTGATCACCACAGGCAACATACTTGCTTAAACTGAAAGGAGGGGTATCTCACTGAGGGTGAGATGTTGGAAACTCTATGTTCAGGCAGGCAAGCCACTAGGACCTTGCCCATTTCCATGCTGTGTAGGGAAAATCAGCAGTGGGAAAATCTGAGAGCAGAAAGATTCCTTAGAGATTCACGACAGACCTTTCCTCTTTGCAGATGGAAAAACTGAGGCATAAGGTTACATTGCTAGGACTACATCTCAGGTCCTCTGATTCCCCAAAGGGAGGCAGTTTGCAGTAGACCACCCTACCTCTTACTCTTTATTGATACGTTCATCATGATGACCCTGAAACTGTAAAAGATTCTGAGGTACCTTCTGTGTTATTAGAGAAAAGCATCATCTGTCCCTTCAATTGCTGGTGTGCTATGAATAAATATCATTGCCTTTACTTTTCTGCACTTTTGTATCTATAAGGACTCTCCATTAAACACAACTTTGAATCAATCTGAATAGCCTATTCCCTAACTCTGCCAGGTTGCATACTGTGTCAAGAAATGAAATAGGCTCATTCCCTTGGTATCCATCTCCTGGCCTTCTTTCAGGGATCCATGTCTCTGTCCAAAAAACTAGAGTAAGGAAACTAGGAGTAAAGGACAGAGGCCAGCTTTCAGAGGGAGGTATGTGTCTGGGACTAAATGTTCTCTTCCTATTTCCTCCATAGCCCTTAACACAGTATGTGGCACACAGTAACTTCCAGAATTGCTGATTGGTTGATCACAGAGGTCCCCAGTCTATGATGCGCTACTTAAGATGAAAGAGAGGGCCATGGGATTCATAAGATAAGTCATTATAGCTTAACAGAAAGAGTGAACATTTTGTACTTAGATGGACCTAACAGTTGAGATAACATTTGTAGGGGTCTAGCATGGTGTCTGGCAAATGGTGAGTACTCATTAAATGGTATTCATTATTACTATTATTATAAGCAAAAAAAAAAAAAAAGTGTGCCATAAGGACTAAAGCTGCCCAGGGGGTCTAAATAAGTCATCAAATGCTGAGAGGGAAGTGGAGATGCTAAAATGTAGGCCTCTTTGCTAAATGCATGAAGTCAGTGGGGGTTCGGGAGAAAACTAAAGAATTGCAATTCTTAAACTCAAGGACAACTTGTCAGCACTTTTATTGGAGGTGCTCAAGCTCTCTCAAGACCAAATGCAAGGTCTCTCTCACCACTGTGGTGTCATCTCAGATGGCTGGCAGCACCCGCTCGACTTTTGGTATCACTCCCATCTGGGGGAAGCCAACTTACTCTGATGCTCCTAGCCTCCTGAAGAGTACTCCATGCTCTACAGTTTTTTTAATTCACCCCTAAGATTCTGTGTGTGTGAAAGTCGCTCAGTCATATCTGACTCTTTGCGACCCTATGGACTGTAGCCTGCCAGGTTCCTCTGTCCATGGAATTCTCCAGACCAGAATACTGGAGTGAGTAGCTGTTCCCTTCTCTAGGAGATCTTCCCAACCCAGGGATTGAACCCAGGTCTCCTGCATTGCAGGTGGATTCTTTACCATCTGAGCCACCAGGGAAGCCCAAGAATACTGGAGTGGGTAGCTTATCCCTTCTCCAGCAGATCTTCCAGACCCAGGAATTAAACCATGGTCTCCTGCATTGCAGGCAGATTCTTTACCAGCTGAGCTACCAGGGAAGCCATAATCAAAATTAATCCATCCTTGTCCTATGTTCCCAGGACCCTGGCATTAGCTAATACAAAAATGAATTCATTCCGAGGTGTTCCTGATCACTAGAACTTCATTTATCCAAGGTGATCCAGATGTCATGCCTTCATTTTAATGAACCCTTCATGCCAACCTAAAGCAAAAGCAACTTGGCAGAAATTTCTAGCACCTAAATAAGCTGGTGTGGGAATATAGGACCATTTGTTTAGTCTTCAAACTCTACTATGTAGGCAACTCTGCTTAAGATCATTCTGGAAAGTCAACTGGGTACAAATGACAAAAATAACAAAAATATGGGAATTGCCTACTCAGCCTGTGTGTAGGGCCTCCCAGCTGTCACCTTATCCAATTCTGTAGGCATTTTGAACACCTACTCTGAACCTGGCATTGTGTTGGCTGCTGTGGATACAAGGCTGGCTGTGACACATCTTGAAGTGCCTACTTCTGTGGTCCAGCTGGAGCCCCTAACAAAACTTAGAGCTGCTTATTTGATTGACAGAAGAAAGAAAACTAGAAAAAGCTAGCAGCTGTTTGCTTATAACCATTTACCATCAGAGATTTCGCTCCCTAGTTTAAACACTGCCTTTTGTTTCAAACACAAAGAAGAGGAAGATCTCCATGTGAAAGCACCTAATCTTAGAGGTAAAACTGAACAAAGAGCAGCTGATCAGAAAAGTGAAGTCTGGGGTGGGTAAATTGCTGGTCTTCCCAAACAAACCAATGTGGTCCCCACTACGAAGCCTTTGAAGAGATATCCACTAATTACACCTGCTTTTCCCATGATAGTTCAAGTTATTAGCACACTGGAGATTCCTGGAAATGAGAGGCAGCAAACCCTGGGTAGTTTCACTGGAATATTTTCCCCTACTGGTAAGAATCAGAATCCTGACTTCCATGGAGTGAGAAACTACTCAAGCTAGAAAGAACCTTAGAAATCACTGAATCCTCACTTTTCAAGTGAGGCGACTTAAGGCTCAAAGTGAAGCTCAAAGTCATGATGTACCTATGGTCACACATCCTAAGAATGGCAGGGCTGGGCCCAGAATCCAGAGCTCCTGAAAGCTACTTATTCCTTCATTGAGCCAGCTAGTCAGTCAATTTAAACTTCTTGAACACCTACATTATGCTAAGTTTGAGGGATTGGGGGCTACACAAGGGGCCTCTGTCCCTGTCCTTGTAAAGCTTGGGGAGACAGACACTGAACAAATGACTCGTCAGTCATTCAAAAATATGATGCATGCTGTGAAGGATAAGTATAGGATGCTCTGAGTGTGATCTAGCCTTGTTAAGGGAGTAAGAGAAGTCTCCTTGAGGAAATCACAATTTAGGCTAAGAAATAGCAGGTGGAGGCGGGTCCACTAGTGAGGTCAAAATTATTCATGTGGTTGGGGTGGAAATGTGAGGGAACAGAACATTCCAGATAGCATATGGAAAAGTAGAGTTGGCTTAAGTTCCCCTAGCTCCCCCACTCTACCTCTCTCAGAATCTAGACATCCTGCCCTCTTTAAAAAAATGCAGCAGGATCTCCACCCTATTTTCATTTCTTCAGAAGTATGGCAGTAATGGGGAGAAAGACACCATAGCCATCTGGACCTATTCAAATAATGATTAAATCACCTCTCTGATTAAACAGTTATTTTTACTCACCAATGCCACACATCAAGGCAGATAATCAGTGTTTCAAGCTTCTGAAAAGGTCACCTCCTCATCTTTTTGCATGGCACCCGAAAATAAAATAAACCTATATTCAAAGAGTAGATTTTAAGTTATGCTCACTGAAAACAAGTGCACGGTTTGAAGTAGAAATAAGGGATGGTGGTATTTTCACATACATACACAGAAAAAGATATACATAGCAACATATCAGCAGGCAGAAACCAGACCTTAACCCCTTCTAGCTCTTACTGGAACTGCGCTATGCACAAGGCAAGCAACTAAAACATGTTGCAGGTGCTAACCCCTCAAGGGGTTTGGAGTCCTACATCCCGAATGTGGAAAAACAAATCTGATGCTCTCAGAGGTCCCCAATTCTGCCGTGTCACCTTGAATGTGCTTGCAGTCCAGCTCTGGTTAAAATTAACTGTTAATAAGAAAAGCTGTTCTTTCAGGCGCTATATGTTTTATATGCATGATATCATATAATCCTCATTTGATCTGGGCTCCATTCTTACCATTTTGCAGGTGAGCAAACCTATCTTCTGAGAAGCTGAATAATTTGGCCAAGGTCACACAGATAATAAATCCCTCCCAACAAGAATATCAGCTCCACTGGGGCAGGGATTTGTGTCTGCCTTTCTCACTGCCATATCCCTAGCATTGAGAACAGTGATTGGCACAGAGCAAGTGCTCAGTAAATATTTGGTGAAGTTGGAGTCCAGCCAAAGCAGTCTTCTAGCTTCTACTTATGCACTGGACACACCACCTCCAAGGACTCTATCTTTCAGTCTTTATCCACTTGGGTGCTATGTACAGCATGCTAAATCACTTCAGTCATGTCTGACTCCTTGTGACCCCAGGGACTGTAGCCTGCCAGTCTCCTCCGTCATTGGGATTTCCCAGGCAAGCATACTGGAGTGGGTTGCCGTTTTCTTCTCCAGAGGATCTTCCCGATTCAGGGATTGAACCCATGTTTCCTGCTTGGCAGGTGGATTCTTTACCACTGAGCCATCTGGGCAGCCCTCTTTATCCACTTAAATCCTTAAAATCTCTTATCTGGAAACCAGTGAGCTCCTAATTGCTTGTCTTCACTGCCATTCCCTGGCTTCCCAAGTTTTTTTACTCTTCCTGCCATAGCACTTCAACTTAGGGACACCCTCCATGAGTAGCCTTTCAGATGAATTAGGCTCTGCTTAGTCACTGTGATGGCATTTCAGATAATCCCATGTTCACATCCTAGCTTTGACATTTTCTACTGTGTGATATTAGTCACGTTATGTTACTTCTCTGAGCCTCAGTTTCTTTATCTGTGGAATGGGGAATCGCTTGGGAAACTGCTTGCCTACGCAGGGCCTCAGATTCTTGTTTTTCTCTCAGGTCTCTCCTAGCTCTCCAGCCTTCCTATCTCACACATTGGTACCCCAGATCTCCAGCTGTCCCACCCCTAATGCCTTCCCTTCTCTTGCCAACGTCCCACAAAATATTGGGTTGGCCCAAAAGTTTGTTCATATTTTCCATAGGATGGTATGGGAAAACTGAACGAACTTTTGAACCAACCCAGTAGGTCTGGTGCCTTGAGAATTTGCTGGACCTTCTTCAGTGACTAAGGAATCTACCTTCATTTACCAAATATGCAGAGCTGAACGATGTCTTGCTTGTTTTGAAGAGCCATTCCTACTATTTCTGTCTTTATCCCTACCTAAGTCTTTTTATGCTTAAGATCTAGAAATGAAAGAATGAGCAGGATGTCTTCTGCCAGGGAATTTGATGATCAGAGGTTGAAGCCATGAATAGTAAGTATTTGAAGAGAAGTATTAGCTATATAAAGCTGTTAGTTTGTTGATAGGAGCTAGAAGCACGCCTATGAATAATTCCTACGTACTTACCTTTTTTCATGTTTTTCTTTTCTGAAAGACTACACTAAAATTAGGAAAATAACAGCTCCTGTTTTATAGCCAAAAATATTCCACTCATTTTCTTCTCACTTCCTTCCATTTTCATGAGTAACACCATGGGGCCCTAGAAAAATGGTGCTATTCTCACAGATGAAAATTTGGCTGTGGGCTCAGGCTCTCCTTTGTATGAGCAGTCACCCTAACAACGGCTACCACCTGGGGCCAGGGGTCTGCCCAGTGATGGAAGCTTAACTGGTCTCCTTACAAACTGGCCCATGACTTTGGCCTCAGCAGGACAGGGAGCTTCCAGCCACTTCTTTCACTGTCTCTGAGTCCATTGATTTCACAAACAGCAACAGAGTCATCCCCATAACAAATATTTTCCAAGTTCTCATGCTACTCCCAAAGGATGTGACACTGAAAGAATTTGTATTTTCTCTCCTGGACTCCAATCCACAAATGTTTATGACTCTGAAATACTAATGATAGGATTATAGCTGTGAAGTAGCAAAGTGATATGTAGAAGTGATAAGATTGGCAGGATGGGCCAGTTCAGGGTGGGCTTCTTAGAGGAGATGACGTACCAAGCAGGCAGTAAGCTGCCGCCCCAGCTGCCTGCAGTTGACTGGGTGACGATCCAATGACATGTATCTGGTCATTTCATTCATTGTGGCAACATACTGGGACTAAGAGACCCTTCAATTCAGGGCAGTGGAGTGTTCCCCCCGATGCTTGGTCATCCACTCTTCATGGGAGCTTAGAACATACATCAGGCAATGGCAACTAATAAAACAATAACTCTGTTCATTAAGAGGTAAGATATTCACCAACCAATGTGTTATGTCACAGCAATGACATATTAGGAAATGAGGCAAGAGGGTGAAAATGGCAGAATCTCTTTTAAAGACGCAGAACTGGACTGTAAGCTCAAATAGCAAATGTGCATTGAGGCCCAGGGTAATTGGTCCTTTATCTTCTCCTTATAAAAACAAAGGTTTATTTGCTCTTTAAATGGGACAATAAAATGAAATTGGCACCCTGTGGTGTGTGCTGAATACATAACAGAAATTTGAAATTATTTTTTTAAAAGGGGAGGAAAAAGTCAAAGCAGAAAAGGCTAAAATTCTGAATGGCAAGGAAAAACAACCTAGGGAAATAATGTAGTTGCAAGTGGCACCTCCTCATTGTGGAGCAGATCCCAGAGTGGCCACTTCTGCTCCTGAAAGCTGAAGGTCACCGGCTGGCTCCAGGGTTCCTCAAAAGCAGAGTCACCTTGGCGTTGGGGTGGCCCCAGAGGAGGTGAAGGAAGAGCAGGGCAGAGCCAGAAAGTAGGTAACTCTCCACCAAAGAGGAATTCACAAAACTTTGAAAGCAAAAGCAGGACTCCTGAAATGGAATGTTTCATGGCACTCGAAATGTCTTTTAAAGTTTATTCCCTATAATCTTTCCAAAGCTGCTCATGTTGAGATCTTCAGAGAAAAACCACAACAAAAACCTCATCATACATAAGCATACATCAACCTAACCTTTAGAAAAGAGAGTCGGTGCCTACTAACTGATGAACATGAAGTACAGTAAATTTAAAAAAACAAAACAAAAAACCATCTTTCTCCTGATTTCTAATTTTGATGGCCGGACACATAAATATTTGTTTAATGAGTGACAGCACATTGATAATACTTTTCTGTATTAGCTGGAGAGATGAAAGAGAATGGAAATCATGTTATCATTCAATTATTTTTTGCATCAAATATATTCGTCGGCTCTACTCAGAGAAATTCTTAATTATGCACAAGAGAATTTTGACTTAGAAATCTCAAAACACTTTAGAGAAATGTATTGTGTAGAATGATTCAGGTGGTCAGATAAATAATGAAAAAGATAGGGAGGCAGAATGAGTCCCAGAGAATACGTCTTTTAAGCCGTCTTACAATGGGAGGTTCTTAGCAAAGGTAGAACAATCTAGAGGTCAGCGCTCTGCCTCCAACCAAGAGTACACAGACACCTTCCTGAATAAATCAAGTACATCGGCTTTCTAAAGAAAAAGATTCTTCAGTTTTTCTAAGGGCCTCTCTTAGTTTTTCTAAGCCTTTTCCAAAGCAAAAACCTGCTAAGGGAATACATGTTCTGTTTCCTCCAGGTTTCTGCCAGGCACCTGTCAAAAGACTCTGCACTTGGGGTGCCCTCATATGCCTCTGCTGCTTGGCCAACACAGATGTTCAGTAACCCCCACAATCTCTGGAGTTGAAACTCCTTTTTTTAACGCTTTGTTTTTTTTGTTTTTTTGTTTTTTTTTTTGGCTGTGCTGGGTCTTCGTTGCTGCACAGGCATTTCTCTAGTTGCAGCGAGGGGGGCTGCTCTCTAGTTGCGGCGTGCAGGCTTCTCATTGCGGTGGCTTCTCTGGTTGTGGAGCATGGGCTGTAGAGCACGCAGGCTTCAATGGTTGTGGCCTGTGGGCTCAGTAGTTGCAGCTCCCAGGCTTTAGAGTACAGGCTCAGTAATTGTGGCATGCAGGCTTAGTTGCTCTGTGGCAAGTGAGATCTTCCCCAACCAGGGATTGAACCTGTGTCCCCTGCATTGGCAGGCAGATTCTTTACCACTGAGCCATCAGGTAAACCTAAGTCTGCTTCTTAGGGACAGATGAAAACCAACGTGGGAAACAACATTGGCCCCTAGGGTAAAGGAGAGCAAAACATAGTCCTAGCGTCACTGGATCTATAGTGTTGGTTTGCAGGGCCCAGGTCTCATGAAGATGGTTCTGTAACCAGCTTCATCAGGGGTTCCATTTAAAAGGCAAAAGAGGCAACTAGGCCCCAATTGTGCACAGAAACAAAAATCGCAAGCAATAAAATAAAATTAAATATTCATAATTGACTAATTGCTGGTACAGTTGGCTGCTCCCCCCCCCCCCACCCAGAGAAGGCATCTTCTATATGATTTCTGGAGCATTTAACCAAGTGCAGCTGTAATTATTATTATTCCTATAATAATAGGGTTCCACAGATCTTCATATTTTTACATGTTTTATCCTCATTATGGCTAATGCACAAAACATCTCTTTACGGTATATAAATATTGCCCTTGCCAATAGGCTGGAGAGAAGCGAGAGCTCAGAAGAAGGCACAGAGAAGGTCACAGTTTGAGTCAGCAGTGACTTAGGAAGCAGAACTGGGAAATTCTGCTTCTCAGCAATTATTCATAACTTCTTACCAATGTATGTCATCAGCTCATTAAGTACTTACAATATAAACCACATATCCCAAGCCTGACACAGACGAGTAGAACACGTGTTATGTGTTTCCTGACACTCTAAAGCTTCTCAACCATTGGTAGGCACTCACATTCACATACATGAACCAAACAGGCCAGAGCTTTGGGAAATGGCATCCCAGGATGGGGATGCAGCATGAACAAGTGCTCAGCAGCAGGAATCAGAAGGATGTCAGGAACAGAAAGACCAACTGGGCTGGGGCAGAAAGTTCCTACTGGAGAGTTGTGGGAGATACTTTGAGGTAGATCATAAGCTCTAGTGATGGAGGACCACTGCATGGAAAACAAATATGCACTATTTACTGAGCACCTACTATGTACAGCTCTGGGTACCATGTTTTTCTAATGCAAATTCCAGGCTGATGGGTTTGGACGATATCTGACAGGCAATAGGGAGTCAAGGGCCCAGTTACTGGGTCCCAGTACCTAAAATGAGACAGAGAGTGTATTCAGTTACCTCATTCACATGTCCCTGGCCAACCCCTGAGTACTTATTGGAGTGTTTTTACGACTGAATATGCAGCTTCTCTCCAGCAATGCCATTGTCATCCACAAAAATGAAGCCTTTAATTTTGCATGGCATTGCACAAAGAGAATCACAGAGGCCTAAATTCCTCTTCCTCTTGGAGCAAACAGATCACTCTGCCATGGTCAGATGTACTCATTGGCAGTACATAAAAGTCACAAGTTTAATACATGACCAAACAGCAAAGCGCTAGAGGGGGCTGCGTACTCTGTCTCCAGTTGAAACTGCATTCTACAAGTTACATGTGTTTACTTAATTCTAGCTATTTTTAGTCAGATTCTTCCCCATGGAGCAAGTTACACTTCGGGAGACACAGTCTTACTTTCAAACCACTGAAGAAGAATCTGCAGGGGCTGTGAAGAGGACCCAGCTGTTCTGTATTGCTGCAAGAAGTTAGATTCCCTTTGAATGACACTCTGCACCGGCAGTTTCTCTTCTCAGCTGATACATGGATTGAGTTCCAAAGGGAGACGTGTAATGTGGCCCATATACAGGTAGCCTGGGAACGAGAACTGGCCCATGAAGTCCATAGGCTCTGGCATTGCCCACCCCCCGGCGTGCTCATGGCTCTCACCGTCTCAGCTCCAGAGTTCAGCGACACACGTTTCCTAATCACTCCCATCTGAGATTCCACCAACAGAGATTCCACCAACTCCATCCCCAGGTGGCCATTCAATGGGACTCCAGCTGGATGGCAAGGGGGGGTGAGTTCACATGGAGGCTTGAAGGGTCAGGAGAGGAGGGATGCATTGGGCAAATAGAAGAAGGAATAAGATGGGATTTTTGCAGGAGGCAATAAGGAGTGAGGACATAAATGTAGATCAAACCAGTACTAGACTTGGAACAAAGCATGGAGCTGTGGGTGTGAGGTGGTAAAGAAATATATTTGAGAGACTTCCCTGGTAGTCCAGTAGTTGGGACTCTGCCCTTCTACTGCTGGGGGCATGGGTTCAATCCCTGGTCAAGAAGCTAAGATCCTGCGTGGCCAAAAAATAAAATAAAAAAACAAACAGCAACAACCCCCTCCCCCCAAAAAACCCTATCACTTAAAAAATACATTTGACTTAAAGACCCACAACATACATTCATATATTTGATAACCAAAACAAATGTTTGATGAAACAATATTTACCCTGACTACCTGGATACATTTTGACATTTTTCTATTTTATTTCATTTATTTTTTTAAAGGCTAGGTCATGACTCATTACACTGATTTCATAAACCCACTAGTGGGTTGTGCCATGCAATTTGCAAAACACTGCTGTAGGGAAAGGAAAAGAAGATTAATTTTCCTTTATCTTTCCTTTCTCCCTTATCAATCATGTGTGCTGGCTGAGAAAAGTCGGAAGGGAGGTTGAAAAAAGTGGGGACTGGGATAAGAGTGGTGAAGGTAACAGAGAGGGAGAAGTAGGGAAGAAACGTGAGGTCTTGCTGTCACTGGGCCAGATGTGAACGCCCTAGAAGGAGGTCCTATGGAAGGGAACTTGAGAGAATTTCACAGCTCCAGCATCTAGCATGAGACCTGATACTGTTCGATATAATGACAAAATACCTGCTGAATTGATACACATAAGTTAGAGGTTCTATGAATATTCAAGTCTGATCAAAACACAGCAAATATCCTGCTTTTCTTTTTGGTCTAATTAGTGGGTGTATTAGGAGTGATATTTTTTTATCAATTTTTTCTTTTAGTGCAGTATAGTTGATTTATAATGTTGTATTAGTTGAAGGGCACAGCAAAGTGATTCAGTTATACATACACATACATCTGCTCTTTTTTAGATTTTATTCCCATATAGGTCATTATAGGGTATTGAATGGGTTTCCCTGGTGGCTCAGCTGGTAAAGAATCCACCTGCAATGTGGGAGACCTGGGTTCAATCCCTGAGTTGGGAAGATCCCTTGGAGGAAGGCATGGCAACCCACTCCAATATTCTTGCCTGGAGAATCCCCATGGGCTATAGTCCATGGGGTCACAAAGAGTCGGACAAGATTGAGCGACTAAACACAGCACAGAGTATTGAATAGAGTCCCCTGTGCTAATCAGTAGGTTCTCAATAGTTACCTAGTTTTATATATATATATACACATATATATATATATACACACACACACATATATATACTAAAACTGAACCAAACTGATATATATATATATATATATATATATATAGCAGTGATATTTATTTAAACTTTAAACTGTCAAAATTGTTTCACATTTTGCCTAAAATAAGTTATACCTCATGATTAATGAATAGGTTCTAACTCACTGGAAACACACACACAGTGTAGATCAGAACCTACCTTTGGCAAATAGCAGTGTTGCCTGACTCTCAGTTTGAATTAATCTCATAAACCAATTCACACATGTACCCCTTCCAGACCACACTGGTTATTGAACAGGGAATTTCACCACCCCAGGCTTCCCTGGTGGTTCAGATGGTAAAGAATCTGCCTGCAATGCAAGAGACCCAGGTTCAATCCCTGGGTTGGGCAGATCCCCTGGAGAACAGGATGGCAACCCACTCCAGTATTGTTGCCTGGAGAATCCCATGGACAGTGGAGCCTGGCAGGCTGCAGTCCATGGGGTCACAAAGAGTCGGACATGACTGAGCAACTAACACACACTGTTCACCATCCTATCCCAGATAGGTAGATGTTTCAAACTTGGCAGCAGGCAATGGATGGGACAATCAAAGGCAAGAAGACTTTCCAGGGACCTTCCAACCACACTACAAGGCATCTACCTGCTCTGCCTACACATTGACAACTTCCATGAAATGTTAAACAATGCCCCCCACCCCACCACAGAAGTATGAAAGTTGCTAGTATGATGCCTAGAACAGAGTATTGAATAAATGCTAGTTAAATTAGAATCTAAAACACAGAATTGGGTAGGTGCAGTAGGCAACTTTAATAGGACTTACTAGACCAGCACTGTGTTGATCATGGAAATGTACCATGTCACACTCATTGGCCAGTACATGTTGCTGCAAAGCACTAGAAATATGGGTGGTGTAACTGAAAAACAGAATCTTTCATTTCACTTCATATAAATGATTTTAATTCAAATAATCACATGTGGCTAGTGGGTACCAGATCAGACAAGACAGGTCTGGACAGTCACTAAACATAGGAAACACATTTTGAGCAATTATCTGTCTCTCATTAGTGCCCTGGTTTAAAAGCTTGCTCTTTTTCTAAATTAGCCCTGAGTCCTGAAATTCCTCTCTTCCAAGAGATGTCCTTATTTTTTTAGGACAAAGGAAAATGGGGGGACTTAGGGGTGCAGGTATTGGAGGGTTTTGTTCTCAGACTCAAGCTACGGTACCCATAGTTTCCAATCAAAGTGCCATTAAAATAGAAAGTACTGGATCCTGTAATGTCGTGCAAGGGCCACTGATTGTTGCCCGCATGTCAGCCCTGTGCTTGACAGGACAGGCAGCACTGACTGGACTTCTCTGACACATTATTCCACGCAGATCCACTGTCCTCCCAAACTAAGAGCAGAGAGTTATTGTCCAAAATCCAACCAGTTGAATTCAGGTTAGAAAAAGTGCCTTTAATTTAAATTTGCCCTTTTTTCCTAGAGGAAAAATGGGTTCCTTGCTCTTCAGGCTGTTGGCACATATTTGAGGGAACTAAGGCTGTATAGATTTTTTATGCAGCAGTAAGGTGAACTGTTTCGTATAACTACCAATCTGGGTATTGTGAAGATGGCTTTTCAAGAGTTGCTTCCCATCAGGATTGCATTTGGGAAATCTTATAAGACCGTTTACAGTATATTTAAAGTCAATTAGGAGCCATAGATGCTAAGGACCGTAGATCCCAGGAACTGATCAGATATCAGTTATTCTACTCTTAAAATGGAAAAGCCATTTGCTTTCTGACAACAAAGGGCAACGAATCAGTTTTCTGACCTTAGGTAATGACACACTGCTTGAGATAGAGGATAGAAAGGAGTAGTTGCCCAATTATTCTGGTGCTTCATTCTTTACCAGGAAGTATTTCTCTGTCTATTCTTAGTTTCCTTCTTTTTTTTTTACTTCTGCCCCATAAAACTCAATAATAACTAGTAAAGGTGTATGGTCAGAGATAATAATACCAGAAGAAAAGAAAATCATTCCAGTTATTTTTTTTCCCTGAATTTCAGACCTGTGAAGATGTCTGAAGAACAAAGATCAGTAGTAAGAGTTATTTATATTGCCTAAACTGTAAGAGTATTAAAGATACTTTTGGAGCAGACTGAAGAATTCTACCCGGTGTACTTATTAACCTAGTTGTTGTCATCCTGGAAACCATAGGGGTAAAGAATAAAGTAGCATGGCAATTGATTCTGTCCTTGACCCTGTCTTCTTCAGAATTTTCGCCAACAATTTGGATAATGTCACCCAAAGCAAGCTGATCAAAATTTGTAGATGACACGTAACTGGAAGTGATAATGAATAATCTTGTTAACCAAATCAAGATTTAAAAGACTGAGTCAAGGAGACTCTCCTAGTAGTCCAGTAGTCAAGACTCTGTGCTTCCCCTGCAGGGAGCATGGGTTCAATTGCTGGTTGAGGAACTAAGATCCCACATATCATGCAGCATGGCCAAAAAAAAAAATTTAATTTGAAAAAAAAAGACTGGGTCAAAGCCATAAGGACATTTTAAAAGGGGGAAATGTGTAAAAAAAAAAATTAACAGCACATACCCAAGGTTAGGGGAAGCCTGGCTTGGCAGAAGTTCCTAAACAAAATACCTGGGATATAAATTCAAGACCACAACATAAGAGGAGGTTCCATAGAATTCTACAGTGGATGGGTAAAAATAAAATCAATGCTATCCTAGGCAGGACTAATAAATACATGATGTCTAGTCCAAAATAGGCAGTGAAAAGGCATCAGTTCGCTGTCTTCTGAATGGGTTCAACCTCACTGGCAGTGTAGTGCTCAGTTCCAGACATCCGTCTCTTAAGAGTGACACTTAAGAAACTGAAACACGTCAGGAGGAAGGTGGTCAGAGTGGTGAAGGCGTGGGATCTGCGACATACATCTGAAGTGCCAGGAGTGATTAGCCTGAATAAGAGAAGGCACAGGCAGGTGGGAAATATATCTTCAGATGTTTGAAGGCCTGCCATTAGAAGAGAGAGTAGATATTTCGGTAAGCCTCAGACAAAAAGGAACCTTAGGTGGTGAAAGTTACAGAGAGGTAGATATATGCTCAATGTAATAAGGAAATGTCTTATCACAAGAGCTATCTAAATGTAGAATGCGCTACTTTGGAAAAAGTGGTGAGCTCACCATCAGCAGCCATGTTCAGGAGGAGATGGAGTGCCTACCTGTCAATCAAACTACAGCTAGCTAGCTAACTAATCATCACTCAGCCGTGTTTGCCTCTTTGTGACCCCATGGACTGTATAGACCATGGAATTCTTTGGGCTAGAATACTGGAGTGGGTAGCCATTCCCTTCTCCAGGGGATCTTCCCAACCCAGGTATCGAATCCAGGTCTCCCACATTGCAGGCAGATTCTTGACCAGTTGAGCCACAGGGGAAGCCCAATCAAACTATAGAGGGGCTCTTTGCATTGTAAACACCTATAGGGTGACCCCAGCCATCACACTCCACACTGAGAATGTGATGCTAAGGAATTCAAACAGAATGGCAAATAAAAGCTTGTCTTGCTGACTGACAGTGGACCTAAACGTTTTATTATGTTTATATGGCTTTGGTTTTAGTTATGAAGTATTCCAAGCATGCATAACAGATAACCATTAATTAACCTTTAAGAATAAGTTTGGTTTAGGGGCCAAGCTCACCCTCCCCTCAGCCCAGCGTAGGCTGCAAAATTAAAGACAGTGGCGCTCCAGTGCTATGTGGCATGATATTGAACTTGAGGCTCTTATCTGTCAATGACAAATCTTAGGGTTGATTCAAATGCATCGTCAGAGTTCATCACTTTCCTGCCCAGCTTTAGAAATTGTTTCATTGACTGTGACTGGATCACTGGATCAATTAGTTTTTCAATTAAGAGTTGTGCTAAAATCCCATGTAAAATGAGTTGCAGGTCAAGACAGGCCCCTGACAACTTTAGATGATTGATGGAGACACGTAGGTGAATAGCAGAGATGGAGGCTGGGAAGAATGACGATTCTGTTGAGCTATTTGTTATGGAGATGATAAGTACTGGGAGTTGAGAACCAATAGCACTTACTCACTGACACTTAGATAGCAGCTTTTGTGATATTTCAAAGGAGAGTTTCAGCTATTATTTCCATTCTCAGCACATCCCTGTGAAGTGGGCAGGACAGGTATTAGTTCTCCTGGCTGACAAATAACAGACCTGAAGCCCAGTGAGCTAACGGGCCCCAGACCACACAGCAAATTAAGAGACCGAGCCATATAAAGACACATTGCAGAGGCTTACCGTGGCAGTCCAGTGGTTAAGACTCTGCACTTCCAATGCAGGGGCACGGGTTCAATCTCTGGTCGGGGAACTAAGATCCCACATGCTGTGTGGCATGGCCAAAAACAAACAAACAAAACCCACTGCAGTGCAAACATACTGAGAGATAATTTTTAAAATAATATTAAGAGCAGATACTATTTAGCAATTGAGCACAGACTTCTATGAGAGCCACATACTTTGCTCATCTTCATTTAATCCACACAACAATGTTATGGGGTAGGTATTATCAGTCTAATGGTTATAGATTTGTAAATGAGGTTTGGAGAGTTTAAATAACCAGCCCAAATTCAGTCATTTGACCTCAAAAATAAACTCCGGTTTTTTCCACATCCATTGCCACAACTCAAATCTAGAACACTCTTGTCTCTCATTTAGGTTGTAGGAAAGTATCTCAAATGTTCTCCCTGCTTTCACTGACACCCCCTTAAGTTTACTGTACATACACCAGCCAGATAAATCTTTTAAAAATATAAATCTGCTCATGGAATAACAATGAGCAAAGTACTTCCATGACTTCCCCCTGTTGTCCTTAGGATAAAATCAAAATTCCTTACCAGCATCCTACAAGGTCCCTCACGTTGGGTCCCAGCCTCCTACCAGACTCTTCCTGTAGCTCCTCCTTACTGGCCACACTTCAGTCAGGCTAGTCATCTTTCAGTGCCTCAAGTACAGCAAATGCTGTCCTCCATCTGGGTCTCAGAAAGTGCTATTTTCTCTGCCTGGGATGCTCTTCTACTCTCAGGCATCAGCTCACATGTCACATGGTCAGAAATCTTTCCCCTTGACCTCATCTAAATTAAAGTCACCTTGTCACATAGCCACATAGCACTCTAATACCTTTCCTTCTTAGTACTTAGAACATGGTAATCACAGATTGGTATGATTCTTTTATTACTGTTTGCTTCCAATACTAGATTGTAAGCACCATGAGGACAGAGGTCGAATCTGTTTTGCTCACTGCTGTATCCCAGCACACAGACAGTGTTTGTCACTCAAGAGCACTCAAGATTTCATTTGATGAATGAATAAATAAAAAAATTTTAACTCATGAGCTCCAGCCCTTAACCACATGTCTTGATATAAAAGGGCCTAAAAAGCATCTCCTTACCCCAGCCCAACTCAGCACTTCTCCTGCCATTTCTGACATTGCTAGGGAAGGGTAGTTTGCATTTAAGAATTGAAAAAAAGATGAATGTTCCAAAATACGTGTGTTCATATGTTAATGTGTACATTTGCAAGCGGCTATATTCAAGTAGGATCAAATGTTGATAATGAGTGTTTTCTTTGCTAGCATTGAGATACATGTCATGTAATTGCAAAAATAACTAGTTAGACTGTCAGAAGGCAGGATACTCCTGAGAGCAGAACAAAATGTTCAAGAGAATTAACCCAAAGATGATAATTAAACCATGGAATCATCAGCTGGAGAATGGGTTGACACCTTGTTCTGACTTTGGAACCTATAAGTACCCAACTGTGGTTACTAGAACCCAAGACAAAAGGATGTTCAAGCAGACTGGAAGGCTGATCTGTATGAACCCAGAGAAAGGATGAACTGGCTTCTACCCCACCCCAACCCTTCCTTTACCTAATTCTTCCTCTCTTACACCCCCAGGTTAAACACGAATAGTCAATTTTAGGGCAAGACCAGGGAAGTACCCACCTATATAGTGGACTTTGTAGAGTCCGCACTTCCTAACTTTCATCATTAAAATAACTGATGGGATTACCTCAGTATGCATGCCTTTTCACTAGGGTAAAGCCTTGTTCTCTGTGGACAGGGAGTCATAACCAAATCCTGTGGATATCAGAGGATGGAGGATGCAGATGGGAACGGGGTGACAATGCCTCCAGGGGATATTTGCCACTATTCTCAGGCATTTAGGGACTCAGCTGGTAATGAATCCGCCTGCAATGTGGGAGACCTGGGTTCGATCCCTGGGTTGGGAAGATCCCCTGAAGAAGGAAAAGGCTACCCACTCTAGTATTCTGGCCTGGAGAATTCCATGGACTGTATAGTCCATGGGGTCACAAAGAGTCAGACATGGCTGAGCTACATTCACTTCACTTCAGTCATTTAGGGTTGTCACAATTGGTGGGTGGTGGTAGCACTGCTGACATCTAATGGGTAAAGGCCAGGGATGCTGCTAAATATCGTATAATGCACAGGGCAGTCACCACAACAGAGAATCATCCAGTCCCAAATGCCAATAGCGCGGTGGTTGAGAAGGAACAGATCTGTGATGGTGCATGGGAGTGAGAAATAACGCACTGAGTGTGTGATTGCCATGAAGGCCTCTAGGTGGCGCTGTTTTATGAGAGGTCAGAAATGTGGATCTGGAACTCAGGAGTGTGTGTCTGAAGCTAGAGGCACCTATTTGGAATTCATTCACATGAAGGTAGTGAGATGAGACCCTCCCCCTTCTCTGCCTGGCACATACCAGGAACTCCACAAATACTTGTTGAATGAAAAAGAGAAACCTTTAGAGTAAGAAGAAAAGAGGGCCAAAGACAAAAATGTTTGGACACATTATCATCGAGGTGATGGACTAGGAGGAAACTGAAAAGGAGCCATAAGGATGGAAGAGCCAGCAGACTTTAATGCTCTTGAAAGCAGAGAGGGAAATTTCAAGGGGGAGGATGTGGCCAACAACGTCAAATGCTGCTCAGCAGTCAAGTCAAATGATGTCAGTGCACAGCGTTGGATTTGGCAGTGAGCAGGTCATCATCCAACTTGAGAGAGCAGGTTCAGTTGAGTGATGGGGCAGAAGGTAGGTTGCAGATGCAGAGGGGTGCTAGGTCCTCATCATCCCATCATTGGTAACGATGGTAAAGAAGGAGTTGGAATGATGGCTTCTGGAAGTGGCAGGGATTCAGGAGGAGGTGGAATCTTTTAGCAGAGTTTTAGCCTGGCAGGAGGAAGGCAGCCTAGTAAGAATAAAGGCACACACTTGAATAACTAATAGCCCTTATGGATCTCTTGAGTATGTCAATTGTATTTTTGAGCTTCCTATAAAGGTAAGGGCATGTGGAATTGGGACTTGATGTATCATGTGGCATTCAAGAGGCCCAAGAGGTAAACTGAGGTTCAATTTAAGGAAGTGCTCCCTTATAATGAGAGCTGCCCCACAAGGAAAGCGCTGCCTGTGAGTAATGAGCTCCCATGTCACTGGAAGTACTCAAAGAGCGGTAACACAGCCTCGCGGGAGGTGGTTCCTATGCTGAATTGGAAATTAGATTCAATTCTTAGTATCCAAACTTCTGGACTTTTTGGATCCATAAATGTTTTAAGGGTGTTGAAAGGGTGAGTGGAGTATAGTTTGATCCAGAGAGTCAGCAGCGTTTAACTTTTGCTGTGTTAAGTGTATTATTTACTACTATAACAAATTACCACAAACTCAGTGTCTTAAAAAAGCACAAGCTTATTATCTTCCAGCTCTGTAGGCCAGATCAAGGTGTTGGCATGGCAGCATTCCTGTCCAGAGGCTCTAAAAGGGAATTCATTTTCTTGCCTTTCCCAAGGCAGGACACCACCTACCTTCCCAAGGTAGACACCACCTACTTTCATAGCCCCCTCCGTCTCTATTCATAGTCGTGGCTGGTCAAGTCTTTTTCATATCACATCACTCTGATACTGACTCTTTTTTCAACTTCTGTCTTCCACATTTACATTGGGCCACGCAGATAATCCAGGATAATCTCACTATTTTAAAGTCAACTGATTAGCAACCTTAATTCTATTGGCAGCCTTAATTCCTCTCTACCATGTAACCTAATTCACAGATTTTGGGGATTAAGACATGGACATCTTTGGGGACACAATTATTTGGTCTGCTGCAAAGAAGGCATATATTTCCATATAAATTCATATATATACATACATATATATGTGTGTGTATATATGTATATATACATATAAATTTGTATATATTTGAATGTATGTATATATGAGTGGTATCATTAACATCATCATTATTTCAGAAAAGAAAGGACTCTGCATACAACACTCAGACAATAGAAATGATACAGAGAAAAAGACTATTTTTCCTAAAAAAGAACAGTTGTCAACCTTCCCCCAACACACACACACGGATATTTCACCAGACTGGAAACTTCACCATGGACCAACATCACAGCTTTAGAAAATAGTGGACTCCATGATCTTCCATCTCTAAGCTTCCTTGATCCCCTGGAATTCAGTGTACTGTGGTATTATTACCTAGGGAACCTTCTTGTGCTATATCTCTACTGGTTCCTCCATAGCTATGTTTTTCTTCTTCCTGCTTGTTTCAAATGTGATCATTAAGTCAGCAAGAGACTTCAGTTTCCTTTTTTCCCCCAATTCAAAAGGCTATGGGAAGTGTTCTGTAAATGATATGGAATATTGTTATTCTGATCTTTGGGATAATCAAGTTGTTTGACATTTTTGTAATGAGGCCTTTTGAAATATGGGTGGTGTAATTAGCTGCCACACTGTACATTCTCAATACATGTCCCGACCCTACAGACTTGGGGACTATAAATAAAAGTGTGACAGCTGGCTCCAGCCTTGCTTGTCACTCAACACCGAGGGGAACACAGCCGGTGAGCTACACCAGAATCCCCAGGAATCCAGAATGTAGTCAGAAATGACGTCTTCAACTAAAAGAATTTGCTGTTTTGCTAGGAGGAAGAGATGGAGACAGGTATTCTTAGCAAGCAGACAATCATGATATTTCATACTAGGAAGCCATGGAGGCCCCGAGTGCAGACGGCATTTTACCACCACAAGGGAATTATATAGGGGGAAGAGTCAGAGGACAAAGTCAAATTAGTAGGGTTTGTCCTGAACCCATGACTACCCAGAAGTGACCCAGGAGTGAGAACAGGAAAGAACACTGAAGAAATGTCTAGCAAAGGTGAAAGAGAAGAAAAACTGGGCTTCCTGAGTACTTAGTGTGAAGTCAAGGGCAGTGGTTGCTGCAGGAGGTGTAACCTGATGGGGTCAACAGAGTGCAAAGTAAAGAGTTGGCAAGAGAAAAGAAACACAAAATAAACTATTTAGTTGCCAAGTATATGCTAAGCACCATGTATTTCCCCTGTTCCATTTCATTTACTCCTCACTCCATGACAATAACCAAGTCACATTTATAACTAAGACATACTTTACCTTTTACTTATCTCATTTCTTACCCTCTTTTCCCCTCACTAGTACACATGTTTTGGGAGGACAGGATCAATTTTCTCTCCTGTATCTCCTATTACCTATAATGGTACCAGCACATAGTAGATGCTCCACAACTATTTGTTGCATGAATAAATAACTAGCATTAAGCGAGTATCTCTTACATGCCAGGTACTGTTATAGATAGATGCTTCCCATGAATTGAGTCATTTTGACTTTCACAACCAATGCTGAGACAGGCACTATTATCTCATTTTTACAGATGAAGAAACTGGGTCAGAAACAGAGATATTAAGTAATTTGCCTAATAAGTGATGAATTCAGGATTTCACCCTAAAGGATCCAACTCTAGAAACTGCCTTCATAAATCTCTATCCTATACTGAGGCTCACAGACTTTAAGTCGTGCAGCCTAAGACTGGTAGAGCCATAACTAGAAGTAAAGTCCACCTGCCTCAAAAGCTTTTGCCCCTTCCTTTTACACTTCATGGCTTCGTAAAGACTGCCAGACAGCTATTTCTTCCATCGCTATTTTACCAGGGACTAGTCTCCTAAGATAAATACATGGGTGTGGTTCATTAAGGATTCAGATAAAGATAACACACATTGCCCCAAAGAATCACAAGTCCCCAAAGATCACCCACCAATCTGCCACCTGTTCTCACTGATATTTGAGGCTGGAGGGAACTGAGAGCAGCAGCTGGCAGATGAGTCACGGGAAACCCCTGGTGGATCCGTCTATGTGAAGAGCTAGGTATTGTGGGTAAGTCACTTTCACGCCAGGCAAATCCTGACCCATGCTGCCCGAGATAGCATTGGAGTAGGGATGGCGTGGAGATGCTGATAAAGCAATTCTGAGAGACTGGTTCATAATTCATTGCATAACCTTGTGCAAGACACTTCCTCGCCTTGTGTCAGTTTCTTTAGGCTAGGGAGGCATCGATGGGACTCTGTGTTGAAGCAGAAAAGATATTCACTATATCTCTTATCTACTGGACCTTGCCACATAAAAGTTCACCTGGAGAAAAGATTCTACACTAAAAAATTTGCTTGAAAAGACAGTGAATGACAGAGTATTTAAGTTTCTTCTATTTCAAACATTCTAAGGACCTAGAAACATAGACACTATCCCTTGGCTCAGCTCAGTGTACTATTCAGCCCTACTTTCTGCAGCCAAGAAGGGACCTTCTGCCCCACTCACAGGTCCCTTATGCCCCAGCTTCCCTCAATGGCTATTACCCCTGTCCTCGTGTGGCAGTTGTCTTCCCCACTGGGCCTTCTGCTTATGTTACTTGCACATGTTGAGACACAGCAAGTATAACTATGCACAGTAGTATTTGCAGGACAGCTGCACCTCTGTTTTATCCAAAAGGAAGATGAACCTATTTGCAAGCAGGAATAGAGAGGCAGATGTAGAGAACAGACATATGGACACAGGGTGGGGAGGGAAGGGTGGTTCAAACTGGGAGAGCAGCATTGACATATATATGCTACCACGTGTAAAATAAATAGCCAGTGGGAAGCTGTTGTGTAGCACAAGCTCAACTCGGTGCTCTGTCATGACCTAGAGGGGTGGGATGGGAGGGTGGGAGGCCCCAGAGGGAGGGGATATATGTGTACATATAGCTGATTCACGCTTTGTACAGCAGAAACTAACATGATATTGTAAAGCGTTTATACTCTAAGAAAAAAAATGAATAGAACACTTACTGATTTTTTCCTAACATGCATCTTGTTGATGTCCATCGCCATGTGTCTGCCTGTTAGACCACAGTAGCTGAGTGTTCTCTGAAAGGTGCCACTGATCTACAATGTAATACTCCTAGGTCTCTCACCTGAGCCAGGCCAAAGCTGTAAGCTTAGTTTGGAATTTTTTAAATTGTCACTGGGCTCCCTCACACCTGCTCACTCACCCATTTTTAGATCTTCCTGAGTCTTATCCTACTTGTCATTATACATAAGCTTAAAGATTTCACTGGGTGCTCCTGCCTGGAGTCTGGGTTTCACATATACAACATGACTTCCTTCTTATCAAGTTTTAAGACAAGCAAAAATAGCATTATGTTGTTTAGGTGCATCTGTGTATTTCTTTTAGAAAACCAAGCTAATGATAAATTTAAAAATTCAGGGTAGTAGTTACCTCAGGGGGAGGGAGAGAATCAAAACAGGAAGATAGAACAGAGGAAGAAGACATAGGTAAAACTAAGTTATTAGTAACATTATGATTCTTGGGTTGAGTGATGGTTCTGAGTGTTCAATGTATTTTAAATAAATAAATAATGAAATGTCCATGTATAAACTAGTAATGATTAATTCTGCACCCACGAGGTTCAGAAACAATGATTACAAGAGCAATGCAAGGTTTTATTTAAAAAAAAAAACAGAATCTATAACCTACTTTAATTTTCTGTTTCTTTCCAATACACCAGGGGCTTTTTGAAACTCTAAGAGGATCATAACTATATGTTTGTCTCTCTCCAAGTATTTCTCCCTCAATTATTGTTCATAATTTTGCCTGGTTGGGATTTCTTTGTTGAAAAATATGTTGCATTGTATGCTAGTTGGTATAGATCTAAGAATGACTGGCTACCTCCTGAGTCATTTTGGATGAAAAGCCACGATTGCTTATTCCAGTCTTCCAGCCCCATGACTGTTAATAAGACTGGATTCTTTCTAGGGCTGCCAGATAAAATTCAGGATTTTCAATTAAGTATGAATTTCAAATAAGCAAGTAATTTTTTAGTATATGTGTGAATTTGAGGCATATTTAAACTAAAAATAATTTCTTATTTATCTGAAATTCAAATTTAATTGGACATTGTATTTATCTATTTTCTAGCTATATAAATATAGATTTAATATATTTTTATTTGCCAAATCTGGAAACTCTATTTCATTCAAGCCGATAAATACTGTCCAATGTCACTGTTTGTTTTGGGTCCCAGGGAGTGTGAGTTTTGGAGTTGGACTCAGGTTCAAGTCCTGGCCCCTCCACTTAAGAGATAGAACATTTTTTAGTCTCAAAATTCTTATCTATTAAATAGAAATGATAGTAATACCTCATGAGGTTGTTGGGAATATTAAAAGAGATGATATGTATGTTTAGCACATGGGCTGGTACCTACTAAGAACTCAGTAACTGTTATCATTATTGTTGTCAATGTTATACAGAAGATTATGTGTATTGGCCAAGATTCAACCAAGTACTGCAAAATTCTACATTGACAGGATGAATTTGGAAATGGGACTCTCCTTCATGTCTCCTTTGGTGATGATTAAGACAAAGTGCCATCTAGCCACTTTGTTTTTGTTTCAGAATACTTCTTTTGGCCCCATGTCATGAAATGCTCCAGGTTCATTCTCTAGTTGATTTTTCCTTTTAATATAAAGGCTTTTCTTGCATGTGTTTGGAGGTCACTTAGAATTCCTCAAGTTGGAAGCAATTGTCTTCCCCTAAGGAGGCCCTTGAGTGACTGATAACCACCCTTGAAATGCTACCTCAAGCCAATGAGCCATGAGTTTGGCTGATAAAAGGGAGCAAACTCTTTACATTCTCTTTTTTTTTTTTTTTAATTTTATTTTATTAGTTGGAGGCCAATTACTTCACAACATTTCAGTGGGTTTTGTCATACATTGACACGAATCAGCCATTGAGTTACACGTATTCCCCATCCCGATCCCCCCTCCCACCTCCCTCTCCACCCGACTCCTCTGGGTCCTCCCAGTGCACCAGGCCCGAGCACTGTCTCATGCATCTCACCTGGGCTAGTGATCTGATTCACCATAGATCTCTTGTCTGATCCACCCATTCCCATCAAAACTGAACCTACCCATTTTCTTACTTGTCCTGACATCTAATCAGTCATGTTAATAGCTAAAAAAAGTTTGTAATTTGGGGGAGGGGGCCCCCAAGCCATAGGCTTTTTTTCATAACTCAAAAGCTGAAAAAGTAAGCCTAACGTTGGCTTCCTAGCTGATAAGGGTGACCAAGCAGGGGCCCTTAAATCACACCACATTATCAGCTGCCTGTTCTGCCTGCTTCGCATGAATGGAAGGGAGCAGTAGTGCAAATAATCTGAAGATCATTTCCACTTGGTTTGGGAATGCACCACATGGTGCTGTTGTAGCTGATTTGCTTTGCTAATTTTGTTCTACTTGCGCTAATATTGAGATTGGTTCCCATTTTTTAAGCTCATCTAGGCCTGAAGAAGGAAGATGTAATGGTGTGACCCATTTTGAGATGGAGGAAAACTCACCACAATCGTGAGGGGGACATAAACATTCTGTGTGTGGGCTACCAGGTCTAGAAGATCAAATCAAAAGGATTAAGATAGAACTTTACCTATTACACAGGGGCAGAATCGGCCCACCTACCCCATGGGCACTGAAAAGCCAGTATTCCCAATGACCTGCCCAGAATCTGAAATTCTCCTCATTATTAGTCTATATAAGAGGTGTCCATCATACCATAACTAGATAGGTAAAGCATTATGTAACCTAAGAAGGGGCTTCTCAAGTGGCTCAGTGGTAAAGAACTCGCCTGCCAATGCAGGAGATACAAGAGATGTGGGTTTGACCCCTGGGTCAGGAAGATCCCCTGGAGAAGGAAATGGCAACCCACTCCAGTATTCTTGCCTGGCAAATCCCATGGACAGAGGAGCCTGGTGGGCTGTAGTCCATGAGGTCACAAAGAGTCAAACACGACTTTGTGACTAAACAACAACAACCTAAGAGGAGTAACACATTTCCATAGAAGACACATTTGCAGTTCATCTGACTAAATGACCAGTCACTATGTTACCTAGTAGAAAAGCACTGCAGGGGTGAGACACAAGATTATTCTATTGGGTTGGCCAAAAAGATCGTCTGGGCTCTCCCATAACACCTTCTGGAAAAACCTGAATGAACTTTTGAGCCAACCCAATACCTTAATTGGGCCTGGGTATCCTAAGAGGCCCCTGGGCAGCTACGGTAGAAGTGTGGGAGCGCTTGATGCCTTGGGGGTGAGCTGGGAGGTTTGCTGAAGGAGGGTAAGACAACCTTCACCTTTTTGCTTCCCACATTCCTCTTAGTTTCCTGCTCATGCTGAGTTTTCTCTCATAGAGAAGATGCAACTGCATCAGATAAATTCTTCCCTTTCTTCTCCTTTTCCTGCTGGGCAACTGGATTTTCCAAGGGCTTCTAAACTTCAGCAACCACTGGTCTTTTAGAGTCTAACTATGCACTGTATTTCCAACCCTGCAAGCTGCAGCAAAGGACCATGAAGTTACTGAAATGCCTTTCTCTTTTTCTCATTGCAGTCTGCTCCCAGTTCTCGAGAGGGGTGTATGCCATCTTTGGATTCTATGACCAGATGTCCATGAACACTCTGACCTCCTTCTGTGGAGCCCTGCACACATCCTTTGTCACGCCCAGCTTCCCCACTGATGCAGATGTGCAGTTTGTCATCCAGATGCGCCCAGCCTTGAAGGGCGCCATCCTGAGTCTTCTGGGTCACTACAAGTGGGAGAAGTTTGTGTACCTTTATGACACAGAAAGAGGTAAGAAGAGGCATCTGCTCTCCCCTTTGAATATTCACGTAACAGTGGTATTCAACCTTCCTCAACGCACGCTTGTCCCCTTCTCTTCCAGTAAATAAAATCTCATATGCTTTTAAAACTCTATTATTCAAAATGAATTGAAGAGTAAGGCCAAAAAAAAGAATCAAAGCAATACTAATTTTAGAATCTAATTTTTCAAATTATACATGTCCTCCCATCCCAAACTTTTTGAAAAGGGGTTTCGAATTATCTTCCTGGTTGAATCACTGTCACTGAAAAAGAACCCTCACCCCTCCTCAAAATAATTGATCTGGTCTAAAATACACAAAGCAAAAGTGGCTTAGTCTAAAATAGAGAAAGGCCTAAGCTGGAAAGTTTTTGCAGAATTAATCCAGCCAGAGACCACAACTATCCCCATTTCATAGATGAGAAGACTGAAGCCCGAAAAGGAAAAGTGCTTTTTCACACAGCAGCTTAACCCCAAAGCTGGGACTGCTGGCAATGTCTCTGGCTTCCAGATCACATTAGGCTTTCAGATTGTAGGGCCTCGACAACTAGCTGATGGAAGTAATGAATGGAGACTGGCTAAACTGGGTTTGGGGGATGGATAGATTTTCTAAGAGTTAGACATATTATATTGAATCTATTCATGACATATTATATTGAAAGAGTCTCAAAAATCAGGGGTCTGATCTTGAATAGTATCCAGTTAGGTATACACATCATAGTGCAGCTAAACAGACTCCTCTAAAATCTAGTTATCTTTGAGGGCTTTCTTAGTAAAACCAGGGAATCCTATCACCATCAGATTCTAAAAGACAATGTTACTTTATCACTTGTTTGCCTATACCCCTGGTTATATGCAGGGAAGGGCTTGCCAAGTGGTGCTAGTGATAAAGAATCTGCCTGCCAATGCAGGAGACACAGGAGACCTGAGTTCAATCCCTGGGCCAGGCAGGTCCCTTGGAGAAGTGAATGGCTACCCACTCCAGATTTGTACCTGGGAAATCCCATGGACAGAGGAGCCTGGTGGGCTACAGTCCATGGGATCACAAAGATTTGGACACTAAGTGACTTAGGACACATGCATACGCAGGGAATGGCTGTCTCTGACTCAGGATTTTCTGACTCAGAGAAAGAAGGAGCAAATGGAAGACCTCTCTGAGGGATCACTGGAAATGATGTCCTTATAGGTAACTTAACTTGAAGGGCCATTTTGTTTTTAGGAATCCAGAGTGCTCTTCACTTCACCCTTATTTTGATAGATCATCAAACCCTCTCAGGAAACACTAAGGCCTGTATTTGCTTATGGTACTTAACCTCCAAAATATTATCAAATTTCATGAACCTGAAACAGGAGAGCAGAGTTCTAGTCCATCCTCTGCCATTCACTAGCTCTCTGACCTTAACCAACTCATTGAGGCTTTCTTGACCTTGATCTCCTAACCAAAGTTATGTCCCTTCTTAATGTAATATGCTATGACTTTTAATATTATACCAGACTTGGGATACTTTGAATCTTATTACTAATCTAGCTTACATATTATCAATTAGTCAACCAATCTATAAGGTGTTATCCACCCTCAATGGTTTATTCAAATCTTGTGATACATGCTTATATAATACAATTCCAGTGGTGATAGACAGAAAAAGGACATTAAGGAAACAATTCATGAACAACTTTCAGAACAAAGTATCAAACTCAGTAGCAAATTAAGTGGTACACTACAGATTCTGATTGTTGTAAGACTTATGAAAAAGTAACACTCCAAGAAAGTAGAATTTTCAAAGGCTGGCTAGAGGAGCCAGACCTTAAAGGATGTATAAACTGTGGACTGGAAGAGAAGAGGGAGATAGAATTTGGGGAAGAAAGAAAGAACATGAACAAAGGGCAGAATCAGAAAGGAGTACCCTGTGTCCTTGCACATCTTTGCCTGACTAGGGTACCAAAATAGTTTAAATGTTCTAATTCGCAATTTGCTAAATTTTAATGCATTTCCTTTCTTTGAAACCCTGAAGATGAATTAGCATATTTCCATGTATTATATACAGTAGAATCTAGTGCCTAAAAATCTAATTTTCAGAACTAAAATTTGTAAATTGGACAACTTCTCTCCTGAAATTTTTTAAAACTAAATATCAGTTCTGCTAATACTTTTTGAAAAGCAGGAGACACAAGTTCATGTATTCTCTCCTCATCTCTCATGACCCTCCTTTGCCCATTAGCTCTCCATTGGAGGAAAGGAAGCAAAAGTCCATCTCTCATTCTTCCATTTTTGGCCGTGCTGGGCCTTTGTTGCAGTGCACAGGCTCTAGAGCATGTGGGCTCTCCAACTGTGGTGCATGGGCTTCGTTGCTCCACAGCATGTGGGATCTTAGTTTCCCGACCAGGGATCAAACCTGCATCCCCTGCATTGGAAACATGAAGTCTTAACCACTGGGCCACTAAGAAAGTCCACATCTCTATTTCCTAATCCTGCATCTTTTTTCTCAAATCATCTCATTAAATAATTTGTTCAGTTCTGTGGTCTTAGAACCAAATGAAACCTTTCTGACTCATGTGGGTTCATATTTTTTCCTCTATAACCATTTAGCTGGTGGGATTAATCTGCTCTAAGAAGTAATTTTCTAGAAAGTTTTATACTAATTTCCCCCTTAGAAAGCCTTCTTAAAACACTGCACACCACAACCTGGGTCCAAAATTTTCAATGGTTTTTATTTGCCCACATTGAAAAATAAAAGCAGTCTACTCCTCAAGGCATAATTATGCCTCAACCAACTAACAAACCTGTTGTCTTTATGTTACCTGATGGGAAACGTCCACTGCAGGCTACGCCCATTTTTCACTGCTGCCCAAATGTGCCAGAACCATGCTTGCCTCAGCAACTGTCCTTCTACTACTACCTGGAATTCTCTCCGTCTTGATTGTGGAAATTCTTCCCGCCTATCCTTCTGTTTTTCAAAACCCACTTCAAACTCTACCTCCTCAAGGTAGTTTTTCCTGACCACTCCAGTGCACAACAATTCATTCATTCAATAGGTGGTAGGGTTAAATTGCCGAACAGGATAGCCATGTCTCCTGCCATTATAAAGCTTACATTCTAAGCAAGGAGATAGAGAAAAATAAGTAAGCAAAGAAATAAAAATAAGCAAAAATTTTATATTTAGGTCAGGTGCTAGGAAGAAAACAAAGACTGATACTAATCGATAGGACATAATTGTCAAAAGAGTCTCAGTGACAACCTCATGAAGAAGGAGCATTTCAGTTGAGAACTAAAGAATTAGAAGGGAACAGTCATGTGAAGAATAGAGGGAAAGAGTTTTTAAGCAATGAAAACAGCAAGTGCAAAGGCCCTGTGGCAGGGAGAGCTTAGTATGTTTGAGAAACTGAAAGAAGACAAGTGTGGCTAAAGGGTTATGAGGAAGTGGAGAATGACCTAAGATGAGAATGAAAACAGAAGTCAGATCAAAGCCATGGCATACACACAGGAGCCAAGATAAGGAATATGAATTTTATTGTAACTACAGCGGGAAGTCATTGGAGGATTCTGAGCAGGGGAAACACGTGGTCTCACTTAAGTTTCTATAGGTGAGAAATGATGGCAGCTTAGATGAGGCTGGAAATGGAGGAAAGTAGACAGGGTTGAAATATATTTTCGACCCAGAATCAACAGAACTTGGTGACAGATTGACTGTGGGATGTGAGTGAAAGGAAGGATTCGTGAATGACTGCTAGTCTTTTGGCTTGAGAGACTGGGTGATAAGGTGACGCTATTTACTGAGGTACTGAGGGCAGGAGGAGAACCAGTTTTAAGGAGCAGAGATCTTGCACACCTCTGAAGGCCCCCAGAACCCTTTCGTCCATGTCATTCACTTGGCACTTATTTTCTTTCTGTTGTTAATTCACTGGGTCTGCTATTGACCTTCCCAAGTGCTTCTCTCCATTGTGATAGTAGAGCATTGCTTAGTCCCCAGATTGAGACTTTGTGCTTACCCAGTTTCTAGCACAGGCCTGGGTACATACTTAGTGTTTTCCCAACTCCACTAGTGATTCATCCAGAAGAAGCCCTTGACTTTTTTTTAAATGTTGGACTGAAAGAGACAGAAAAACCAAGAATGGAGGGAAGAAGGAAGGAAACAAAGGAAAGGAAAGAGGGAGGGAGGAAAGCAGAAAGAAAGATAACGGAAGAAGGAGAAAACCCAATTTGTAACTCAAACTCTGTTGTATGGTTTGCTAAAATATTCAATAGTATGTCTATTCTATATTTTCTCTTTTTTCTACAATGATCATCTATTGCTCCAGTAATTAACATTATGGGGAAAATTACAACTGCAAAGTATAATTTTAGAATTTTTAAAATTACATAAGAGAGAAATGGAAACTGGAGAGAGACAGAAGGGAGCACCTATAATTACAATCAAATAAGCTAAATATACAAATGATGTGACTCCACTGTATAAGGGCAGAGATGAGTGAGGAGCTGAGAAATGGGTTAAACATTTGAGGTCATTTAAAATATTTATAGCACAATCAGGGTAATTTTATCTCTGAAATTGTGAACCACTGAGTGGATTTCAAAGCTTTGTTAGGTATGCTTTGATTTCTGTCTGCAGAGTAAGGTCTGGTTTTTTGTTTGCAGGTCATCACCTTGCTCAGTTACTAAAATAACCACCTTGATTTGTTAATGCAAAATTGAAATTGATGCTCTTGGGGCTATCTACATCAAAAGTCAGTTTTTGGAAAAGTTATGAGCTTTACTAAGTATGATATACACCCTCTTTGTACCCTTTTCTCTATACTGACCCTTTTTTAAGACTACACTGCATGGGGATCGTAGCTTCCTGACCAGGGATCAAACCTGTGCCCCCTAAAGTGAAGAAAGTACAGAGTCTTAACCACTTCCACCTCATTTTTACTTTTTTACTTATCCAGGGCTCCTCACTATGGCACTAACTTACACCTGCCCTCCCTGGCTTGGCATCTCTGTCCTAACCAGTCCCTACACCTGCATAAAAGTGCTTCCACTTTGCTATTAGACCTATATTTTGGGTGCAAGTGATCTAGCTCTCTGTGGTGCTAACCTTTCCCCCAGAACAGCAACACGTTTGAGAACTGCAGCCAGACTCTCTCGTGCACCTGACAACTCTCCTTGGCTTCAATGGACACAACCCACAGAGATGAAAGAACCTGGCCCAGCCTGTGGCTCTCAGCTTAGATAATGAGATAATAGCTCCAAGTGCCCTTTGAGGCAACTAGTCCCTACCTTCTTGCCAGTGTTCAATAAACTCCTGCCGTTTCCCATTCTCCACCTGAAACTCCCTACTCAGTTCCCAGGTAACTCTCAGAAAGTCACCCGCCTACTCACAGACCTTTCTGTTTGCACTAGAAGTTTGTGGCAAGAACACGGGCAGTGACAACAAGTAGCCCATCAGTCAACAAACAATTACTGAGTGTTGCCTAGTGTTCAGCTACAGGCAATATTTAAGCAGAATTCAGGTCCTGCCTTTGAGAATTTGAGATCCTGTTGCTGAAACAGTCATTTATCTCAGGGGCCTGGAAAAATTCATTTTTAACCCAACTTTCCCCCCCCATCCACCAAGAAAATTTGCATTCATTAGAGCAGGCACCCGGTGAAAAGATTAAAGTGTTGCCAAATAGCTAAGAAGGTGGGAAAATGTTAAAATATCCTGAAGGGTTTGAGAGGTAAAGAGATTCTCCAAGACAAGGACAAAGAGCCTTTCTCCAAGGACCAGGTTTTTTTCAGATTGGCTGGATTTTAACTCTACAGAGAGGCAAGCGGAGCTTCAAACCCTCACACCTTCCCATACATTGTCATTTACTACCTACTTATATAACCTGGCTTCATCCCTGTCATCCAGTTCTTCTTTCCCAAATAAGGCACAAATCCTCTCACTGTTGTGTGTCTCTCTCTGTGTCTCTCTCCCTTTCTACACACACACACACACACACACATACATGCACACATGCACATGCATGCACACATACACATCCCAGTACCAATCCTTGGTACAAAACAACAGATCCCAATTTTTGTCATCATTTTTATTATCTTAGTTTGATAAAAGCTGCTGCCATTTTTAAGCACTTATTACATACTAGGCCCTGAGTTTGTGAATGATCACATTTAATCCTCATGGCGTCCTTGCATCTTTACAACAGAAGGAAACCAAATTATAAAAAGATGAAATAATGGCTCCTAGGGATCCATACAGCTTAGCGTGCCAAAGTAATGAAACCCAGGATTTCGAGCAAAGCCTGCCACATTCCACAGCCTGTGTGTGTTGTTCACTGGGCTGCCATATTGCCTCCCACACTTTTAACATTGACATTATGACGAGCTCGTCCCCTAGTATTCCCTTCAGCTATTCTTCAAAGGAACTATTGCCTAGAACATCCCTATCTTAGTCACCTTTCTGGGGATGAACTCTAGTTGTCCACTTCTTTCTTAAAGGCTGATGTCTACAAATGAACACAAGAGTCTTTGGTTCCAGAGTCCCAGGAATCCAGATAAGCAGTGGGTGAAAACTCCAGGCTAAGAGGCAGGTGGGGAGCAAAAGTGGTAAATGCAGCCAGATAGGTGGCTTTGCCCATGGTGCCCACTCGTAGAATGCTGTGGTGGGAACCTAACTCCAAGGTGAGTCTGAACTTACAGATTCCTCTCTGGGGCCAAGGCCATTTCCAGAGTCCAGAAAACATCTGGACTTGCAAGTCGTCATCACTAAGGGACTGTTTTTGGTTGAAAAAGAAGAAAGCAAAGGAGAGACGGATGATACTGGGTTGGTCAAAATGTTCACACAAGTTTTCCATAAGATGTTACAGGAAAACCTGAATGAACTTATCAGTCAACCCAATAGATTTTACCATGGTTACTTGGCAGGAAGTTTAAAGAAAGTAGCAGGAAATAAATTTTTTAAAAGACAGATTATCAAGAATTTTTTTCTCCTTCACTGTAAGAATTGATTAAAGGGTGTGCAAAGGTAACAGATGGCTCCAATTCTAGTCATGTCCAGTTGCCTTCTGGGAACAATGAAGCCAAAAGAGCTGTTATTGAAATTCAAGCTACTTTTTACATCTGAATAAATCAGGTAGCACCAGAGAGTACATTATCTGTTGAGAGACAGATACTAAATTCCCCTGTTTGAGCAGCAATAATCGGGTCTGACAGTACCTGAGACATTTGGTAGTTTCTGCAGCCTGCCTAATCTATTGTGATGAGGCTTCAACTATAGAAATATCTCAAGGGTCTGCACAATAATAATAGTGAATGACTATTTGGACTGGATTATGAATAAAAGACTGTACATATGTCTATAATGAGAATTTCATTGAAAATGAAAATACTAAAGCTGTCATGTTTTTTAATACTTCGATTTGCACATCCTTGACTGCTTTGGGGCATAAAGAGGAAAAGTGTCGAGCAATTTGTTGTCAGCTCTTGAAATAAATTATCATTTAAACGCTTCCTCTCCACAAAGGTTATTAGCTCAGTAGCTTCTTCCTGGGGGTGGACCATCAGTTGAGGGAAAAAAAAAATCACAAGACATTCAACTACCCTTTCAAAAGCAGAATATTAGTTACTGTGGAAATTGTTCTCTCGGTAGCTTAACATATTCCACTGTATCTCTCCAATGCTGCAGATTAGACTGCAGTGACTATTAATAAATACTGTCATATTTTACAGCTGTCATGCAAAGCTGAAAAAAGGCTTCGCTGTGATTAGATCCTGTTTACAGTAATATTTCCAGCTCAGACTCAGAAAGGCAGTTGTCCTATAAAGGTATTTTCCATAAGTAGAATATTTCTCCATCAAATGACACGACTAATTTGAATGTAGTGTTAACTCCTTGGTGGCAGTGAATTTGAGACTGAATTAACTTCGCAGCCAGAGATATATTCCTCTCCAGAGACACACTAAGCTGAAATGTCAAAATTTTTCTCTTGGGTTGTCCTTCATCTTCAAAGCAGTGCTTGGAGTAGTCCACTCCTCCACAGGAGAATGCACCCTCACTGGTTGATCTACCTTCTTTTGCCCCCTCCCTCTGGTGACTGATTGCGTTGTTTGCAAGACAACTGGTCAGGATTTAGGATAGGAATGACACTCCTGTGGGCTTGCTGGAAATTCTGCTTCCTGAGCTCAAATGCCACCGTGAGTGAAAGAAATAGATGTGTAGCCCCCTAGCATGCCAGAGCTGCGTGGAAGGGTATTCACATCTGAGAAAGGGAGGTGACAGCTGGCAGGGCTGCTTTTGCTCTGACCTTCTGCTGCTTTTCATCAAGCTCCTTGAGGAATTAACCCTCACTAAGCTGAATATCTAGTTTTCAATGAATGTGCGGTCCTTACACCATCAAGGGGTAGCAGACGTGTCCCATTAATTCACGGGGGAGCCTGAGAGGTCTTTGAGAGGCTCTTGGAAATGTCCCTTGGGGAAGAGACAGACTGTAGTGTAGATCTACAACTGTGACTTTTGAGGTTCATCTCCCGGAGCCCCCTGAGACAACCATTCAAGCCAGGGCAGGGCTGGCTACGGAAGGGAAACGAAAGAATGCCTGTCATGTCTTTAGCACCAAGCTGGACACGGTAACATGCTCAATCAACTTTCCCTCTTATCATTGTAACAGTGATCCTCCATGCAGAGGGAGTGTGATTTACCCCCCTGCAGGGGACCTTTGGCAATATCTAGAGACATTTTTCATAGTAGATAGAGAACAGGCGGGCTTCCCAGATAGCTCAGTTGGTCAAGAATCTGCCTGCAATGCAGGAGACCCCGGTTCAATTCCTGGATCAAAAAGATCCGCTGGAGAAGAGAGAGGCTACCCACTCCAGTATTCATGGGCTTCCCTTGTGGCTCAGCTGGTAGAGAATCTGCCTACAATGCAGGAGACCTGGGTTCGATCCCTGGGAATGCTGCTAAACATCCTTCAGTGCACAGGACAGCACCCCCACCCCACCCCCAAAGTTGTCTGGACCAAGATAGCAATAGTGCCAAGGTGGAGCAGGGTCAAAGGACAAATGGCTGTAAGAATTCCTCAAGGGGGTGGAATGAACCCATCTTATCTCTTACTGTACCTAGATTGGTGTTAAGAGTTACATTCAGTGGAAGGTGGCACATTTAGCTTTGAAGAACTTACTTTATGGTTAGAGTGACAGGATAGGATCTATACACATGAAGCAAAGATAAATACAAAATAGCACAAATGGTGCACTGGGAGGACCCTGAGGAGTCGGGTGGGGAGGGAGGTGGGAGGGGGGATCGGGATGGGGAATACATGTAACTATATGGCTGATTCATGTCAATGTATGACAAAACCCACTGAAATGTTGTAAAGTGATTGGCCTCCAACTAATAAAATAATATTTAAAAAAAAAAAAAAAAATAGCACAAATGAGAATTTGATTGGATAGTATGCATTTGTGAGAGTCCAAATAAGAAAAAAAAAAAGTTCACAATAAGCAAGCTGGACCCATCAGAGAAGGCTTCATAGAAGACCTTAAACATCTTTCTGAGCCCACCACCCAACTGCCTTCCCTAGCAATAATCTTGCTTTGATGGCTAAGGCCGAGTAGGTATCCAGACCCAAAACAACATGGCATTCTCATCAATGTTCCCAAACGTCAGGGCTTAGGGCGAGCAACACAATTAAAAGAAAAACCAAAAAAGGGAACAATGTTCCTTTTACGAAATGGAAAGCAATTACAGAGCTGTTGAAAATAGGCAGTAAACAAAAGGAGGGAGGGAAACGCTGGCAATATTCCATTTTCCTAACTAATCCTGTAGCAAAAGTGCAATTTGCCACAAAATCCACAGTGCTCGCTCCCTCTCCCTCACAGTCAAACACATTGTTTGGCATCAGCACAGCTACACGGGATGCCTTAGCCATACCTGTCAGGAGCCAGGAAGACAGAATATGCCGGTGGGGAGGGGCAGAGGTTAAGGGGGAGCACCCTCACTCAGGGGGAAAGAGGGGCGTGAATAGAGCCTACAACACTCCCAGTCCTCATGGATCCTTTCCAATCAATAAGTTGGCAGTGTCGACCGCTGTCCTGCTTTGTCGACTCCACAAACGATCTGATTAATTCTCTGGTGCTAACTGCCTCAGCAGGCTTTCTCGGCAGTAGAACAGAGGCTAATTAAGATCACGTCAGGCGAGGAGGCTGACAGGTTATGTTCCTGGGCCACGCTGAACTTGCACAGGGTGCTTCAACTTCACCGCAGGCAGGCAGGGCGCGGCCAGGCACCGATTCCCTAGCAGGCCTCTCATTTATTTCCGCCGAGTCCTGCGTCAACCGGCCTCTGTTTTGTCAAGGATTTACGTCCTTCTCCTTGGGGTAATTAGCTGCCACTGTGTTCACTTTGAATTGCATTATTTCAGCTTCCTTTCATTTGAATTTTTAACACGCCTGTAAATAGAGATGACGATTAATAGTGGGGTCATTTTCCCTCCTAAATCACGTGTGTGTGTGTGTGTGTGTGTGTGTGTGTGTGTGTGTGTGGCAGAGAGAATGTGACAGAGACAGAGAGTGTGTGAGAGAGAGAGAGTGTAAGAGAATTTGTGTGGGGGGGGTGAGAGAGAGAATGTGGTGACTGAGAAAGTGTGTGTGTGTGTGTGTGTGAGTGTGTGTGTGTGAGAGAGAGAAGGAGAGAGAGAATGTGTGTGACAGAGACAAAGACAGAGTGTGTGTGTGAGAGAGGGGAGAGAGAGAGTCAGAGAATGAGTATGAAACAGAGACAGAGAAAGACTGTGCGTGTGTATGTGTGAGAGAGAGTGTGTGTGTGTGTGTGTGAGAGAGAGAGAGAGTGAGTGAGTGAGTGTGTATGTGTGTCGCACCAGCATATAACCCATCGAGGTGAGTTTAGGACAGATAAAGGAAGCCTTACTTTTCACAGCAGGTAGAAAATGGAAGAAACATATGGAACTCATTACACCGAGTGGTGGATTAGACTGAAAATATAAATAGCTTCTCTCCCCCCCCAAATAAAGGCTTAGATGAATTCATGGATGACAGACCCATAATGAGTTATTACGGGAAAGAGATGTTTGGAGAGTTCTCTAAACTGAGGTTGACATACATTGCATTGTAGACTTAAGGGGCCACATTTGCTTTCTCATAGGCATATGGTCACACAGAGTACTGACATTCTATGCCCCAAGTTTTTAAGGGTAACTTCAAGAGTTTATTTTGTATCTAGGAAGTCAGGAGGAATGCTGAGAAACAGAATGTTCTCCAGAAACATTCTGTCTCTTCTCATATACTCAGAGCCTCCAAGCACACATCAAGAACACCCTGTTGTGAGAGGTGATTGGCTCAGTCAAGGATGTTGAAGAAAAGCATCATCAAACCGTATCCTCTGTTTCATGCTCTTCCATTAAGTAGCCATGTTATCCTGGGCAAGTCATATAGCCTTTCTGGTCCTCAGATTCCACATCTGCAAAAATGAGGAAGTGGACTCAATTGTTCTTCAACTCAGAAACTCCTGAGTGGAGGGTCTGTGTGTCAGAACATTACTGGGATTATGGAAGTGAAGAAGCAAAGTGTCTGCCCTTAATAAACTCACAGTTTAGAAGGGGACTGTAGACAAGATATCAAGTAAGTAGAATCTAGAGTGATCCTTTTAGGTTTTAAAATTTTGTGAGCTATTATAGCACTTCCATTGATAATGAAGTCAGAACTCTTTTTCAAATGACCACTCTTAGGGAGGGGTATGGAGACACAAATAATCACGCATATTTGGAAGCTAGTCAGAGACCCTCGGCACACTCTGGTTTTTTCTTGCTCGCCCCTTAGTGCTCAGTATTAATATTTCCAGGACTCTGTGAGATAGAGGAGAAAAGGAAACAGTGCTTCAGTTGGTAAACTAGGCTATCCCAGGAGATCTTAAAACCCTTTCTGGCAGCTCTCTAAGTTAGGCATTGCCACGACACACTCCTAACAAGGTTTGCTGGAATTCTCAAGAGTATTCTTCACTCCAGTACCCCTCAAGCTCTTAAAATGGCAATCTCATTTGCAATCTCAAGGTTTCTGTAAAATGAATGGGTTGTTTCTTACCAAAAATGATATGAATTTCTAGGACAATGGATAATGCAGTTTTGTTTCTTGAAATATATCCAATTTTTCTAAAGATTCAAAAGGGTTCACTAGGCACGACAGTTATAGGTTTACAGCAACCTTTCAGAAGCTTTCCCCAAGTCTAGATCCACATGTTCAGTTTTTCCCTAAAACCTTTTCCTTGATGCTCCACCAGTCTCTCAGACTCAACCTGAAGAACTCTGAACTTATCATCTTCCCAGAAAACCATCTGCTCCACCTATATTCCCAGGTTCAATGAATGGCACTGCCCATTAGCCTGAAGCATAAATCTCGTCCTTGAATCTTTCTTCATCATCCCTCATATCTCATCATCAAAAACCCTATTCTGGGACTTCCCTGGTGGTCCAGTGGTTAGGACTCGGCAATTCCACTGCAGGGGGCGCAGTTTCAATTCCTGGTCAGGGAACTAAGATCCCACATGGGGTGCAGTATGGCCAAAAAAAAAAAAAAAAAGAACCTCTTCTACATTCCTGCTACCACTGACTCAAGTTCAGGCTACCATCACCTCCTGCCTCATCTTCCTGATCTTTATGCCCACCACTGCCACCAATAGCAATCTTCCCATCACATCACTTCCCTGCCTAAAAGCTTTCAGCAGTGCCCCGTTACTCTTAGGATCATGTCCTAGTTTCTTAGTATGGCACAGAAGGCCTTTCATGATCCAATTAAACTCTGACCCATTTTCTTAGCCTCATCTCCTCCCAGTCCTTACCCACTAGTTCTCCATACTCTAGCCACATGGAAGCATGCCACTTTCAATAAGCAACATGCAGTATGCCCTTGTGGCTTTCTTTTTCTTTGCAGAGGTGCCTCCATGGCTGTGTACCTACTGTCCCAACTTTCTGGCACTCAGTCCCCTCACTCCACTTCCCCACTACCACCCACCCTGGCACACACACAAACGTGTTCCCTCTCTAACTGGTAAATGACATATCCTTCAAAACTCTGCTCAAATATTCTCTTTCCCAGGTCTAGGTGTCCACTACTGCCCGCCCTGGGTCCTCATGGTACTTTGCATATACCTCTAGTATAGCACTGATTATACTACAGTATCATTATTATTTGTTTATGTCTTTCTCTTCCTCACAAGACTGTGAACTTAAGGACAAGAATGTCATCTTACCTCTGTCAGCACTCTGAATATAATACAGTACCTGGATTATTATTATTTTTAAATTGAATAAATGAATGAGTGAATGAATGACAGACCTTAACTAAAAACAAAATGGGAGATTTTAGGGAGCTTGAGGAACTGAAGGAGATGGATTTGGGTAAATCATGGCCTCAGATCATATATTAGATGCTCAACTTCCTCCTGTATCCTGTGCTAACCTTGATTTTGAGTTCTTCTGTGACCCAGCCTCTTTACCAAAGATATCACCTTCCTGATCCAACCAACTTGGAAGCAGAACAAACATTTTAGTGCTGGGAAATTTAGCTAAAGGACAGACCTGCCGTGCACTAGATGGTCCCTGAATCCCAGCCAGTACAGAGTCATTAACATTTGAGGACTCTCAAAATCTGGCTTCCCAGGTGGCTCAGTGGTAAAGAACCCGTCTGCCAAGCAGGAGACCTGGGTTTGAGACCTGGGTTCAATCCCTGGGTTGAGAAGATCCCCTGGAGGTGGAAATGGCAACCCATTCCAGTATTCTTGTTTGGGAAATCCCATGGACAGAGGAGCCTGGAAGGCTACAGTCCATGGGGTCATAAAGAGTTGGACATGGAGGCTAAACCACCACCACCACCCTCAAAAGCTAGGGTGTAGACATTGCCCTATTTCACACCTACCAGTGGTATTTAGAGATCCACACGTGTTCTCTAAAGACCAGAGCAGCGTGATATTTATTTCTACAGCTCCCAGTGAAAGGCAAATTATTTCAAATTGTTTGTGTAGGCAATGTGACAAGGATGAAAAGTGATGTGAGAGCTGGTGCAGTCAGTTCTCAGGTATCTGTACCAGATGAAGCAAGCCACAAACCTATAATCCAAAGGGCATTTCCGTAGGCTTTCCATAATAGATTTTCTTTCTTCTATCCTACCTAGGCTTGACTGAGCATGCACATAAAGGGAGTTGCCCCAGGGACCCCGGGAAAGGGATCTTCAAAGATGTCCCTTCAATTACGAAGTTCCAAAAGACAGGAATAACTAGCAGGAATATCATACAAAATAGTTGTATGGAGAAATAGAAGTGGCGGTGGGGGAGGGGGAATCCAAAAGAAAAAAGTGGGACCCTGAATCCAGGGAGAAAAAGGGTAGTGTCAAGGCCTTCAAAACAAACTTTGCTGACCTTAAAATGACCAACCCTGTTCCTGAAACCATAACTACTGACAGACATGAATCAGGAACAAATATAATCAGCAACGAGCACCATAAACCTAGTAATTTTTGCAAAAGAGATTTGATGCTTTATATTTATAAGCTTTATATTGCTTAAAAATCTTCTTGCTTGAAACTAAAATGAATTGCATCTGTGATGAAATTTCTAAGATCCAACAAGCAAACCACAAAATCACTACATAGAAGCATTTTATACCTCTGAGAGGCTGAGGAAAAGTTTCTGAAGATTAGTCAGGTCTCTTTCTTGGGAAGCTCTTGGCAGAGGTGTATTCCTCCTGAAAATACTGAAGAAAGAATAACTGGTTTCTCTTTGATACAGTGTGGCAAGAAGGAGTGCAATATTATTTATCAAAACTAGACTTCCATCTTTTGACTTTTTCCAACACTATAAGTGTGTTAAGTTTCATCAATAAGGTGGTAACTTTCATGAGGAGGGACTAAGACTTATCTAAGTGATGTTTTGATCTCACCACTTTTACCCACCTAGCACAGTGCTGGATAGTAGCATTGGAAAAAATCTTAGACATGCCAAGCTGGAAAGGTCTTTAAAGTTCTTAAGTCTGAGGTTGCAGCTTCCAAAAAATGGAGTGCCCCCTATTTTGTTGAGTTTTCTGATCTGTAATTCTACTTAAAATGTGGGGTTCCCAAAATCTAAAGGCTAGCCACAGATTTCTACATTAAGTCTTTTCTACTCTGTCTCAGTTCTTTTATCAACATGATGGTAGTAGTATACTTTGTACCCTATCTCGCAGGAATAAAGACGAATGCCATAATGACATAAACTAAAATCAAATGCCAAATATGACTGAGCAATTGCCTACAGCTAAAAGAACTGCTCTGCAGATAAGTGGTTAAGATGCAAGAAAATAGCCTCATCCTACTGTGCCCACAGAGTCCCAGTGCATTCTGTCAGGCTTTACCCAACAGAACTGAAAGAGTTTATGTACCTTTCCACTTTCCTTGGGTACTCATCTGCTTGCAGGATCCAGCCAGTTCCATCTATTCCTTTTTTTTTTTTTTTAATTGGAGGCTAATTACTTTACAGTATTGTAGTGGGTTTTGCAATACGTTGACATGAATCAGCCATGGGTGTACATGTATTCTCCATCCTGAACCCCCCTCCCACCTCCCTCCCCATCCCATCCCTCAGGGTCATCCCAGTACACCAACCCTGAGCGCCTTGTCTCATATATCGAACCCGGACTGGCAATCTATTGCACATATGGTAATATACATGTTTCAGTGCTATTCTCTCAAATCATCCCACCCTCGCCTTCTCCCACAGAGTCCAAAAGTCTGTTGGACACAGAAACACATCTGTGTCTCTTTTGCTATCTCCCATATAGGGTCCTCATTACCATCTTTGTAAATTCCATATATATGCATTAATATACTCTATTGGTGTTTTCTTTCTGACTTACTTCACTCTGTACAATAGGCTCCAGTTTCATCTACCTCATTAGAACTGATTCAAATGCATTCTTTTTAATAGCTGAGTAATATTCCATTGTGTATATGTACCACAGCTTTCTTATCCATCTATTCCTTGCATGGATTAGCAAGTCAACTCACTGCATTAAATGGTCCACAAATGCAAAGCAGACCAGTGACTCCTATGATATCACCCCAGGCCATACCATGGCCAGCAAGAATGGGTTCTGGGTTGCCTATCTGTTTCTTCACTCTTAAACTGAGATAAAAAACTGTATTTAACTCATAAGATCACTGTGCAGATGACATCCATGGAAGGCACCTAGAACAGTTCCTGCCACCTACTTAACATTCTGTAATTGTTAGCCTTCATTATTATGCACTTATGAGAGTCACAGAAAAGGAGTGACCACTGAGACATTGAATGGAAACTCATAGCTGCCCTCTCTCATCCTCTCTGTGCCTTAGGGCCACCCCCATCATCTCTCCAATGTGCTGATCTTCGCCTTCCTCTATCAGAATCAGAACCTATTCCCAGGAAAGGAGCTGGGAATCTTATTGACATTACACAGAGGTAGAAATGGCTGATGCACAATCTCACCTAAGACATCTCTGTGTCTTCATCAAGTGCAGAAAGTGAAATTCACTCAGTCTTGTCCAACTCTTTGTGACCCCATGGACTATATAGTCCATGGAATTCTCCAAGCCAGAATACTGGAGTGGGTAGCCTTTCCCTTCTCCAGGGAATCTTCTGAACCCAGGGATCAAACCCAGGTCTCCCGCATTGCAAGCGAATTCTTTACCATCTGAGCCACAGGGGAAGCCCAAGAACACTGCAACATGTAGCCTGTCCCTTCTCCAGCGGATCTTCTTGACCCAGGAATCGAATTGGGGTCTCCTGTGTTGCAGGCAGATTCTTTACCAGCTGAGCTACCAGGGAAGCTCCCAAGTGCAGAAAGCCTCAGGCCAAAAGAAGGAAGCCTTGCTTTTGGAATTGCAGTACTGGTGATGGGTAGGATGTGGGGGGCAGTCATTAGTTTCCTGCAATCCTAACTTCATAGCCAGCTCTCTTTCTGCCTCATATATTGCTAAGGCTATACCCATAACTGAAGAGAAGGGAGTGATTGGTAAAGCTAGAAGAGTGCATTTTTTTCAGTCTTACTGGGCACATGTTGTGGAGAATAATAAAACAGAAAATGGCATTCTCTTTATTCACAAGCAAATACAAATGCCTAAAGGCAACTTAAGCTGAACAGACAAGCTCTATGGAAAATCTTGAAGCCAGTGGCTCCACCAAAAATACATCTATATTTTCATTTTTTAATAAGCTGACAGAAAGCAGAGCATATGTCTTTTCTGACACATTTTAGGCTCCCTTGGATTCGTAGTATACATATTGAATCCTAGAATTGTGAAGCAAAGCTCAGTTTATGGTCTTATTAATACATTTGTTTGGCTTAAGTTGGCAAATATTGGAAAAGGGGAGGAAGGACCATGTTTCTATTTGCAAGTTCCCTTCCAGCCTTTCCTTTTGTCTGAAAGCCCCTGCAGTCATTGCCATAGGACTGGGTGAATCATCATTTAAGTGTATCACCCACTGGGAGGGCGATGAAAAGAAAGCAGAGGACAACAGCTGGAGAGCATGGGAGATCGCTGGTCATTTTGTGAGAAATCATGGGAAGGATGGTCTTACAGATGAGATATAACAGCTGCCCTCACTGACAGTCTTCAGAAGTCCAAAGCCAGCATCCATTAAACTCTAGCTTCCCCATCACTTTATCTTAGGGGCCATCTCCACCAAGCAGATGTTGAAGATTCTCTGGTACAGTGGCCTGTCTTCTGAGCTTAGAAACAGGACATGTGGTCCGGCGATGTGTTTCCTTTTCTTTCTGATTTATTCCAAGACAGGCCTGAGGATTTCAATCCCTGCTCTGACATCAATCTGCTGGGTGACCTTGGGCTAAAGTCTGAGTGTCTGTAAAATGGCAATAGTTATAATGTCTATGTATATCATATATCATATAGTATCTACATATATAATTATACTGTTGTGAAAATTAAATATGACATGGTGAAAGTGCTGAACACAGTGTCTGATAAACAGAAACTTACTCAATTCATGGTAGCTATTATTACTTATGATAATGATTAACATGTTACAAAAACATCAACATGAAACCACATTTAGTTCCTAACTTCAGGAATCACCTTTTGAGAAAAGAAGGAAGATACGTGAAATTTGGACTGCTCCAGAAAATCCTGGATGTCTTATCACTACACCTAAAGGTACTTCTTCCCCTTCAGTTTAATAAGGCATCTTAGAAGAAGAGATGGAAAGAAGACAAAAATAGGAAGCAAAAGCAACCTTCTCACTGACCCCGTAATTCCTTATAGCTGCTGCTAAGCTATTTAGAGTTCTGTGGATCTGACTTCTGCTTCCAGCCTCATCCTTTCTACTCTCTGAATGTTCCACCTTGAAATTACAGAAATATTTCCATAAACTATTTGCCTTCATGATCTTACCCAATACGTCACTGAGATCTCAAAATTATTGCTTAACTGGACCCCTCTGAAATGGACAGCAGTCAGTTATTCTAATGAATATTGTTCAAAAGGAAACCTACCACCTTACACTTCCAAGCAGTTTTCCCCTATCTTTTATCATCATTCCTACCCAGGGAGGAGGGCGGTGCAAGGGTGTCACTGCTAGATTATAAAGGAAAAGGGGGAGGTGACTTGTCCAAGGTCATGCAGTTCATGAGGAGTGAAAGCAGGACCCAAGTTTCCTAACACTGAATCTGGCAATCTTTCCAGCCCACCAGACTTTCACATGATTTTAGGTCAACAGATTACTTCTTTACTGACTATGAAAGACTCCAGCTTTTCTGGGAGGTTTGGGGACTAATGAGTAATCAGTTCCTCAGACTAATATCCTCCCTTCACTGAGCACTCGCTAAGCCTTTTAATGCATCATCTCCTTTAATCCTTACAACAATTTTACAAGGGAGGGCCTGTCACGATCCTCATTTTACAGATGAGGAAGTAGAGGCAAGGTTGAGTGATTTGCTCAACATCACACTCCCAGTAAGTCATGAAGCTGGTCCTAGACACCCTGTTCCCTAACTCTCAGTACAGTGTTCCGTCTCCTAGTCAACACAGACAGGAACTTCCAGTTTGCTTATTAACAAGGAGAGGATGCTATCTTTAAAGATGCTTTAGGGCAAAATGATAAGCCAGTTTTCTCTCAATTTCTCCAACTGATAAAAGAGAAAAGTATGGAAAGCAGGCAAATCAGGCCTAATCCTCAAAGCCATGACTGTGCAGGTGTGGAAAGACAGCTAGGGAATCAGCGCAGAGAACTCAGGGGTGGGCATGTATCTCCTCTCACCTGCTCACACCCTGGACTCAAGGCACAACTGCTTCTCAGCCAAACAGAAGGGTAAGGTAGGAACCATCAGGCCGTAGCTCCCATCCTCCCATAGGAGCTTAGGGCGCTCTTGTGTTTCAGTCTGTCCCACATCCTCATCAAAACTGCCCTGCTCCCTTTTCCCTAGAACTCTGTTCAGTGCCCGGAGCCAAGTTCAAGTTCTCGTGACTGGGGCGGACAGTGGTTATACAACCCAGTGGCACTTGTTTTTGACAGAAGTGTCTTGTCGTCTTCCCCTTTGAGCATCTGAATTGGGGACCTCAGGACCAGTGCTACTCACTGCCCTCTCCCATCGCAATCCAAGGTGGGGACAGCCCGTGAAGAGGGGTTTGGGGTCTGGGTTGCTATGGAGCACTCGCTCCCTGATCATTGTAACTAGACCATCCTCATTTTCTTGCCTCCCAAATCCTTCCTTGAGGATACAAATTAATGCAAATCACCCTGAAGACAGGAAAGGTGAAACTCCGTGTGCACATTTAGGCTGGGAAAGCAAAAAATCAGTTCATTATTTCAAGACCTCTTGTGATGCTGTAAATACCCAGTCAACACAGAACAAAGATCCCTTTTTCCCCCCTTACATTATTTATGTGCCATCTAAAAATTACATGCCCGTTCTCTTTCCAGCGCTGAGAGAGAGAAACATGCATATTCATGATCTGATAAATATTTAAGTGGGATTTATTTAAATGAGAGAGTCCATTTACAAACATTCCCTGGCTCTGAGATCTTATCCTGGGCACACAGAGGGAGGATAATTTCCTCTGGTAGATTCAAAACCTCCGCTGGCCACCTGCCCCCCTAAACTTGGAGCTCTTCCTTGAGAGCTGGTGAATGCCGCCTGCAGTATTTCAAGGCAGTCTTCCGTACCTCCTCCCTCTAGGCCTGTCTTCCTGCTCTGAGCTCATGCCATAGGATCAGTCGTTGGCAAAATGCTAGAGCCGGCAGCTTACTTGGGGGCAGGGGAGGCAGGCACAGCTTCCTTTGCCTGGGCTCTTCCTCCTCACCCCACGAGGCCACAGCAGCCACCACCACCCCATGATGCCTGGCCTTGCTCTGGTCCACCTCTCCCCTCCGGGAGGACAGCTTTGTGACGCACCAAGTCATCAGGACTGTACTGCCGCATCCAGGAGGATGTGTGTGTCAGAACCACTAAAGCATCTTGCCCAGGCTTCTTTCCAAAGCGTGTACACCTACAGTGTTTCATATGCTCCTCCAATAATCCTATGAGACTTCAGAGGTGAGAATCACTTTTTAAGCCTCAGAGATAAAGAAAGAAAACCGAGGACACCCTGCTCATCCAAGCTAAGTCACGCAGCTACTGGTGGCAAAGTTAAGACTCAAAAATCAGGTCTGACTCTTCACTCTGGGATCTTTTCGTTATGCAAGGCTGTCGCTCGTCTGAGGTATCGGAAAAGAATGCCATGGCAACCCCAGGGGAAGCCTAATGGTGAGCTCTCAGGCATTGTGGCTGTTACTGGGGGGACTATTTGCGCATGCCCATGACTAGACCCAACATCTTTTCAATCCCATCATACAGGGGACTATCATATAGAGTATAAGGTTAACCCTGGGTGCTCCATTCTGCTACCATTCTTGGGCACCACCCTGGCTCTAGTCCTAGTCCATCATCCTCTCTCTCCAACTAAATTCACGTGTTTGGGTCTCATTTTATGGAAACTTCATTGGATGATAACTGAATTCACCAGTTGAACTGATCTGTGCATTAATACTGGTTAATGGCGTAGTATACCACCTCTCCTGGGTCATACACATGTTTTGACAGAATCTTCTTATGCCTTAACTCAGGAACACTGTATAGACAAGAATTTCAAGCAATGAACGAGGCCAGTGAGGGCGATATCATGGAGCCAGTGGACTTCTTAGGTCTCTATCCTGTACCTCCTAACTGACCATTTAGTCTAACTAATTCAGGGTTACCAGATAAAATACAGGATATCCAGTTAAGTTTGATTTTCAGATAAATAACCATTTTTTAGTATGTCCTAAATATTGCATGGGACATACTTATACTAACAATTATTCACTGTTAAGTTGAAATTCAAATTTGCTGTGCTTTCTGATTTTTCATTGGCTAAATCTGGCAAGGGGCTTTCCAGGTGGCTCAGTGATAAAGAACCTGCCTGAAATGCAGGAAACCCAGATTCGATCCCTGGGTCAGGAAGATCCCCTGGAGGAGGAAATGGCAAGCCACTCCAGTATTCTTGCCTGGAGAATCCCATGGACAGAGAAACCTGGCAGGTTACAGTCCATGGGGTCGCAAAAGAGTCAGACCTGACTGAGCAACTTAACAACAACAGCAAATCTGGCAACCCTGGATTAATTATGACACCTGACCCACTAAGAAGTAACACTGAAAAGTGCCTATTGGAGGACTCCCCTGGTGGTCCAGTGGTTAAGACTCGGTGTTTCCAATGCAGGGGGCACATGTTCAATTCCTGGTGGGGGAACTAAGATCCCACATGCTGCATGATCAAAAATAAAATAAAACGGGGCATCTGCTTGCTTGTGGCACTTGGGTTTGATTGAGCCCCTAGTACTGTAACACTATATGGGAGGGGCGGGAGGTGATGAGGCAGAAGGAGAGAAGGCAGCTGTGATAGAAACACACACCGCCCAGCCCATCATGAGACTGGTCTGAGTCACTTGTAGGGGATCTAAGAGTAGCGTTACTATGCCTTTTTAGAGAATAGAACTAGTCCTATTTGCCTCTCATCACCAACTTCTCCCCCTGCACCCATCTGCTATGCTATTCTGCTCTATTCTATTCTGCTCTTTGATAAATGCAAAAGGAACAACTTTTGGCAAATGCCAAGCCTTGTGTTCTCTGCGAATCATCCAGCCCAGAAGGCGTATTGCGAGCAAAGAGCAAGGCGGGCTGGCGGGGCGTGGCCAGGCCGCTTCACAGCCTGCGGGGCTGCCCAAATGTAATTAAGCAGCAGGTGCAGACCCCAGGGGGAACCATGGGAAGAGTTCCATGACCAAAAAGTATCAGGGAACTGAAGTGCAGAATGTTTACAGGCCTAAGTAACAATTTGCACAACTCCAGAGTTACAATTTTTGCTAGTGTCAGGCGGCTTTGCGGACTGACACTCTGGAAGCTGAGCTGGATCCAAGGCCTGGGGTGGTGCTAGGCTCTTGCTAACTGGTCAAGTTCAGTGGTTAAGGCACCTACTAAGATGTTCATTTGAGAAAGTGACCCAATGAGAGCAGCAACAGTGGGCTGACTCGTTTCCAATAATAGAAGCTAAGGAATGCAAACTCCAGAAATTAAGCACTTGAGTAGGAATAGTAATGATGATGATGATGGTGATGATGATGATAACAATAGCAAATCTTTATTAAAGCACACATTTCCCCAAACACCCTTTATTGAGTCCATTAAAGAAAGCTAGTCTAAGCTAGTCATTTTACAGATGACTTAGCAAAGGCCCAGAGAGGGAAAGTCATTTGCCTGATGTCACACAGCAGGTCAGTGGCTGTATCTTGACTCCGAATTCAGTATTCCATTTACTGTCCAAGAATGCTCTTCTGGAGATTGTAAACTGGTTGAGTTTTTCTTCTACATGTTCTTTTCTTTTTCTGATGCTTTTAGTTTTGTTTTATTTTGTTTTTATTGTGGTAAGAACACTTAACATCTACCTGCTTAAAAAATTTAAGTGCACAAAATCATGTTGTTAACTACAGGCACAGTGCTGTACATCAGACTTCTTATTTGTTTTGTATAACTATCATTTTATACCCTTAAACAGCAACTCCCCTCTCTCCAGCCCCTGGCAAACATGATTTTCTCTCTGTTTCTATGATTTTGACCCTTTTGGATACCTCATTATAAGTGGGATCAGGCATTATTTGTCCTTCTGATACTGGTTTATTTTGCTTAGCATAATGTCCTCCACGTTCATCCATGCTGTCACATATGGAAGGATTTCCTTCTTTTTAAAGGCTGAATAATATTCCATCATAAGTACATACCATATTTTGTTTACCATTCTCCTGTCAATGGACATTTAGCTATGTCTTGTTGTTCAGTTGCTCAGTTGTGTCTGACTCTTTCTGATCCCATGAACTGCAGCACACCAGGTTTCCCTGTCCTCCACCATCTCCTGGAGCTTGCTCAAACTCATGTCCATTGAGTCAATGATGCCATCCAACCATCTCATCCTCTGTCGCCCCCTTTTCCTCCTGCCCTCAATCTTTCCCAGCATCAGGGTCTTTTCCAATAAGTCAGCTCTTTGCATCAAGTGACCAAAGTATTGGCGCTTCGGCTTCAGCATCAGTCCTTCCTTGGCTACTGTAAACAATGCTACAACGAACATGGGAGTACAGATACCTCTGCACAATCCTGCTTTCAATTGTTTTGGATATAAACCTGCAAGTGGGATTGCTGGATCATATGATAGTTCTATTTTTAATTTTTTGAGGAACTTCCATACTGTTTTCCATAACATCTGCACCATTTTAAAGTCCCATCATAGTGTCTGAGGGTTCCAATCTCTGTGGAGAAGGAATTGGCAACCCACTCCAGTATTCTTGTGTGGAGAATCTCATGGACAGAGTAGTGCAGCGGGCTACAGTCCATGGGATCGCAAAGAGTCGGACACGACTGAAGCAACTGAGCATGCATGCATGCATCACGAGCATATTATCTTTCTTTTTTGTTGTTGTTGTTGTTCTTGTTCTTGCTTTAATAATAGCCAGACTAAAGGTGTTAGGTGACAATGTCATTGTGGTGTAGATTTGCATTTCCCTGAGGATTTGTGATACTGAACACCTTTTCATACACCTGTTGGGCATTTGTATCTGTTCAAGTACTTTGTCCATTTTATAATCAGGTCATCAGCTTTTGTGCTGTTGAGCTGCAGGAATTCCTTATATATTTTGGAGATTAACCTCTTATCAGAAAAATGGTTTGCAAGTATTTTCTCTCAATCTGTAGGTTGTCTTTTCACTGTGTTTTTTCTTTGCTGTACAGAAACTTTTTTTGTTGTTTTGACGTAGTCCCACTTGTCTATCTTTTTTTGTTTGCGCTTTTCATGTCATATCTGAGACATTATTGCCTAGGATTTACAGATTCAGTAGAATCCATATTAATCCCTATTTTTACAGAAATATTTCAAAATTCTAACATTCATAGGGAACTACAAAAGACTCCCAGTAGCCAAAGCCATCTTGAGAAAGAAAAACGAGGCTGGAGGCATCATACTTCCTGATTTTGAAATATACTAAATATAAAGCTGTAGTAATTAAAACCAGTATGGTACTGGCATAAGAACAGACATATAGACCAATGGAACAGAATAAAGAGCCTAGAAATAAACCCAAGTATATACAGTCAACTGATCTTTGACAAAGGTGCCAAGAATTCACAATGGAGACGGTTTCTCCATCCATAGTTTCTTCAACAAAAGATGTTGGGAAAACTGGCTGTCCACAGGCAAAAGAATGAAATTGAACCCTTATCTTACACCATACATGAAAATCAACTCAGAATGGATTAAAGATGTAAATATAAGGTCAGAAACTGTAAAACTCCTTGAAGAAAATATGGAAGAAAAGCTTCATGACATTGTTCTAGGCAATGACTTCTTCTCTACATTCTTGCTCTCCAGTACTTTTTTTTTTTTAACTACCAGAACCTACTGGTTCCATGCTTTTGGAGTTCTTTTGGAAAACAGTCACTCTGTTTACTCTCCCACTACCTACTCCTTTACCTTGGGATCACGTTTCCATCCTCTCCATAAATTCCCACATCTGGATGCTGATTTTCTGAATATTATTTTTTTTAATTGACAGAAACACAGCTGGGTCCTGTACAACAGCTGAACAAGATGGGGTCCCTCCCCCTTTCCTCTTTCACTCAGCCATGAGCAGAAGAAAATTCTAGAATTATACTGAGGTGCACCTACCATGTGCCGGGCACTCTACTAAAACAATGCATGAATTTATCCTCACAGTAACTCTATCATATATGCACTATTATTGGTCCCATTTTGCAGTTGGGGATCCTGTAGTTCAGGAAGCTGAAGTGCAGATCCCAAGGTCACACAGCTAGTAAGTGACACCACTAGAATTTGAATCCAGCCAGTCTAACTTTGGTGTCCACACTCTTAACCTTTACAAGATTCCCCCTAGAACATCTGACACACCGCTGCCAGAGTACTTTTCTTAAACTACCGGCAATATTATGTCCCTGCCTACTGCCTCGAGGCATTTGCTGTTCAATACGGAAGTTACTAGACACATGTGGCTATTTAAGTACAACTTTAATTAAAATGAAATAAAATTTAAAACACAGTTCCTTAGTCCCACTAACCACATTTCAAGTGCTCAAAAGCCACATGCTGAAAGTGGCCGCCATATTGACCAGCACAAATAGAGAACATTTGCAGCATTGCAGAAAGTCCGGTGGGACAGCATGGCTCTAGAGACTAAAATCTGAACATGTCTGCATGGCCAGTCACATGTTATGCAATCTGATCTCTACCAACTTTTCAGCACAAAGGCAGAAAAAGAGCAAAAACTGAGAGTGGAGGAAGGCGCAAGAGTCCTCTATGCCACCCCAAGGAAGTGAGGCCCCAGCCTGTAGGACATAAAGGCCTTTTTCCCTAAGAATACAGAGCCAGTGCATGTGGAGACCTCACTCAAACTCATCTCTTTCAGGAAGTCTGACTAAACAGCCAGAGAGGTCAGAAAAGCACGTCACCCTGTTGACTGGGTACTCCCCAGCAGTGACAGGAAGGGTTCCAATGCTTACAGAAAAGAGAGCAATCTCACATTTGGAATGGAATAAGGGACCTATGCTCAAATCCTACAACTGCTACTTATGAGTGTATAATACGGGCACTGCCACATCGTTGAGCTTCTGTTTGCCCCTCTGTAAAACAGAGCCAATAATACCTCCTCTCCAGATTTGTGTGACAGTGAAGATAATGAAGCAAGTGAGATGATGGTCTGAGGAAGGATTTGACCTTTAAACTCCTTCATGTGAATTTAGGGAGTGGCCAGGGTTGAAGGTCATTGAACTACATGATCATTCAGGTCCCTTGGAGCCTTGAACTTTAATACTGGACCCATAGTAAAAAGGTCAGAAGTCACTTTGGGCGAAACCCTTACCTAGGTCCTCACAGCAGGCTGCAGGCGTCACAAGCAGTCAGTGTTGCAGCCGTGAGAGTGAGCACAGATTTCTAAGTGACAGATGCTCCTGGAACCTGCAGCCTAGGACTCTACCACCATGCATTTTTACTGTCCTCAGATTGACTCCGTGGATTTAGACTTTGGATGTTCGTTCAAAGGTTTCTCCTATCCCACAAAATTGCTTAATTTCAAGGAAATGGAAGGCAGATGGAAATAAGAGGCATACAAAGTGAAGACAGCTGAGAGGAGCTGGCAGAGGGAGAAAAAAATGGAAAGGAATTTTCTAACTAATTCAGCTAGCATCCTGTCGCGCCCCAGTAGAATAGCACAGCAAAGGCTGATTTCCCAGCACTGTCGTCCTCCAAAGACCTCTCTGTTTGCCAGTCCTGCACATCAACAACACACAGAGACCTGATGTTCCACTTCGTGGCTAGGAATCCTTCAAGGCCTTGAAGTACTTACTTAGATTACCAAAGAAGTATAAAATTATACTCCACCTGATGCAGCATTATTAATAATATTTTGCTTTATATTGACTCCTTGAAAATCAGAAATTCCTAATGGGTAACTAGGGAAGCAATCTGTTAAACTAGATAATTTGATGAAGCAAGGCACCCCATTCCCAACTGTATAAACCAAAATTGGCAGGATTCTGGGTGTTTGTAATTCTTATCTTACAACCAGAGGAAAAGAACCAAGTGGGGATCAGGAGCTCTCACTTCACAAACAAATGTCATAGCTCCAAAAGGGCTCCAAGGGCAAACCTATCATCACTGCCTGGATCATCAGTCAAAGTCATACTCCTGTTGTTGTTGTCGTTTAGTCACTAAGCTGTGTCCGACTCTTTGCAACCCACAGACTGCAGTCCGCCAGGCTCCTCTGTCCATGAGATTTCCCAGGCAAGAATACTAGAGTGGGAGTGGGTTGCCATTTCTTCCTCCAGGGGATCTTCCCAACCCAGGGATTGAACCCGCATCTCCTGCATTCAGGCAGATTCTTTACCACTGCGCCACCAGGGAAGCAGCCACACTCCTGAGTCACCCTCAAAAAGACACTCCAAGGTTTTGGACACCAAAAGCAAAACAAATCCTGCAGACCTTTCTTCTTTCTACTATATTCTCACCTTATTCCTTATTCAACTGTTGGTCCTAAACTGTACAGAAAACATTTCATCTTTGTGGTGCTTCAGGGTTTGGCTATCGAACCAGTTCTATGGCAGAAAGCCAAATTAATACACTTACCTTTTCTTTATTATAAATAAAGTGGCTGAGGATTAGTTAATCGAAATTCTCAGGGAATGGACTGTTCTAATTAATAGAATCTTCTGATGAAGTGTTTGGCTGAAATTAAAAGGATGTCGAAACAATCCATTTAGTTTGGTCTATTTTTGGCAAATTTTTATGAAATGCTCTGCTTTCGTGTACTTGCCTTAAAGATATTATTGAATCTTTGTTTGGTATTTGGGGCTCTTGCAGGGCTTTGGGGTTATCATTTTGTACATCTGTTCTCAATGTCCAGGAGGAGAAATGAAGATAGATACAGCCACAGCACAGACTGAGCTCAGGACAGAGCTCTGATGAAATTTCCAGTTTCAAAGGTTTATCATGTATTGCCTCTTTTTGAGTCAAGGGCATGGGGTCAGAAAAATCCAGTTAATTTAAGGTTCTGGTTAAACAAAATTAATGTAATAATACTTTGACCCTTTCCATAGATTTTCACACCTGATCACATTTGCTGTCCATTACACTCTTGAGAAGCTGGTTCCTCATGTTATATACTGAGATCTAGAGAGACTAAGATTAGTAGATCAAGCATCTAAAGTCTCATTCAAGTGTTCCTTTCAGTGTTCACATCACACTGTGATATCCACATTAATTATACTTTTACTATATTTGAATTGACTTCCTACAAATCAGGCCACACAAGGCTCAACTAATCCCACCATAGTTGGAGAAATATCTGATTGTGTGCTCAGCACTCAAAACAGCTTAGGTGAAAGTCATGGCTAAGAAAATAGTTGCTATGATAATAGTGTCCTTAAGCATCCCAGTTGAGAGATATTTATTTGGCATAATATGGTCTTGGCATACTAAACACTATTTGCATCTTTGTGTGGAGGACACTTCACTTGTCTGTAGTATTTCTGTCTGTGGGGATACATCTTTGAAAAGGTATTGGTGTCTCCAAGGATACACTGCTTGACTTCTGAGTGGTCAAAGAATGCTAATATTTGAAAAGAAAGGGGAATGTATGATATAAGATTCCTTGTATGTCCTTTAAGTAATAAATCATCTCCACTGATCTTTGTAGGAATCTTATGAAGTTGGTTGAGCAGATATCATGGTCCCATTTCACAGAGTAGGTCCTGAGGTTGAGCTAGGTCATCATGGTACCCTAATCCTGGTTGAACATACCTTTCTCCTATGGTGCTCACCAAAGCTCACTTAGCCTCAGAATGCCCTTGGAGTTTGTTACAAGTACAGCTTTTCCAGCTCCATCCCAAACATACTGAATCAGAATTTCCAGGGATGAGACTCGATATGAAGATATATCAATCGACTGATTGATCAATTTGTAAAACTGCCTGGCCTATTATTACTGAAAATGAAGAATTTAAGACACGAGAGAATGGCAGATGCTAGAGCAACAATTTCATAATCATAACTCTGAGATCGGCACCATCTCTTGTTGGAGGTGGAGTGGGAATGGAGATACACAACAAGCACCAGACACCGCCTGGCCTGGGAGAGTTTATAAGGTAGTTTGTTCCTAGGTCAATGGTTCTCGAACTCTAACAAGCATCAGAATCATCTGAATGGCTTGTTAAAACACCAATTACTGGTTCCCAGCCCGAGTTTCTGCTTCAATAGGTCTATATCGACCAAGAATCTGCATTTTTAACAAGTTCCCAGGTGACACTGGATGCTTCTAAGTCCGAGGATTACACTTTGGGTACTCCAGCCCCTTGGAGAAGGGAATGGCAACCCACTCCAGTATTCATGCCTGGAAAATTCCATGGACAAAGGAGACTGGTGGGCTACAGTGCATGGGATCGCAAAGAGTTGGACACAACTGAGCAACTACACCCCTAGACCCGGCATCCTTTTAAATCTTATGGCTGCCTTAGGATTTAAAAGAGATATTTCAGAATAGATCCATGAGAGAAAAATAGAACACAAGGAAACAAAATTCCCTGTGGTGTACTATTGCCTCCCGGGTGTCCTCGTGTTCCTTCACCTACCAACACAGGGCCACATGTTTCACGCCCTTCAGTCACAGTGAGAAATCTCCCTGACCCTTGGAAAACAGTCCCATGTTCTTAACCACAAATGTACTGGACAGCACCATTTCAAGTGGAAGCATTTGCTTCCTTCATGGTCTGTTTTCTGAAGAAATATTGGGTTGGCCAAAAATTTCTTTCAGGTTTTTCCATAATATGTTACAGAAAAACCCAGATGAACTTTTTGACTAACCCAATAGAAACGCCCTCTGCTTTGGAGTCCAGAAGGAGGTGGCAAAGAGAATCATCTCTCCCCACTGGCTAAGACAGTGCTTCTCAAAGCCTAGTCCCCAAATCGACAGTGGCAGAATTGCCAGGGGTATTAAGGATAGAAATCACAGGACCCACTGCAGACCTATGGATCAGAATTTCCGGAAGTGAGACCTGGGGATGTGGAGTCTTAAAGTACCCCAGGTTATTGGCATTTCTGATGCATACTAAAGTTGGAGAAGCCCTAGGGAAAGGATTTACCCAATATCAGGTTTGGGCAACCCACTCCAGTATTCTTGCCTGGAGAATCCCATGGACAGAGGAGCCTGGCGGGCTACAGTCCATGGAGTTGCAAAGAGTCGGACACGACTGAAGCGACTTAGCATGCACACACACACGCACAGGTTTGGATAAGGACCCTTAGGAAAGTCTCATTTCCCTGAACTGAATGAACATCTCTACCCCTTTCCCGTACTTACATGTCCCATAAGAAACCACTTGAGACACCAGCCCCTCCTTCCCTCACCTTTCCACATGGCTAGGCCCTCCCCCACAAACCCATATGAATCTATTTGCCTGGGACATGTCTCAGGTAGCTAAGGCACACACACACCCAAGTCTGACAAATTCCACTGAGTGAGGAAAAGATTCTTTTATTTTTTAAAAAAGATGCTTTTATTTGATGTTTCTACCTTCCCTCTCTTTAAATTTTTATCTCTCCTGCTTTTTTATGACACGTTCTGGAGATGTTTCAAAGCCATTTATATTCCATAGTGACTTTAGTCTTGTTAATGTTCTGAGAAATGCCATAGCTTATATTGCAATGATGCAATAAGTTACGAGAGAAAACAAGAGTGAGGGTGAGAGAGAGAGAGAGGAAAGTGGGGAGGAAAATAACTGAGAGCAACGTTGATTAGAAAGATAGTCAGACACAGGGGTTGGAACTCTTCTCCGCAGCACTAAAATACTGTCAGCCTCATTACTTGGCATACACCTCTTCCTATCTTTCTAGAACGGGGAAGACTTGGAAGTTTAGGGATGAAATGCAATCCCTTTCATTTGCTTTGGCAGCTATAAGTCTGCCAGTGTTTTTGCTTTTTGGTTCATTTTCAAGTTAGAGGAAGTATATCTTTTGTGTCTCCTGGGCTAGTCACTGTGTAACGTGTTTTTTTTCATTATGGTTTTCTGAAGATAGGTCCACATAAAGTGGATTAACTAATGAAGGTGGGAAAACACCCTGGGGACATAGGTTGCTAGGACACAGAGACCATACAACCAGACAAATGAGTCCTTTGTATGGGAGGGGGCACCGCCCATGTGCAGTTCATCAATGCTCATCTGTAACAAAGTTTCTAAATCCTGTTTCTCTTGCTCCTTCTCCTCAGAGTGTGTGTGTGTGTGTGTGTGTGTGTGTGTGTACAAAAGAGAGTAAATGTTTGGGGGGAAATGTGTGTGTGTGTGTGTGTGTGTGTGTGTGTGTGTGTGTGTACAAAAGAGAGTAAATGTTTGGGGGGAAATGTATGTGCTTTAGACATCATAATCATGTTATCAATTTATTTAGCATAGTAACTTGACAATTCTGCAGAGAATCATATGCAGTGCTTTTTTTTTGCATTACTTTTCAGAATTTTGCAAATGTTATTGACAACTAAATAAAATCTGTGAAAGAAATAAAGCGTCATCCCCCCAATAGTTCGAAATAGAGTCAGGTCTTTTAAAAGTGACCACTTCCAACATGGGGTCGATGGACACCCACAGTCTTTCTCTGGCCCCGAACGTGTCCTTTGACGTCCCAGCCACAACTATCAAAACTCAGTTGTTGGAATGGAAGGAGTCACCCTTTGAGGCTAACACACTGGAGAACTATAAGTTAAAGGTTTAACACATAGACATTTATTTGATTCTCTCACTTCTCAAGTGCTTCCCTGGTGGTTCAGTGGTAAAGAATTCGCCTGCCAATTCAGGCAACCTGGGTTCAATCCCTGGATTGAAAAGATCCCTAGGAGAAAGAAATGGCAACCTACTTCTGTATTCTTGCCTGGGAATTCCCATGGACAGAAGGAGCCTGATGGACTATAATCCATCGGGTCACAAAGAGTCGAAAATGACTTAGCAACTAAACAAAAACAATCACTTCTCAAGGCCCTGAGGAAATAGGACATGGAACAGGTTAAGCCTTGGTTCTATTGGCCGTAGTGGCGAGAGGTCAGAAAAGGCCTTAAGCTGGCTACACTGGCATAGCAGGCCAACCTGGGCGAAGTGCCCTGATGAGGCACATTGAATAGCCAGGAACTCACTTGAAGGTCCCAGAAGCCTGGTGGTAAGGACATATAAATCTATTAGGATCATACTAGGCTACAAGTAACAAAATTCGATCAGTGGTTTAAACAAATAGGGATTTTAAAAATATGTAACAGAAGCCTCCAAGTAGGTGGTTGTAGATATCAGTTCTACTGCCCAAGAATGCCATCAAAGATCTAAGCTTTCTCTTCTGCCTCACCATTCTTAGCATTTTGCCTTTCACCTTCATGATTATTACCTCGTGGTCACAAGATGGCTGTGACAGCAGTGCTCCGAAGAGGCAGGAAGATGAGGAAAGAGCAGTACCACCACGTCCATCACCTTTTTATCAGGAAAACAAAATCTTTGCCAGACACCCCCAATAGACTTCCATTTAAATCTTGTTGGCCAGAACTATGTTACGTGCCCCACCTACCCAACACCAGTTGTAAGGGAAACTGGGAAAGGGAGTCTTTAGCTGGGCATGTTGCCACCTTAAACAAAACCAGGATTATGCTAGCAAAGAAGAGAGAAATTGATCTTGGGTAGACAACAAACAGTGCCTGCCAAAGACCAAAGGGGAGCTTTGGCTCCTCTCCTTCAGCTCAGCCAATATTCACAGGGCACCTAGTAGGTGCCAGATACTGTGCCATGTGCTTTGACATCTGGCTTTTGCCCCAGGCTATCCAGAATTCAAAGAATGAAGCCTCTTCACAAGGGTAAATGACCGAAGTGAACATCTAGCTGTGTGTCAAGTTTTATTTTGTTCCCAGCCACCACGCTGCACTGAGCTTTGAGAGTGTAATTTCATCTAATCTTTCAGATACTTTGGGGCAGGGATTCGAACATCAGCTAACATACTCCAGATAGGGACCTTCACAAAGAAAGGGCTTTGAATTTTAGCTATCAGGGTCATTTTTTTAAAGCTGTGCATCAGAGTTATTTTATGCATGCAAATCCCTTTCTGCTTTTTAATTGGATTTGTGCCTGGATGTACTGCAAATTGCTTTTGAAGATGGACTGCCGAATAGGTTCCAACTATGGACCGCAGTATGACACAGGCACCTTAGGTGCCAACTCGCCTCCCTACATTTATCTACCCAGCCTCCAATTTCATCCTGCTTGCTGCTGACTGGTCAGTACAAAGGACTTCTTGTAACCTGAAAACAAGCTCTGAACACCTCTGCCCCTCAAAAAAAGGAAAGGCGAAATAATTAAGAGCTCTAGAATGATTTCAATTAAGGGTTTGTTCCTGGGGATTCTCTCCACGAAAAAAGATGAATAAACAACTCTCAGGGAAGAAAGGATCTTTGCTGCTTTGATGCGGATGGAGCCAACCAGATAATCTGTACACTTTGAAACCCAAGCTCAGCATTTGTTTTTAGTAATGGCAGAAAGGAAAGGGACTTTGGGGAAGTCTGGGAGTGGCCAGTAACATCACATTGCATAGACTCTACAAAGTCAACCTTCCTGCAAGTTGACAAAACTACCCACCGGATGTGATTTGAAAAAGAACTTCTTGCCCACAGATTTTATTCTCCATGGTCTATTGAGGTGAAAATCCCATTAATGTTGTTTCTTAAGAACCTCCTGGTGGTGGGTGCCTTCCATTTTCAGGGAAGGATAACATGTTACCTGGGATTAGTTTATCTGATTGGCCCACTGTCACATAGATGAGATCAGGGCTCCAAAGTTAAGGCACATAAAATGGGCACGTTTTTCTTTTGAGGAATAGCAAAGAAATGGTTTATAATTTTGGGCCCAGGCAGAACTCACTGTAGTGTTAGGAAGAAGTCTAGGCAAGAAAGAACAGGGGGCCACAGGACTCCTGGGGAGAGATGGTGCTGAGAGGGAAGCCAGAGGGTAACAGGGCCCTGGAATGAGGAGACAGTCCTGACACTTGCCCTTGTGAAGTTTCTGTTTGAATCAGAACTGTATATCCATACTGGGTTCTTCCGGCCATTTCTTTCATTGTTGAAGTATCATTGTTTTATAATGCTATGTTACTTTCTGCTGTACAATGACGTGAATCAGCTATATGTATACATATATCCCCTCCCTCTTGAGCCTCCCTCCTATCTCCCCCCCAACCCCACCCCTCTAGGTCATCACAGAGGCCAAGCTAATCTCCATATGCTATAGAGCAGCTTTCCACTAGCTATTTATTTTACACATGATAATGTATACATGTCAGTCCCAATCTCCCAGTTCATCACACCCTCCCCTTCCCCGCTGTATCCTCATGTCCATTCTCTACGTCTGCATCTCTTTTTCTGCCTTGCAAATGGGTTCATCTTAAGTGAAGCGGAGTATAACAAAGTGACCAGTGCAGTGTCTTATTTTACTTATAGAAAGTATCTAATAAATCCAAACCATGAAAGATTGCATAAATAAGTTTGGGGGTGGGGTGGGATATGGCTGATAGAAGGGCAGAAGCTCAGTGGAATAAATACCAGTATTCATTCCTAATCTGTGCATCTCCTATGCGTTGCTTGACCAGAACTGGTATGAAATCCACCCAACATAACATCTTCAGGGATGTTATGAAATAGAGGGACTGAAATTGGTGGATGTAGAGGGTGATGGTAACTTGGGGAGTATGATAAATAGGATGGGCTTCCATTGTAGCTCAGACGGTAAAGAATCTGCCTGCAATGCAGAAGACCCAGGTTCGATTCCTAGGTTGGCAAGATCCCCTGGAGAAGGAAATGGCAACCCACTCCAGTATTCTTGCCTGGAGAATCCCATGGACGGAGGATCCTGGCAGGCTACAGTCCATGGGGTTGCAAGAGTCAGACAAAACTTAGCGACTAAACTACCACCAGGGAAAGGGACATAGGAAGGAGAATAAAAGAAGCAGTTGAGTGTAGAAGCAAAAGAGAGAAGGGATGTCCATAGGAAGAGGGATGATATAGAAAGAAGACATTGGATATTAAAATAATAGTGACAATAGAGCTAATAATAGCAAACACCTATATAAGGTCTGCTGTGTACCAAGGTGAATTGGAAGCATCTCACATGCTGCTGCTGCTAAGATGCTTCAGTCATGTCAGACTCTGTGCGACCCCATGGACTGTAGCCTACCAGACTCCTTCATCCATGGGACTCTTCAGGCAAGAATACTGGAGTGGGTTGCCATTTCCTTCTCCAACCTCCTTAAATTTTCTCAATGATTTTATGAAGCAGATTTATTATTATTATGACTAACATCCCATTTTACAGACTAAGAAATGGAGGCACAGAGAGTTCAAGTCCAAATTTGATATTTTAAAAGAAAAGACAAGTGATAAAGAGACTGAGTCCTAATATCATTTGATCTCTAGATTTTGCGGTTACAAACTTCCCTGGTGGTCCAGGGGTTAAGATTCTGCCTTTTGGTGCGGGTGGTGTGGAAGCTAAGGTCCTACTACTTCCTGGTAAGGAAGCTAAGGTCCCACATGCTATGGGGTGTGGCCAAAAATTTGGGCTTCCTAGACAGTGCTAGTGGTAAAGAACCCGGCTGCCAATGCAGGAGACGCAGGTTCTATCCCTGGGTTGGGAAGATCCCCTGGAGGCGGGCATGGCAACCCACTCCAGTATTCTTGCCTGGAGAGTCCCATGGACAGAGGAGCCTGGCGGGCTACAGTCCATAAGGTTGCAGAAAGTCAGACATGACTGAAACGATTTAGCATGATTAGCAAGCCAATAATGCCCTTTTTTAAGAAGTAAGTTTAAGTCAGGTTTCTGTCCCTTGTAGCCAAAGATTCCTGATTTAAAAAAAGAAAACCCAACATCTATTAACTGTTTTTAATGGAGAGGAGACTGGCTTAAGTGCTTTATAGGAACCATTTTATTTAATCCTGACAACCCAATGCATTAAGTACAGTTATCACAATCCCTACTTTAAAAATGACGAAACTGAAGCACAGAGAGGTGGAATAACTTACCCAGAGTCATGCAGCTGACAGGTAGCAGTGAAGTGAAGTCGTGTCCAACTTTGCAAGCCCATGGACTGTAGCCTACCAGGCTTCTCTGTCCATGGGATTTTCCAGGCAAGAGTACTAGAGTGGGTTGCCATTTCCATCTCCAGGGGATCTTCCCGACCCAGGGATCGAACCTGGGTCTCCCATATTGTAGGCAGATGCTTTACCCTCTGAGCCACCAGGGAAAGATCTGGTAGCAGAGCTGGGCAATAAACTTATGCAGTCAGGCTTCAGAGTCTTCTCGTAACAACTACACCAATCTCTGGTAGACAGACAGACAGAAGAAGAGACTGTCGCCAATCAGCAATGAACAGCAGAAACTGAGGGTAGCTGAATTCCAAGTGCCCCTTTAATCACTAACCTGATAAAGTTATAGACACCCTTTCATACTTCCAAGAAATCAGCCCCTACCCAGATGAGCAAGTGTTTGGAGGCTCCTTAATCTTAGGAAACTGTCATTTCTGATGACTTGAAACCTTGACTCTCCAGTGAGGAGTCCCTGAGCACTAATAGAAGTTAGCTCTAGAATTTTCTATGCCCAAAGAGTCTCCCTTTGAGAGAGGGAAGAAGCCATGATGAAGGCATGCATCTCTGTAGTAATGGGTTATAATATTTTCTGGAACAGGAGACCAGTAGCATCACATCCTGGGAAGTACCATCCTAAGGTTCATGAGCCAGCATCCACTGAGCAAAGCCTGTCTCTGTTCTTGCATGCCTGCAGCTTCTCATTACCATGGAGTCTAGCATCATCCTTAGGGCTTCTGGTCAATCCCTATGAGCATTCCTTCTTCTACAAGGATCTTATATACAATTAACTACTGTAGCCTCACTGCTGAAGGAATTGTGTGTATGTTTTTGGTGACTTTGTTGTTTTATTTTCAGTGTACATGAAAGCTTGTCTTTTGGGAATAAATATCAGCCAAAGAATGATAGCCTATCCAATTGGGATTCAAACAGTTAAAGATTATAAATGCCTTTCATTGTGTTTATAACTGTTAGGAGACTTCCTTGTTAATTTCCAGCTGATTTATATTTTGGTCTCTATTTCTGCATCGACACCATAAAAATGCTATGTTAAATAATTTTATGTTAAAAACAAAACTGGAACTTAATCTTCACTTAAGAGGCAAACAATAATTTTTATCAGCCTTTGCGAATGGGCCTTGCTTCCCATTCATTAAATGTCTATAAATGTTTGCTAGTTCTTAGGGGTTGGATGATTAAAGGGATAGGAGAGACATGAATTTTAAAAAATCAATCACTGTTTGTAGCTCTATTCCAAAATATATCCTTCATGGCACGGTAGATCTTTCTCCATGAGACTAGTTAATAACAAGCATTTTGCATATTTTATAATTATGTGCACTGCCAGCAGAGTGTAGTCGGATTTATTATACATTTGAGTCCCCAGAATCAGAGCCGTGCCTCACAGCACCTAACATAACAAATGGCATGGAGGGGTGCTTTATATCGCAGGATGCTGAGTTGGATATTTAAATAGCATACCCAGGAAGTGTTCTGAGTTATAGTCACCCCGCAAGAGGAGCACCATCCAAAGGACATTATGATTTAAGCGTCATGCTTCAAAGCTGGAGCCAGATGCTCACTGAGTCAGAATTAGGATCTATAAGAAAGGGAACGAATAATTGTTCCCATAAAACCCTAGTTGGCTAAGGAGCAGACTGATGAGAAACATTTGTTAGTTCTGGTTGGGTTTTGGGCACACTCCAGTTTTTAGACGTAAGAGGCAATTCATGCACAGACACACGTAAGGCTCATGTTACTTTTTTTTTTTTTTGATCAAGGACACAGTTGGTGGAAGCTTGGGAGAAGACTCAATTTCTTAAACATCTTTTCTATCTCTGTCCTTTAAAGTGTTGGAATGTGTAATTAAAATAAACTATATGTGGGGAAAGACTCCTTCTCTAGCATAAAAGGATATTCTATAAGTGAAACAGTATTTCTCCCATTCCTACCTTGGAATAAAGAGAGAATGATCCTTGGTTTTCCACCACATGTGTAGGTAGTTTGAAGGACAATTTTTGATGCAAATGGATGCACAATAATTGCTTATATACCACCTTGACTTTTTATGCCACTTCTGCCTGGCCATGGATTATCCTCAAGTTCATTTGAGTTATTCTGGAACATCTCACAGAAAAAGTCAAATGAGCTTGTTGGTCAATCCAGTAATATCTATGGATCTGACCACCAAGACTGCTATGATTAACTCTACTTGGTGGGCTTGGAGACGTGGGCGACTTACCCAAGGTCTCACACTAGATCAATGTAGAAAGCAGACTAGATCGCAGGTCTCCTGACTTCCAGCCCAATGTTCTTACTACTGAACTATGTTCTCCATAGCCTGTGCTGCCCCTAGTTAGTTTACTTTGTGAAATTTATGTAAATAAAGGTCTTGGCTGTTGTTTTCTTTCCCTGTGCTCATGAATGGGTTCATCTCCCCACTCCTGTTCCCAGCACCCTCCCATCTTCCAACCCACCTCTACACACCATTTAAAAGTCTGTGTTTCCTGCTACTATGCAAGAGGGTAGAACATTCAGGGACTTGAGATAAAACTGGGACTTTAGATAAAATTACACTGTGTTCCCTCCAAAATTACTTTGACATAAACAATTACTCCAATAATAAAAGGTGGAAAATACAGTATTAAACGCAATCAGTGAATCTAGATGATCTTAATTGGCATCACTAATTCTTGCATACAAATAAATATTTATACTACCTCCCTTCCAAATTTCAATTTGGACATGCAAAGCCCACTTAGTTCACTGGAGTAGAAAGCAGAAGCCTTTACCAAAGTTGACAATCCACATGGCAATATATAGCCTATGCCTTAAACTCATCTTTATATTGTCTACAGTAACTATTTGTACAAACCTTGGCATGTAGTCGGGTTTTTAATGTGGGCTTCTTAACTGAATGGCTGTTCATGACCAGCTTCACATTTCCCTATTACTTTTTATTCCACAAGAATAAAATGCTTGATTTCACCTTATATTGTGATAGGTAAGTCTTTATATACCTCAGTTTATTAAATGGATTCAAGCATGCCTCTACTAAAACATAGCAATTATGGAGAAGACCCTAAAGATAGTATGCCCTACAGCCTTGTTACTTAAAGTTTGATTCACAGACCAGAAGCCTCAGCACTCTCTGAGAGCATGTCAGAAATGTAGAGTCCACTACAGACCTATGGAATCAGAATCCACATTTACAAGATTCTAATGAGATTCACCTGCACAAGAAAGCTTGGGCAACGCTGTGCTAGGGGAACAGTTGTTGGCCCTGTCACACCACACACCAATAGTCACACTGCATATTCCAGTCCACAAACACTTCTTGAGCCCTTCTGGACTTATTAGGCTCTATTGAGGATATATAAGAAGGAAAAGACACAATCTTTTCTGAGGACAATATATAATCTAGTCCGAAATTGTGTGCTTTATGTTGCAATAATGCATAGGGAAGTTCAGGTGGGTTGGGTGATTTAGGGAAGCTTTTTGGAAATGGAGTTTTTCACAGGTTACCAGGCAATGTTTGGAGTGGTAGGGGAAACTGGTAACAAGAGCTAATGTTTATCAAGTGCTTCTCTTTGTCAGTCTTAGGTTTCACTTTCTAACATACTGGGTTGGAACTTTTTGGCCAACCCAATATTATCCCACTTATTCTTACATTAGGGCTTCCCAGATGGCTCAGATGGTAAAGAATCTGCCTGCAATGCAGGAGACCCAGGTTTGATCCCTGAGTGGGGAAGATCCCCTGGAGGAAGAAATGGCAAATCACCCCAGTACTCTTGCCTGGGAAATCCCATGGACAGAAGAGCCTGGTGGGCTACAGTCCATGGGGTCGCAAAGAGGCAGACATGACTGAGCGACTGAGCACTCACACACGCATCCTTACATTAACTTAGTGAGTTAGGTATAGTGTAGTATCTGAGTACCACGAGCTCTGAAATCAGACACTCTGGGTTTGAATCCTGCCTTTACTATCTACTAGCTGTATAATCACAGGCAGATGTTTAAACTGTGCCTTAATTTCCTTCCCTATAAAATGGAGATAATGGTAGTACCTACCTGTGAGGAGTGCACGCATGCTAAATTGCTCTGTCGTGTCCAACTCTTTGTGACCCCATGGACTGAAGCCCACCAGGCTTCTCTGTCCATGGGATTCTCCAGGTAAGAATACTGGAGTGGGATGCCATGCCCAACTCCAGGGGGCCTTCCCAATCCAGGCATTGGCAGGCAGGTTCTTTACCACTAGCGTCACCTGAGGAAGCGCCATGAAGAGTGAAGGAGTAGATATATATGAAACACTTAGAACAATAACTAGCACATAGTAACCATCCAATACACGTCAGATATTATTATTTCCATTTTATGGATGGGGAGACAAGGTCACAGAGAAATTAAATAACTTTTCCAAAGTCCCACAGCTTATAAGTGATAGAGCTAGAACTGGCACACTGCTTTGTATTTGTATTAGAAAGAGAACACTCTTTGTAAAGAATCCACCTTCATAACTCTGTTACATACCTTTAAATGTTCCCCTAGAGGGAGAAGAAGAAAACTATCCTAAACCCAAACTTCTGAAATGACCTGTGAACCAAATCCTGCTGTGGATGCTGGGCCTATGCAATAATTAGACAGTTAGCTGGAAATGTTTTTTGTGATGTCTTCATATAAGTGTTCAAGCAAATGTCACTGTTGGAAACGAAGTTCATAAAAACTTTTGGGTTTTGACAACTGGGTATGGCTTTACCCAACAATTCATACTCTTCTGCCTGGATAACTTTATAACCAGTTACAGGAGCTTCCTAGATAGCTGCCAAGACTATGGGTACAGGCTGTCCCCAAGGCCCAGAATCAAGGTATTGGGCTCTGATGAGCACATGTCATAATTAACAGGGTTTCTGTATAAACCACACCTTGAAAAGACAGATTAAAAATGTTCAGGATGGTTTGGAATCATATTTTAGTCATGGAATCAGATGTCACTAGACTAGAGAATAGATTTTGGCTCTTTTTAACCTAGGTTCTTGCTCAGAGAAGATGAATGTGATCTTAAAATTTGGGTAAGCTCTCTTCTCTATGACCTTGAGTCAATCAGTAGCCTTCTTTGGACCTTGGCTTCCATGTTTGTGAAAGAAGACTGATTGAATGGTCTTTAAGTTCTTTTCTCCCACAATATATTCTTCACAGTTTTGAAAGTATCTTTCATCCACACCCATTTTCTCCTCCTCAGTCTCTAGTGAGGTAGAAAGAGCACAGGCTTTGAAACCAGTCCTAGGATTGCCTTCTTGCTCCCCCAACACTTAGAAGCTGGGTGATGTTGGCCAAAACATGTTCCTCTCTGGGGCCTTGATTTCTTCTTAGATATAATAATATTGCTAGCAACACCAGCCAAACATGTTCTAATACTGACATCTTTTCCTGTAAATCAGAAGTTTCCACTGAGGAGCTTTAATCTTTTGAAAAGGTCAGAGAAAGGCTAGTGGAGTAGCTATTTCAAAGGTAATGGCTTTCCCCTTGGCAATTCCATCCTCTGTCTAAACCTAAAAGGACAAATGTCCAATATCACACACCTGGGATTTCTCTCTGATGGCCTGGGTGCCCAGGGACTGTTTTCAATTCCACTTTTCAAGCATAAAATTTCTACAGCCAACCCTTCACTATTTTGTCACCTTTGAAGGATCTCCTCTTACTCTCAAGGACTGCTAGAGAATTCCTTTAAACTCCAATTAATCATTGGAGAAGGAAATGGCAACCCATGCTAGTACTCTTGCCTGGAAAATGCCATGGACAGAGGAGCCTGGTTGGCTACAGTCCATGGGGTTGCTAAGAGTTGGACACGACTGAGCGACTTCACTTTCACTTTTCACTTTCATGCATTGGAGAAGGAAATGGCAACCCACTCCAGTATTCTTGCTTGGGGAATCCCAAGGATGGAGGAGCCTGGTGGGCTGCCGTCTATGGGGTCGCACAGAGTCGGACACGACTGAAGCGATGCAGCAGCCAATTAATCATGGTGCATTGAGATTTTATTCAGATATGCACTGTGGCACCTTGAAAGAAAGGGAGGCTGCGGGATCCAGCAAGGGTGGGTCCAGGCTCCTGACCAATCACTTGGGAAGCACAGTTACTCAGGAGTAACTGGCAGGACCCCAGTTTGTCACTTGACCAATGATGATGTGTGCATCATCAAATCACTTACTTGTTTCCAGAGAAGCAATTTGGTCCAGATAGGAAAGCTTCATTCTCCCTAGTCAGAGACTATTCAGAGAAATAAAAGGACACTTCCAAGTAGCTTTTGTTATCATGGTTTGGGTGACAATGTGCTGTAATACGGGAAAATATATTAAGTTGAATTAAATTGTATGATTTACCCACTGGCACATCTGCTGGGAACAGTCTGTCATCATTTATGAGAGTCACATGCCTTACTATTGAAACATTTTAAGGAAACGTGTATCTGGGAAGACATTATGGCTAAAAGATCCGTCTCTTTCCCTGAAATTCCATCCATGCTTAATGCTTTGCATGACTGATTTCAGGCAGAGTCCATACTGATCTAGTGACACTCTCTGCAATAAGGCCATAGCTCTTTGGACCCACAACCTTGACCACTGTACCCCAACTTCTAACTGCCAGGCCCCAGGAGCAGTCTGACTTGCTTCAGCACTTCCTTTGCAGGGAGACTCTCCCATAACCCCAGAGGCCTCAGTTTTAGTGCTAAGCCCAAGGAGAATCCAATGGATGCATACCATGTATCTGCCCTCATTTCAGGTTCCAAAATAACATCTAGCTGTCTTCTGATAGGAAAATCAGATCAGGGTCTGATGGGTCAGAATCTTCAAATAGCCAGAATTTCTGCCCAGAGTTTTTAGGAAAGAGACAAGTAATTTGAAAAAAAGAAGAAGAAGAAGAAGAAGAAGAAGGGGGAGGGGAGGGTATGGAATGAATTGGGAGATTGCAATTGACATATATATACCAGTGATCCTATGTATAAAATAGATAACTATTGAGAATCTACTGTATAGCTCAGAGAATCCCCCTCTCATTCTGTGACAACCTAAATGGGAAGGAAATCCAAAAAAGAGAAGATATATGTATACCTATAACTAACACATTTTGCTGATGATAGAAACTAACACAGCATTGTAAAGTAATTGTACTTCAATGAACATTTTTTAAAAAGAGTAGGTGATATTAGAGATTTAGTAAAAGTTACAATTTCCTTGGGCTGCTCCAGGGTCAGCACACATTTGGCGAACTGCTTCTATCTTTCAACATCCCCATTCCTAGGGCAATGAATATCTATGTCCAGAATGATGACCTCAGATACTGCAAAATCCTTTGACACCAAGAAAGATTCTACAGTATTCACTTGGTTATATTTATTAAAGAAGAGTGGGTTTACAGGCATTTGAGACATTTCAGTAGCATTTCAATAACAGCAACAAGGACTTTCCATCAAGCACTTGAGTACCCAGAAAATTCCATACACATTACTGGAAGACACTTTTCCCCTCCCCCTCCTCTACAATTCTTTGAGCATGATGCCACATTTTCCTCCAGCCCTTAGTGTGTGCCTCTGGAAAATAAAAAGCTTAGATTAGATATCTAAAATTGCTTCCCATTCTGATGCTCCGAGATTATGTCATCTCTGTGATTTTTTGCATGGCCTTGACATTTTCGGCATTAGGGGTAATTCTAGCAGGGCCTACCTCCAAGGAAAATAGTTCCTCTGAGGGTCCCAGTCTCACTCACTGACTCTCAAGTACCAACGGTGAGGGAGACAGGCTGAGGACTCTTGGCCCAAGTTGACCAAGGGCAGAGGTTTTCCTGATCCCATCTGTGGAAGTCAGTCAGAGTCACTTTGATGGCTGATGAGGCCAACTACCATGTCAGAACAAAAATCTATCTGACAAGCACAGAAATATTAATGACAGAATTAAATCAAGGAAAATTTGGCAACTGCTTCCAAGAGGGTATACTGGCCTAGAGCTAGTTTGAAATTAAGTTTGTATTATTAATTGAAAAGCAAGAAGAGACTCTTGGAATAAATCAGATAAAATAAATAAAGAGAAGATTTTACTTACTGTCAATAATGCCACAGGCAATCTTGGGATTTGGTGGCAGTCTTAACAAAAAATGCCTTATCTTCTTCAGATTTTCTCTGCTTACTCTCAGCAGGTTCAAAATGCATATCTGGTCCTCTCTTCCCTAAATGGTGATAATATAAAGCTTCAATGACAAAAAAAAAAGAGAACCTTGAAAGTTCTAGAATATTAAATATTTCTGAGGACATAACTCAGTCCCCAAATAAATCTGGCACCTGGTACTTCCTCCCATAAGAAAAACTTGCTCTTAGAAGCTTGCCTACACCACAGTCAGCAAACTTGGGATTTAGGCTTCTGGGATTTCGGCTTCTATGAAAAACTGTGTTTCAAATGAAGTTTATACCTGATGACCTACTTTTGAACTCACACCCACCCAAACACAGAGTAAAACTCTGTTGCCAATTCTGACTACTGGAGAGTGACTTGTTCCAGTTACTGAAGAGTGTGTGATGCCAAGACTTAGAAACTAAGAAAACAGAGCAAAAAATAAACAAGACCAAGAAATCAGAAAAAATGATCGCATGAGTACCACATTGCCTGTACAAGATCTATATCCCAACATAAAGATTTTCTATACAGATCCAAAAGACACTTCTCATACCAAGAATAAACACTTTGATAGTCTTGTCTCCTGTGTCACTCTTGTCCAATGAGAAGGGGTGGTTATCTACAATACCAATACTGCTTTGGAGTATGACTATTAGCATCCATTTTTAATTACTGTTTTCCCCAAATGTCAAACGTCTTCTATTTACTGTCCATTTATCTTTTAAACCTGATAGCCACCCCCTCTGCATTAGCGAAGACTTGAAGTGATGTCACTCAGTCATGTCCGACTCTTTGCGACCCCATGGACTGTAGCCCACCAGGCTCTTCCATCCATGGGATTCTCCAGGCAAGAATACTGGAGTGGGTTGCCATTTCCTTCTCCAGGGGATCTTCCCAACCCAGGGATCAAACCCAAATCTCCCGCATTGCAGGCAGACCCTTTAACCTCTGAGCCACCAGGGAAGCCCCAGGGAAGACTTAGGAGAGGGCAATTCTACATGGGTGAGTATCTTGCAAAGTCTGAGAGATGAATGTGGAGAGTTGCGAGTACAAGGTGCACAAATAATAAATACTGGACTGACCAAAAAGTCCATTTGGGGTTTTCTGTAAGCTCTTACACAAAAAGCCAAATGAACTTTTTGGCCAACCCAATACTATAAGAAACTGGGATGGTTCCCATTTCCTTGAGCACCAGGTCTTTATATTTAAGTTCATTCCCACATCATGTAGACACATTCTACTACCAAGTATAAAAAAGATTCTAAAATTAAATACAAGTATTTTAAGTGTATTCACTATTCAATACTATTCACACTTTGGATTCCCAGTCTCTATTGCAAATGATGGAGAAGAGTAACTTTGAAGAGCAGGTAGACTGAATGGCTGCAGATGGGAGGCTGGGGGAGCAGGGCTGGGTAGACTAAAAGGCCTACTGAGACCTCCACTTTATCATTTTGTTAGGAGTCATTGATGTTAATGTTCTTGGACTATTCTGTCTGAATAAGGCAAATTGTAATAGATCCACAGATTGATCATTCAACAATCTGAGGTCTATTTTGAAAGATGGAGTTTAAGTTCTTTTTTTATTCATCCCTCGGGTACACAGATATTTCAAAGGCAAGTGCTAGACATATCTGTTGGGCATGTCAGGCTAATTGGCCAGTTTGATCTTTAATATTATACAGTCACTACTCTCTAGCTTTATCTAAGGCTTTATGCTTCCCTTTGTCCCCAGATCACAAACTGACTAGATATACATCAAATACAGGGCTCAGAGAGCAGAACAAATGACATTCTTCCCTGTAGGAAGGGAGTAAACTAACATTGAATGAGACCTACTATGTGCCAGGCACTGTGCCAGGAATTTTTATATGCACCATCTAAAGCAAGCTCTATACTGGCAACAGCATTGATCTATTTGAAGAATAGATGGTTCTTGGAAGAGTAGAGGAAAAGGAAGGTGTTGTATGTGGGGATCAACAAATCCAACAACAATATATTGATCCAAGAAGGACCACCAGAGTATCAGAGGAGTTTACCTTCCAGAAAGATACCAACATTCTCAGCCAGCTAAAGATAGGATATTAAGAGGCTTGGGGAAAGATGTGTAGCTTTTGAAATAACCACAATTCAAGAAAGACACACTGAGCTTGCTTGACCCTACAGAGAAGAGGAACCTGGGGTTGAACCAACACACATGTACCTATCCAGTTCTGCCCACATACCTACCACCTTCAAATAACCCTCTCTCAGGCCTGCGGGCACAAGCTTAACACATAGCATTTCCTGAAAAGAATTCTTCTCTGGGGACTCTGGCAGAAGATGAGGGAGGATGCTTTGTGTATCCTCTGGCCTTCAGGTGACAAGCTAATGTCCCAAGCTTGGAGTCAGGGGAAGTTTGTCTAAGTGTGTGACCTAGAAGGGTCATGGCTTCACTCCTTTTCTAATTAGGATAATTAACCTCCTCTGCTTGTTCATTCTGTTCCAATCCAAACAGCTCAAATTAAACTGGCACAGGGGACTGTTAGGCTCTAGGGACAGGAAACAGTTTACAAGGCTTTCATCTCCAAGCAGCCACCATCAAGGCAAAGTGAGGACAAAGACCTCATAGCATCTTCACTCTTGAAATAACCTTGGGATGCTTTGAGGACCACCTTCAATTTGAATCAACACAGATATCCCATCAGCTATAAGATTTTGCATAGCTCCATAGCACTTGCTGACTAAATTGGGGTTGGGGTTAGAGGGGGGGTGCTGATAGCATTTCTCTTTTTATCTTCATGGTTTTATGGTTGACTCCAGTATTCTTGCCTTGGAAATCCCATAGACAGAAGAGGCTAGCAGGCTGCAGTCCATGGGGTTGTAAGAGTCAGACATGACTGAGCAACTGAACCAAAACCAAGGAAAACAAAAACTGAATAGCACAAGTTGGTAGGATTTGATGTGGGAGATTTGTGGAATCTGTTGTTTTGCAATGACCACTGGAGGCAAAACTTAAGGAGTTTTTCAAAAACTGAAATTGAATAGCAGCATTTCACCTAGAATAGAGATGCAACCGGAGGGTAAGAATACTGCCCTGCTTCCTCTGGTGGCCTGACCTCCCCATTCCCTACCTGTGAGCAGGTTTGAGCTTCCCATCAGGAAAATATAACTGCAATGCTGTCTAGGCTGATAGGACTAGGCACAGTCCTCTGGATCTTTTGTTCCTCCTCACTGCAGGATTTAGTCTGAGGTCTATCCTACACGCAGCCCTTCCCACCTGTATAGGAAAGCACAATGCTCTATGTTTAGTCTCCTTTCCAAGAACTCTTTGGCTACAGCCCTTCTTATCAGGTGGCTCCAATACTTTGGCCACCTGATACGAAGAGCCAACTCATTGGAAAAGACCCTGATGCTGGGAAAGATTGAGGGCAGGAGGAGAAGGGGACAGCAGAGGGTGAGATTGTTGGATGGCATTATCGACTCAATGGACATGAGTTTGAGCAAACTCCAGGAGATAGTGAAGGACAGGGAAGCCTGGCGTGCTGCAGTGCATGGGGTCACAAAGAGTCAGACACAACTGAGCAACTGAACAACAACAAAAGCCCTTGTGAGTCACCATGGCTGATGGACAAGTGGCAACAGTAGAGTCACAGATGAGATCAGGCTGCCTATTTGGACTAAGTACTAAAGAGCTCCTTCCAGCCCAGGAACGTTAGCATTTTCCCTGGGTCTGCCCAGTAGATGAGAACCCTGACTTGCTACTCAATATGTCAGAGCCATTAGCATCAATTTCTCAGCATGCTGTCAAGAGGCTTGTCCTGGGCCTAGGCTGAGTAAGTGAGTCTATCTCCAACTGCTGTCAGTTCATACCCTTTTTCCCTCCAACCCTACACTGTTTACTTCCCATCCATTACCTCCATTGAGACCTGGGTTTTCCCTCCTGAATCATCCATCTGTGCTAACCATACGATGTGTGGTTCTTGGTAGATACATAATAAGGAGCAGACTAATATGTCCTAAACTGTGATGTGATTAAATCACCTGGGATCCTTGTTAAAATGCAGATCCTGGTTCATTTAAGTCAAGCGTGGGGCCCGAGACTCTGCATTTTTAACAAGCAGCCTTGGTAGTGCCCATTGTTGCTATCCAAGGACCATACTTTAAGCAGCAAAGATGTCAGTGCAGCATCTTTAGGATCTTCTGTCATCAATATGCTGGACCAGAAGTCACACTTTAAATAGCAGGGACAGATACCATCTTCTGAATGAGCTACACACACCTGTGCTGCTTGGAGGAGACTCTGTCCTCTCTCCTCAGCAATTAATGATAGCATCCTTTTATGTTGAGGCTAAAACAATCCTTTAGTGTAACCAGAGCTGTGCAGATGGTGTGGCAAACGTGGACCTTGGCATAGACTATTTCTCCCGGGACCTGAGTGGCTTGAATAAGCCTTCCTGGGCACCTGCCCTGCTTCCTGAAGTCAATCGTACAGGCCAAACTCATTTGGGGTCCAGTCACTCCATTCATCGCATCCACTTTCACAGTGGCTCTGGATGGCTGCTACTGCCACATCACTCATGCTGTGATCTGCATCAGTGGTTAAGACAACGGAAACAGCTACATCATCCAAGGCACAATCCATTTATTTCATGCTGGAAAAAACAATCTTCTATCCAAGTGGGGCCAGTTAAGTCCTGAGCAGTTGCCATAGCTCTAAGGTTATAGGAAATATGCCTTTTGCACTATCGAGCTCCCCAGTGGAGAGCAATGTACCCCCTTGAGGAGGCCCCAGGTATCATTAGCACATCAATGCCATGCTGGAGAGAGCAAGTCCATTTCTCCTCAGAGGCATAAGGTGGCTAACTCCTGGGGTTGTTAAAATATAACTTTGCTGGAGAAGTTTCCTGCCTTGTTTCTCCCTCTCCCAAAGAAATTCCCGAATCCTTTCCTCCTCAGCATTGCTGCGATTGTGTGCTTTGCTCAAAATAAACCTTAAAGGATATTTGCATTTGGTTTAGGGGATGCTCTGTTACACCAATATTTGCTGAGCTAAACACTGCAGATGGAAAGGTTCCCCTAAGAAGATTCCAGAGCATTGTGATTATGTGGTTTTTATCCAAAATATAAACATGTTTGATGGCCTAAGGGGGTTGTCAAACAGTGTTTTGAAACACACTGGCAAGTTTAAGATGGTTTCAAAAGCAGGCCTACTTGAGGATCCAGAAAGGACCCACACCTACACTCCCTGGTAGTGACATGGCCATGAGTCTAGCTGGACTGGCCCATTGCTGGCTCTGGTGGGGTCTTCAAGCCAAAGCAATGTTTATCATTGTTTCCCTCTTGTCCACTGCTACTGCCCTCTTAAGCTAGTTACTTATACCTCTTGGAGAGTTTAGTAAATATTTTCATCTGCACAGTACCCTGCAACTCCATGTTTCCTTTAAAATGATATAGAAGACCTAGCACAGAAGCCAGAGGGATTAAATTTCCAGCCAAGAAGAACTCGCTTAGCCGTTTTGATACTTCTGGCACTGAGCACTTTGCCTAAATGAGCACAGAAGCTTTCTGCCCATGGTTGACTAGTCCTTCCACTAACCCAATCATTATGATGACTAGCTACATGGTTCCTAATTAGATTCATTTTATTCAAATACATTTTTAGCCAGTGCAGTTTCCCAACAGTTCATTACTAGAGTCAGCGTCTGAACTCTTACTCTCCCTCTATAAACCTCCCAGATTGTAGTTTGCTGAAACACTCCTAAATTCAGTCATAGCCATATGTTTTTTCATCCTTTGCAACTAGTTACAGCAGTGGGGTATATATCCTGGCTAAATGAAGTCAAGGCCGTGGCTTTGATGGCTGCTTGGGCCAATTAGCTTCCTTCTAGTCCACAGGTCTAGACTCTTCCCTCTATCTTGGCCAGCCAACATTCTTAATAATCTCTACCTTTGGTGTCAAAGGAGACTGGCTCTAGTAGTGTGGCTGACTTTATTTTCATCCCTTTATGTTACTCTCATAGCTGTAGCCAAAGGGTCAATTTTCAAAGGAAACACAAATTAGGGACCGTGAGGGCATATGAGCAGAAATGTTTAGAAAGTTTTCTGTGTCCGTCCCTCTTTCATCTTATCTTCCTTTTCTCTAAGTCTTAGCCTCCGTTTGCCTATTATCAGAATAGAATGCTCTTGATCCATCCTCCAAACTACCTGACAATACCTAGTTCTATAATCCTAAAGTGTTAGAAATGTTAGTCGCCAAGTTGTGTCTGTGACTATTTGCAATCACATGGACTGTAGCCTGCCAGGCTCCTCTGTCCATGGAATTCTCCAGGCAAGAATACTGGAGTGGGAAGCCTTTCCCTTCTTCAGGGGATCTTCCCAACCCAGGGATCGAACCCAGGTCTCCTGCAATGTAGGCAGATTCTTTACCAGCTGAGCCATAAGGGTCCCCTCAAAATAGAATATTGAAGAAACTGAGTCTCAGAATGGGAAAGGAACAGCCACGTGCTCACCCAATAGAATAAGCCTCTCAAGACTTTCTTAGACGAGAAATCCTAGATTTCAAGCAAGTTGAAACATTTACAATACCGCCTCTGACTTTATCCTATGGGCCAAGAAAACTTGTGAAGATTTTTGAGCATGGCTATGACATAATCAAAAGGGAGAAGGTTAAAGCGAGCAGTTTGGACATAAGGGGAAGGATGGTTGCAGTTAGCCCGAGTAAATACCAAATAACTTTAAAATACCTGGTAGTAATGGGAACGTAAAGGAAGGGGAAGACGTGGAAAGAATGAACTAATTTGACTTTATGTTTGCCCAGGGCGATGGAAGAGTCAAAGTTAATGCTCAGATTTGATAACTAGGAAATAAGACAGAAATGGGGAAGTCAGGAAAAACAAAAACAGCTGCTTTGGAGGCAGGGGGCACAAGCAATGATAAAACCTACCCAACCTAGTAACATCAGCTCAGCTCCCAAAGTGGTGATTAACTCATGAGAGATATGCCATTATCCAGAGTAGTCTGCCTGTGTTTCTGTTGAGCATTCACTTACATTTTGATTGTCCAGTATGCATCCTAGTGGGCCTGAAAGATCCTGGGTTGTCATCAGGTAGTTAGTTATACAAAAGTGTGTTCTAGAGTCCTCCTTGTCATAGAGAAACACTTAGAAAAAGGTATGATTTCGTCTTTCCTGGGCAACTGCACATAGAGTAATTTCAGCCACTGATGAGGAAAAATAAGAGTATGAGCTTGGAAGCCAAACCTGGGTATATATACCAGCTCCAAAATTTACTAGTTATGTGCTTTTATTCATAAACATGTACCTCTGTGAGACTCAGTTTCCTGATCTGTTAACTGTAAATAATTACCTCTGCTTAGGGTTGTTGGGAGGATTAAATATAATAATGTGTATAAATGCTTAGCACCGTGCCCAGCCCAAAGTAGGCATTCAATGAATGTTAGCGCATACTCCTGTCCCAAACTTGGCAGCAAAATTAAAGGGGCCTTAATTTAAAATCTGAGAAATGGGGGTACAAAATTTATACATAACAGTACCCCCAAAAGGTATATTATTTGAACAATGATTTAAAGGCATCAAACCATCATCTCTGAGAGATAGTGGTCACCTCCTGTACCCTAAGTTTCTCAAGCCAATAGAGAATGGGTGTGAGAGCTTGGAACCTTCATTTCCATCCATTTCAATCTGATGACCTGTTTGGTGAGATATGCTTTGAGCTAATTCTTAATGAATGGTTAAGGTAAAGGGTGTATGGGGTGGGAAAGAGGGTTTTCTAGGTGTCTAGAACAGCCAGAGTTCATCATTGAAAATTGAAGTTGCTGGAGAAGGCCATGCTCTGATGAGGATGAGCTAAGCCAGGGGTTTGAAGCCTGTATAGATTACATTTTCTGCCCCAGCCAAATTTGAGGGGGAAGATGTGCTCTGACACTCTAACTTTCTTGTGGAATCTTGGCTCCTCCATGCAAAAGTGTTCAGCGAAGGAGCAGAGCCCTTAAAGAGGTCACAGAAGTCTTGTAGGCAAATCTACAAGGGCTATTCATAATGATTTTCTTGTTGGATTTTAGCTTTTACTCAATACCAAAATGAATCTTTGTTGAGAAAACACAACAGAAACATCATTTTACCTTAATACTGAAAGTTAAAATATAAAAAGGGTTATGGTTATGTTCAAGTTGGGATCTACACCTGGCTAAACCATTTTCTCTCTCTGGACTTCAGCTTCTCTTTCATACAATGCAGAGATTGGGACCATCGCTAAATTCTGGCTCTCATGTTTGAGAATTCTAAGAGACACAGGAGAATTCTGAAAACCTAAAGCCACCTAACTTCTCTGCAGCTTAGGCAAGATTCAGTCACTCCTCCTGGAGTCCAAGTCCTGTATCCTCCTCCATGCTTCTAAATCCACTCGCAGATCCCCATTGGAAAAGCTCAATTGAAAGAAAACAATCAAAATGAGATGATCTTGGTGATATCTTTATATGTGTGCTTCTTTTTTTAGTATGGGGGAGGGCACATGAAAATTCTTATTTACCTTATAAGTTTTGCACATCCCACTTTGAGTGTTTCCCAAACAGTTTTTAGACTACAGTATTAAGTCAAAGGAAACTTTTTTTTCCTCAAGTGAAAAGCATGTTCTCCATTGTCCTTCAGGACTGTATATATTCATCCTTCTGTTTCCTCTAGGCAAAATCTTGCCCTTAATATTACCTTTGACAGCCTTCCAATTGTATCAGGATCAAGAAGTCTCAGCACTCCAGCAGACAGGATTAGCTACGATCCTTTGCAATCAGATCCAGACCCCTTTTGTCTTTTTTTTCTTTTTACTTTTTATTTTATATTGCAGTATAGGTAATTAGCTTTGTTGCATTATTTTTGGGTGTACAGCAAAGTGATTCAGTTATACATATACGAGTATCTACCCTTTTTCAAATTATTTTCCCATTTGGACTGTTGCATAACATTGAGCAGAGTTTCCTGTGCTATATAGCAGGTCCTTGTTGGTTATCCATTTTAAATATAGCAGTATGTACATGTCCACACCACATTCCCCACCTATCTAATTCCCCCTTTCATCCTTGACCCCAACTTTCCACTTCCTTTTCTTCCCTCTGCTAGCCATCATCCATACCTCTCCCCCCCACCCCAACATTGAGAGGTTTGGTTTGGCCTTGCTTTCTCAAACTTGAGAATACTGAAGGATGTTTCCAGGTAAGTCACTTTCCTAATAGGAAGTCTTTTGCTTAATGGAAAGCAAGGACATATTTTCTGAACTCAAGTTCCAGCTGGGTCAATTCATTTCACAGACCACAAATGTAAATTATTATGTACAAAGGGAAGCCCAGGATGTGAAAGCTCAGTGCAAAATATACCCACTTCTGGGAACTGACTCAAAGCTCTCCCCTGCTGGAGGACGGGTAGCAGGGTGAGAGGCCGTCTTCATAACTGTGGCCACTTGGTGCTTATTGGAATAAATCAGACCTGGGAAGAAGGTAAAGTGTGGCTGACTGGTAGCATTTCTTCCCCAACCTATAAACGGAGCCCCTTTTTAGAAGGCTGCTTGCCAAGCAGTGCTGCATGGCAGGGGGCCTTTTTAGCCAAATGCATGAAGCCTTCTCCCACCGCCACAAAACCAGAGCTGGCAACTGCATTCTTTGGTTGAGATCTACAGTCAGTTCTCTCCTGCAGATGCCCATAAAGTACCTGCTAATACTCAAACTGCTCACTACTTGTTTGGCTGCCAGATTCCGTCATGTGATCAGTGCTGGAAATCATGGATTTCAAGGGGATTAAAAGCCAAGTGAGGAAATGTTATATAAGGAACCCTATTAATGGGCATGATCAATCATCCCATGACATCTATTAAGTGTGCGGCAGTCCACAGAGAAACTTCAAGATGACTCGTACCCTCTGTGAGTTTGCACTGCAGGCAGCCTATCCCAGGGCAATTATCTACCTATCAAATAGAAACATGAAGGATTTGTGCACAAGCACTGTAGCAGCCCCTTTCATCTACACTCAGTTGTTTTTATTCTTTAAAAAAATAATTTATTGAAGTATTGCTGATTTACAATGGTGTGTTAATTTCTGCAGTACAGTAAAGTGATTCAGCTATACATATATTCTTTTTCGGGCTCCCCTGATAGCGCAGCTGGTAAAGAATCTGCCTGCAATGCAGGAGACCCTGGTTCAATTCCTGGATCAGGAAGCTCCCCCAGAGAAGGGAAAGATTAGCCACTCTAGTATTCTTGGGCTTCCCTAGTGGCTCAGACAGTAAAAAATCTACCTGCAAAGTGAGAGACCTGTGTTTGATCCCTGGGTTGGGAAGATCCCCTGAAGAAGGGAATGGCTACCCACTCCAGTATTCTTTCCTGGAGAATCCCATGGACAGAGAAGCCTGGAGGGCTACAGTCCATGGGGTCGCAGAGTCAGACACAACTGAGCACAATATTATTTTTCATATTCTTTTCCATCTTGGTTTAATCACAGGATATTGAATATATCCTGTGCTACACAGTAAGACCTTGTTGTTTATTTATTCTTTATTTTTTTATATCAGACCTTGTGTGGTTGAGGATCAGAAGGCTTGCCTATTGTACTTTTCCCAGACCTTAAGCAAATCTACTCCAGATGGTCCTCTAAATTTCCTTTCAGCTGACAGTGCAAAACAGGTTTACTTTTACTCAGTGAAACTGACATAACTATTTGGGCATACTTTCTCAGTTTCTGGTGTGGAGATTGGGGCTACATAATACACCAGCAGGAAGAGAAAGTTCATAATGAAGAACTGGATGAAAAAGAAAAATGGAACATCCATCCAATGCTGGATTATATGCATTGCTAGCTTCAGGGCCAACTTTAAACTTGACAAGTAGTTGGGAATGGCCTCCTCTGTGGGATATTTGGATATCAGGAATACCTCAAACAATACTCTCCCACCAAATTGTTGTCTACAATTTCTTCTATAATGGTTGCCCTTTTGCTTAGGGTTTTGATCCTAATTCAAAACATAACTTCTTGGGACTTCCCTGGTGGTCCAGAGCCTTAGACTCCAAGCTCCCAGTGCAGCGGTCCTGGGTTCAATCCCTGGTAAGGGAACTAGATCCCACATGCCACAACTAAGAGTTTGCATGCCACAACTAAAAAGATTCTGCATGCCACAATGAACAAAAGATCCTGTGTGCTATAACTAAGATCCAGCACAGCCAAATAGATAAATATTTAAAAAATAAAACATAGCTTCTTCATGGAGGGGCTCACAATTGAAGCTTTAATCACTCATGAACAATCTAGTCTGAGAAAAGGATAGGATTTAGAATGAAGGAGGAATTGTATTGGGGGAGAGGAAAAGGACACAGAACTGGGACACCAGGGGCACCTTCTGTTCACTGACTCTACAAATTAGCTAAGGTCCCATCCTAATAAAGCAGCTGAAGGAAGAGAAGATTTGCTGAGGGTCAGTGCATAATTAAAGGGAAACTTGAGCAAACACAATTATGAGCAATGAAGACCTCAGGGAAATCTTAATTTGCCTTGGATAAATTGGGCTGGGTGTCGGTGAATGTTTGTTTCTTATCCCGTTCCATAAAACCCACAGACTGACATCCACATGCAAACACAGAGGGGTCCTTGATCTTCCCATCTCAAACTCCTCGCGCACAGAAGAGTTTGTGCTCTAGCATCTCAAATTTAGACAATCACTATCTATATTTTTGTGGAGATCAAACATGATTAAATCAGGTTAAAGCAAAAACAAAAGAACAAATGTGGGTTCAAATGTGCTAAGGGATGCGTACATAAAGTTAATTCACTTTGCTGTACATTAGAAACTAACACAACGTTGTAAAGCAACTATACTCCAGTAAAAATTAATTTTTAAAAAAGAATTTTATTTGGAAGGAAATCAGAATTCTGTCTTTATGCACTATGCACTGGACCCAGGCCTTCTATTCTTGATTGAATAAAGGAGAAGAGCTTTGCTTGAGAATCAGCCCTCATTTCAAATCTAAAGGCATTTTTGATTACCTGATTTGCTTTGAAAAATAAAGGAAAGGCCTCTGTCAATTTGTTCTTTATCTCTGTGACGTGCTTTTAGTGAAAAGATTTTGCCTATTTTTGTCAAATGTATTACTTTGCTTTATGCTATTGTAAGTTTTAATGTTTACACTTATATTAACATTATCTGTTGGTAGTATATAGAAATGCAATTGGATTTTTTTTAATTAAAAAACATGCTATGGGCATCTTTCCATGAATTCTTTTTAAAGAAAAGTATCCTTTGTATTGATAATAGGAATAGTCACATCCTGAAGTATTGGATTTGAGTTCAGACTTTTGAATATCAGGTTTCTTAGATATGGCAAAACTTAACACGAAATAACTGAATTGGGTTCATCATCTCTCTTTCCTCTGCCTCTTTCTGTTCTTCACTTGTATCTCAGCAATTACCTTCAGATTCCATATGTAGTTTCTCCCATTCACTTACTTTGCCACCATATACAAGAGAAAGTTATCTGAAATTCCATGGAGACCAAAGAAGTTGTAAGAAACTGAGAGAATGGTTTGCATAACGCTTGGGTTCCAAGCTGAGGTGAGCACTCGAATAAGAGCAGGAGAATAAACTTTCATTTGTCTCCTTTTATCTCACATAATTTTTGGATAAATAAGAATATTAATTTCACAAAATGTCAAATTTCTGTTAATTAAAATATATCACAGACAGTATTAAATGTCAAATAAGCTGAATTAAAATATCTGTGACACATATTACAGATACAATGTCATTAATGTATAAAAATCCTTATGAATCAATAAGAAAAACTAATATCAGAATAGAAATCTGAACAAAGAAAATAGATAGGAAATTCTCAAGATAAAGCATAAAGATGGACACAAAAAGTGAAAAGTCACTAACTTTGCTAACAATAAATGAAACGCTAGCAGAAAAGAACTTTCTTAAATTCCCCTATCAAATGGGCAAATATATTATTCAATGCTAGGCAATGGGCAGAGAGATAAGTACTCTCATATTCTGCTGATGGGAAAAGAAAACGGTATGACCTTTCTGGAGGGCAAATTGGCAATATGTATCTAAACACTGAACATGTTCACAAATGTTTGGCCTGACATCCCTTCCTCTAGACATTTCTCCTATGGAAATATTAATAATTAGAGATGCTGTATGAGTGTTTTCATCACAGCATTATTCACAAGAGGTAGAGATTAGAAATAGCTGAGGTCTTCATGTTGGGGAATGGTTAAATAAATTACAGTATGTCTAATGGATAGAATATTGTATAGCCATTAAAATTATGATTTGAAACATTTAATAACATAAGAAAATGTCCATGATATGTTAAATTTTTTAAAAGATAGGACACAAATTGTTCAATCCATTTTACTAAAATAAAAATTCTACAGAATATTTATATCTAAGCGAATGGAAAGAAATACACCAATGCTAATAGTGGTTATCTCTGAGCTGTAGAGTCACCCATACTTTTATTTTTTTCATCTTTGTGTCTTCTCAAATGTCCAAATTAAGCATGTGTTAATTTTGTACTTAGAAAAACACAGATGCTACCTCAGAAGAAAAAAGACATTTGTAAAGTGCTTTGAGTCCATTAGAGTCTACTTCCCACACAATGACACAATGTTCCCAGGTTCCTCATCTACCACAGGAAAAAGCAATTTACAACCCTTCCCTCAGCCTCTGTGCCTTTGTCTGCTTAATTCTGGATTTTATATATAGTATATATATACATATATCAGAGAAGGCAATGGCAACCCACTCCAGTACTCTTGCCTGGAAAATCCCATGGACGGAGGAGCCTGGTAGGCTGCAGTCTATGGGGTCGCAAAGAGTCAGACATGACTGAGCAACTTCACTTTCACTTTTCACTTTCATGCATTGGAAAAGGAAATGGCAACCCACTCCAGTGTTCTTGCCTGGAGAATCCCAGGGACGGAGGAGCCTGGTAGGCTGCCGTCTATGGGGTCGCACAGAGTCGGACACGACTGAAGCGACTTAGCAGCATATATATATATATATATATATACATAGACTTCTGGGGTGGCTCAGTGGTAAGAATCCACCTGCAATGCAGGAGACGCGGGTTCAATCCCTGAGCCGGGAAGATCCCCTGGAGAAGAAAATGGCAACCCACTCCAGTATTTTTGCCTGGGAAATCCCATGGACAGAGGAGTCTGCAGGGCTATAGTCCATGGGGTCTCAAAAGAATCAGACATGACTTAGCAACTAAAATGATGATGATTAGCCCATCTTAAATCATGCTTTTCTTAACAAGAACTTTATTGCCAGTAATGAAAGACACCTAAGAAAAGAGTCCTACTTCCATAAACCTCATTTGTATTCGGTAGCCATTACAACAGGTCAGTTGTTCTCAACTCTGGTTGTCCATGAGAAATACCCACGAAGTTTAAAATAAAACAAAGCTGGAAATCACTTCCAGTGATTCTGATTTAATTCGTCCAGAGCAAAGCTTGGACATCAATATTTTAAAGTTTCCAAGGTGATTATAGGGGCTTCCTTAGTGGCTCAGACAGTAAAAAAAAAGAAAAAAAAATCTGCCTGCAATGCAGGAGACCTGGGTTCAATCCCTGGGTCAGGAGGGTCCCCTGGAGAAGGAAATGGCAACCCACTGCAGTACTCTTGCTTGGAGAACTCCATGGACAGAAGGGCCTGGTGGGCTACAGTCCAGGGGGTCTCAAAGAGTCAGACATGATTGAGTGACTCATGTTTTCACCTTCAAGGTGATGATAATGCATAACCAGAGTTGAGAAACCCAGAGGTAAGTGAAGACACAGAAAAATAAAGTAATGCTTTCTTAAGCCGAATTCAGTTGAGAAAGATAGGCAGGATTGAAACTGACCCTCAGAGGATCTTTATACACTACTGGCCTCTGAGATACCCACAAGGTACCAGCTGCTCATTTGTTAACTGCCATAGCCTAAAGATCACAGCTCCCACATCACCAACTTCCACCTTCATTATCTGCATGACCCCAGGAGATCTGTTTTGGGCAGATCCCAAAACAATGCTCAACATCCTCTTTTCCTTTCCTTCCAAATTCACCTGTGTTAAGGCCACTGCTAAAAGGCACCTATGTTAGTTGGAAGGGTAACACATTTCTCCATTAGCCATTTTTATGCCGGTACCTAGGAAAGGACAGAATGCTGAGAGACAGGGACATAGGACAAAGGTGTTTTGACATGGGGAAGGAGGAAAGAAAAGGCCAGGAGTGGTGGTGATAGGTCCAGTTTGGCTACTGGATAGACGGGCAACATCAGGATCTTGTGTGACGTCAAGAAGATGGAAGGGCTCTATCCACTCTATTACACTGCCAAGGGCATCCATAAACAAGACCTATCGAGTAGGTTTGGCAGCATAATGTACTTGAAAGAGCACTAAATTGGAAGTGAAGGCACTTGCTTCTAGGGCCAGGACTAGGGTGAGGCAAGTGAGAATACATTTGGACAACTCTCAGAAAGTAGCTTTTTAGGGGGTGGGGGAAGTGAGGAGATGTTGGTCAGTTATGCAAAGTGAAGAAGTTCTGGAGATCTAAGGTACATGGTGGTGTACCTTAGCTATTGTTGACAATACTTCTGGTGACTATAGTAAGCAAGACTGTATTGTACACTTGGCATTTGCTGAGGGTAAATATTAAGTGACCTCACCACACACACACACAAAAGAACTAAAATGGTAACTAAGTCAGATGACAGATGTATTCATTAGTTTGACTGTGCTGATCACTTCACATCATAAATGTGTATCAAAATATCAAGCTATATACCTTAAATATATATACTTTCTATGTGTCAATTATACCTCAAGACAATTGAAAAAAAAGACAAACCAAAATTAAAAAGCCTTGTGCCCTAGCTGCTTCTCTGGCTTCACTCTACTACCGGCCCTGCTGACTTAGGTTCTAGTCTTGCCTCTGACTTTATACTAGTTATGTGATCTTGGGCAAGTCACTTCTCTCTAAACACCACCCCTCCAAACCAGAGCAGCTCCACTTCTATCTGTCTTATAGGTTGGACTTCCATAAAATTTTCATTTGGAAAAAGAGTTCCAGAGCTTTAAATTTTTTCTATGACTTCTCTAAATCATCTGTAAGAGTCCTTCTAGCTTGTAATGTGTGATTCTATGACTGGAAAATGCAAACCACAAGAATTTTCATGGGCCATTTTGAGTCTTTCTTTTTCAACCTGAAAAGGCAGTTTCCTGCACAGTCCAATGGGACAAATATTGAATCACCCTCTGGGAAAGATCAATTTTCCTCTCTAGATCCCTGATGGCTCAGATGGTAAAGAATCTGCCTGCCATTCAGGAGAGCTGGGTTCGATCCCTGGGTCAGGAAAATTCCCTGGAGAAGGGAATGGCAACCCACTCCAGTATTCTTGCCTGGAGAATTCCATGAACAGAGGAGCCTGGCCAGTTACAGTCTATGGGGTCGCAAAGAGTCACACATGACTGAGCAACTAACACACAGAACATTTCTAGGGGGTTAGCAGTCCCTTTGGGAGCATTATGGGAAATTCCCTGAAAATCCTCACCAGGCACAGAATGCTATAAATGTCAGCATTTGTGTGGAGCCCATTTGTCAATATTAGAGCCCCCCCCCCAACCCCCTCATCTGGGGACTACTAGACACCATGTCAGAAGCACAGATGGTGTGGTTCGGAAAGACCTGGGACAGGTTCATGAGCAACAACAGGTGTTGCCAGCCCATGCTGAAATATGTAAAGCAGAAAGGAGAAAATTATCCCCAGCTCTATTTCCTTGGGTGTCTTCATTACCGACATCCATATGTCAGTATCTTATTTTTTATTCTTTTGTGTTTTCAGATCAAATACTAAATTTGTTCAGCATAGAGTAGCTTTTCATTTTGTACATTGAACAAAACCCTGCCCTTCATTCCCCTTGTGAAAATGATTTTGACAATTGTAGATTTGAGATTTTTTTTATCTGCTGTCATTCCTGTCACAAGGTCAATGTAACAGTCACAGATTGAATTCCCTAGGAGCAGATTCTGAGATGGAAATTTGCATGCAAAATTTTATTGCAGAGTATTTTCATTAAAAACACTTGTGGGAACCAACAAGGACATACTGTATAACACAGGGAACTCTACTCATTATTCTGTGATAAACTGTATGAGAAAAGAATCTAAAAAAGAATAAATATATGTATATATAAAAATATATATATTCACTGAATCACTTTGTGGTACACCTGACACTAACACAACATTGTGAATCAACTCGACTCCAATAAAATCAAAATTTAAAAAAAAACACTCGTGGGAGGAAAAGAAGGAAGCAGCTTTGAGCAGAAGAAGATAGGCTGTACAATCATAACAAGGCCTCAACCCATCCTTCACGTAGCCCTGAAGTTGGGGTGGCCCATTAGAGTTACCCTATTTGGAGTGAAAATGTCTACTTCTGCTTCATTGACTACACCAAAGCCTTTGACTGTGTGGATTCCAACTGTGTGGAAAATTCTTAGATGGGAATACCAGACCACCTGCCTCCTGAGAAACCTGTACGCAGGTCAAGAAGCAACAGTTAGAACTGGACATGGAATAATGTACTGGTTCAAAACTGGGAAAGGAGTACATCAAGGCTGTATATTGTCACCCTGCTTATTTAACTTATATGAAGAGTACATCATGCAAAATGCTGGGTTAGATGAAGCTCAAGCTAGAATCAAGATTGCTGGGAGAAAATATCAATAGCCTCATATATGCAGATGACACTACCCTAATGGCAGAAAGAAAAGAGGAACTAAAGAGCCTCTTGATGAAAGTGGAAAAGGAGAGTGAAAAAGCTGGCTTAAAACTCAACATTCAAGAAACTAAGATCATGGCATCTGGTCCCATCACTTCATGGCAGATAGGGGGAAAAGTGGAAGCAGTGACAGATTTTACTTTCCTGGGCTCCAAAATCACTGTGGATGGTGACTGCAGACATGAAATTAAAAGACCCTTGCTCCATGGAAGGAAAGCTATGACAAACCCAGACAGTCTATCCAAAAGCAGAGACATCATTTGTCGACAAAGTCCATCTAGTTGGTTTTTTCTAATAGTCATGTATGGGTGTGAGAATTGGACGATAAAGAAGGTTGAGTGCCGAAGAATTGATGCTTTTGGACTGTGTTGTTGGAGAAGACCCTTGAGAGTCCCTTGGACTGTAAGAAGATCCAAACTGTCAATCCCAAAGGAAATCAGCCCTAATTATTCACTGGAAGGACTGATGCTGAATCTGAAGCTCCAATACTTTGGTCACCTGATTTGAAGAGCTGACTCATTGGAAAAGACCCCGATGCTGGGAAAGATTGAGGGCAAAAAGCAATGGGGGCAGCAGAGGATGAGATGGTTGGATGGCATCACCGACTCAACGGACATGAGTTTGAGCAAGCCCCAGGAGATAGTGGAGGACAGAGGAGCCTGGCGTGCTGCAGTCCATGGGATCGCAAAGAGTCAGACACAGCTTAGCGACTGAACAACAACAATTTGGAGTGAAAGGGTTATGCCTTGATTCCCCATAACAACCAGTGACTGGATGCAGGTTTCCCTGGGAAGGAAGTATTATTTTAAGCTAGGCAACTCTCTTCAGGAAACTGAAGGGGAATCTGGATGGTAGAGCCTTTACCAAGACAACTTCCTTGTTTAGCAAGAGTAGCCCAACAACCGCTCCAGTGGGAGTGGATTGGTCATAGCTGTGGCCCAACTCTTCATCCACAATCACTGTAGCACCCCTCAATTGTTATGTTCCTGTGTTATCTGGAAAGTGTGGAAATGTTAGCTGCTCAATTGTGCCCAACCCTTTGTGACCCCATGGACTGCAGCCTGCCAGGCCCCTCTATCCATGGAATTCTCCAGGCAAGAAAAGAATACTGGAGTGAGTTGCCATTTCCTTCTCCAAGGGATCTTTCTGACCCAGGGATCGAACCTGGGTCTCCTACACTACACTGCAGGCAAATTCTTTACCAACTATGCTACCGGGGAAGCCTGTGTTATCTTGGTTGAATGCAAATGGCAAGCAATCTATCCTTCAGCCAGTTACCTACGTGGTAGCTCTCATTCTTTAAACCAAAGAAGAAACAGAAGTTGGACAGCGGCAGCGGTTTGGAATCAGGATGAGAGAATTTCCTGCTCAAATAAAAGTAGCTTTCAGTATTGCAAAGTTGAGTACATTAAAGCTCACGCACAGTGGAGGACAGTTCTGAAGCTGCTAAAACAGCAGAATTATTTTTACAAAGCCAAGGCTTTTGTTATACGCACCTCACCTCCTACGATCTCTGACGCCTGCTTCTGCCCTGCCTCCAAACTTTTCTTTTTTCTTTTTTTCCTCCTTCAAACTCACATTTACTGTCTTTGGTCAGCTGTAATAGGAAACAGTCAAGCTATAACAAATTAGGTACGAAAACAAATGAAAGTGCTTTGTTTTTTGGTGAATTGCTCACTGACATGTACTGCACTGAGGTGACCGTCCCCCCAGAGTTGTTGAGTACACAGCCACACATGCTCGCAGACACAAAGAAACTCTGCAAGGTGAGAAGATACTACAGAGTTAAGCCACAGTTCTGACTTGCTCAGAGGCTCATAGCCCAGAAGGCCCCAGATCCAAGCTCATTGAGAAATCAGTCTGCTTTTTCTATTTAATTCTTGAATAGGTGATGCATCCACATGGTTCAGAGAACAAAAGTATAAAAAGATCTATTAAATCAGTGTTTATTAAGCACCTTTGCATTTGTGGCAGCAGGCAGCATATAGAGCAGCATTCATTTGTCATCCATGTCTTCCAGGAGCTTATGCTCTGAGCGGACAGCATGGGTTGTATTTTTTAGTCTTTATTGTTTTTGTACTTACAGAAAATAATACCTGCTTCTTGTAAAAAAGTCAAACATTACATAAATAAATGACAGTGCAAGTAGAAGTTCTTGCACAAAGTAATTCTACACCTCCAAGATAACTACTGCCATTTCCTTCGAATTTTTTTCTATACACTTCAGATTTTTTTTTTTTACAGAAATGGAACTACACTACAAATGCTATTTTGCAACTTTTTCCTATGCAATAGTATATTGCAGAAAATTTTCTTTTTGTTATATAGAGATTGAGCTATATCTTTAACAGTAGTATAGTATTCCATGTTTATGTACTATGCTTTATTTATCCAGTTCTATTTTGAATTTTTAAATGCCTATTGTACAGCTCTTCAAATTGGTTTATCCACAGCTTGTAACTGATTTACCTTGATTTAAATCTACACATCTCAGGAGAATGTATGAGTACTCAGTAACAGAAGCGTCATGGAGAAAGAGAGTCAGCCACAAAGGTCTACAGGTAGAAAGGGATGCCAGGAAAAGAGACAGACAGGTGCAACTGCCTTGAGTAGGTAACAATGAGAGTACTGCATAAGTGGATAAAACCATCTTTCAGATTTGAGCAACTGTGAAAATAGGGGAGAAATAAGGACTTGGATAGGGTGAATTTTTTAAAAGGGAGATAAATCAGGTTGGAATGGAATGAGTCTTGATGCATGGATGGAGAGTTGTTATACAGCAAAGGTTTTATAAAGAGAATTGACATGCTTTAGTTGAATTCAAGCTTGAAATTAATTAACAAAATAATATGGCTACTTAGAAGTATTAGAGAGGGTGCTAAAATAATAGCCCATATCAAAGCAAGCAGTAATCCACATTGATCAAATCACATATGAGTTATCAGGATCAATAAAATATTGACAAATGTCCATAGGAGAGAGACAGAACAGTGAGGAAACCTATCATGAAACTGTTGAAGGATTGGGGCATTTTTAGCCTGAAGAAAAAAAAGATAATGGGATATAGGCATATGCTGTTTTTAAAAATGTGAAGGACTATCATGTGGAAAGGGGGTTCAATTTGTCTCTTTGGTTCCAAAATAGTAGAACAGGATGAGCAAGCAGAGATTACAAGAATGTAGGTTTTGACTTAAACAAAAAACTAGTACTTTGTTAAAGGGTATATTTTTAAAGTTTAGTTTCAATATAGCAAGATACCCTGTGTAATTTCATTACTGGTACTATTCAGCCAACACTTTCTTCATAAATAGTACAGAAGTAAAATTCAAACTTGTCCTTTCTGAATGTTCATAAATTCTTAATTAGTGGAATTCAAAACAATGAGGCCTTATTGTACATTTCTGAAGAAAGATTTTCCAACACTTTAATCTTTTCTTTCCTATGCTTATTTCTTAATCTCATGTCTTGGCCTACCATGTGCCCTCAACTCCCACTAAAGCAGAGAGCACATCAAAAAGCCACATGAAAATGTAAATCTGAGAAATAAATGCATGTGGTTAGTTTAAAAAGAGTAAGCATTAACATTTAAAGCAATGGTAATTTACTCCTATCTGTAATTTTGAGCTCCTGTGCTGAAATTGCTCATTTGGAAATTACCAAGTGCTTGGGTCTCATTTGTGATCTTCCCGAGTACAGCCAGCACACAAAAGAGTCATCATGACCTCCTGAGTCACTGCTACCATCTCCCCGGAGCACACTCTCCAAACGTCAGTACCATTTTCTCTGGTGCAGTGAGGATGACCGCCGACAATAACCTGCTTACACTACAGGGTGAGCCTGAGGTGGCACAGAACCTGGAACGTGTTCCAAGAGCAGCCCCATTGTCCTTCATTCTCTCCTCCTCCTGGAGCCAAATTGTCAGGTCACAGATTATTTGGGCCTTGCAAATCATCCCAACTTCCACTCCCATTAGTCATTACCTAAATATAAATGGAAAACAATTTAATGGAGCAAAGGGAGCTGCTTTTGACCATATCCCAATCAAATAATGTCTATGCCTGATGAAATTATACTCAGATTATGGATTCATGCAGAAGCAAAAATATAGACATGATACAATATTAAGAGATATGAATACTCTCAAAGACCAGCACATACAAAACCCTTGTGTTCTTCTGTGGTTCATACAGACAGACTGTTCTTTCCAGCTTCTCAAACCCTGATTCTAAAAAATTTACCCAAAACTCAAGCATTAGATCTTTTCTCTTTCCCATGCAGCATAGATCCAGAAAATTAGTAGTTAATAGTTGTCTGACATAAATTAGCTTAAAAAAGAACTGAGAATCTTAAATCAATTGAATTGAGAAAGGGAAGAACTCAGGAAGACTTAATATGATTGAATGCTTTTGTAATGCTGTGAACAAAGAAACAGTATGCTATCTTTGTTATAGACTGTTTTTGTCATGTTTTCTGAGAGTTATATTGCTTGGGAGACATAATTTACTTTGTTGGAGAGTCATATCCATGTAAGGATCAGCCATATTATAATGAGGTTCTATCTCTACTAAAGCTATTCCTAATTCTGAAGACTGTTGATGTGGAAGATGAAGGAAAGGACAGATTGTGGCCAGAAATAAGAAAGAAGCTACTGACATTCTTTCTATAGATATTTTGATAAGCCTGTCAATAAAAATAATTAGGTACTATAATTCAGCTGTGATTGCTCAAGTACAGACTTGACAAGCACCTAGCCTAGCACCACAAGTTGAATCTTCTTTCTTTTCAAACAGGATAGAGATATGCCAACTGTCCGAAATGTTAAGACTGAGGTTATGAGTAATCCTGCTGTCCACAAGGGATAAGGGTCAAAGGAACCCAATGGACTGTGACTAAAACCTCACTAGAACCTTTAATACCTACAGAAAGATTTTTAAAAGAAAAAATAATCAATATAGCTGTTTTCCCTTCTTTCAGGATTTTCCATCCTCCAAGCGATTATGGAAGCAGCAGTACAAAACAACTGGCAGGTGACAGCAAGGTCTGTGGGAAACATCAAGGACGTCCAAGAATTCAGGCGCATCATTGAAGAAATGGACAGGAGGCAGGAAAAACGATACTTGATTGACTGCGAGGTAGAAAGGATTAACACAATTTTGGAACAGGTAGGTTTGAGACTTATTCCACCCCAGTCAACCTGTTAAATCATCAACCTGAGGTGGTTCCCATATCTGCTAATAAATTAAGTAGCCAACAGACTAAACTTGCCAACAGTTTTGCTAGTCTCTCTAATCCTTTTTTCCTCCCCAGTGACTGCAGAAGAAGAGAGAGAAATAAAAGAAAATCTAAGCTGTTGAAAATTGCATAGCATGATTAATCTGGTAGTCTCTGCAATTTAATGCTACTTATCAGATAAACACACCCTTCCACACCTCTGTTTCTTAGATAGCCGAAGATTTCAGAGTAATCCCCTTCCTTTCCCACACCTTCCTCCCAGCAAGGAACAGACAAGGGATTAGGCAGGGAGGAAGAGTGGTGGTTTTATTTCAGGGGCCTAGTTGCAAAATGTCAAAGCAGCATTTACTAGGTTTGAATCTGTGAATATTTTTCCAGAATATCCCTCTGGTTTGAGAGACAGAGAACAAGAAAGAGAATGAATGAGAATATGTGTGTATATAATTGAAGACCATTTTAAAAGTAAGATGGCATATGAGAAAAAATGATTATGGTTTTTAAAATGTGAAGAAAATGAAAAAGCCTCAGACTGGGGGAAAAAATACAATTTGATAGGCCAAAAGATACTCATTATTAATCTTGGATATTTAAATAGAAAACTGAAAAATATGAGAAGAACTGTTTCACCCTAAGCCAGATGGATATTCTGTTTGGAGTAAAGAGTCAAATAGAAATGTGGTGAAAGTTTATTATTTTCCTTAGCAGTCTCAATTTGCCAGTTAATAACAAAGTGCCCATGCTGCCATAAACAAAACTGTAAGGGAAACATTTCCATTCTAATTCGATCCCAGTGTACCTAGGGGCCAGAACAGCTTCAGAGATTGAAATTATAGTGAGCAGTCATTGCCTGGGAGAGCTGTTTTATAGCAAATTAAATATTAACAATTTGTCAGATATGCCCCCGTGAGAAGAGAATGTAAAACAAAAAATTGGTAGGGAAAGGAGGGAAGGGGAGAGAAGAGGAATGAGGAAGGAAGAAAGGAAGCACTGACGGTCCATCACAGAGATAGAAAGCTGTCCCCTTCTTAGGAACACCATCATCTCTAGTGAACCAACGTCACAAAAAAATCTAGAGCACTAGCCTGGCTAAATCAAATTTTGCAACTAACATTCTCTTAAGCTACCCAAATGATCCACCCCTCCCTTCCAAAAGAAAAAAAAAAAAACTGCCTTTGATTTTCTTAGATCTTGAAAGTGAAGAATCAGGTCAGTGATGTTGGTATATGTACTCCATGCCCTCTAAAATTTTATACCAAAATAGCCTTTTAGTGGGTGACCTACTTAATAGCCTAAAGCAGAGGCCTTGTCATACTTTGTTTTCCTTTTTTTGTACTAGTGACTTTGGTTTCTTGAATAGTTTATATTCTGATAAGTCTTTGGGGGGTTATAGGAACTTATACTGGAATCTGGGGTTTTTTCAGCATGACATAGTAGAAAAAGCAGTGGCTAGAGCTGTGATTCCATATAGCTCTGGGATCTTGGGTATTTAATATATCTCTGCCTCAGTTATCTCATCTATGTAATGGGGAAAATAAAATATGCTCTTCCTCACATGGTTGGTATAATTGCTTTGAAAGGCATAAAATGCTATAGAAAAATGATTGTTATTACTAAAGATTTTCAGGAAAACTAAACTAACATTATTTGAAAGCCCTGTTCTTTCTTATAATGTCTCAATTGCTATCTGTCTTCTGGATGCACATTCACAGCATCCCTCATAATACTTTCTATACAACTTTTCAGAGAACATTGTTCAAAGAAAAGTTTTAACAACATTCAAGTAAGGCCAGAGAGTTAATTTCACTTATTCTTTTCCCCACTTTCAAAAAATTGTCACAAAATGATCTACTCATGATTGCTGTCTTTATCATTTAAGAAATTTCTACTAAGTCATTAAGTACTATGAGATAGGAATCTTGCTTGTCTTGTTTGCTGCTGTATATTCGGTGTCTAGCTGAGTACCTGGCATGTAGTGTTGGATGGAAAGATGGATGGGTGGATGAATAGATGGATGGATGAATACTGAACAAGTATATTCTAATAAGTTGTACTGTGATGTTGCTATGCTTCCATCAAGAGGCAGAATAGTGTCTGCAATCACATGATGTGATTACTAAAGTACACATTTTCTCAAAGATTTAAGATGGTAGCTCTCTGCTCAAGCTGGTTTTGATACCACGAATTTGCCAAAATTGATTTCTTTATATAAAAATAGATTTCTCACTAAACTAAATTCTTTAAATTAAACAATAAACATGACATTTCTTTAGAGTAAACATTATTTTAAATTGACTACTAAGATACAGAGATATCACTTTTCTCATTAGTTCCTAACCATTCTGGACAAACTTCTCATAATTCACTATACAGATTCTAGTTAGAAAGATAACATTTATAACTCCAGTAGTATCAAGTTTTCCCCCCAGATGCTCCCATTTTCCAAGGGTATTTTAAACTTTGAGCTTATTTTCATGGAAAGAAATTTCTATAGTCTCCCATAAAATGACTGTTCATGCCACTATTTGAGGTGAAAGAGCCTATTATTAATAAAACCACTACAACCGTATTCACTATAAACAGGACTCTGGCATAAAGTAAGTTCGTATTATATTCTATATCCAATGGGTGTTAATGAAAAGACTTCAGTGTGGTACAATTTTTCAAATATTAGTGTACTTTCAATATATTGCTATCTAGTATAACCTCCCCATTTCATAATATAGGCTCTCATTTTTCTTATGAATGTTCAAACAGTTATGGGGTAAGTCAAAATTCTTCCAACATTTCCTCCAGAGCTCTTTTTTTTAATCTCTTTCAATCGTTCAGACCACAGCATGAAAAAAAATTCAATTAGGTGCACAACAACTGTCTTTAATATTTCATCTTAACAAATAATCTATAAGGAAAGCATTCCAAACTTATAGCTACAAAAATTAACATACAAAAGGACAACACTAGAGATAGTTGAAACCAGGATGGGTTTGTCAGAACTCAAAGAGACTATTTAGAAACTGCAGATCCTGAATCTAAGAATTAAGAGCACTTTCCACAGGAAGATTTAGCTACCCTAGGAAGAATGAACCATTGACCTGACCTTCTAGAGCATTCCTATTACTGCATTGTGTTTATGAGTCCCTCCCCCACTGGTAGACACTGTCTTACTTCAATGACCAACCTAAACACTCACTTTTGAAAAAGTTGCCTCTCATAGAATTATCTACACATGACTGAACAGATCTACCATCCCAGGAGTGTCTACCTGTGGACTGCTTTGGAAGGGCAGGCCCCATAAAATGAATGGCTCCGTTGGATGTTTCATGCTTATTTGGAGAGGCAACATAGCATGGAGTTTCCAAGTATGGACCCTGGAACCAGTCTGCATGGATTCTGTCACTAGCAGTGTGGCCTGGAGCCAATTACTTAACTTTCTGTGTCTCCATTTCCTGTTTGTAAAATGGAAATGATAACTGTTCCTTAATGAGTAAATATAGGCAAAGCATTCTGAAAAGTTTCTAACACATAGTGTTTGCATTGTTCTTTGATGCTGAACAAAGTGTTTTCACATAGATTATCTCATTTGAGCCTCACTATGGGAAGCAGGCAGGGCAGATGTGTCTATCTCAGATTTACAGATGATAAATTGATGCTTAGAGATATTTAGATGATTTGTCCAAATGTGGACAAATCACATTTGTCCTAGGGCTCTGTACAGTCCTAGGAAATGGCGGAGCAAGAATGAAACTCAAGTCTTCTGACTCCCAGTCCAGTGCTCTTACCCCTGCACTAAACAATTTAATTTCTAAGTTGTTTATTAAATATGTAGCCAACACCAACCCCTAGATTAGGCCCGTGCATCAGGTTACATCTTAGAACAATTGCAATGCAATTGCAGAAGATCCAGAGAAGTGCAGCAAAACACGATTAAAGCAGTAGAAAATAGGGCCTATGAGAAAAGACTTTTAAATGAGTTGGGGCTGTTTAGTCTGGTGAAAGAGAGCCAGGAAGCAGTTTAATCACCATTTCAAGTATAAAGAGTTAACATAAAGAAGGCACTGACCAACTGTTCTGGAGGCCTAAGGATAATACCAGAGCCAAGAAGACTCTAGACTAGGGAGAAAGTCAGTCACAGAAATGACTCATTATAAGGAGAGAGGAAACTGGAGGAGAGTAAAATCTTACCAGCTGGGGCTATGAAGGTGAGGCTATTCTGAATTAGTGAAAAGTCAGATCTAGAATAGTTTTAAGATTGTTTTCAGGAACATACAAATATTCCAAGTCAATTCTCTGTGAGGATAAGTAAATATCCTTACAGAAAAGGAGTCCCCAACCTCTGGACCACAGATAGCTACCAGTCCATGGCCAGTTAGGAACTGGGCCATGCAGCAGGAGGCGAGCAGCAGGTGAGTGAGTGAAGCTTCATCTGTGTTTACAGCCACTCCCCACATTACCGCCTGAGCGTCACCTCCTGTCAGATCAGTGGTGTTATTAGATTCTTATATGAATGCAAACCTTACTTTGAACTGTGCATGTGAGGGACCTAGGTTGCGTGTTCCTTATGAAAATCATCCTGAAACCACTCCCCACCCCACCCAGTCTGTGGAAAAATTGTCTTCCACAAAACTGGTCCCTGGTGCCAAAAAGGTTGGTGACCACTGTTATTGAAGACTTATTTTAATAAATAGGTAAGAATATTTCCTAATTGCCTGTTCATTGGATATCAGAAAGGTTGTCTCCTTAAAGAGACTTAAACATCAGCCCTCAGTCTTTTTTTTTTTTTTTTGCCACACCACATAGCACGTGGGATCTTAGTTCCCTGACCAGGGATTGAACCTGAGCCCCCTGCAATGGAGGCGCAGAGTGTTAACCACTGGACCGCCAGGGAAGTCCTCCCCTTCAGTCTTTACTGTGTTTTTATTTTTCCCATAGATAACTCAAAGATAAATCTCAGCATAGCTCCTGCTTGAATTCTAGAGTGTGCAAATTTAGTAGAGTCCAAACCAATACATTTCAAAGTGCTTTGCAGAAAAAATATAGAATGTCTGATTTCCCCTAGAAATAGTTCAAGCTAAAATCACCTCCTCATGAAAAGTAGTGCTACTTAATGATAGAATCCTCAAGCAGGTCAGTCTCTTAGGTTCCTCTCATTTGATTCTGACAGTCACTTCAAAAACAGTCATTTTAAGAAATGAAACAACCAAGTTAGTAAGTCAGTATTCTAAAGATAACAGTTTAAACAAGATAAACAATACTAGGGGGCCTTGTTAAGTGTGAGGCTATGACACAAAGAATGCATTGCTCACTCCAAAATATGTCTAGCCGTTGGGGTTACTTAGAGCACTGCCACCAATGGCTAGACCCAGGTGGCGCTAGTGGTAAAGAACCCGCCTGCCAGTGCATATTAGACATAAGAGGCTCAGGTTCGATCCCTGAGTCAGGAAGATTCCCTGGAGGAGGACACAGCAACCCACTCCAGTATTATTGCCAGTATTATTGCCTCTCTCCCACGGACAGAGGAGCCTGGCGGACTGCAGTCCATAGAGTCTCATAGACTCGGACACGACTAAAGCGATTTAGCATGCACAAAGCACTGTCACCAATGGCTAGACCTCTCTCAAGTGAAGTAAAAATGTTAAAGACTTATGTCTTCTCATGACTTGACCCCCCCACTCAGCACATAGTGGTTCTCTCCAGTTCCCCTCCCCCTTTGGCTCTCCCTTTGTGCCAGCCTTTCCTCTCAATGATCCCTGTACAACCTTGAGCTAACTTGCCAGTTCATATGCCAGTCTGAGGGTATCATCTCCTCTTCTTAGAATATTGTGTGGTATAGCTGAATAAACACACTTGGGAACTGAACAGACATGACTTTAAGTCCTAACTCCCTCACCTTCCTGTTGCATGACATTAAAGAAAGCAACAGTTTTTTGAGGCTCCATTTTCTCATGTTAAAAGACTGTTCCACTACCTTCCTTTCATGGGGTCCTCATGTGTTGTGAGGATCAAAGTAACATGAAGAGCACCTGACACCATAACTATCTTCTCATGAGTAGTAGGGTTCTGTATGTATGAAAATGAGTTATTCAGGGACTGTTGCTCTAGAACAATGTCCTCATGGATCTCCCAAGATATCAGTTGAATCTAAGGTCTTATCATGAAAACAGAGTCTAAGACTTGAGCTATTCTTAGTTCTCATTAATATGTTTAGCATGTTAGACAACCTGTTTTTTCTCCAATGTAACATTGGATAACATACATTGATTGATAAGTGCAAGGACTATTTGAGAATTAACTAGATTTTTCATCATCACTTAAAATAATTAAAGGCACTCAAGCCTTGAACTCCATAGGACAGCTGGGCATTTCTAATAACGAATATGTTTTAAGTGCTTATAATGTTCCAGATACAATTTTAATCAATGTGGGTGGATATGTGCCCAATTCTATATCTCGTGTGAGTTAATCTTCATATTAGCCCCATAAGGCAGATAGGAATAGTATCTCCATTTAAGAGATGGAAGAACTGAGACTTAGAGTTTATAGAGCTAATAACTGGTGAAGCCAGACGTTGAACCCAGGGAGTCTGGCTCCAAATGCTGCTAATCATTGCAGTAATCAGTCCTGCATCTGACTGAGGTTTTCAATAGGAGTAGATTCAGCCAGAGGTTAAAAGAGATAAGGACCCTGATGAAGTCTGGAGCAGCAGCTATGCTTACAACCAACCTTGTTAAACAATTAGCATTTCACAAAGATTTTCTCTACTTGATGAGGATCCATATTCCATTAATGCATGGAAGTGACAATGTGCCCCTTAAACCTAGCCTTTGGTAATGAATTCATTTATGATGAACAGGTTCATTTATTTGTGGCACCAAAGCAATCTAACTATGCAATGGGCTCCACAAGAGTAGAATAAATTGTGAGGGGTACATTCTCAGAGTGGTATGTAAGTACACCTAGAATTTCCATCTGCAGGCATTCATTCTCAGATAAAGAATCACGATCTTTATTATTTTACCAACAACTGCCCTAGGGGTTGCCCATTTCCTTCTTCCTTGCGAGGGAATGACGTGAACGTAACTGGCAATGTCTGGAAGGTACAGCTCGCCTTCCTTTCATTAACTCCTGGAAACTCAAGCATAAACTAAGACTAGTTCTAGGAAAGCATAAACACCCACAGGATAAGTATCTGGGGTGGGTGCTCAGCCTTTCTGGGTCCCTAGACTTGAGCACCCAATATCATCCTTAAACTCAGGTGAGAAGGACTACTACCTTGAGCTCCATGCTTTAAAGGATTTCTCATATCATAAACACAAAAACAGAAAGATTTTTTTCTTTTTGTTCTTGAGAGTTGTTGAAAGGTTAATAGCTGGTTGAACATCATGAGGAAAAAGGAAAAGGAAACATAAGGCAAACAGGGATGTCCACATCAGAGCACAAAGGTGTATGGGGTCAAGGGCAGGGGCAATGAAGGAGAAAATGGCAACTCATGATGTAGGAAACCAGAGAAAAATGGATGATTTTGTTTAAGTGGCCTCCCCAAGTAACTCTAAGTGTAGGGGTTTAGCAGATAGTTTTTCCGGATATCTGCACTCTCTCACTGTATTCTACTTGAATGATGTCATTTTGGAAGACATGGAAAATTGTGCAGGAACCTCAAGTCACAAAAGTAAGCTTTTGTGGGGTAAGGAGCTTGCTCTCCTTGGCTTCTTCCACCTCATCCCAGTTTCCATTCAGGAAATCTAAGCCCTGAGCTCAGCTTCCACCCCAGCTCACCTTACCCTGCCCCAACAGGGTACAACAAATCCCCTACATATGAACAAGTTCCAATCTGAGAGCACATTCATAAGTCCAGTTTGTTCATGAGTCCAACAGAGTTAGCTTAGGTACCCAACTAACACAATCAGCTATATAGTACTGTACTGTAATAGGTTCATAATACTTTTTGCACAAATAATATATAAAAAATAAACACAAAAAATAAAGAAAACATTTTTAACCTTTTACTACAGTACCTTGGCTTAGATGGTAAAAAATCTGCCTGCAATGCAAGAGGCACAGGTTCAACTCCTGAGTCGAGAAGATCCCCTGGAGGAGGGCATGGCAACCCATTCCAGTATACTTGCCTAGAGAATTCCATGGACAGAGGAACCTCGTGGGCTACAGTCCATGGGGTCACAAAGAGCTGGACACGACAAAGCGACCTCCACTTTACTTTTACCTTGAAAAGTACAGTAGTACCAGCTACATCACCACTGCTTTTATGCTTGCTTTAGACTATCCTGGGCTTGAAATAAAGGTACTGTCCTATTGTACTCTATATAGTACTATACAGTAAAGTACACAAAAGCATAACCACTTGTAGAGGATACACGCACATGACAATGTATGCCAGGCACGTGCACTAACTTATATGGTTGGATGTGGATGTTCACATCTTTGAAAGTTCATATGTAGGGGACATACTGTATGTGAAATAGAGAATCTCATGTGTGTACCCTCAGGGAAATGAAACTCAAGACCTGAGAGATTGATTTCCTATAAGCACCTAATTTACAGAACTCTGAGCCTTATCTCCCAACAATGAATATCTGCCAAGAATCTCCTCCTATCCACAAGCCAGTGAACTTAGAACTTGTGCTCTGGTTGGGGGTGGGCTCCCACTTTGTGTTGTTCCTTTCTCATAAATGCAGCCCACTCCACACCTTCCACAGACCCCCCTGTAGTTTGCATTTCTTGAACTGCAATTTCTCTGCTATTTCCAAATAAACTCAGTTTCTGGTAGCTTGAGCTTATGTCCATTTATCTCTCTATTTAGGTCGACAGGTGGATACACAGACCGAGCCAAGGCATATCTTGCTTTCCAACTTTGTAACATTTAGATGTGTGGTATGCAGTCCTCCATTTGTACTCTTGCTATGTGCCCTCAAAAAATTAGGGGTGAGCCTGTTCCTATCTCTCTCATGGCCTAAAAACATAAATGCGCCTCTCAAAATGCCCAGTTTACTCCTGGAGTGTAGGTTTTTCTGAATATGCTAGGCTCATACACTGTGAATGCAGCTCTTCCAATCACCTATGGTGATATTTGCCTGGTGAGGCAGAGTTGAGGAGGGAGATTCTGCACACTAATAGAATCTCTTCCTGACTAGCTGAAACACTATGGAAAGTTAATCAAGTATCCAGTAGATCGAATACAGTGATGCTCCCATCATTCTTTTGGTAAGAATTTTATCCCACTGCTATCTCTCAGAAGTGGATACAAGCTACTCCAGAGAATCTTCCCAACAATCTTGCATTTTTTGCTTTATCCCATAGATACTCCTTTTTACCCTATCCAACATAAAAAAAAAATAAGAAGATCAGAGGACATGGTTAGGATAAATTATAGGTGTGAAGGGACAGCGATAGAGAAATTACTCGAATTTTTCCTTCTCCTTTCCATGCCCACTGCCACAACTCACCCTACATCTGGTCAGATCCTTTTCAACACTAGAGGTTATCTAAGAAAGATTCTCTGTACTCAGCATTCCAAAGTACTTCTGCTTTCAGAGGCATGGTTAGAAGCTGAGACTTAAAAATTCTTCCACCACCACATAGTGATGGTTCTAAACTTCACATGCAGGTCTGTCTTCTCCATGACATTCACATTATATGCTTGGCTGAGTACCAGATAGGAGAGAAAACAGCTATACTGGAGACCCCTTGAACCAAAGCAAGATGCCATCTATTTTCCAGTATGTGTCTATAGGTGGAATGAATGCAAAGTCTTTCAGAATCTTCAAAAGACAAAAATAAATAAGGGATTTGGCAGGTGTTACTTACCTGGATTTCAAAGGGCAATCTGAGGCCATATCTTCATGATAGACAAACAAGATGCCACATAGAATAGGACCTCCTGGAGTGGACAAAATTGCTTAGCTACCTAAGAAATCTGCATAATCAAGAGACAAATCACAAAAAAGAAGAAAGGCAAAGGTGTTAAGCCTCTAGAATAGTTATTACAATTTACAAGGAAAATTTTTCAGACAAGGACCAGTCAACTGTTCTGAGATTAACATCACAAAAGGGCTTATATTCAGAGTACTATACTAGGCACTGTTGGCAGGAACAAACGTTCTCTTTCATTCTTTCCTTTTTAAAATTTGTAATAGCCCCTAGCAATGTGAGTCAAGTTAGAGAGCAACATTTCAACAAGGGTAAAATAATATAGTATATGCTAGGTACATATGGGCTGTAGAATTAAAGGAATTAGAAAAGCCTACAGCTTATTTTTGTATATGAGTAAACTAATCATAAAATGTAATGTCAGGGACTTCAGTACTGAGGTTCAGTACCTAAGACTCCGTGCTCCCAATGCAGGGGGCCTGGACTCGATCCCTGGTCAGGGAACTAGATCCCACATGCTGCAACCAAAGATCCCAAGTGTCACAACTAAGACCCAGTGAAGCCAAAATATATAAATCAATTAATTAATATAATTTAATAAAATATAAAGTCAAAGAAATGCTGGGCTGGATGAATCACAAGCTAGAATCAAGACTGCATGGAGAAATATCAACAACCTCAGATATGCAGATGATACCACTCTAATGGCAGAAAGTGAAGAGAAATTAAAGAGCCTCTTGATGAGGGTTGAAGAGGAGAGTGAAACACCTGGCTTAAAATTCAACATTCAGAAAACTAAGATCATGGCATCTGGTTCTATCGCTTCATGGTTAATAGTGAGGAAAAAGTGGAAACAGTGGCAGATTTTATTTTCTTGGGCTCCAAAAATCCCTGCGAACAGTGACTATAGACACGAAATTAAAAGACACTCCTTGGAAGAAAAGCTATGACAAACCTAGACAGTGTATTAAAAAGCAGAGACATCACTTTGCTGACAAAGGTCTGTCTAGTCAAAGTTATGGTTTTTCCAGTAGTCATGTGAGAGTTGGACCAAGGCTGAGCACCAAAGTATTGATGTTTTTGAATGGTGGTGTTGGAGAAGACTGTTGAGAGTCCCTTAAACAGCAAGGAGATCAAACCAGTCAATCCTAAAGGAAATCAACCCTGAATATTCACTGGAAGGACTGATGCTGAAGCTCCAATGCTTTGGCCACCTGATGCAAAGAGCTGGCTTATTGGAAAAGACCCTGATGCTGGGAAATATTGAAGGCAACAGGGGATGAGATAGTTGGTTTACATCACCAACTCAATGGACATGAGTTCGAGCAAACTCTGGGAGATAGTGAAGGACAGGGAAGCCTGGCGTGCTGCAGTTCATGGGGTGGCAAAGAGTCGGACATGACTTAGCAACTGAACCACAACAACAGAGGTCCAAGTGTATATAAGACCTGTGCCTGTCCATCTTCTTCTCCCAGGCACATGTTAAGGCCCATATGTGAAAAAAGACTTCCTGTTCCTCTTTGCTTTCCCTGCTCCCCAATCTCTTAATGGGCACACTTCCAGACATAGATGAATGTAGCCAAGTACACCCACTGGCTTTCCTTCATCTCTTAGTAGATGAACCCTTTCCTTCCCCACCTCCAACCATTCCAGGTTTCTCACTGTAAATTGGCTGCTTCATTCATCCTCTTCAGTAACCCTTTTTATTACGTCACCAATCATGGTGTCCAGGGGTCTCTGTTTCTTACACTAATGATTTGGTGATTTAATGCTATTATTTAACATATCCTAGACTACCCTAATACATATTTTGAAGCAAAAATACACCCCATGATCCAGTGGCTAAGACACTGTGCTCCTAATGCAGGGGGCCTAGGTTCAAAGCCTGATCAGGGAACTAGGTCCCACATGCCACCACTAAAGATTCTGCATGCCTCAGGATGCACTAAGACCCAGTGCAGCCAAATAAATAAATACTTCAAAAATGCATCCCAAAGTTGCAGAACAGTGTCCCAAAAGCAAAGCCTCCAGTTTGATTTCTTAAAGATTCTTACTGCCCATGTTGTTTCTCTGAAGTCCAGACTACTGTTTTCCAGGCCCTGAGTGAGTCAGATTCTGTACTTGCAATAAAAACCTTCACCATATTAGGTGATTTTAACACTCACTGGCAGCCTTAAATAAACTTGTTCCCCAAAATGCAAAGATATTTATCCTAAGAGTTAGTAGCAGGCCTCAGTATTCTATATTTAGAGATTTTAATCTTTGGCTTATTATAAAAGATAATCTGATTCTCTGGTCATACCTCACATTAGACTGGCTAGACTGGCTTCGTGAATATTTAGAAACAAATTCCCTCTGGGAAAATAAAGAGGAAAAACTCATTCAAGATCATTACTTCAAAACAGCAAGACTCTTGTTTATTTCAGATGATAGAAGCTTTGGTCTCACAAAGGAAATCCTCCTATTCAACCAACAGTTCCCTCCCCCTCCCCCATTTTTAAACATTGTGATACCTCATTATTTACTTGATTCTTTCCTAGGAAGCTTGGAGATTTCACTTTAAGAAAATAAACACAAATTCAAATTAATTTTCATTAAGGAACCTCATGAGAGTCCTTGGGATGACTGGAAACATCCTGGAGTTTTCTAAAGCAGAGTACAAAAGCCTTGAGGCAGGAGACCTAGCTTTATGATTTCAAAAAGTCACCTTATTGCTCTGTGCCTCCATTTCCTAAACTGGAAAATGAATGTATTGAATATGATGGTCCCTTCCCGTTCCAACAGGCTATGATTCCCAGCACTGTGAAAAACCAGGTAGGAAATTCAATTCAAGAACTGTTGATTGAGTCTGACCCCTTTAACCACACACAGTGCTAGATATGTTGGGAGGGGAAAGGACATGTCTTCCATGCTACAGTAGTAGGGGTGATAAGGCAATGCAATCATTCTGGAAGGCAGAGTATGATAAGTATCTCAAAATGTGTGAGTCAACTTTCCTGCTTTCTCAGATTTCCAGGCTAGTGACCATCACTGAGAGTTTCTTTGCCGACTGAGAATCTTGCAAGCCTCAACATCAGTGAGCTTTGCTTAGACTTGGAGACACAGATGAAGGGAGAGATAGAGATGATACGTTCCAAGGTCAGGACACAGCCTGAAAGCTTATCATTTACCTCTGTCCTTAGAATACAGAACAACAAATGTCCCCATTAATAAGAGTTTCGGGTTGATCAAAGTTTTGCCTCATCCATATATATAAATATCTCATCAGTCCTTACAGTATCTGGAAAATGCCTGGGGAAAATTCCTATTAATTAAGAATTTCTGGCAGTTGGATTTTGATTAACTGAGGTCTGTTTGTTCATCACAAGCCTATTATATCCCTCTCTACTGTTACTGCTGCTCAGATGCCCTTTGCCCAAAGAAAAGTACAATAGGTTGCAGTAAAGACTTATTACATCAAAAGACTTTCTCTCCCACCCATTAACACCAACATTTTAGGATCAAGGCTGGTACCTTATTCTAAAATTATAAAAATATGAACCAGTTCAAATGGGAAAATAAAATACAAATAGCCTCCTTTGAGTTAACTATACCACTTAAATCAAGTGAGACCTCAGATCCATCCTTTAAAAAAATAGAAAAAAGGAAACATCAACCACAGATAACTATTTTATCCCTCTACAGGCATTGAATATGTTTTCAGTTAGCACGGGAGGAAAGCACCCTGACACCTGGTCCTTTGTACGGCTGATGCTGTGAATGTCCCAGCTAAGCCTTTGCGGACACTGAGGGGTTGACAAGCTCCTAGGGGTTACAATTACTGGCTTGTAAACATTAATGAATTTTTTTAGAATCATTATCCAGATTTATTAGGACAATTTCCCAGATTAAAAGCAACCAAAATATAGCAATTAGAAGGTTCATCACATAGCTTCATGATTACAGGAGTCTTGTCCTAGATTCTAACAGACACTGTAACAAACAGGTTCATAAGGGCTGCAAGAACCACAGTTTACAAAAGCTATTTATTGTTATACATTAGGTGCAGAGAGGTACTGTCTGATTCCACTTATAGGAGATACCTAGAATCATCAAATTCATAGAGTCAGAAAGCACATTGGTAGATGCCGGGGCGGGGGGTGGGGGTAGGGAGAGGGAACAGGGAGTTAGCATTTAATGTGGACAGAGTTTTTGTTTAGGAAGGTGGAAATTTGGGGAGATGGCTAATGGTGAGAGTTGCACAACAGTGCAAATGTACTTAGTGTAAATGCACTGTACAAAGATGATGAAGATAGTATGTTTTATATTGTGTGACTTTTACCACAATAAAAAAAAATTTTAAAAATGTTACTTATGGTTCGCACTCACATTGCCACAGGACCTTTGTATTTTAAATAATTTAGACCCCAAGACTCCATTATAAGAGAGTCACAAAGCCAATGCAAAATACGTAACTATAAATAAAATGTACAGACTCAAGTTCTTCACTGCACTGACACTGAAGTGCAAAGGCCATTGACTGATCCATGCCAAGATCTGGACTTCAATGAGACTGAGTGTGGGAAGGAGCCTGTGGTCAGTCTGATGCCACTGTTGGCAACCACCCACTTGACCCTCTCAGTCAATTTCATCCCACTCCTGCTGGGGCAGCTTACCCTCTATCCGGATTCGACAGGGTCGAATTTGTCTCTATCCAAAAGTTATAACAAATTGACAAGTAAGGGGCACGACTCAATGGGCCCTGGCCAGAGCCTGGGGATGCTGGTGACAACTAGTGTCACGTCACTACAGAGGCTTCCCACGTGGCGCTAATGGTAAAGAACCCACCTGCCAATGCAGGAGACATAAGAACCATGGGTTTGATCCCTGGCTTGCGAAGATTCCCCTGGAGAAAGGAATGGCTACCCACTCCAGTATTCTAGCCTGGAGAATTCCATGGATGGAGGAGCCTGATGGGCTACAGTCCATAGGGTGGCAAAGAGTTGGACACAACTGAAGTGACTTAGCATGCAGACAAGCACTAGAGGTAGAGCTAAAGTGGAAGAGATTGGTAGCCAGACACCACTGTTCTCTCTCCAACCTTTTAAAAATTATGTATAACTATCAAGCGACTTCCCAGATACACATGTAGCACCAACACCCTACTCTGAAAAAGAATAGCAATTGACAAATACCTTCTAAAGTCATCTAGCACTATAGGTAAAAGACCAGAAAGCTGACTGAGTTCTGTCTCAAGATCCCCAGGTGACCTCACATAGTCACCTCACCTTTCATCTGCCACTGCTGCTGCTAAGTCACTTCAGTCGTGTCCGACTCTGTGCGACCCCATAGACGGCAGCCCACCAGGCTCCCCCGTCCCTGGGATTCTCCAGGCAACAACACTGGAGTGGGTTGCCATTTCCTTCTCCAAAGCATGAAAGTGAAAAGTGAAAGTGAAGTCTCTCAATCATGTCAGACTCTTCGCGACCCCATGGACTGCAGCCAACCAGGCTCCTCCATCCATGGGATTTTCCAGGCAAGAGTACTGGAATAGTGGGTTGCGATTGCCTTCTCCGCACCTTTCATCTACTTAGCCATAAAATAGAAAACTCCTCCCCTGCCTTAGCAGAATGATGTTTAGATGAATCAGACAATTTCTCTAAGGTATTCTAAGATTCCCCAGCGAGGGCAAGGCCACAAGCATTATAATTAGAGTCACTGCACCTCATTTCAAACAGGAGGAGAAAATGAATAAAGAAAGGAACATGTGGGCACTGATTCCAAGAACTCAAAGAGTATATAAGCTCCTTCTGTAATCTGAGGCAGGTTCCAAGAGAGGGAGACTGACATGGTGAAGTCACACAGGAGTTTGGTGGTTAGGACATGGTCCCCAGATATTCAGAGTCTTCATATTTGTCTTTGATGGTGTGCTGTTACTTTATTACAATCATCTTAAAGATTTGGATATGTAAGCACTACCAAGAGAGTGGCAAGTACTTTGATTATGGCTTTGTGGTCCTACCATAGTGGGGTTAACTGGTCATCAACAAGAGAGCTGAGTTCAAATTTATGTGCTTTAACTTATTTGCATGCTGTCAGTTGTTCCAACAGTGGAAATTTTGGCTCTCCCTATAACTGGATCATTATTGAGGACAGGGCAGGAAGGGTACTGTCTCTTTCAGAGCTCAGCATTGGCAGGAAGTGTGCCCACTAATCTTAAGAATGGGGACACAGGGGACTTCCCCAGTGGTTCAGTGGTTAAGACTTCACCTTCCAATGCAGAGTATGCGAGTTCAATTCCTGGTCGGGGAGCTAAGATCCCACACACTTCCTGGGCAAAAACCCAAAACATATAATAGCAGCAATGTGGTAACAAATTCAATAAAGACTTTTAAAATGGTTCACATCAAAAAAAAAAGAAAGAAAGAAAGAATGGGAACACAGAAAATGGAAGACTGGGTGAACTTATTTGAAAAAATGTTATCTAAAAGATACACACACACACTTATAGAGGTACATAAGAGGGCAGAATCAGATGTAGTGAAATCTCAGTAATGTTGGGTCTTAGATTAAGAAATGAGGATCCAGAGACCCTGAAGCAAGGGACTAGGCCCTCTAAGAAGGTACTATAGAAAGCTTCTTAATGGCTGTTCTTAAGTGCCTTTTCATCATTACTATCTCTTCAATAGCTCTGAGAGCCCTTTTCACTTCTCTTGACCTTATTTCAAACTACTGCCTGTGCTTAACTGGAGAACCTCCTACTCAATAAATTGCTTCTCCTCCCTCTTCCCTGGCCAATATAAAATCAATTGTTGCTTGACAGACTGCTTTGTTGCCATTTCCTCAAAGTCCTGAAGGAAAGAAACGAACCTTATTTGTACACACATTAACTTAATTTCAGTCTCACCCACTCAAGCACAGCACAATCCTTCAAACTCGGACCCTAGCCCATTTGCTACTTGGTGTCCGTGGCAACCACCGCCAAGCTGCTCAGAGAGAGCTTCAAGGAGTGACAGTAAAGTGCATCTCCCAACAGAGCCCTTAGCTCTTAACAGGGGGCAGCAGACCCATCTCTGAAGCCTCAGGCATTGGCTTTCATTAGGGGAGGGAAGTGTTGTCCAGGGCTCCTCCCCGGAAGAGTTATGGGCTGCTTCTCACACTCAACCTGTTGAAGATAGAGCATTAATTGTGAAATATTGAAACTAAGTGAAAGTGATAGTCGCTCAGTTGTGACTCCTTGTGACCCCATGGATGGTAGCCCACCAGGGTCCTTTGTCCATGGAATTCTCCAGGCCAGAATACTGGAGTGGGTATTCATTCCCTTCTCTGGGAGATCTTCCCAACCCAGGGATCGAACCCAGGTCTCGTGCATTTCAGGCAGATTCTTTACCACCTGAGCCACCAGGGAAGCCCAAGACTAAGTGAGAGAGCAGATTTTGCCCACGACAACTTCCCCAGGAGTATTCTCCTCCCATGATTCTGTCCACTGCAGCTCCCACCACACCCCTTGCTTAACTAATGACAGTCACAGATTTCAACACCCCCGGAGACAATACACATGAATGCCTAGCCACTTCCTAGTGGTCCCTACCACACGGTGACCTACAACTCATTTTCCTCACTTTCTTAACTCACATCAAGAATGCATGCATGATAATCTTGCCATCAAACTATATTTTTTAAAGAAAAAGAGCCATGTTCATAATGGTCCAGGAACTGGAGGATTTATGAGCCAAGAGAAAATGGTATTGTTTCTCCAAATATAGAGAAAGCCGTTCAGTCTTCAAACTGTTTTCATGAGTTCCATATTATTGGCTTTGCTCAGGGAGCTTAGCTGAGAAGTTGTCAGATGGAGATGAATTTCCCTTTACTGTACTCCAGAGGAAATGGGGATAGTTTCGGTTGCAATCTCATTGCAACAGAACCCAACACATCGAACAAAGTTGGGGTTTTTTTTTTGTTTTTTTTTTCAGTTTTGTTTTTGTTTTTTTTTTTTGCATACAGAGGACTAGTTCAGACTCAGTTCTTTGTGGAAACTGGAAAGAACCCATTACTCAAGTGTTCTCTTCATAGAATCTACATAAATAAGAATAATATTTGAAGTGGCAGAAACAAGTGAATGCTTTTATCTTTTTAGCTGTGTGAAAAAAGGAAACAGAAGGCTCTTATGCACAATCCTTTCCAGTAGAACTGCTGAAATGTAGATATGGTTTCAAGCTGTCCTTGAAAGCAAGACATTCCTATGTGTGCTGCCTGGGTCTGTCGTCCCAGATAAAAACTAGTAGCAAGTTTAAAGAAAAGGTGAAAAACAAAGAAGACATGGTTTTGCCTCCAAGGAGCTCATGAGTTCACAGAGAAGCGTCAGGTAGACTGATGATCATGGTCTAACTGCAGTGACAGAAAGGGACAAGATCCTGATGGGAATGCACAAGAAACACGCCTGACTTAGAGACCCAGACAGCTTGTTCCTGATGACTTGTTGAACTGAGTCTTCAGGGGCCAATAGTTCACCTGGTTTGGTGAAAGGGGGTGGAAATTTGTATTTGCATAGATATGACAAGCTCCCTTGTCAGAGTGAATGCTAATAAGCAGTGCCAATTAGGAAACGGAGTGTAACTCAGATGTTGTAAAGCAGAATGGTTGAAACTTGATACCAATAAGAACACAGACTATATTGGCCAGAACACAACTCTATCTTTCATCACAAATTTTTGATCCTCAAGAAACGGAATTTTTCCACTAGGAAATATAGTAGCATGATATCTGAAATGAGAAGGTTCTGCTTAGAGATTAAACTACCCCATCATTTGATGATGAAGAAACGGAGGTGCTGAGAGACAGACTAATACATATAGCAGCCACACAAGCAGTGAGTGAAAGAGAAAAGATTTAAACCCAGATCTGATTCCAGTGTCCAGCTTCCTTGCACCACACCACCCAAGACTACGCCAATACAGGGACCAAACAGATAGCTACATATGGACTCCCTTGAAAAGGCCACCTGCCTTCTCACCCCCATCCCACTTCCCACCCACCTACCTGGAATTAGTGTTTAGGTTAAGAGTCCATCCGTAAGAAAACATACTACACCAGAAAGATGATATTTGAAGTCAGTATAAAGTCTCATCTTTTTTTCCTTGTATTTGGAGTTCTCTTTTTTCTCATCATCCAAAAACAGTGATTGAACACCTGCATACAGGGCACTGTATTGAATGATATATACACTAATTAGTTTAAACTGAGGCCCTGCCCTCAAGTACTTTGAGTCTAATTGGGACGACAGGACATGTGCCTAGTTTGGGAAAATAATCAGTAGTCTGAGGACAGGATGAGAGGTAGAAACCTTGTAGAAATTTACGAGTGGGAGTGATCACCAGACAAGCAAAGTAGAATACAGGCTTCCTGAGCGCAGGGTGCCTGTTCATATCCCCAACACCTAAAACAGTTTGGAACCTAGTAAGTGCTCAATAAGTATTTGTTGAGTTAAATAAATAGCTTCTTGGCATTTTTCAGGTTGGGGGGAGGGTAGTCCTGGCATTTATCACTTGGAGAATAATTCCCAGTCCTTGGTACACTGCACACTGTGGCTTTTGCTTATGGTACACCACACAAACTCCCCAGGGAGATGTGTAGCAATGAATGCACAGCCTATGGCTTAAACCTTTGCAAAATCCTTGCAAAGCTGTGCTCTCTGCCACTCCATACCATAGATGCATGTTTCCCAGGGGTGAAGGCTAATGTGGAGCCAGAGTTTTTTGTTTATTTGTCCCTTATGACCTCAAGCTCTTTTCAGCAAAAGGCACAGCCCTTTGATAGCAAAGCAGTTCTGGGAGACACGACTCCATTATGTGCTGGCTCATCTAACAAGGCAGAATGCAGATTCTGATTTAAAAGCAAGCTCCTTTAATGAGTTTTGGTTAGGCTTAAAGGATAAATAGTTGTGATTACTGTCTGTCGGCGTAGGTTATAATCTCTGTCTTAGATGCTTATATTCCATTAATGGGGACTCAAATGGGCATCACAGTACCATTCCCTTTAAAGAGTGGAGTCTGGACCAAAAAAGCAGCTTCAAAAACAGTCATTTGTGCATCCCCAAATGGTCAAGTTCTTGGTCTTGCAGGCTTTTGTACTGGGTTACGAGTCTTTCACTTATTTTTATCATTGTACAAATTCTTATTACTGTTGGCTGCCAGAGCTTGGGAAGAGATAGGTAATTAGAACATATCAGAACAGTGAAGGGAAACCAAGCATTCACATAAAAAATGAGAAGTTAAAGCCATCCCACTCTCACTGTGGCTTACACTAACCTCGTGGTACCGCAGTGCTGTGCCAGCACGGAATTTCAAGTCAAAGATTTATATTAACACGAGTGGAGACGGATCTGATTTTGTAGTGCAAAATGTTAACCATGTGCACTCTGATTTCTTCTCAAAGCTCACAAAGCCGAAATCCCTTTCAGCTCTGCAGGCGCACCTCCTAAGAAATTAGAACATCACGTATCATCATCACACAGATATGGTGCTGAACATCCTGCCAACTGTCATCCTCTCACCTCTCAAGGGGCGTAGTTCAGAAGGTACTTGGTTTACAGCAGAGTAGAAGGAAAACGTAAAAAGAGGAACACGCCTAGCATGGCCATATACGCTAAAACCACAACTCTGATTAGGAGACTTTCCTGGATTAAAGCAAGAATAAATACCGCCTTGTAGAGCTTTACACATTTTTTTTTCAAAGCAGTTTTGCACAGCGTCTCCTTCAATCCTCTGAGGTTGGTAGCATTCATAGTGTTTTCTCCATTATGTAGATGAAAAACGAACATAAGGTTAAATAACTTGCCTGAGATCACATAGGTAAGAGCACTGAATTCTCCTTGTTTCCAAAAAAGCTATGCCCACTCTATGTCTAGAAGAACACATTTGGACAGCAGCCATGAAAGTCTTGCTAAACCATCTTAACTATGTCCTGCCCCAGTCAGCTCCCCTGCTTTTGGAAAGATATGGCAAATAAACTTTACTTTAGGCTTGAGCATTTCTCTTTCTCCCTTCATCACTCTGTTTCCTGAAAGAACAATTAAGATCCATCTGGGACTAATTATAGCGATTCTTGAATTTGAACCTGCAGCCATTACCCAATTGAGGTCACTTACTTTAAATTAACTTGCCTGGTCAGAATACAGGTTTGGTTATCTTCAGAGCCCAATGCAGATAGGCACCAGCTCACTCAGACTTTTAATTAACCAGCTAAATAACCTGCACTGTGACAAACTGCCTATGATGTGATGGAGTCGTTCATTTGCATTCAGACAAGGATCAAAATGCATTGTCAGAGCTTCAGGGACTGAGTCCTAGAAACCTTCACACAGTCTCTTGTTCAAGGCTGTGAGCCTCTTGCCTTTGGTTCCTTCTAATTAGTTTTCCTGTGCTTTTGTTCAGATTATCCAACATTCATCACAAGTGCAGCCTGTGATTAAACAATGACAACTCGTGTCATATGCTGATAGGGAATCGAAAATTGGAGTCATAATCGTATGAACCAAGCCCACGGCTTTAAGAAATAATTAGGGGAAACCAAAGGAAAATTCCCAGGGTGCCCCACAATAAAGGAGAATTTCCAAAGATTCAGGCTATAACTGCTCCTCACTTAGGTAATAATACATAATAACAGGAGGTGCTCAGTCTTTATTGAATTGAATCCATGGTGGGAGCTGATCATTCCACAGGAACCACGATAGCTCTTATGATTAGTAATTATTATTATGACTGCTCACACTTAGTGATTGGGCTTGGAGTCAGACACGTCTGATTTCGACTCCAGGCTTCACCATTTCCTGCCTGTGAGGCCTCAGGCAAATCAGCCAACAGTTCTTTGTGCTTCAGTTTCCTAACATGGAAGATGAAATTGATAATAGTGCCTAACTTGCAAGGTTGTGGTGGGGATTTGATGAAATAAGACATGTTAAAAAAGTCACTTTCCACAGTGCCTTGTACACAGTAAGTGCTCAATAAATATTAGCTTATGTTTGTTTTCTGTCCTACCACCAAACCTTGTCCAGGGCCTCTTCCCACCTGGGGTCATCCTTCCCTTCTCTCTGCCAAAAACAATTCCCCACATCATTCAGCATGTAGTCTAAAAGATATCTTCCTCTCCAGGGGGAAAGCCTTCCAGCGTCTGAACTTGGTCAATGCCCATCCCCTTTACTTTTCTAGATTTTGTATTATTTTAATGACACCTTCGATCTACTGCTTCATGAGCAATGTGGACTTTTCTCCAGGGTGTACTTAAGCCTTCCATGTTAGAAACCTTAAGTACCACATTGGTGCCATACAATGAGGGTACAAGTTGAGTAAAGAGAGAGGGGTGGGGGCTTCCTGGTGGCCCAATGGTCAAAAGTCCATGCTTCCAATGCAGGGGGCCTGGATTTGATCCCTGCCCTGTCAGGGAAGTAAGATCCCACATGTTGCATGGTGTAGCCAAAAAATAAATTAAATTACTTTACAAAAAACAGACATGGAGGCATAAAGGCAAGTAATATTGCTTCAGCCCCCTCATATCTCGAGCCCTCTGCTGGGAATTCTGCATTTATGCCTTACAATAACCATAATGCAATAGGTGTCATTATGAGCCCTACTTTACATATGTGGGAAGTGAGGCTCAGTGAGGGAAATGACTTGTCCAAGGTCACTCAGCTACAATGAGGAGAAACTGATGTTCTAGGTCAGTCTGATTCCATAGGCCACTCCCACCACCATCACACTTTACTGCCTGCCTCATTATTTTTATCAATTGCAGTGATGCAAATCAAAGCAATATGTAGATAACAGAGTGTAACATATGTGACATAAGGTCATTGCAGTTATAGCAGATGCTATTGGTGCTCCCCCCGCCTCCTTGATGGGTACTAGCCTTTTTTATACATGCCAACAGCATCCTATCGTCAGCACGTGCTGTTTTCACTTGAAGTCAGATAAATCAGACAAAGTCAGATAAATCAGTGTTGGGGAGGAATTAATCCTCCTGACAGAAGCTACCAGCCAGTGGTGAATGGGAACTGAAAGACACAGACTTCAACTTCCTGGCCCTTCAGATAGGTGAGCAGCAGACCACTCCCAGAGGTGCTCAGACCCCCCTGTTCATCCGTGCACCTGTGCTGGCTTCTTTCCCTTTGCTGTCTCATGTCCTCACTCCCCTATCCACGCATCCTGGAATCACTCCCCAGTGAAACCACTGGTCCTCTAGTCTCTGTCTCAGGCTCTACCCAGAAATTCCTCCTTTGGCACCTCTCCCAGTCGTCTGTACAGGTGTCCTCAGGCTGGCCCCTGCCTGCCCAGGGCTTCCCAGGGCAGTTCTCCAAGGGTGTACCCCATAAGTTCAATATCTCCCTTCTTACTCCTTTTCATGAGACTCAATCATAGACGATCCTGCTTTTAGTTTGTCAAAGTGCATTTATTATCGTACAGATAGCTAGTTCTTTAAGTTTGGTGTGCATCACAATAAACTGTGTGTTGAAACGCAGACTCCAGGGTCCTAAACCAGACTCTGTGAATCAGACTCTCGGAAGAGTGCTGCCCGGGTACTTGCATCTTCACAGACACCCAGGGTGATCCATGCCGCCCCAAGGTTGAGCCTCCAAGGAAGGTGGATTGTGTTCCTTAGTGTTCTCTCTACCACCACAGCCTCTGTGGATTCAAGTGAGAAAGCTTTGAATAGCCATGCCTCGCTTGCTCCTGAAATGAAGCGTAGATTGGCCAAGTCAGTTGTTACTGTCAGAGTGGGGCGATCCGAGACCCCTGAGTAATGATGTAGACATCCATCTTACTGCCCGTGCCAAATTTCTGCTCTCACCCCTCTCACTGTCCCCCCGCCCCCATCCTCTTCTGTGGTAGAAACACTGTGACGCCTGCACATGAAAAGTTAGGTGATGACCTGCGCTTCTTTGTCTGTGGGCAGAACCATCCCCTGTCTCCCCACACACATCTTCTTCCGAGACACACTTTCTATGTGGTTTGAATTCATGGTCCTGATCAATGTTGGAGGCAGGACAGTGGCAGGTGGCAGTGGGAATTACTTTGCTGTTGGTTTACCCCCAGTTCAATTCACCCCTCTGCTCCAAGTGCAAACCTCAGTTCCTTTCCTGTACCTCCAACCCAGAGCTATCCAGACCAGTGCCCTCGATACCCCTCCACACCAAGTTCTGATGTCTCTCCAAATCCTTCACCCCATAGCAGCAGGAAACTACATCTCTCCATTTTAAGAGTGAGGACATAAAATCAGGGAAGGTTTCATGGAGGAGGCTGCATATGCAGTATGCCTTGAAGGATAGATGTGATTGCCACAGAGAAGGATAGATAGGGGAAACATCGCAGTAGGAATAAGGAAGGGAAAAATATAACTAAGATAGGTAGGATAAGCATTGGGCACTGTGTTAAGAGCTGTAGACATTGATACAGCATTTCATTTATTCCTCACTGCAATTCTGTGAGGTAGGTACTAATGATAGACCCATTTTACAGACAGGTTCATTGAATCAGAGAGTTTAAGTTAACTGCCCAAAGTCACTTAGCTGTTAAAGGGCAAAGTAGGGACCTAAACCCAGGTAGTCTAGCCTATACTCTTGACCACCCTACTTCACTGCCTCTCAACTATTATGTTCCCTGTTTTACAGCTGGAAAACTGAAACTGAGAGGTCAAGTAACTTGCCTAATGTTTCACAGCTTGGACTTGGCAAAGCTGGGATGCACTGCCCTTAACCAATCACCTTTTCTTTACTATATAACCACTTATACCCCTTCTAACTTAGCTTTTCCAGTGAACCATATCAGTCACAATTTCTTATGGAGCCAACCCTGGCTTACCATTACAACAAATGCCTACAGTTGGTCCAAATAAAAATCTTCCCTCTAGTGTGTAAGCACTGTAAAACAGCAGGACTCTCCTGAAATCAAGAGAAATTGCCCTCTGAAATACATCTCTCTTTCTTTTCAAAATAGCATTCTCTTTAAGTCACCTGTTTGTCAGGCTCCCACTTATAAAAACCACAGGAAAAAAATTCTTTAGTTGGAGACAAAGTCTTTTCTCTCTCTAGCAGGTTATGAGTTAATCATCCTCAGTATGCGGTACATATTTCTGTTCTCACACTTCTCCTGATAGATAGGTTATAGTTGTCTCTTAACTTGGCAATCTTTCCTACTCTATTGGTGGGATCCTCCAGGCTAGGCATCAGGTTCTGGTGACCTCTGCCTCCCCAGGGTCTGGACCCAGGACTGGTACAGAGCAGGCCTTCAACAAATGTTTGCTGAAAGAAGGAGTGAATGAAATGTGGTCAGAGAAGCAGCCTTTCCATCCACTGGGTACTTCTGAGTCCAGTGGTATGCAGGTAAACGGACTTTCAAGGTGGGGCGGGGGTGGAGTCCTAATTTGTAGTGTTGGCTCATTTCTGTGATGTATTGGATTACCCCTAAAAATTCATTTGGGCTTTTCCATACCATCTTACAAAAACTCAAACTAACTTTTTGGCCAGACCAATAAATATTTCCACCATGGCTGACTTCAAGCTACCAATAGTTTACTGTATCAGTGTGATCACAAAAGTGCATGAGCTATCAGATGAGGAAGAGAATGGAAATTCAAACAGCGAAAGTAAAAGACCAAACCACACATTTGCAAATTAGGAGAATTCTGTGTTTTACAGCCCAGAAACTAAGCTTCTATCATTTGTCATCCATTTGCAAATTGAGATAAACTTAAACGACACAGCTCCCAGAAGAGAGAAACTTGCCAAGTAAGGAACTATCCTAAAAACCAAAGGCCCAGGAAGCATACTGGGTTTCTGAGATATATTTTCTTTTATTTGAAAATGAAGACATGTTTACTTGCTTCCTTCAGCAATCAGAAAATTTTCCAGAGTAGGGTGTCAAATGTTGGAAACATTGCACATACAGAAAATGCATTCACAGAGGCAAAATCAGGGAGTTCGAAGGAGAACATCTCATTTTCCACACCCCATGTTTCTTCCTCTCCCCTCCCAGCTTAAAGGCCTCAACATCCTGGGATGAACCTGGGTGTCTAAAACTCTACCCAAAACCATCCATAGTTCAGCTTTGCACAGTGTAATGGAGCTAATAAGTAAATGGTAGGATTTGAATCCAGAACCACCTGACTTCAAGGTTCACAGCTCTTTCTAGAACAGCATCTTTAACAAATACTTCTTGTAAGCTTTCAGAGTGATTCATATCACATCTATGAAGAGTTTTAAACTCTTACAAGTTTCAACTCTATCATTTCAAGTGAGATACTAGAATTCTTGATCCTGATAAATATCTACAGATGGGAAAGTGTGGGTCCTGGGCCAGTGAAGGAAGTCTTGCGATATCCCGCCCATATTCAAGTGGTTGTGGCTGGAAAAAAACACATGTTGGAGTGACTACTCAGCCTTATGCCAGATGATGCCTTTCCTTTTTTCTTTAATCCAAGTAATGAATCCAGTGGCACTGCCAAGCCTTCTGCTCACCACCTGTACAGTCCTTCAAGTAGGTCTTGAGATTCAAGATTATGGGGCTTTGGGTCCAATTTTACAACATCTACAGAGAAAAGAAAAAAGATGCAACTTGATATTTAGCATTAAGTTGTAAATATTAAAACAAAAGTTGTTGTAAGTGTGAACATAAAATAGTTGACAGTAAATTTCATAAAAGAATGCATAAAGGACACTGCTATTTAAAATATATTGTTTAACATAAGTTATCAGTGATTTAGGGAGATAGCTGATACAAAATACAGAGACTACAAAAGTCAGACATATGACTATGTTGAAGAGAAACCAACGTTCTTTCTTGCTGTATTACTCTAGGTTGAATACTAGTTAAAATCACCCATACCTCACCTCCTGGGAAAAAAGTCTGCCGCTGCTGCTGCTAAGTCGCTTCAGTCGTATCTGACTCTGTGTGACCCCATAGATGGCAGCCCACCAGGCTCCGCCGTCCCTGGGATTCTCCAGGCAAGAACACTGGAGTGGGGTGCCATTGCCTTCTCCGGGGAAAAAAGCCTAGAGTATTGCAAATAGAAATAGGGTGCTGTGAAAGGTCTTCTAGATGAGATACTTTAAGAAAAGACACAATGTTTGGAAATGCATCATTTTACTGGAAGTTAGGCTGATGAAAAAGTCCAGATGTTTTAAGTATTTATTATTTGCCCTATGACCAAGAACTCTAGCTGATCAAAGCTGCTGGGCTTCCTAAGTGGGGCAGTACAAGTAAATTGCCTTAGGAAAGCCTTTGTAAGTTTCCACATTTGTCATTTGTACACAGTCTTGGGCATTATCTGCTACCTCCCAAACTGTCCATCATCTTGCTCCTTTACAAGACACATGACCCTTTGAAAGTAGATGGGGACACTCTTAAGATTTGAACCATAAGGCAAATAAAACTTCCTTTGGACAGGAAGACATGATCTATATTCTCTTCCCTAAAGACACAGCTGCATTAAGGCAATATTCGCCACTACTCCTGACAGTACACCAGAGGATTTGCAGTGACATCTGGATGAATAGATTTTGTTTTCACACAGTTGTATTTTCTTGTATGTAGTTTCATGGATATTATTGCTTTGGACATTACTAAATTTAAGTAAACAAGCAGTTATAGAGATAAATATCAAGAAAATGATAGTATTGTGGGGTATGTGGATAGATCACAAATTGTTAAGGAAATTTTTCAGGATATGAAATTTGAGAAATAATGTTTTAGGGTTAATACAATGAGGCATTCTCAGCAAGATCAACATGTGTTGAAATGGTCTCTTAGTCCTCCAGGCAAGAATGATCTGTTGCTCCTGTAACTTAGTTGTGGCCATTTATTGCCTCTTACTCGTATGTTCTCATTGCCTCTCCCGCTGTTTAAGTCTTCTGCATATTCTATTCAGTCACAGTGAATGTAATATTGAAGTCTGGGAAGTGAAACTTCCGAAAGACATGTTCTTGGGTGAAATCTTTGTCCTCTAATCCTCACATCCTAGCATTTTATTGGATGCCATATTCAATTGCCTTCTCTCTGCATAAGCTTTCCCTGTAGACAATATGCATGCTGATGAGATTTCTCGGTTGTCCTCCCATTTTCCTTCTTTGTGAAAAGCTTCAGCCTTTCTTTTTCCATCTGCACCCTCCCCATCGCCATTAGACTGCCTCTGGTATGGGTGACTGACTCTTCCCTGCTTCACTAATCCAGCACATTTATTCAAGTCAGATGCCTGCAATATGGAGTCCTGACATTCAGTGTGTGCAGATTGAGATTATTAGACAAATAATTCTAAAGAAATTGACTTCTGATATATGTTTACTAAGACTAAAGCAATTTAGTAGCTTGGGGTTTTCATTCAAGAAAATGAACGGCTTTTATCATATCTGATGGAAGGTTTCTTCTGGGAAGTCTGGCATATTCTGAGGCTGATTTCTGCTACATATATCAGAAGTTAATTCCTTTGGAATTATTCTTCTAATCTCAATCTGCTGAAATTAGATAGGTTGCCACAGGATAGCAGTATCTTCTTGTAACTGAGGAGGCAGAAAAGGGAGGGCGACTGAAAAAAATGTCTTCTCTTTGAACACACACACACACACACACACACACACACACACGTGGTCTAATAGTTTTTTCTTAAAGAGAAAATATCTGTACAATGGGTAAATCTGATGAATTAATGCCAGAAACCTGCTTCATCTCTCTCCCCAGCCCTCCAAACATTCTCAGGGTACCTAAATCAAGGAGAAACAGATTAAGGTGAATAGCAAGGCATGTTCTGTACTCAAAGCAAGATCAATCTTTATACATAGATCCTTTTTTGGCACTGATGTAGAAAACCCAAACATGGAGATACTTAGGTCTGCAAATAACCTAATCTGCATACCAGATGGATCTAAGGGGAAAAAACATAGACACTTTTCCACACATACATTTTTTTTTTTAATGTGAGCATAGAAAAACAGATGCTTTTGCTCCCAAAGGGTCTGTGGGCCTCTCTCAGGTAGTCTTATGGAGCAATTTAACTTCAAATTTCTAAAATTATGCAGATTAAGCATTAAATTGGAAAAGAAAGGGCCTCTAGAAAACCAACTCAACATTTTCTGAATTATTTTTAGCTGCTCAATAATACCCAGCCCCCAATTTCCCAGAGAATTAGGTGGGGGTGTCAACAAGGGGACGTCTCCCCCCAGTGGGTCGACTATGATTCCCTGACTTCTTTAACAAATAATTTAATGCTCTGCTATATGCATGGTTCAGTGAGTTCGTATATAAGAGCTTTTTCTCCTGTGAATGAAACTATTGTCTAAGTCTCACTGAATGAGGATTGTGGCACTTTTTTCTCTCAGGTCCTATTTGTGGGCATAAAAATAAATCTCCTTAAAACAATGAATTTTATCTACATTTCACACGTGTTCCCTTCTTGCATTGATCATGTCTGCCATTGCATCAAGCCATCCATCTTCTCCAACAAATCTTAGAAAGGCACAGCGAATATACAACATGGATTTGGGAACTGGGTAGTTCCTCCTGAAATTTCACAGTAGACTGTAAAATGGCTTTTATACTTGAAGTTCTGAAACTAATTCAGGAAGAGTGGTTATAATTGCTATAAAAGCAAAGTTGAATATTCTCTTGGTTACCAAAGTCATTAAAGAACTGAGGGTACAATTTATGCCTTGTTCATTTGTAACAGATGAAAAGAAGAAAGATTTAAGACTAACTGAACAAGAACCGCTGTCATTAACTAGTTCATTTGTGCAGAGTATTACACACAAGCCTTCCATCCCACCCTTCTTCCCACAAGCCCTGCACCAAAAATTCAAAAAAAGGAAAGATGAGAGCAAAACATGACACTTTTGGCAGTGAGGCCTCACTTAGCTCACATCAGTAGGATCGTTGCTGTCCTATGTAAGTAAGATTTCGAGATAATTGAAATGTATTATCTGAGGTATTGGGACTTTGAGCATTTCTGATGGAAACCATCCCTAAAATGTATTCTAATTTCCCCAGGTTTTTCAGCAGAAATTACTGAACACAACAAGCCATACCCTGATGACTCAGGCACTCAAGATGAACATCCATGATTATACTGTAGTACAATGTCGTCTATTTTTTTTTCCGGACTCCTCCTTCCTCTTTAAGTCAGTCTGTCACTTCCTCTGTACCTCATTCTAACATCTCTCCCCTCTCTCCATAGACACCTCCTTCAATTTGTAGCTTTTCATTTACTGTGAACTGGAAAACCAAGATTGGTAGGAACTGTAAGTTAAATAAGACTGAAGAAGGCGCTGAAAGTAAAGATGAAGAAATAATTACAGCCTTTAAGTCTCTGTGACACCTAAAGGTTCCTATCTTTAGATAACTTTCCCATCTCTTCCAGTTTAAGCTTAATTTCAAAAGGGTAGTACTGTGAGAGAGCTACATTCAAATAAGTGAGTTTGTTTGACACAGACCATCTGGGCATGGTTAAAGTGGGTATTCTAATAGCTTCAGGTTTTTCTGAAACTGAGAAACAATATCTTAGTACATGACCCCTCTCCACAGTTATTTAACCCCACATCATTACATGATGCACATCCCAAACTCTTTTGCAGATGTTATTCAGTTTGATCCTGACAACACTGCTGAGATAGGAAAGGCCAGGCTCATGGTCCAAGATTACAGATAAGGTGATGGAGGCTGGAGAAAGTTAAGTGATTTGCCTATAATCAAGCTGAGTACGTGACAAGGCTGGGCACCTGGGTTCTCTTTGAGGGGCTCATCTAACAATACTTATGTTTTCTGTGGCTCCCTTTTGTCTTCCTGATTCTCCAGAGGAGACTAAAGCCTGCGTCTGGCAAGACAGACTTACTCTGTTTCCTTTGGGCTCACTTCTTTCTTTCTCTCCAAGCTCTACCAGATGTCTTAGGAATCTGACTCATTTTTCTAACAGAACTCAAACCCCCCTGATTTTATTGTGTTGAAGGTTGTCAGGGAATTAAAAATTCAACAAATATATGGTCCCAACTTGCCATCAAAAGTTAACAGATGTCACCAGGAAGGATGTTTTTTGCCAGCGGACACTGAAGAATACATCCCAGCAGATACCTAACAGCTCATTTTATGTCATGGCAGTGTGAGAAATCACCTCCTCAAGACAATCATTAACCTTTCATTCCCTCCATAAATAATCAATTGGATATGTGGCTTATATTTTAAATTAATTGAAATCAGCTCTCTCCCTCTCTGGACTTGAAATGACTGGAAATAAGCATGCTATTTACATATGTGTTTCCATTCCTCTATCCCTCCCAGCAGACTGTGGACATCTCTTCATCCTCTTCTCTAAGAACCTAAAGTCATTATTGACATTTGACATTTAGCACATATTAAGAAACCATGTAATGTACTGCCAAGAGTGGATTCTGGAGGTACACAGACCTACGTTCTAAGTCCAGCTTTAGTATTTCTTAGCTATGTGGCCTTGGGTAAATTACAAAAATTCTCTTTGGTTGAGATTCCTCATCTGCAAAATGAAACCAGTGGTACTTAAGCTGTTAAATTGTTCCAGGGAATACAGCACCTAGCATAGTGCCTGACATATACTACGCACTCAGTTACGGGTAGCTGGTTTTAATATTATCATTATGGCCCTTTATATGTAGTTCTGACTTGAGATGTATACAACATTGTTGTTTTCTCCAGTTGTTCTTAGACTCTTGACAGCTGTGTCCATAGAGGAATGTATGATGACGTTTAATGGACCCTTATTTGCACAGGTTCCACATACGATATTCATACTTTTGTGTTATTTTTCTAGAAGAGGGCTCGTAAAGCAAAATTAGCTTCAAGCTTCTATAAAACCTGGTTCTGCCTCTGGTAGTGTCTTTAACCTCTATTTTATCCCCCGTCCTGTTCCCACTCCCATGTACTACTCTGCACATAGTCATTCCTCAATAAAATGACATTTTATAAAATCCTTAATTAACCAGAATTTTTCCAGTACTAACTGTAAGGAAATAAGCTTATGTCAGGTATTTCATCAAAAACTTCCAACTGCCAACCGACATTTAGTTGGAAAGTACTCAATCCACTTATATGTTTTCAGATAGTAAAAATGCACTGTGTGAACTGTAAAACTTGGTGTCAATACAGTGTTTCTCATGAAAATTAGGCTAAGAGTGATGACCTTAAGGCACAGTTTCTCAGCCTCAGCACTACTGACACTTCAGGCTGGATAATTCTTTGTTGTGGGGGCTGCCCTGTACACGGTCACCCGTCCCAGATAGGGCAACCAAAATGTCTCCAGGCATCACCAAAAGTCCCCTAGGGGAAAATCCCCTCCCCCACAGCCTAGGGTGTCATAGTCAGCACCAAAAGAGGTACAGATGTTCACAAGTCTTTCATAGGAAAAGGCAGGCATGCATTTTAGGAAAGTTTTTTTTTTTTTTCCCCTCAAATCACTTCTGCTAGAAAAGTTTTCAATAAGCCAAAGCAACCTCGATTAACCTGAAAATCCCATTAACCCCATTCCCTGTGTGTTCTATTCCCTAAGCATTCCAGATAAAGAAAGAAAAATGTACCATACATTCTATTTTCTAATTTGTATGCAAAGTTCAGCCCATTTTCTGGCTCAGCAGCTAAGTACAGAAATCCAGTTCATGGGTGAGGGCTCATCAGCTTCATCACTTTTGCCATCTATTTTAAGTGACACTGATGCTACTGACCTGGAAGTTTAGAGAGCTTCTTTTGCCCCTGTTGTTGACATTTTTAGCTTTCATATTAGCAATTCGTCCTGTTATCCTCTGCCTGAAAGTAAAATGCAACAAAAAGCAATCTGGCCCAATTCACTATGATTTACTGTGTATAAAAGACCTAACACTTTGTCAATTATTTAAAAGTAATTTGCTGTAGCCATCCCAATGATTGTGCAATTGAAAAATGTCCTTGAGTAAGCAATATTTATTATCTTTTATTTCTGCAGGTTGTGATCCTGGGGAAACATTCAAGAGGTTACCACTACATGCTTGCTAACCTGGTAAGAACAGCAGAGTTCAAGTTTTCCAGGGCATTATACCCTGTTTAGTTTGTGTCACCTGTAATTATCCCAAAAAGAAATATGAGAGAAATGTAATGTGTTTTCTAGACATTTGAAGAAATGAGTCCATAAATACGAAAACCTGAATGCAATAGCCTGTTCTCAATTATGCTGTCTCTCTTTTAGCTATAAAGCTTATATTCTCTCCTCATTTAAAAAATAATAATTTGATATGATTCTTCACTGATTATTCTTAGATTTAACTTGGGTTTGAAATGTCAACCATTTTAATCAGGTTTGAAATGTAAAACAAGGAACAGAGGATACAAGAAACACACTCTTTCCCCCAATTAATCCAAGCGTATGTGTACATTTCTACTGGATTTGTCTTTCTAGAAATAGTCCACTATCGAATCTTTTCAAACCAGATGTGAAAAAGTAGGCTTGAACAAGGAACATTCAGTGATCTTATCAAAGAGTATTGCCACCCTTCTAAGTATAGTAAAATCCAACTTGAATCTTTATAACTTCAAAGTCCCCATGCCTTTAAACTTTGTGACATTCTAGAAATTAGTATTTCATTAAGGTTGGTTTATAGCTCTTCTTTCTCTGAAAGGACAATTGGTTTAGGAATTATAAAATGGGTTCTAAATCGGTAATATCTGTTTGGCAGTGCTTCTGAATAATACTATCTCCCCGAAATGAAAGGGGAATGCTAAATTATCACTGTGATACTAAGAATTTATTAAATTATTACATAATATGAGTTCTAGCCCCAAATTTATTTCATTAGCACAAGAGAATCATTATAGAGCTCTTAAACCAAAAGAATAGAAACAAAGGTGAGAGATTATTGTAATTATATTCTTAGATTTCTTAAATCAAAGAAAAATATCTTATTTTGTTTTAATAATGGTTTTTTCAATGGGTAAGAAAATGTTACTTAAACCTCCTTCTTAAGTACATGCACTCAAACACTTGTAAGATGAAGATTAGAGCCACTGCTTTGAAATGTTGTATGCATCTTCTCCAATAAATTGCTCAAAGTGGAGCACTTCAGTCCATTGTAGGGATAAACAGATTGATTCTTTTGGGAGGAGAAATCTTGATTCTTAATTTACATCTGAGTACATCCAATTTGTTTTTAGGCAACTGATAAGTAAAGGATGTTTGTTGACTCACTGGGGGTTAGACCAGGGCTTGGCAGGAAACATGGAAGTTACAGGAAGGTACCTGAGGCACTTACTGGTGGATTTTTTACCATCGCTTCCCCACCCATAAGTATTTTGCTTTCTCTCCTTCCTTCCTTCCTTCCTCTCTTTCTTACTTCTTTCCTATCCCTTTCTCCTCTCCTCTGCCTAGGGTTCACTCATCACTGATGGTATATGAGATGACTTTAGATAGTGCACACACAAACTTTTTTTATTATAATGGTAAACATGTTTATTTACTATGCATTAGAAAAACATAAAACTAGCACATCAAAATCCAAATTTTATGGATGGTGTTACTTCATACAGGGTTAGAGATTTAACAGCAAAGGACATAAATTTTTATCTGCCAAATGTTTCAAGTAAACAATAGCATGTTGCTATAAACAGGTACAGCAAAATCTGTTTAGGTTATATGCAGTTGTGGTGCTACATGGATGACTGAAGTTTGGGGAAGAGTATTGAACTAGGGGTCAGAAAGTTTGGATTGTCATACTGACTTGGCTACTAGCTAGCTATGGGACGTTGAGTCGGTCACCTCACCTTTGACAACCTCAGTTTCCTTGCTATAAAACTCAGATGGGAGTGGGGAGTTCATTGATGTATTGCTTGGGTCCTTTGGAAGCAGATACCAACATATATGTGGAGGTACAAGACAATTTATTGGGAGTAATACCTGTGAAAAATAAAAGGGAGAAGAACACAACATAGGTCTGATACCAGCGAAGGAAGGAAGTTTCATAAAAAGATCTTCAGACCATGGGATAGCACAACAGGGAGCTGCCCCTAAATGGCGAGCCGTTGTACCCCAACCTTGCTCAGCCATTGGCTGGCAGCTGTCTGGGAAGCACACACCTCTCGCTTGAGAACTGAGGCAAACCCTGAAGGCACCTAAAGTTGGAGACTGTTGGCCAACTCAAGTCCTGGAGGCAGTTTCTGTGTTAAAAGATCTGAGCCTGAACCAAGCACATCAGTGACTGTCTCAGTTGGCCGAAGGTGACTAGATGATCTCTAAAGACCTTGCCCACCCTGGATTTCTAACTGGGCCTCCCTAATCCTGCTGACAGTCCTTCAGCACTTTGGTTTCCATTTGGAGAACCAGACCTGATGGAAGTGAAAGAATATGGGGTGACAGAACAGCAAGAGAGAATCATTAGGACAAGGCTGGGGAGAAGAATGGTCAGCTGGGTGCCTACCACAGATCTCAAAATTGTGCAACCACGGAAGGATGCCTACTACAGGAATAAGCAAAGTCCACTTCCTCAGAAGGAATGGAATATATAGTGTCATGTCAGTCTGGATGATGAAAACGTGAATTTGCTTGCCATACTTTCAGCGGCCACTCCTTCTCTTCCTCTAGTGACCTTCTTTCCATTTACACCGAGCCACATGTTTCCATAAGCTCCTATTCTCTATATCAAATTTCATATGGTCAATACAGATAGGAATTGTTACTGATCTCTGATAAAATATGAGATGCATTATCTCTTCTGTGGTTACCAGATTTTTTAAGCAGATAAAAATACCCCAAAGACACATATACATATAAACACACAGCAAACCATAAGGATTTAGACATCATTTAGACAATCAAAAACGGGTAAGTGGAGCTAACAAGGTGCTTCCTTTCAAGATGAGCCAGCTGAATAAAAGTTGAGGACACACACAAGGGAACAAGTTCTTGTCTGAACCTTGGAGCAACAACTATACAGGACCACTGCCTTCTTCTACAAATGCAAAGTCAAAAACACTCACACTGTTTGCCTAAGCTTTCCGGAACCACTTGCCCCAGAGCTCCAAACATCCCCTTTGCTACCGAGTCCTATCTATCTGGCAGACTTCCATGTGCTTTTTTACATGGACCTTTCCTGGTAGCAATCCTAAAATGAGAAGATTTGGATATTCTGTGACTGCTTCAAGTCAAGATCAATGTCACAGGTCAAGGTATTCATTTCAGAATGAACAACAGGATGCAAAAACTAACTTGTTGAAATCCCTGGAAGAAACAAAAGATTTCAGAGCATAGGCCAGAGATGTGATCTGGTCAGGGCAGAAGTGGACATGGCAATAACAAAAGAGTAAGTAAGTCTCTTGCAAATTCTGTATCAGTTGGTGGTGTCATTTCTTTTTTTTTTTTTAAGGTCTCTTATTTTTTTAAGTTTTTTTCATTTATTTTTATTAGTTGGAGGCTAATCACTTTACAATTTTGTAGTGGTTTTTGCCATACATTGACATGAATCAGCCATGGATCCACATGTGTTCCCCATCCCGATCCCCCCTCCCGCTCCCCTCCCCATCCCATCCCTCCAGGTCTTCCCAGTGCACCAGCCCTGAGCACTTGTCTCATAGATTTTAATGGAGTATGGTTGCTCTACAATGTTGTGTTAGTGTCTGCTATACAGCAAAGTGAATCAATTATACATAAACATGTATCTCCTCTTTTTTTAATTTCCTTCCAATTTAGGTCACCACAGAGCATAGAGTTCCCTGTGGTATACAATAGGTTCTCCTTAGCTGTCTATTTTATACATGAACATGAAAGTGTTAGTCATACAGTCACATCTGACTCTTTGCGACCCCATGGACTGTTACCTGCCAGGCTCCTATGTCCATGGAATTCTCCAGGCAAGAATACTGGGGTGGGTAGCCCCTCCCTTCTCCAGGGGATCTTCCTGACCTAAGGATTGAACCTGGGTCTCCCGCATTACAGGCAGATTCTTTACTATCTGAACCACCAGGGGAGCCCCTATTTTATACATGAAAGTAAAAGTGAAAGTGTCAGTCACTCAGTCATGCCTGATATTTTGCAATTCCATGGACTGCAGCCTACCAGGCTCCTCTGTCTATGGGATTTTCCAGGCAAAGATACTGGAGTGGTTTGCCGTTTCCTTCTCCAGGGGATCTTCCGGACCCAGAGGTCGAACCTGGGTCTCCTGCACTGCAGGCAGATTCTTTACCATCTGAGCCACCAGGGAAGCCCAATTTTATACATAAAAGTGAAGTGAAGTCGCTCAGTCGTGTCCGACTCTTTGCGACCCCATGGACTGTAGCCCACCAGGCTCCTCCATTCATGGGATTCTCCAGGCAAGAGTACTGGAGTGGGTTGCCATTTCTTTCTCGAGGGGATCTTCCTGATCCAGGGATTGAACCCAGGTCTTCTGCATTGCAGGCGGATTCTTTACCAACTGAGCCACCAGGGAAGCCCCCAAAGGTGGTATATTAGAGACTAAAATTTGAAAAACATGCCAAGGTGACTTCCAGCTCCTCATTTCTTCCCTCCTAGAGGGTCTGTTTGGACCGGGGAAGGCCAGGAGTGAAAGTTTAGGCACAGCAGCTGGGTGGACACTGAGGATGTAAGTGGGGAAGCACAACCAGCATGTCATTAGCCTTGGAATATCAAGTCACCAGGCAGATTTCAAGTCAGTCCAAGTGGGCAAAAGCCAAGAGAGGTGTTGGGTGCCCTTAGCTACAATCTAAACAGAGCTGCAGCTCTGAAGGATACATAAAAACTGTCTGACAGTTCACACACACACACACACACACCCGACACACACACAAACTGGATCTGAGTTGAGAAGGTCCAACAACAGATATTCAGTACCCAGCCCCCGAAATAAAGCAAAAATCTCCAAGCATCTGAGGTGCTCCGGTGAGACTGAGCCATATAGGACTCATTGAGTCCTGCGCCATTTAACTCAACCTTAGAAGATGCGACAGTTTCCTTGCCTAGCTGAGACTGATCCCAGGGTTGGAGACAGTTGGGGTCCGTGCAGGAGCAAGTAACGCAGTGTCCGTTGCAAGCGGTAGGGGGCCATGGGAGCAGGAGATCAAGTTAGCCACTGTGCCAGGGGAGAAAGGGGAAAGGAAACTATCTGAGATGCCACCCTCCTGTGCTACCTGTTTTATGTAGACTTTCCCTTTAATGTCTCCAGTGAGAAGAGCCTTCTTACCTACTCACTTCCCCAAGCTTTTTAGATATTGGGAAATGACCTCCGAAAAGACACAGAATTTGTCCAGAGTCTCCCAGCGAATCTGCTATCAAGCTAGATTTCCAATCCACGTTGGTCAGACTCTTTACCAAGAGAACCTTGCTCTTCTCATTTTACCCATTCAAGCATCTCAGTGAGACAGAAGGACAGCCTCACGAAGGTCACAAAAGAACATTTGCAAAGACACACATGTATATGAATGATGTATAAACTATAAATTTATGAGGGTGAAGTAATCAGAAAAAGGCTGAAAAAAAAAAACAAGGACAGCATCTCTATCAGTCCACCCGACACATTCATTTCTTATTCATTCTCTCTCTCCCTCCCTCCCCTCCTCTCCCCTCTTCTCTTTCCCTCTCTCTCTCTCTCACACACACAGTCCTCTCCCCTGCTTTCTCATCCCCCTCCTTTCTCTTGCTCTCTCTTTCTCTTTCCTTCCCCATCTGCCCCATTCATATGATTAGTCTGCCAGGAAATAATGATGGGGATTACTAGACTGTATCTAATTTTTCTAAAATTTTACTAAAACATAAGCCTTATTCAAAAAATTGAACCCCAAAGAGGAATCCAGGAGTAACCTAAGTTCGAACAAGTAAACTCTGCAACTTACCAGATCTTGGGATGTACCTGAAACAGAGAGGGGCCCACTTTGTTTAAAGAGAAAACAATTTTGAATGAGGCTGAGTCATGCTGTTTTGCTTGCCAGTAACAACTGTTCCCTTCTGCTCCCTTCCCCTCCCAGGCCTTCTTGTTCTGTTCTCTACTCTTTGCCTTCTTTTGTTCTTCCATTTTTAATGTTCTAAATAAAAAATTCAAATGTTCAAAGTCACGTGTTGTGATCGCTGACACCTCCGCAGATGGAATGTAAACACAGACCTCACTCGGCTGGAGCCTGGCCTTGCAGGCAAGGGAGGTGGGCTCGAGCTCCCTCTGGTCACCAATGCCAGGAGCCCAGTCACCTACCCTGGGAACACAAGTGCTCTGGTGGTGCAGGATTGATGTTCTTCTCCAAATGGAGACAGGACACAGCAAAGTATCAAGGGAATGAGGAACCAGGACTGGACAGGGGTCCAATGTCCTACTGTGCATTTCGAAAGGCATAGGCAGTTGTCAGCTTGAAGTAACCAAGTTTGAAACTCTCATTTCCCCTGTCCAAAAACGCCTCCATTATAGTCATCCCTTCCTCCCCTTGAAATTAACAAGGAAAGATCACTTCCTACTCAATGTTCTAGCAAGATGCATTGAAAGAATTCTATTTTCTCCCCCAGGCCCCCCACATCATATCCTCTAAACCAGTGTTTCTCAAATTATCTGTAAAGAAAGGCCAGATTTCCCCCCAAATACTCACACAATAAAAGCACAACAAAAACAAATGACTAAAAAACATGAAATAAACAAGACATAAAATAATGCACAATTATTTAGTATTAGATTCAACAGCCATATCACCCTGGCAAATTGTTATAAAGGCTTACACTCAATTTCTTTCCTTCTATCATCTCAGACTGGTAACAAACAGCAGACCAGCACCAGTCTACACATACTTGCAGAAGGAAAAAAAAACCAAATGAACCTTTTGGACAACCCAATTTAAAAAGAGAGATCAGTGGCTGTTTTTCCCACTAATTGCACTTATGTCAACTCATAATTATTTGTATACAAATAACTCCCACTGGACTAAAGTGCTGTGAGGATAGGGGCCAATATTGATATGGTTCACCATTGTACCAACAGATAGCACTTAGGTTTCAAAGTGTGTTTGTTGATTTGATTAGAGAATAAAACAGGGAGTGAACAATACAAGCAACCTGTAATCAAGTGCTAATTTATGTGGTATAATCTTTAACTCCATACATTACACCCTCTCAGGAGGATGCATCTGCTTCTAGAAAAAGACTTGTGCCTCTCATTAGTAATCTGATAACTTGAGTCACCACAAGTACTATTCATTTCCCTATCAAAGCATCACCCAGATGAACAATTCAGGTGGCACTAAAGCCTTCATCCAAATTGTGAGATAGATGCTTGTCCTTGGCAGCCTTCCACCCTTCATTCTACTGCTTTTATCTTTCCTATAGGCAAGCCACCTTTCTCATTTCTCACCCATAATCTACCATCAACTCAATGAAAGTCACCCAATTTATCTTGTCTCTGCTTTCCTCTCTGCACAAAAATGTACCCTAACAATAACATTGCATAAAGGAAATCTTCACATAATATCTTAAAATGAAGTATTCTAAAAGTAAGCCTTGAATATATTTATTTCCAAATCCTAATTATCTACACTACCAGAAGAAAAGTGAGTTGCAGTATTACATGAATAAATCAAGGGAGACAGGATAATACCAGAGTCATTTGAATCTTTGGAAGACTGAGTTGTTTGGCTATTCTCAAATCAGGGACACTCTGTGTTTGGATGTCAGTTGTGGAATTAATGTCTGTGTAAAAGATGACCTTGGAGAATTAATCAAACATACCAATAGCTTACAAGCCCTGAATTAGGCACAGAGGTCATGGTTGCTTTTATACTGTTGGATTCAGGTGTGGGCAACAGTGCACTGGCTCATAAAGATGTGATGTGATTGAGAAGCAATGCAACTGATGAAATATAGAAAAATTTACAAATCTAACTTCTGGAGATGATATTCACATTTCCAACAAATCTTGCTTTTGTTGCACAGAGGCAGATAGTGAAGTGTACAGATACTTAGAACATAGGAAGTGAGAAAGTCGAGTTTCAACTTGCCCTACCTGCGAGCAGGATTGCCTCCAACCATTCTTTACCTTCTCTCATCTCCTTTAACCTCTCCCTCTGCACATAATTTACTGGACCAACCAAAGGAAAGGAGACCACCATGGCAGTGAGCAAAAAACAAAAACAAGAAAATAAAATACAATTTCAACCAGACAGAATCAGTGAAATGCAAGGAGCACTAGAATTTGATATCTAGTCTAGACACAGAAAAATCTTTGAGTATCTGATCATCACATCTAGTTATTAAAATCCCTATGAAATAATACAATGGGCTCAACAGAAATTCCACCTAGTACAGCAGGGGATTTGGAATCCTGCAGTCACATAGCAATAAGATTGTGGAGTTTGTACATAAACGTATTACATGGAAATCACAGGAAGACATGCAACAATGAAGGAGGACAGGAGCCCATAAGCAGTTAGGATGTGCAAGAACCTATGTAATAACTAGCAAAAGAGGGGCACAGTTGGTCTTACTAACTGGTAGTGAATACAGAGGCAACTTTAACATGTTTCTTCATCATTAGTTTACCAACTGAAATGGTTCTTGAAGAGTGAAACTTCAGTAGACACCCAGAGCTCTAAATGATGAAGTGAGGGCCCTTTGTAGACAAAGGAAACAAAAATACAAAGGTTTAGAAGGGCATGATGTGGTTAGACTGTGAGAGCATGAGGCCTGTTGAAGGAAAAGGTGTGGATAAGGCCAAGAGAACTAAAGATGGCAGATAGTGGAAATTCTTGACGGTCAAGTCAGCATATTCAGCTGTTAATATGTCTATAGAAAGTAGGGAGTCATTGCAGTGATTTGAGGAAAGGAGTATTATGCTCTAATGGGTGTTTTAGGAAGATAAATTTATTATGCAAAGAATAAACTGGAAAAATAAAGAACTGGAGCACCAGCTAGGAAGCCAAGACAATGATCTAGGCCAGTGGCTCTCAAACCCATTTGTGCTTCATTCACCTGTTGAGTTTATTTAAAAAAAAAAAACCAGGTGGTTGGGCCTCACACCCAGTGACCCAATAGGCCTAAAGTACCACTAATTGAAAGAAAGGATACAGGAAGAGGAAGATATTTTAAGGGAATATAACAATTTTTCTTTGGGGCACATTCTTTTTAAGATGTACTTGTAATAAGGAAGTTAATTTAGTGGGTAGACAGAAAAAGGGGTTCTACAGTATAAGAAAGGTTCTAATTGGAAATTCATTGGTGTCTCATTCAGCATGAATTCAACTTGAACATTCCAAAAGAAAACAAAATGAGTTATCCTTTTCCACAAAAATATCAAAGAAATCTATTGGAACACATTTTGTCTTTAGTAAAAATATATTATTTTAAGATATATAAGTTTTAATAGCAGGTAAAGTTTAGTGAGGAAAACAGAATTCACGGTAGAAAAATTGCATTTGAAATCAGAAGCCTGGCATGCTACAGTCCATGGGGTCACAAAGAGTCAGACACAACTGGGCGACTGAACTGAACTGACATTTAAATGCATGTATTAAATAAGAAAATACACGTTCTCTGCCCTTTTTAAAGCAGTTGCTATTGGAAGACGTACTTGGGACAAGCACTTAAAGCCTGAAACAAATGTGAAAACACATTAAAAAGGCTTAAAGAACTTTAAATGTTAATTTTGTTCTGAACCAAAGGTATGAGTTAAAAAGTAAAAACTTATAAACTTACTTATCACATGTTTTTCTAAAGACAAGAATTTTGTGAGAATAAAAAGAATCCATCTGTATTCACATGTATTGCTATCTGGTCACTGCATTACTTTGCTCACAGCAGGACTCAGGGGACAGGGTCAGAAATGCAGGATAAACAGGAAGCTGGGCCTGTGGTGCTGGAAGAAGCCTGAGTGGGAGTAGTTAGCATGTGTGGGGAAGCCTCATGAAACTGCTCAGACATGGTTGACTGAGAAAACTGTCTTACCCGTTGGTGCTTCTGTCAGGGAGGAGTGAGGATGGAACTTTCTGGAAAAGGTCACATGATAAAGATCAACGAATAAGCAGCAGCTCGAGAGTGGAGTCTTAGGTAGCTGGCTGTAAGAATAATTCGACAGCTAGTAGGATGCATACTTTATTACTCCCTAACCCTTGCAATCCCGTCTTTTTCCTCTTTTACTTCTTGGGTTTGAGTGTTGAAAGCCTAACTCCTTCATTTGATTTTTACAGAAGCTTTAGGCAATTAGGGATTCTAATTTCCCAATGTAGCTGATTATGGGTGACCATCCCCAAATACTGAACATGGGGGATTAGAAGGCATAAAACATCTCCTTTTAGCCCGAAGTGCTCTCCTAAAATATCTGTCTCTACATATTACCCCTGCTCCTTCTTTTTTCCCATTTTTACCTAATGGCTTTTGGGTGATAAAATCTGTGTGCAAAATAAAAAAATAAATAAATAAAAAAAAAAAAAAAAAAAAATCTGTGTGCAATTTGACAAAAGTTTCAGGACTTCCCTTGTAGCTCAGTCAGTAAAGAATCTGCCTGCAGTGCAGGAGACCTGAGTTCAAACCCTGGGTTGGGAGGATCCCCTGGAGAAGGAAATGGCAACCCACTCCAGTATCCTTGCCTGGAAAATCTCATGGACAGTGGAGCCTGGTGTGCTGCAGTCCATGGCGTCGCAAAGATTTGGGCACGACTGAATGACTAATATAATAATATAATATATTCAGGGAGGCCAGATAGAGACTTCAATTCTTAAAAGAACAAACAGAATGGTGAAGTCCCTCGAAGTCCCTCTTGTAGATCACAAAGTGAGAGAAAAAAACTGGCCAGGAGACTAATCATTCAGCCAGAGGTGCCCATTCAATATCCATTTTCACACTCCTTACTCCCGCAATGCAGGAAACACAGATTCAATCCCTGGCTAGGGAAGATCCCCTGGAGGATGGCACGGCAACCCACTCTAGTATTCTTGCCTAGAAAATCCCATGGGCAGAGGAGCCTGGCGGGCTACAGTCCATGGAGTCGCAAAAAGCTGGACATGACTGAGCAAGAAAGCAACTGTTAGCAATTGGTGCTGGATGGCTAAACCTATTACAATCAGTTTTTTAATAAGGTTTATGGAGGTCAGGGAATCGAAATTCCCCAAAGTATAGAGTTTGGGTGAAAAACATCAACTGAAGATCACCAAAAGGTAATAATTAAAAAAAAAAAAAAAAAAAGACCAGGAAGCACTGACTTCTAATACCTCCCATCCTATCACTCTCTCCCCTTTCTCCTTTTTTCCCCGGCTACTGGATCTATGGCAGTCAGACTAGTTTCCGCCCCCCCACCCCCACTTTGGCAGAATCTAATCTATGAGGAAATTTTTTTTAAATTGGAGGATGTTGTGTTGGTTTCTGCTGTACATCAACGTAAATCAGCCATGCTACTGCTGCTGCTAAGTCACTTCATAAGTATACATACATTCCCTCCCTCTTGAGCCTCCCACCACCCACACCCCACCCCTCTAGGTCCTCACAGAGCACCGAGCTGAGCTCCTTGTGATATACAGCAAATTCCCACTATCTATTTTACACACAGTAGTGTATATGTGTCAAAGCTACTCTCTCAATTTGTCTCCTTACCCTCTGGGTCCACATGTCCCTTCTCTACTTCTGCATCTTTATTCCTGCCCTGCAAATAGGTTCATCAGTGTGGTCAGACCATTTCTAACTTCCGTCATCCTGACACTGTGTCCCCTCTATCACCATCATTTTATTGCCCTTTTCAGACCCTCTGGCTGTTGTTTGGCCTTTTGTCTGTGTTATTGCCTTTAGGTTGGTTTCAAGGAGTCACAGCTTTAACTTTACCACTTTGACTGCTGTGGGTGTCTTGCAAAATGAAAATTATTATAAACGGAGTTCCTGGAACCAGACACCTCCAGCCATGGATCTAGATCCTCAGTCCTAAAATAACTGTGATTCTCAGTTTATGCCATTTACACCATTTTAACAAATATTTTTATGCTCGCTAAATGTTTTGTGGTCGCCTCTCCCCCATCCATGTCATTGATGAGGCTATGGGGAAAATCGGGCCTCTGTTTACAATCCTCATAGACTGTGGATTCTCACAACAATAGAATGTACTAGAGAACAGACTTGTGGTTGCTGGGTGATGGGGGAAGGGATGAATTGGGAGTATGGGAACAGCAGATGCGAACTATTATATATAGAATGGATAAACAACAAGGTCCTACTTTTTAGCACAGGGAACTATATTCAATATCCTATGCTAAACTATAATGGAAAAGAATAGGAAAAAGTATATATATATATGGAAGTGAAAGTGAAGTCGCTCAGTCATGTCTGAATCTTTGTGACCCCATGGACTGTAGCCCGCCAGGCTCCTCCACCCATGGGATTTTCCAGGCAAGAGTACTGGAGTGGGTTGATATTTCTTTCTCCAATATATACACACATACATAGGTGAGTCACTTTGCTGTACAGAAGAAATTAACACAACACTGTAAATCAACTATACTTCAATAAAAAATTTTAAATAATCATAAAAAACAATAGACTGTAGCAATTTGTGAAGGAAACAGTATCTGCATTAACAAATTGAATGCAGATGGAAGGACATGACTGAGCAACTGAGCACAGGAAGGCGGTCCTTCCGTGGAAACCTAGCGCATAGCTAGAACTTGAACCTCAACTTGAAATTTCTATAACTGCCTTTCATCTTTTATTTTCCCCTTTATCATCCAGACGGTTAAAGGTCATTTCTGTTGCATTAGGGTCTGCTTAGAGTTTTAGACAGACATAGTCCCATCTCATGGTCTCTATGTATAGATGAATAAGATGTCTTAAAATAATCACACAGGTCAAGAAAGTGAACCAGGAGCCAGCCAACTCCTCCCCTAAATCAAGACATTCCTCCTAACTTCCCCTATCATACCAGAATACTCCTTGCCACCATCATTTTTTCCCCTATTTTATATACCCTGCATGGTTTATTTTCATTTTGTTTCAGTGTCTTTATATGGCTTTCAGGGATACACAGCCTTAATATAAACACCATGAGGGGGTATGACCATCTCAACAACTAAAATCTAGCAATGTATTCTAGGAAAATGCAGTGTCTTAAATTTAGATAGCAGAGAAGACCAGTAGCCTGGCACCTCTTACTTTTTAGCCAGAATCCATCTTTTATTAATACACTATTGGTTCCTACCGCTCCTCTTTCTTTTTTCCTGCCTTCTTATTGTTTGTTTGCTGGTCACTTTTGTTGCATTAGTTATTTCACTGAAGCTGTGGGTAGCCTTAAGCCCCAATTCTCAACTATGGTTTCACATGATAATAGACTCTAGAAACTTTTTCTAGAAATAAGCGATGGGATAGATATTGGAGGTGGACCAGGAACCAGCAAAATCTCCTTTCTTAGTCATCTCCTCTCTCCTAACTTCTCCATCTTTCTTCCACTGACTCTCCCCCTTACCATCCATGTTTGTTGATCATTTATTTTGTGTTAATGTCTTTTGAGAGGTTTTAAGAGAGTCAGTCTCAACTTTCCCACCTCGAAGACTGTGATTCAGCAACCGAAGTAGGATATCTAACTAGAGGTTATGAATGGGTGAAACGCTTTAAAATAATGGGATAAGCTCTTGAATCCAAATGGTTATTATTATAATCTTTCCATTTCTGTGTCTTTGGTTTCTATTTGCTTTGTCAATAATTGAGAAAGATATGTTAAATCTCCAGTTTGATTTTTAAAACTAAATTTACTCCTATTGATTTCAGTCCATGGAATTCTCCAAGTCAGAATACTGGAGTGTGTAGCCTTTCCCTTCTCCAGGGGATCTTTCCAACCCAGGGATCGAACACCAGTCTCCCACATCACAGGCAGATTCTTTAGCCGCTGAGCTACAAGGGAAGCCCAAGAATACTGGAATGGGTAGCCTATCCCTTCTCCAGTGGATCTTCCTGACTCAGGAATCAAACCGGGGCCTCCTGCATTGCAGGTGGATTGTTTACCAACTGAGCTATCAGGGAAGACCTTGATTTTAAATATAATAATAATGGGATAGGAGAAGTAGGAGCAGGAGAGCTAGCCCCTGCCCCTCAGTCCATACTTCTCTCCTAATATCCATCTTCGTACACTTACCTCCACTCTTTCATTGATTCCATTTTCCTTTCTGGATGTTGTATCATCACCTCTGCTGTATGTCTTTACATTGGTTTGGGGGGATCTTCAGCCTGTCTTTAGCATTACAAGTGTCATAACCATAAATATCCAAAGATTATTATAGGATGCTGCAATGCCTTCAAATGGGAGAGGAGGACCAGAATCCAACCAAAACTACCCTTTAAACAGATCCTCTCTCTGAATTGCCATCAGCCTTCTCTCTCTTTTCTCCCTTCCCCTCCTTTGTGTTAGATGTCAGCTCTGCTGCATTAGTGTATGTCTGAGGAGGCTATAGAAAGAATCAAGCTTTAATTTTTACAATCCTGTGGACTGTCAGTAGCATTTGAATCATGTAATTTAACAATAGCTGATACCAAAGAAAAATCTTTTTTTAAAAAAGTGTTAGAAATAGAAGTACAGTCAAGCGTCAATCAACTCCTGCCTTTTAGCCAGAATAGCTTTCTTTATATCCCCTTCTCTACCATTTGCCTGATTTCTCTTTTTCCCTTCTATGTCCTTGATAATTGTTGGTTAGCTCTGCTGCATTCGTGTTTTTTTCAGAGGGATTAGGGAAAATCCAGCCTTGATTATCTCAACCTTGAGAACTGTGACTCACTGCATCTAAATGCTGGGCACTGGGGCAACATTCAAGCTGTAGAATCTGATAAGAGATCACAAACAAACTGTACACAAATAGGACAGAAGCAGAGTTAGGACCAGGAGCCAGCCTACTTTTGCCCTTTAGCAGCAAGATCTCTCCTTTCATCTTCCTAAAAATCTATTACCTCCTTTTTTTGTTTGTTTTTTTGTATTATTTTGTTTTGTTCTTGGCCATACTGTGCAGTTTGTGGGATCTTAGTTCCTCGACCAGGGATCAAACCTGTGCCCCTTTGCAGTGGAAGCACAGAGTATTAACCACTGGACCACCAGGGGAAACCCCTCTCCTTTCTTTTTCTACCATACTTCTCTCTCCATTTTGTCCATGGGGCTGTGTTAGACTTTCTGCCCATGTGGATGGGTGAGCCCTCAGGGCAGCTGGCAAGAGCTAATGTTGTAGAGGTCTTGTCAGATGAACAAACCATTTGAGGTGACCTTCCCCTGAGTTGATTTGTGCTGCTGAGGAGACATTCCAGGCTATTCCAGTCTGAGAAGTGCCAGAACGTAATCCCAGCTGACTGGGATTACATGGGCTGACTGAGAAACTTCTAGGTCTTCAGTGATATGGTTGCTGCGAGGTAGAAACATGAGTGCAGAGTGTTCTTATGAAGAAACTTCCAAATTACAGTATGTTTAATAGGGAGGAAGACAGCCAAGTGGGAATACATGGGGCCTGTGTGGCAGGGCAAAGCCTTCTGGAAGTAAGTGGAGGTGATTGGTGAGGTAACTTTGAGTTGGACCACTCCTTTTAGTGTCTCTGCTGAGAAAAAGGTAGTGAGGTAAAATGTTTCTGGGGGGTGCTGTGGTGAATAACCAGACTGAAGTGCTGGCTCTTATGCCTTAAGGCAGACGTGAGATTTCTGGGATCCTTTCTCTCGCCTTCCCTGTTGTTAATCCTGTGTTGCCATTTTAACATGCTATGGTATGAAGGAAATGGGAATGTGAGGCTTATCCAAAGTATAAATGGCACAGCAAATACTATTTCCCAGGGCAGACAATGGCCATTGACCCTGGGGACCAAGATGGTGGCAGAAGCTTTCTCAACCCTTTTCTTTCAAAGAAAGGGGCTCCCTCTTTCAGGCAAACACCAGAGAGCCCCCACCAGCAGACAGATGGACAGTTGCTCAATGCTCTTGTGTAATACTTTTTAATTGGCAAATATGGTTTGGTACAGCAAATGACTTAAAGCCATTTGTTGAAGTTTTGTCCTCGGTTCTCTATTTGTACGTATGTTTAGGGGGTGAGAGTTGGGAATTGGATAATAGTTAGGCTTAAGCCCCATCTGGAGCCTCTGCGAGCCTTTACACACAAGCAAGCCTTTCTGCTGATTGTTGTGCAAAGGGGAACAAATTGGAGAAATTATTGAGTCTTTGTTTATTTCAGGAAGGAGACCTTTGGGAGAAAACACATCCTAACAAGTTAATGTTCATTTTTAAAACATCTTGTGATCATTGGAAAGGAGGAATAGTTCTCAGTGATGCAAATTCTTTGGCTCATATCCCACTTATGAAAGGAAGAGGAATGGGGTGAAGAGTAACAACTGAAAACGCTGCTTCACTAAAATATTTTCTACGACTGCCTTGTTGCCCATATTAAAGAAACACAGAATTAAAAGAAACAGGCATCAGAATGGTAACTAGAGAGGTTACAAGAGCAGGGCTTCTGGGTACTGGTTACATTCATGCATTCAGGTTGTGAAAATTCATCAGCCTAGTCAATCAATGTAATACACCACATTAACAAATTGAAAGATAAAAACCATATGATTATCTCAATAGATGCAGAGAAAGCCTTTGACAAAATTCAGCACTCATTTATGATTAAAACTCTCCAGAAAGCAGGAATAGAGGGAACATACCTCAACATAATAAAAGCTATATATGACAAACCCACAGCAAGCATCACCCTCAATGGTGAAAAATTGAAAGCATTTCCCCTGAAATCAGGAACAAGACAAGGGTGCCCACTCTCACCACTACTATTCAACATAGTCTTTGAAGTTTTGGCCACAGCAATCAGAGCAGAAAAAGAAGTAAAAGGAATCCAGATAGGAAAAGAAGAAGTGAAACTCTCGCTGTTTGCAGATGACATGATCCTCTACATAGAAAACCCTAAAGACTCTTCCAGAAAATTACTAGAGCTAATCAATGAATATAGTAAAGTTGCAGGATATAAAATTAACACAGAGAAATCCCTTGCATTCCTATATACTAACAATGAAAAAACAGAAAGAGAAATTAAGGAAACAATACCATTCACCATTGCAACAAAAAGAATAAAATACTTAGGAGTATATCTACCTAAAGAAACAAATGACCTGTACATAGAAAACTATAAAACACTGATGAAAGAAATCAAAGAGGACACAAACAGATGGAGAAACATACCGTGTTCATGGATTGGAAGAATCAATATTGTCAAAATGGCTATTCTGCCCAAAGCAATCTATAGACTCAATGCAATCCCTATCAAGCTACCAACGGTATTTTTCACAGAACTAGAACAAATAATTTCACAATTTGTATGGAAAAACAAAAAACCTCGAATAGCCAAAGTAATCTTGAGAAAGAAGAATGGAACTGGAGGAATCAACCTGCCTGACTTCAGACTCTACTGCAAAGCCACAGTCATCAAGACAGTATGGTACTGGCACAAAGACAGAAATATAGATCAATGGAACAGAATAGAAAGCCCAGAGATAAATCCACGAACCTATGGACACCTTAGCTTTGACAAAGGAGGCAAGGATATACAATGGAAAAAAGACAACTTCTTTAACAAGTGGTGCTGGGAAAACTGGTCAACCACTTGTAAAAGAATGAAACTAGATCACTTTCTAACACCATACACAAAAATAAACTCAAAATGGATTAAAGATCTAAATGTAAGACCAGAAACTATAAAACTCCTAGAGGAGAACATAGGCAAAACACTCTCCGACATAAATCTCAGCAGGGTCCTCTATGACCCACCTCCCAGAATATTGGAAATAAAAGCAAAACTAAACAAATGGGACCTAATGAAACTTAAAAGCTTCTGCACTACAAAGAAAACTATAAGTAAGGTGAAAAGACAGCCCTCAGATTGGGAGAAAATAATAGCAAATGAAGCAACAGACAAAGGATTAATCTCAAAAATATACAAGCAACTCCTGAAGCTCAATTCCAGAAAAATAAATGACCCAATCAAAAAATGGGCCAAAGAACTAAACAGACATTTCTCCAAAGAAGACATACAGATGGCTAACAAACACATGAAAAGATGCTCAACATCACTCATTCTCAGAGAAATGCAAATCAAAACCACAATGAGGTACCATTACACACCAGTCAGGATGGCTGCTATCCAAAAGTCTACAAGCAATAAATGCTGGAGAGGGTGTGGAGAAAAGGGAACCCTCTTACACTGTTTGTGGGAATGCAAACTAGTACAGCTACTATGGAAAACAGTGTGGAGATTTCTTAAAAAACTGGAAATAGAACTGCCATATGACCCAGCAATACCACTTCTGGGCATACACACCAAGGAAACCAGATCTGAAAGAGACACGTGCACCCCAATGTTCATCGCAGCACTGTTTATAATAGCCAGGACATGGAAGCAGCCTAGATGCCCATCAGCAGATGAATGGATAAAGAAGCTGTGGTACATATACACCATGGAATATTACTCAGCCGTTAAAAAGAATGCATTTGAATCAGTTCTAATGAGATGGACGAAACTGGAGCCCATTATACAGAGTGAAGTAAGCCAGAAAGATAAAGAACATTACAGCATACTAACACATATATATGGAATTTAGAAAGATGGTAATGATAACCCTATATGCAAAACAAAAAGAGACACAGAAGTACAGAACAGACTTTTGAACTCTGTGGGAGAAGGTGAGGGTGGGATGTTTCAAAAGAACAGCATGTATATTATCTATGGTGAAACAGATCACTAGCCCAGGTGAGATGCATGAGACGAGTACTCAGGCCTGGTGCACTGGGAGGACCCAGAGGAGTCGGGTGGAGAGGGAGGTGGGAGGGGGGATCGGGATGGGGAATACGTGTAACTCTATGGCTGATTCGTGTCAATGTATGACAAAACCCACTAAAATGTTGTGAAGTAATTGGCCTCCAACTAATAAAATAAAATTTAAAAAAAAAAAAAGAAAATTCATCAGCCTGTACTTAAAGATGTGTGCACTTTTCTATATAATTATTATACTTCAATGAAAACTCAGAATGCAGAAAAAGAAAACTTTTGAGAACTAGTAGGGATTTAAGTAATATAATGTATGCATTTATCAACCCATTGAGTGGTATATTTAAGATTCGTGCATTTTATTGGACGTAAATTTTATCAAAAGAAAGAAAGAAAGGGGGTTTCCCTGGTGGCTCAGTGGTTAAGACTTTCCCTCCAATACAGGGGATGTGGGTTCAGTCCCTGATTGGGGAACTAAGATCTCACATGCATTGGGCCCAAAAAACCAAAATGTAAAAAATGAAAGTAATATTGTAACAAATTGAATAAAGACTTTAAAAAGAAAGTTTAAAAAAAAAAAGCAGAAGAAGGAAGGAAAGGAAGGATGAAAACTTCAAGCACTGAACTCTAGTTAATGACCTACATGCTGAAGTCTTTGGTATGAAGTATTCTAACATCTGCAACTTTCTTTGAAAAGCATCCAAACAATGAAATGGATTGATGGATGGATAGAAAAATGTTAATTGTGAAATCTGAAGTGACTACTTAATTTTCATTGTATAATTCTTTCAACTTTATTTTTGAAACAATTTTATATGTAAATGTTGGGGAGGAGAATCTAAAGGAAGGGGAAAGAATTCTTTAAATTTATCTATGAATATAAATATTGGCTCCAACCCACTGAGGACCTAAGGGCATCAAAAGCAACTAGCAAAAGACAGTTATCCAGCAGAAATAGCAGGAACTCCTGGGAGAGGTGTCTCAGAAAATAACAATGCCCAGTGGAACTGGTGATACCCAGGTGAAGATGACATGATATGAACATGAAGAGATTCCTTCAGGAGGCTTAGGTGGCAGAGACAACAGACAGAAACCAGAACAAAAGAAGAAGAAAATGGTGGATGCTACGAAGTAGATGTCAAAACTCATTCATGGGCTCATGTGAGACATAGCCTGGGGTTTGTACCATCACATACAACCAAGCTGTCCGTTTCACTCTTTGGCATTTTTGTAAATTACAAATGTTGAAATTACTCATCATTCAAATCTGAAAAGCAATCTGCTGTATTTGGCATGTTAACTAGGGCCAACTTTTTCAACAGTTTCCAGTTATATGAGTCATTGTATTTGTATTCATTAAAGAAAGATTAAAAAATATAGGTAAATGAAAGAAATAAAAACATTCACTTAAAATTGACTCTGATGTTTGTCCTTTCAGCCACTACACTAAATAAAAACATGGGCACTAAAATGGAAGGATGTATATTTTCTCCATCATGCCTGTAGTTTCAGAGTGCCCTAAGAATTAGTCTGTATCAGGGGTTGTTTGTTGTGATTTTTTTTGTTGTTGAGATATAATTGACATGTAACCATATGTCCAGGGTTTTTTGATTGCTAAAGAAGGATCTTGGGAAAGGAACTTTCATTTCCTCCTTAGCATTGTAACAGATACAATGAGTAAGAATGCATGACCTCTCAGAATCACAGTTCTCTCTCAATCTCTTTCTAGGGTTTTACCGATATTTTGCTAGAAAGAGTCATGCATGGGGGAGCCAACATTACAGGATTCCAGATTGTCAACAACGAAAACCCTATGGTTCAGCAGTTCATTCAGCGCTGGGTGAGGCTGGATGAAAGGGAATTTCCTGAAGCCAAGAATGCACCACTAAAGGTAATGTTCCACAGCACGTAGAAACCTTAGGCCAGCTTTCCAGAGCATCTTAGTATGGCCCTTATATATTTATGGCCATCCAGTGATCAAGTGGTTGTCCCTCACAAGTGTTTCAAGGATGCTAAAACACAACTGCGGGTGACGCTCCTGCATTTGAAAACTAAATTCGCAAAGAAAGAAGCTATTGAGAAGAAGGTGTTTAAAACCCAGTGTTTGGAAATGGTAACTTAATTTTTTTAATGAATTTCATTTTTAATATGCTTATAACTTACAATTTTACAAGAACCTAAATTGGACAAAGGGTGGGGGCAGTGGGAATAGGTAAGGAAAATTGATAGTCTGAAATGGAAAATTAGATTTTACATTATTGATGTGATTGCTTTGTGTTAATAAGTTTCATGAATCTCAGAACACCCAAGTGAATTAGGTTCTAATACAGAGTATGTGTTGCCTATGCATATATTGAATGGAAATGTTTTCCTGCCTACAAAAGTATCTTTAAATAATTAGATTACCTAAGTTGCTCATTTTCATGAAATCAAGATAAGAACATTAAAAGCAGAAAGTTCTGCTTAAAGTGCACATTTTTCATTCTTGTTCCCCTATGGCTAGAAATCCTATTATTTTAAAATCAGGAATTAAAACAGATAAATGGGGGAAAGTTATTCATGTTACACAAAGGATCTTTCCAATGAATTTTAAGTAACCCATTCCCTTAGTGCATTGATTTAAGTATGAAACAGACTTTAAATTCTTCCTTCCTGATACAGTGAACCCATGTATGTACCATGACTGTGGATCCTTGTGATCTAGATGAGGAAGCAAAGTATAGCCAAGGTTCAAGGCCCTTCCCTAAAAAAGGAAAGAGGAGGGGACATTTCCTTTCTTATGGTTTCGAGATGCTCATCCTCACATCTTTCCTCCCTGGGAAGAATACAATAAAAAGGAACATAGGGCACATAGACAGAAAAGAGATACATTCTGAATCACCCATGCAGGACCACCCTGTATGGGTCACATCAACATAATACAAGTGAGACCTTACCTTGTGCAATTGATATGTTCTAGAAAAGTTGTAAGTTATAAGTTAAACACCTTTTTAAAAAAAATAATTGAAGCCACGCAATAGTTAAGTGGTCCTCTGTGGTTGTATTGATTACATCATACATGCCAGATTTTTCCAGTGGCCTCATATGTTTCAGTAAATATGGCCACAATTCCTCAGATAAATCGTTTGTAGTCAAATCTCTTTTTTAAGATGATGATTTTATTTTTTATTGAGGTACGACATATGACATTGTATTAGTTTTAAGCACACAACATAATGATTTGATATATATATATATATATATATATTGTAAAATGATCACCACAATAAGTTAACATTACCACCACAGTTACAGTTTTTTCTCATGATGAGAAGTTTTAAAGTCTATTCTCCTCGCAACTTTCAAAAATATTTACAAGGCAATGTTATTAACTATAGTTACCATGATATACATTATAGCCCCAGAACTTATTAATCTTATAACTGGAAGTTTATACCTTTTGACCATCTTCATTCATTTTTCCCTATTCCCCAGTACTCACCTCTGGCAACCACTGTTCTACTCTCTGTTTCTAATGAATTCATTTTTGGGGAGGATCCACATATAAGTGAGATCATACAGTATTTGTCTTTCTCTGTCTAACTTATTTCACTTAGCATAATGCCATCTGCCTATCAAAAATTGCAGGATTTCTTTCTTTTGATAGATTACTGAGTAATATTGCATTGTGTTCTGTGCATGCATATATATTTTTACTGAAATATAGTTGATGTATGAGTATATATGTGTATGGTGTGTATCACTTTCTTTCCTTATCCATTCACCATTTGATGATTTGAGGGACACAGGTTTGTTCTGTGTGCTCGCTATTGTAAATACTGCTGCAGTGAACACAGGGGATGTGAATATTTCTTTGAGACAGTGACTTTATTTCCTTCAGATGTATGTCCAAGAGTGGAATTGCTAGATCATATGGCAATTCTATTTTGAATTTTTTGAGGAACCTCCATATTGTTTTCCACAGTGACTAAGCCAATTTACATTCCTGTCAGCAGTGCATGACGGTTCCCTTTTCTTCACATCCTCACCAGTGCTTACTGTTGTCTTTTTGACAATAGCCATTTTCGTAGGTGTAAGGTAATACCTCCCTATGGTTTTGATTTGCATTTCTTTAATGAGTCAAATCTTTTTATGGGCTAAATCTGCCCATACATCTAGGTGAGCTTATACAAACATATTTTCATACAACTGCCTATCCACTGTTTTGCCGTCCTTAGATTTAGCAGGCAATAGGTAGAGGAAAACAATTCATTTAGTCAATATTTTAGGGGTATCTACAATCTGTCAGACACTATGTCAGGCACAAAAAAAAATGGACAAGAGTAAAAGTCTGAAAAGGGTACTAAAGAGTCATTTATGCCTGTTCAGAAGCTGTAGAGGTTGTACAAGAGGGAAAGAAGACAATCTCAGCTCTGGATTATCTGTTGGTTACTCGTAATATGTATGATGCAAAATTCTCAGAATTTACTGAGAAGAACTGTTCAGACTTATAAGCAAAACCCTTCAAATAACTTAGGAATATTTCAATGATGGTTACAACTTTCAGATTACTTTGACTTGTAGTACCCATTATGGAACCTTGCTCTATATCAATCAGACAAAAAGTCTGCTTTAGAAAATGATGGACAATATTTTTGATTAGGAAATAAAATTGTCTAGAAATTAAAATTCTGATGCTTAATTTAGTCTATATTTTATGAACATTTCCTTTGGGGGCTTTTTTTAGATACTCACACATTAGTAAGTAGAAGCTGAAAAAGTAGAAAATTAAATAGCTATTTTGGCATGGCTTGGAGAGGACTACAGTAAGATTGCTGACAATTTATGCAGTCAGCTGGAAAAAAATCACTGCCATGTTGGCTGTATGTAGTGTGAAGATTGTTTTTTTCATGAGAGAACATATGTCCCTTGTTACTGTCATAATTGATATAATAAAAGTAACATGAGAAAAGTCAGAAAAGTAAATTGATAGTTGTAAAGACGGCAGTGTATTCACTCACAATTGTATAGGGACATACTATAGACAGAGACAATTCCCTCTAGGACATTTTTAGCTTCATTTTTTTTTTAAATCGAGGGTTCTATATTCTACCAGTATTTGTCACCCCTGCAAAACAGGGGCCAGCTTATTTTAATCATAATTTGTTGATTCATTTAATGAAAAGGCATCCACCATGTCAACTGCAGATAATCAAATCCCTTGTGTTAAATGACTGGCCTCATCCTTAGTAGAGCATATCATTACAGTTTATCTGAGGAATAGACAGTAACTGTTCTTGAAATTGTTCTTGCTTGGAAAAGGTAGCATCAAGAAGTATTGCCTATGAATTGTCAACGTTATCAGATTTAAAACTCAATAACAATTGTAATTTTATACCATCGAAAACCAGCTTTAGATTTTGCTACCCCTCCACCACCGCCTCCCCCAGGAAACAAAAACTGATTTATTGCTGGTCAGAAGTCCCAGTTCACCAGAAACATGGTCCAGACAGAAATGATTAATGTTTCCCTCCAAATTAATTTCAAGCTGTCTAACTTAGCTATTTCCATTTTCCCCTAAGTAAACACCAGATCTGAATTTTCTATTAGAAACAGCAATAACCCAACCTTGCTCTAGGATATGCTATTTCCTCTCCAATCTACATATGCCATCCTTTAATTTCCCACATATTTCACTCTCTATAAAGGACCTGGCCTTTTTAGTAGTCACTCACTCAGTACAAAACACAGCATTGAGAACAAGAGAGCGAATCTCTTGAGCCATTTGATCTTAATAATCTTAACCTGTGTGCACATGAGGTAAGCTGCATCATTCTAGAATGGATCAAAGTCAGACTTGCCCAGAGAGATACATTGATTCAAATAGTTAAGAGGGTGAGTTCATAGAACTAGAGTTGGAAATGAATGAAAATAAGGAATGAGGCAAGTTTGGAGAGCCTCGTTTGTCATGATATCTTGTTTTCCATATGTCCATTTCAGTACACATCTGCACTGACGCACGATGCAATACTGGTCATAGCAGAAGCTTTCCGCTACCTGAGGAGGCAGCGAGTGGACGTGTCCCGGAGAGGCAGTGCTGGAGACTGCTTAGCAAACCCTGCTGTGCCCTGGAGTCAAGGAATTGATATTGAGAGAGCTCTGAAAATGGTAATGCCCATAATGGGTAATTGGGGTGGGGGTACCTTAAGTGAAAGTGAAAGTCGCTGAGTTGTGTCCAACTCTTTGCGACGCTATGGACTGTAGCCCACCAGGCTTCTCTTCCTTGGAATTCTCCAGGCCAGAGTACTGGAGTGGGTTGCCAGTCCCTTCTCCAGGGGATCTTCCCAACCCAGGAATCGAACCCAGGTCTCCTGCATTGCAGGTGGATTCTTTACCATCTGGGCCACCAGGGAAGCCAGGGGTACCTTGTAAAGACCCAAAAGGACCTCAATCCTGAGAAAAGACACCGTAAAAGGAAGAGGATCAGAGTCTATAGACTGTTGAAAGTATACAGAAAGATAAGCATCTATATTTATTCATCAAAATCTAGGCATCTAAAACTAGAAGGTTCTTCCTTGAAGCTTGAGAAATGGTATCAGTAAATTTAGGGCAAATGAATATTTAGTTCTGTACTACGGTGTGGAGAGTAAATCAAGCTCAATATCCTTGAAAGCTGCGGATTGAACATGAAAATGGCTTTCCAAAAATTCAGACTTTCCAGAAAATGACATTACTTAGGGGGACTAGAGTATTCTCTAGGAAGCTCCTAATTTCAAGGTAGACATTACTGGCATCCTGACTTATCAGCCAATTATTAGCCTGGATGGACTGTGGAATAGAGCCAGTGTGATAGTGTTTCTATTATCAAAAAGAACCTGTAATACTATATTCTACAAGGTGAGAGGCAGGAATACGATCCCATTTTACGCCTACTTAAGAGGCTTTTCCCCAATGCCTTAGAGAAAAATCCTAAAGAAAAGTACAAGGAATCAATGGCTAGACAGTCAAATAGGTCATTTGTTTTTAGCAGTTACTGGGTGGGAGAGCATTTCAGGCTTTGAGCAGTATCCTTTGAACAGATTCCGTTATTCACACTAGGAGGAGCATCACCCATTCAGTGCAGCTTTCCAAGCAAAAGATCTTTCCTGAATATTTTGCTTTATGCTACATACACCTTCTTGCATTAAAATGAGCATTCAGCAGTACAAGACTCTCTTATTTCTCCTTCTTTAATTATCCTGATGTTTGGAATATCCAAATCAACAAAGAGATCAACAATGATAAGAGAATTCTGTGCACAACCCAGCAACGAAGAGTCTGTAATGGCCTCATGATATACATCATTTTGTGTAGTTGGCTCTCTTACTGCTGCCTTCAATTTGCCAAGTTGGAAGCATTCAATCAAAAAGGGTTAGTAGCCCCTGTGTGTCTCTCCAAGAAAGAGATATGACTCATTCTCCCATCATGCAGATTTTTATGTCATTATGTCAGTTCCCTAACAAATGCCCTGAGTGTAGTTTTATGGAGGTAGCACTGCACAATTTTTGAAGAGCAGTTAATTAAATTCAACCTTCATAGCTGTTACAAGATTTGTATTGTCAGGTGAAACATAATGATGAGTGAAATATAAAACTCCCTCAGAGTGAATCAAAAGGAGTTTTCATCAACAAAAACCTCAAGGGGCAAGTGCCAGCATCTCCAATTGACTCCCCATTCATGACACAATTGACTCTCTTCCCCCAATACAAAACTAGCTACCAGAGTGAAGGATGAGAAATGAATTTGGCAAGACAAAAATTAGACTGATCATATCATGGCACAAATTGTTTCTGAATGTCTGACTCACTGATAAAGCTCAAGCTGTAAGCCAGGTAAGTAACCTTCCTCCCCAGGCCCTCATGATCAGACACTCAAAGGAAAGGATGTTTTTCCTCTTTCCATAGGCCAGCCTATGGCTTCAGAGGGGCTGCATAGTATCAGCTTCTTCCCAAAGTACCTGTTACCTTGTGACAAATGATTGGTTTTCACAGGACTGCTAGAGAGGATGGCCTAAAAAGCACTAAAGACTTTACCATATTAAAAGAAATTCCATTTTATTTAAGTTAATTAAAAGTGAGAATGCATGATGTAAAAGCATCCCTCATTGTGACTAGCACATAGTTGTTGCTCAATCAATCATTCTCTTCCTTCAAAGAAATCTGGCAAACAAAATCATTGCCTGACAGAGGCTCTGAAGGGGCCTGTTTTAATGAATAAATAATCACACCATTCATTTAGCAAATATTTACTGAGTACCAACAACTATGTATCAGGCTCCAAGTTAATATGCAAACATGAAATAATATGAGGGAACTCATATTTAAATTGCTAATATGTAAAGAAGTGCTTTTGAAAACCTTACAGCCACTTGCAGATCAGGTAATGATTATCCTTACAATCTACCAACAGTGCAAAGATTAGCCTTAGTGTGGTCTACTGAAATATGTCACAATTCTAAGTCATTGAAAATTGTCCACTGGTTCAGTAAGCATTTATTAAACCCCTGCTTTATCCCAGGCTCTGGATTCGTTGCCAAGAACACAGAAAAAGAATGCCTTTCCATCTTTAGATGCTCCCAGTCTAGCAGGGGAGGCGGAAATACATAGATGATTTAAATGTTATGGTGAAGTTCCACATGGAGTGCTATGAGAACCCAGAGGAGAAGCACCTAATATAGCCTGAGGTGCAGGGTGGAGAGGATTGGGAAACTGTCACTGACATTCATATCTTTAAAAATAGACTTCTCTCTGAGTGGTAGTCCAATTCGACTTGTGCTTACCAAAAGTTCTAATCAGTCTAGGCTGTTGTCCAGTTTGCAGATCATGCTCAGATAGGCTGAATCTTTAGAAATATACAATTCTTAATGAGACTGGAAGTCTTTGCTATTTTCAGCAATGAAGGATTTCCTTAATACGTTCCTCTGCCAGTGTCTCTACCCTACCTATCTCCTCTCCCAGAGTTCAATGCTCAAAATAGAATGTAAAGAACCCTTCATGCATCACAGACCCATCCCTCAACAAAGAATCTTTTCTTTCACCAGAAGCATGGTGTCACCTTCTCTGCAAGCCTAAGCTGACAGTAGTGTTTAGGTTTGTTGGGTCAGTAGGACAATCATCTTGTCTTCAGGAAGTCACATGGGGGCATTTCTCCTTCAGCAGATATTCCATGGTCTCCTATAGGTGGTGAACAAGGCCCCTCCCTTTAAAAGGATGCTCACTACTATTTGCCGTCAATTTTCTCTTCTGCCACACAAGCCTATTACCACTTCTGATCTGCTCAACAAACAGCTTGTCATTTTTCTATAAGTGATGAAAAAGTATTCCATCCTCTCCTCATGGGAGAATAAGACAGATTCTTTTTCTCTGAAGCAAATTCCTTGACCCGTACTCACCAGCTAAGTAATTCAAGTGGGTAACAATAATGCCGTATTTAGAGAAGGTCTTTAATCCAGTGTCCTTGAACTGTAAAACATAGGTAAGGAAATCTCTCCACTCATTAGAGGCAGCCTCTTATTAGTTCATAATACAGGACCCAGACCAAGGAAAAATCATGTCATACATGTCTCCGTATTTGGCATCCCAACCAAATGTGCAGGCTATTTCAGCACCTCCGTTTTCTGAGCATTCAATATTCCTGATTCCCTCAACTTAACAAATTTCATCAGTCTACAGATTATCCCTCCACGACCTAGCTCTCCATACTTGTCTGTAGCTAGGAATAGGTTAAATAAGAGGAAAAACTCAGTCCTGTTCCTATGGTAGTTGGTAAATATGTAAACCCCTCAAGAATTAGAAACAAAACTAATTTTGATTAATAATAATTATTATTATTAATAGAGCTAACATATATTGCAATGCTCAGCACATGCCAGACACTGATCTAAACATGACATATGGATAGCTCATTTAATCCTCCCAATAACTCAGTGGGATAAGTACCACGAGGCTTTCCCATTTTACAGATTAGTACACTGAAGTACAAAAGCATTAAGGAACATCCCCAAGGTCATACAGTTAGTAAGTGATGAAGTTATGGTATGAATCCAGGAGATTCAGAGCCCGTGTGACTGAAACCAGTTTATGTTCAGACACCGAGAATACTAAGATAAGATAGTCACAGTCCCCAAGGAACTCACAGCCCAGAAGAACACATTATCCTAGTTAAGAATACTCTTTGGGATGCTCTTTTCAGAAAAAACTAATGGTAGAAATTTCAAGTCCTTGAAAAAGTAGTAGCAGAGCCCTTGCTCTATCATATAAGAAACTGCTTGTCAAAAGAAAAAAAATCAGTATCATATATTAACACATATATGTGGAATCAAGAAAAATGATTTGGATGATCTTATTTGTGAAGCAGAAATTAAGACACAGATGTAGAGAACAAATATATGGAGACCAAGGTGGAAAGGGGTGATGGTGGGGTGAATTAGGAGATTGGGATTGACATATATATACTATTGATACTATGTATAAAATAGATACCAATGAGAACCTACTGTATGGCACAGGGACCTCTACTCAATGCTCTGTGGTGAGCTATATGGGAAGGAAATGCAACAAGAAGGGATATATATGGATAACTGACTCACTTCGCTATACAGCAGAAACTAACACAACATTGTAAGGCAACTAGACTCTAATAAAAAAGAAACTGCCTGTCACACCACTCAGAGCTTCATTAAAAGCCATACTTACAAAATACTGGGGAGAAAATGGAGATCTGTGCAGACCTGATCTGGTGGATATAGCTCATTGATTCGAGATAAATGTTCTCTAATATTCCAAGATCTGTCCATAGACCTCATTGCAAAGAACTTAGAAGGCAATATTGTGGTGCTATTTAAAAATTTTACATTTTCCCCTTTCTACAAGGTGCAAGTACAAGGAATGACTGGAAACATACAATTTGACACTTATGGACGGAGGACAAATTATACCATCGATGTGTATGAAATGAAAGTCACTGGCTCTCGGAAAGTAAGTAACCCAAACAGATATCCCAGTGAAAAATCTCTCAGAAAGTGATAGCCCTCAGATGCAGGAAAATACGTGTTAGGAAACATACCCAGAGCAAATTCCCACACATCCTGTTTGCCTTTCCATTCAGTGAATAGTGTAGTGACAATGCAGAGCTGTCTTGTAATCAAAGTTTTCCATCTACACATTGTAAAAGGACTATTTCCCTCTGAGGCTGGTTCTTTAAAAGCGGTAGACTCAAGAGTTAGTCACAGCTTCCTACAATACAGGAAGGAATTACAAAATTTTTAGCATGTTATTTAAACCAGGGGCCCCCAACCTCCAGGATCTAATGTCTGATGATCTGAGGGGGAGCTGATGTAACAATAATAGAAATAAAGTGCAGAATAAATGTAATGCACGCGGATCATCCTTAAACCATCCCCTTCCCCCCGCTCCATGGAAAAATTGTCTTTTGTGAAACCAGTCTCTGGTACCAAAAATGTTGGGGACCGCTGCTTTAAACAGACGCTGCCAAGATACACATGATTTTAGCAAAAGAGTTAGAAAGTAGGTAATCTCTCCATTTTGCCAACTCACCTACCAAAAGGACTCTGAACAAAGTACCTTTCTCTACAGCTAAATTTCATAATAACCAATTTGCTTCTGTCATGCTAATAGTCATGAGGTGGGAATTTAGCTTTCACTTGATAAAACCTTAGAACATAAAATATCTTGTACCACTTCTCCAGGATACTCAACTGGTGGTTTCTCACCCCACCCCACCCCCCACGCCCCAGATTTCCTACAGTCCTAAGAAAAGGATTCTTCTGCAGAGTTTAAAGAATCAAAAAGCCTGATTATTCTACAGTAGGCTAACTTATTTTACCAAGCATCAGTAAAAGCAAAGCAGGGATGGGAAGCCCCAGGATGAAGGAACTAGCACCCTTTGTGTCTGTATCAGTGTTGTGGTCCTGGTGGGGGTGGCAAGACAAAGGGGGAATGGACCTCAATCCTTGCAAAGCTCAAGCAACTAAAAAAATCTTCCATTCCACAAGAGCACTCGAATTTCAGGCAGCACTTTTTGAGTGAAAAATAGGCAACCAGGTCAAATGTCTGCTCTTTCCAGGCTGGCTACTGGAATGAATATGAAAGGTTCGTGCCTTTCTCGGATCAGCAGATCAGCAATGACAGTGCATCTGCAGAGAACCGCACCATAGTCGTCACTACCATTCTGGTAAGTATGGAGAACTAGGTGGGCTTTCTATACAACAAGACTTCTGTTTTCGGAAAAGCAGTATTCAGCCAGGAGGAAAAACCTCAAGTTCAAACAGTGGAAACTTCCAACATGTCAACTTAGGAACCTTTTGAAATATCTTGCCATGATGACGAAAGAACGTCATTTTTAAAAAGACAAAGAATAGGGAATTTACAACAGTCTTAGATGTCATTATCCTCTTAAACAAGGGCTTCCTAGGTGGCTCAGTGGTAGAGAATCTGCCTGCCAGTGCAGGATACTCGAGTTTGATTCCTGGGTTGGGAAGATTCCCTGGAGAAGGAAATGGCAACCCACCCCAGTATTCTTTCCTGGGAAATCCAATGGACAGAGGAACCAGGTGGGCTACAGTCCATAGAGTTGCAAAGAGTCAGATATGACTTAGCAACTAAACAATAATAATCCTCTTAAATACCCTATACCATGGACTGATGCTTCATTTAGACCTGAAATTGAATACTTCATTGTGGGGGAGACAAAAGGAAAGAGCAGGTCAGAGCTCTAATATTAGGCTTGTCACTAACCTGAGTTTAACGGTACAAATCGCAACTTCTCTGAGCCTCAAGTTGTATTATTTTTTAACTTGTGGAATAGGCATAATAATAGTCTCCTACTCATGTCATAAGATGTTTCAAGGCAATAGTCACCGTGTAAAGCTTTTCTGAAAAATTTAAAGCACTGTTGAGATTTGAAATAATATTTTCATTTATTTTGAAATGTTTTTCTAAAAATGTTTCATTTCTGAGTGAAGTCCAAACCCAGATTGAAAATGAGTATTCCACTAGGTCTGAAATTGTGATTAACTGAATGGCGATTCAGCTAAAGTTTACCTTTCATTTAAGCATACAAATCAAATACTCACTTTGGGCTAGGTACTGTACTAGGCCCTGAGGATATAAAAATGAATAAGCTACAGACCCTGACCTCACAAAGATCACAGTGCTTCCCTAGGGCTTGCCAGGGCTAGCTGCAGTTCTGACATGGTAAATCCCAATAAATCAAAGGCAGTTCACCTTCATGTAACTGTGGGAAATACCTCTGTCCAATTTGACTAAATCAAAGACTTTCTAGGTGGAAACTGATTCTTCTCTCAAACCCTCAAAAAGGACTTAAATCCTTCTCTACTTCTTTACATCATTGATTAAGGGCTCCAAGGATTATGTGCCCCCATGAATGGTCGATCGAGGCTCTTCTGCTTATTAAGCAAACATTTTTAAAAGCTCTCTTAACACGCCAAACCTCAATAGCCACAGGGAAACAAAACTTCATTATTACATTTATTATCTCTTAGAAAAATGTATAGGAGTAACCCATTTATCTTTCTTCTGGTCCCAAAGGAATCACCATATGTAATGTATAAGAAGAACCATGAGCAACTGGAAGGAAATGAGCGATATGAAGGCTATTGTGTAGATTTAGCCTATGAAATAGCCAAACATGTAAGGATCAAATACAAATTGTCCATTGTCGGTGATGGGAAATACGGTGCAAGGGATCCAGAGACTAAGATATGGAATGGCATGGTTGGGGAACTCGTCTATGGGGTAAGTTTTTTCCACTCTGGTTTCATTTACTTCTATGCCTTCCAACTAACCAAGATAGATGAATTTAATTTTCAAGTGCAATGCTTATCTAATTGTATCATCTTCATATGGCCTGTATGCAAAACATTTCATTCTACAGTTGAATTCTGTAAATATAGCTTGTCAATAGCATCCTTTGGGCAACAGGTTTATTTTACTAAAAGGAAAGAAGAATTGGGGAACTTTATTTGGCAACATTAAGTACAGCCTTCCCTCTGCTGAATATCTGTGCCTTGTGTGTTTCCTGTCTCAGGCAGCAGAATCACCACCCACTTAGTTGCCTAAACAAGCAGATTATCTTTCCTCATTACTCCCCTCATATCCAGCCAGTCACCATGTCCTTTCTTTTCTACTCTTCTGGCTGTCAAATCCAGATACACTTCCCAGTCCCATCGTCATCATCTTAGTTATGGTTCTTACCATTTGACAGTCTTTACTCGGTTTGCCTGCCTCTGCTCTTACCCTGGCCAATCAAATCTGCATTATTGTGACTTCTCACTTTAGTAATCAGGAAAAAATTCAAATTCCTTAGCATGGCAAAGAAGGCACTTTGTCTTCCGGCCCCTACCTACCTCTCTGGCTTCATCTGGTCCTCTTCCTCCACACTCCATCTCCCAGCTATAGCAAAATATGCATTGTTCCCTGAAGGCAGGCCTGGGAGTACCTTTACCTCTCTTCAGCTGGCTACTGCCACCTCCAGTTCTTCAGAATTCAGAGATGTCAACTCTTTCAGGAAGGCTTCCCTAATCCCACTTACCCATCTTCAGTATGGTTAGCTGCCCCTGCTTTTTGCTTCTTTATAGTACTGGGCTTCCCAGGTGACGCTAGTGGTAAAGAACCTGCCTGCTAATGCAGGAGACAGTAGAGACGGGAGTTCGATTCCTGGGTTGGGAAGATCCTCTGGAGGAGGGCATGACAATCCACTCCAGTATTCTTGCCTGGAGAATCCCATAGATGGAGGAGCCTGGCAGGCTATACCGTCCATAGGGTCGCAAAGAGTCAGACACGACAGAAGCGACTTAGAACACATAGAACTTTTGAATCTGTATTATGAGGTCAGCTGTCCCAACTAGACTATGAACTCCTTGAAGACAGAAGCCATATCTGGTTCATTTCAATATCCCATGGCCTGACACATAATGGAAGTCCAATGAATATGTTATGAATGAATTTATGAATGAACAAAATGGCTTTGGCAAGGGCTTGCCTATGGGTGAAGTACAGAAGAATTATACTGTTAGGGCTTTTTAAAGGAGGTGCAGTAGTATTTTCAGAGTTTCTCAGGGGCTTAACTTGAAAAGGTCTCTGATTGGGAATGACAGATCTTGGGCCACGCAGTGAGGCATATGGAAATAAGTGAAACTGGGCGTAAGAACCACCCACTGGATGACCTCGTCACTAGAAAACTAAGCCAAGTGCTGCCAGAGGTTTAGTTCTAATAGACAATGATTACTTGCAATGACCGGTCCCTGTCTAGACAAAGGTTAGGGGAAGCAGAGGGATTTAGGGGGTAGACATTTGAGAAGAATCTAGCAAGAAGCAAATGTACAAGTGAGCTATTGGAGTGAAGTTTAGGATAAGGACTCCAGCACTAGAGACAGAAATCAGCAACAATAATAAGGTGTAGTTCTCCAATTGGAAGATAGCACCAGGGTCACTAGATAAGTTTTTGGAACAAGTCCTCAGGAACAAACACAAAGGCCAAAGCTCATTTCTAAAAATAAGGGCCCGTAAAGAGAATTAAGGCTTAAAATGAGATTGGACCTCAAGCAACAAAACTAGGGCACCATCCTCCAGTCAGACTAGCTGCAAGGCAATTTAAACCTTAGCCCCCCTAGCTGGGAGGACTGGAGCCAATTGTCTCTGGTCTTGGGTCCAGGCTGGTCCTGGGAACTGGGGCAGGGCCGAACTGCAGATAAGATGCAAGCGAATCCAGTTATGAGAAAGAAGAACTTCTAAGGCCTACGAGGAAGGCACCGAGTACTCGTTAGGCTTCCTGAAGACCGTGAGAAGGAAACCCTGAACCATCTCTTCTTACTTTACAAGTTGGTGATCAAGTCTTCTGTTTCCTGCCCCTCATCTGCCCAACACTCAGGCTCCAAGAGGACCTGTCTTGCTCACACCTCTCCCCTGCTCCTTAGCACATTGCCTAGTACATAAGAGATGCTCAGTTTTCGCTTTAATGAATCACTGCCTGGCATGTAATAATACCCAGTCAATATTCACTAAATGGAGTTCATGGTGAGAAGTAAACCTATAACAGTTTTATTATTGTTATCAGCTACCATTTGTTGCATATTTACTGACCACCAAATGTTGTGCCAAATGCTTTACGAGCATTATGTAACTTAACCCTCAAAATATTATTGACATCATTCTACAGATGAAACAAACTGAAGCCAAGACAAAACAGCTTGTACTGACACAGTGATTTGAACCAAGGTCTCTGACTATGAAGTTTGTGTTCTTTAAGCATCACCCTCTACTGCCTAACAGTCAACATGTTGCAGACTCATCCCATCCTAAAAGATAGTTGAAAGGTATTGCAAAGGCCCTTGGTTCCTTAGCCATTCTCAGGGGGGAGAGTGTTTGGCCACAGAAGCCTGGCAAGGAATTTAGGGTCTGTTTCTACTAGGGCAGAGTAACTGGCATGAACTCTACCAGCCCATCAGGGCTCAATTGCCAGAGCTCTCTACTGTCTCAATAGAAAGCCCGTCCTGCACTGTAAATAGCTCAGTGCCCTCCTGGCATTGTACAGGACATCTAACACAGCGATGTGGAGCAAGGCTGATTTCCTGACATTGTTCAAAGACCAGTTTTTCTGTGCACTTTGCTTTCTCCTCAGACATGTGCTCTCTACTGCACCCATTTAATCTCCACATTCTCTTCCTCTTTCCAATTTGTGTATGTGTGAGTGAGGAAGCTTGAGAATCAGTGGGTCCCTTATTGGTTTAGTAATTCAGGAACCAGCTCTCGACTGCTGACTAGGTAAAAATTCTCCTGGAGGAGCCTACCCATGTTTTTTTCATCTAGTGCTTTCTACTCAAGATAAAAGCAAGAGCCAGGGAAGGCTCTTAAGAAATGTCTTCCTCCATCCTCTAACCTAGAACAAGTGTCTGGTGCTTCCTGGGATTATAACGCAAGGTGATTCCCAGGAACTGACTGCAGACCAACTTATATATAAGTGGACTGCCAAGTTCCACTTTCCTTTAAGGCATGTGGCTATGAAAAATGGATGTTCTTCTCGTGCTTAGAGTGAGAGCTATCAGTGAGAGAGGGTGACTTAAGCTGAGTATGTCTTCCCCTTCATTTAGAAGTTTTCATCTTTCAGCCTTGAGAAGTTTACAACTTCTTGATCAATGATAGAAATGGAGAAAAGTGAAAACAGGCACTCATTTCTGGCAGGCCTGGTCTCTTATAGTTTGTAAGTTGCTTAAGAAAAAGAATGACAGAAACATACACACCCCTCCTCGGTGACTTCCCTAAGTGCTTAATAAGCAAAAGGATGGAGAACGTGAAAGTGTTCCTTGAAATAACACAAAACTACACAGATAGATACTGCTTTATCTCTAGGGCATTTTCTCTTAGACTTCTAGTATGACAAACAGATCAGAGTAAGAAAAAAAATGAAGAAAGGCGAGATGAAAAAAAGCTTTGCAAAGGAGATTTCAGTATCTGCCATGAAGTCTCAAGAAAGAGTCAAAGTGAATTAAACTTGTTAAAGAAGAAAGAGGCCAATCAGCCTCTTTTCGGATGAATCTTGAGTGTTTTTTTTTCCCGCTCTAAAGAAAATCAAGTCAAGGTTGAAGTTTGGGCCACCCTGTATCACTAAGAAGGCTATTTTTGAAACAAGCGTCAGTAGGACACAATGTGCCCCCATTATATAAGCTCTTCAGAACATTATGGACTTGAAACTCTCCTCCTGCTTTTAGAAGTTTTGATTTTGAGCTGGATGTCTGTAACGTCGCCACATGGCAATTGTCCCCAGCTCAATTGTGGCCTATAGACTGCAAGTTTGCATGGCTCCCAAATAGCATGTGTTGCTAGCAGGGCTCTTAGATATTCTTTAGCCTACTTTCTCATTCATTTTACACAGAAATGTGGACACCAGCCAGGACTGAACATTAGAACTGCCCATCGGATAAACCAGGAAACCAAGGCCTGATATAGGACAGGAATGACAAGGAATAGTGGGGATTGTGATGAGGTCACAAAACCACACAGCACGGCAGAGCTTAGACTATAACTTGGGTTTCATGACTCGTGGTCCAGTGCTGTCCACTGAATCACACTGACTCAGTTTACTAAGTGTGTCTGCTTATGGCAAGATAATCCCACCTGCCTTCAAGGGGCTTACCATCTAGGTGAATTATGAGCTTTTCCATCTGAGATACTCATCCTGTTTATCTGTAGCCACCAGGATAATGTAATACACACCTCTACTTATTGCTTGAAATATTTGAAAGCCCAGGTAGGCAGCTGAGGGTTTCTGCCCTTTGAGAGGAGATATGCTCTAATACAAAAAGAGAATCAGGACAAGGGCTGGAAGGAAATTGAGGTCCTAAGTGACAAAATGACACATCCCAACGGGCAGCTGCCATGTTCCTTATGTTCCCAGCACTTCAAAACTAAGGAAAGGAAAGGCCAGACAAAATATTGCTCCTATTGGCACCTCTGGCTTACAAGAGAGCAGAGAGAGCTTGGGGATGGAGATGGGGTGGACGACAGGTGATTCCAGGTCACTTCCCCTGAGTATCGTCAGACTCCTTCACCCTCCCAGGACGAATGGCAATTTTATAGATGCTGTTCACACTGACATTTCTCTCCCTAGGAGAAATTATCTCTGAGGTTGTCACTATCCTAAGATAGATTCATTTTCCATTAAGAAAGACAGAAAGTCGATCTGTCCTTCCAGCTAAAAGGCAGAGAAGCAAGGGTAAAGTAACACATGCCAAGTATTCTCTTCTATTCTTCAGGTGATTACACCAGGCTTTGGCAGGAGGGCTGATGGTTTGATCAAAGCCCCCCTATCCTTCAGATGAGGCCTGTGAACTCGAGGAAGGGGCACTAATGACGCATGGAAGTGTGCCATTCTGTGCAGATGGGGTGGGGAAATATTCTCATGTGGCCTTTACCCAGCTCCAGGGACACTCCTTTATCTTCACTTTGTTTTTAACCCTCTGAGCTCCCCAAGGACAAGGAGCCCCAACCAAGAGATCCCAATATGGACATCTGTTCTGGATAAAGAAACGAGGAGATCCTGTTGTGACCCTGCTTATTGTTGCAGAGATTTAAATAGACCTCATCCTTTTCTCCAGATCCCAACAACTGCAGACAGTAAATATCCCATTGAGTACAGTCAATACAGCCATTTCAGTCCTGACCCCCAACAGGCAGCAATTATATTTCTATTGTTTAGCTTGATTCTGTCCCCCTCCTTTCTCTGACACACTTAAACTTTCCAAACAACCTGTCTGCCAAAGACTAGAACTTTACGGCTGATACAGGGATGAGGGGCCAGGTCACATCTGCCTCTTCTCAATGATGTATAATATCTTATGTACTACACGTCAATGCATCACCTACCCTGCACCTCTCATCTCACTCGCCTGCTTGCTTTCAGCAAATGCTTTAAAAGCTGACAAGTTCCTGCTTATGCATAGTCTCCAGGTGTGTCACAAGTTTTGTATCAGATCTTCAGATGATTAAGCTATAACATAAGCCTTTCAGCTAAAAAAAAAAATGTTTTAAATGACATTTAAACCAAGTGTCATTTCTGTCTTCAACCTGTCAGACTCTTAAATGCATCATCTGCCATATGTATATGAGTTTGTTAGGTTTTAAGTTTTATGAAATTTATGACTTTGGCAACCCACCTATGAAAAGGATTATAAATCCCCTCAAGCTAAATCCCCTCCAATAATGCAGTTGCTCTGGGTTTGCCACTGGTGAGTAAAAAACAAAATCAAACCTAATTTGGTATGTTTACTGAGCCCACACAGCTACTCGTAGGCCGCTTGATTAAAATCCTTTAAGTAGCCAAGAGCAAGCGAACTCTCACTCTGAGCCCTTTCCATTGGCTGGTTTTTGTCTATCAGCCGGAGCTCTCTCACACCACCTACTTACCCACCTAGGTTTCTGAAAATGGCCTGCTGACTGCCGTTACTAGCACAGGCAGAGGCTTGAGGACAAAAGGATGCTGGACTGATTCAGCACACCCCAAGTGAGGTGTTGGAGTGGCCAAAAAGTCCATACTTTCGTAAGTTCTTATGGGAAACCTGAACTTTTTTGGCCAACTCAATACTTCACTACTGCATCCAAATTTCAAGGGCTCCCTAGCCTGATGGAGAATTCTTAACACTCTCCTAGTCACAGCTGGCTTTCCTAAGGAACAGAGACCAGGAAAGGAATGCTATTTGGGGAGTTGCCTTTTTCACTTTTTCATTCATGATAGCCTCCTAAATCTTTAAGTTGCCTTGAAACTGGCTTTGCCACTCATATGCGTGTCCCAGGAGAGCTGAATGGGTCTTTTCTGACGCTAGCTGGTTACCTGCTTCTCCCCATTTCCTGTAATCAGCATGGTGATTGCTCCACAGACATGCCAAGCAGGCCTGGAGCTCTGAAACAAGCAGCCATCACAAGAGTCTTTTCATATGGAGTAAGGGAGACAGGGGTCAAGGGCTTCTCCAGGGCTGGCCATGAGCTGATATGATGGTCCTGCTGCTGAGCTGTTCTCACCAAGCATACAAGACATGGGAGGGTTTGCTGGGTCTCCCACCAAGTAGGTTGTCCTGAGGCTTGATCAGCAGCTCCCTTCTCCTCTACTGGTTAAGCTTTCTTCCACATGCTTTGCTTGCCCCTTTTCTATTACTATTTCTGCCTGTAAAGGCCTTTTCCTTTAATATTAATTTTTTTTTGTTTTTGGCTGTGTTGGGTCTTAGTTGTGGCATGAAGGATCTTCACTGTGGTGCATGGGCTTCTCTCCAGAGCATGTGGCCTCAGTAGTCACATCACATGGGCTTAGCTACCCCTTCATGTGTGAGATCTTACTTCCCTGACCAGAAATCGAACCCACGTCCCCTGCATTGGAAGGCCGATTCTTAACCACTGGACCACTAGGGTAGTCCCTGTATAGGTCTTTTTTATGGTTCAGCATGGTTAATCCTCATTTTGAAGCCACATCGCCCACATCAGTGAGGCTTAACTGAGCACAGATTTAATATTGTTCTTTGTTGAAGAAGCATCCTCAAAAAATAAACAAACAAACTCTGCTACCTCTGAAAAGGCTTCTTAGAAATAAACAATTCAGTAAAGGTAAAAAGCCAGGCTGAAGAGAAAAAGGCAAGTGCCTGAGGGGAACAGGTTCTTCCTGTGGTCTCATGTGACTTCAAAAGTGTGTGTGTGTGTGTGTCCTCAGTCATGTCTGACTCTTTGAGACCGCATGGACTATAGTGCACCAGGCTCCTCTCTCTGTCCATGGGATTTCCCAGGCAAGAATACTGGAGTGGGTTGCCATATCCTCTTCCAGGGGATCTTCCCCACCAAGGGATCAAACCCACATCACCTTCAAAAGTACTTCAAACTAAAAATGACTTTCTTTGGGAATCTGTTCTTTCTGCTGCACATTCCTGGGAGCCAGACAAGAAGCCCCACTTTATCTAGCCTTATCTTGTTGGCTTTTAGCTGTGCTTATCATCTAGTGGGTGTTTCAGTTACTGAGTTAGGTTTTGTTCTCTTAAAGGGTGACAAGATTCTCAAAATCCTTTCTTGACCTGCTTGAAAAAGAACCCAATTCCCCTAATTTCAATCCAGAGTGATTTTCTCACAAAAATGTCCCTTAGTTCTTCCTTCCAAAACAACAACAACAACAAATGGCCATTTCTCTTAGAACTACCCAGGATTTTGACTTTAAAGATCAAAAATTAGTTAAATGAAATAATTAAATCAAATGAGACCAAATAGGATATGATACTAGTGGGGCATTTGCATGTTCTTAGCAGGAGGTAGAAATACATTGGCAGGAATAGAAGGTGGTTTTAGCTGTAAATTCTCTTGGCATGAGAAAGCTTGTTCCAGGCCAAAAATTCCCACTAGCTTTCTAGCCAATACTGTCCTCTTCAGTTGCTTTTGTTTCTATGACTGGTTTGGCCCCAGGCAGAAAGAGTGAAATAGATAAAAATCTGTGTTTGACTCTCCTCCAGTTAGAAATGTGGAACTGGTGATTCAGGAGTTAGCTGCAATGAGGGACGAGTTGAAGTCATGGACAATTATACTGAAGGAAGAAAGGGAAGAACAGAACCTTAAAAGAGTCTTGCTTATTCCACAAACTTTCATTAATTATCTCCCAAGCCAGGGCCTATGATAGACTCTGGGGGCACAAAGGTACACCCTGATTGAGAGAGAACTGGGAAGAAAAGACAGAAAATGAATTTTCAGAAGGGTAGGAAGAGAACTCATAGTCTTCAATATCAGAGAGTCAAGAGGGTCAACAGTGCCAAAGACCAGTGGTGTCATATGAATCGTTTACAGAAAGGTCTTTGAGTTTAGTTACCAAGTATATAGTTCAAGAAGCAATTTCACTAAGTTAGGGGGCTGGGGGACGGTGGAAGTTCAAGCACAGGTGTTTAATAAGGGAAACTGTTAAAATCAAGAGATAGTAAAGGTGACCTTTTCAAGAAGTTTGGTGGTAATAGGGAGTGATGTCATATGGTTAAAAGGGAAGTAGGATCAAAATAAGTGGTTTTTGTTTCCTTTCTTTGGCCAGTAAACAGAATTACCTGAGTATGAGGTAATCAATAAGTGAATAGGATCTGTCAATGGTTTTCAAATTACATCAAGCATTAGGATCACCTGGAAAGCCACCTGAGGCCCCGCCCTCCCACCCACCTACCCAGGTCTCTTGTGTCATAAACATAGGGTGGGGCCTGAGAATTGTATATCTACCAAGTTCCCAAGTGACTCAGATGCTGCTAGTCTGGGGAATCAAACATTGAAAACCACTGGAATAGATTGAGAAGGAAAAAAATAGTAAAAGAGAATAAACAGCTGAGTTTTAAGAGAGAGAAGAGTATGAGATGCAAGGAAGATGTTGATTAAATCTTAGAAAGAAAGTTTATTTCTTGTGGGGATGAGAGAAGGGATGGAAAAAGCTAAAACAATAGGTCGAGGAAGAGAAGAAAGACACTGAAGTGATAGAACTTGTATCAGATGGCTTCCATCTTCTCTGTAAAGGAAGAGGCAAGATCATCTACAGAGAGGGCAGGACTGGTAAGGATTAGGGACTGGGAAATGTGTGGAATAAGCATCATTCACAGACTTAAAGAAGAATCACCATTACAGTGATAGATAATGGATTTAAGTTTAGAAATGTTGAGTTTGAGATGGTACTCAGCCGTCAAGGTTAGTTTGGTCAGCAGGCTATTGGCTTCAGTAAATGCATACATTCTGCAGCAGGTTTTGTCTGTCTTGCTTACTGCTTCACCCCTAGCACCTGGAATAGTGCTTGGTACAGAATAGGCACTCAGATATGCACTGGAATGAACCCAAGAGTCATTGGCTGAGGTTGATTATTGTATGTAAATTAATATATAATACAAATCTGCAAGTACCTCTGCAATTAGAATATTGTGGTGGTTAAAAGAGTGAGTTTTGGCATCTGAAGACTAGAGTTCAATCCCAGCTTCTGAGTGCCTCACTTCCTCCTTCTCTAACATGGGAAGGATCTTGTACCAACCTCAAGGCTGCTACGAGAATTGAATATGCGTAAGGGGCTTAGCACAGCGCCTCACACAGAGTAAGCACTGAACCCATGTTAGCTGGCTGTTTATTACTGACTTTCCAATTCAATTAATTAAGGAGAGTTTCTTAATCAGTTTGAGTCACCATGTGTACATCACAGCAGTAAAACATCATTTTTTAAAAGATACACCCTGTCTCAGATTTCATCCTTCATCCCCTAAAGGTAGGGATATTAGGGCATTACTATTTAACATAGAAAAAACTATCATCAAAATTGGTGTCTTCACTTTATACCTGATATACCAGTCAAAGCCTTTTCTTAGTTAGAAGCATTTTTCTAACTATGCATGTTAAGGCCTGGCTCCAGACTAAAACCTACTACTGACGTAAGGGAACTATGGTGGAAGACAAATAAGTGTAAAAGTTCTTAGTGCCTATTTTCATGGGACTAATATAAAAACATTGTCTGCCTTTGCCTGAGCTAATTATGCAGTGTGCTCCTGACACATTTATTTTATTGCTCCAGTACATGTGAGTACTACACTGATATTTATCACTAGAAATGATGACTTACTCTATAAATTAATATGTATTCTAATAACTGCTCTGCCCATGCAGAATTCTTTCATGTTTGCATATTTCATAGTCAATAATCAACAGCTTATTTTTTATGCATCTACAATTTCTTTAGGATGTTTTGCAGTGATGAATACAAAAATAGGAGATTGAATTCCTGTCTTTAAAGGACAATGTTTTTATAGATATACTCTCAAACCAACAAGAATAATGGCAAACACTCAAGTATTAAACTGAGTCCAATGGTCCTGTGTGGTACCCCATGGTGAGGAGGGAGGCACATATAAAAAGTATAGACTATTATGCTTTTCCCACAAGAATTTCCAGTCAGGTAAGGGAGATAAGACATAAGAACATGAACATTAAAATAAGAAAATAAAAATGAAACAGTGATACAGAACAGGATAGTACAAGTTGAGGTGCAAAGTAGCAAAAAAAAAATTTAGGAAAAAAAATGGAATCAGTTGTCCTAAGTCAATATGTCTCAGAGGACAAAGTGTCCTTTCTGTCAAGTATTTTAGGACCCACTGAATGCTACTACTTGTCTAACCAAAGGATTGACAAATCAGTTGGTTGTGGTGACTTAATACTTTATATTTTTACCAAAAAGGTATATTAAATGGCAAATGACTAATGGAAATATTGTCTCTAATAGTAAAAAAAAAAAAAATGTGTGTGTGTTTTTTTCCAGAGGGCTGATATAGCTGTCGCTCCACTCACTATAACGCTGGTCCGTGAAGAAGTCATAGATTTCTCAAAGCCATTTATGAGCCTGGGTATCTCCATCATGATAAAGAAGCCTCAGAAATCCAAGCCAGGCGTATTCTCGTTTCTGGATCCCTTGGCTTACGAAATCTGGATGTGCATCGTCTTTGCTTACATTGGAGTCAGCGTAGTTCTTTTCCTCGTCAGCAGATTCAGCCCTTATGAATGGCACTTGGAAGACAACAATGAGGAACCTCGTGACCCACAAAGCCCTCCTGATCCTCCAAATGAATTTGGAATATTTAACAGTCTTTGGTTTTCCTTGGGTGCCTTTATGCAGCAAGGATGTGATATTTCTCCAAGGTTTGTTTCCATGCCATACCCAATGCCTCCTTGCATTTTATGGCCATGATCCATTCATGTACATCTGGTATTCATTCATTTCAAGTCCAGATTTCTTTAACATTCCATCCAATGACAAATTATCATCAAGCCATTTTGTTTGTTTTCATCCATGAAGTGTGTTATCACTGTCGCTTTGAATGTCTTTCGTGCATTTCTGTGGCATCATCTATTCATACTTATTATAGCAAACATTTGAACTGTGGATAAAGGCAACATTGCCAGCTAATATTGATATTATTCAGATAAAGCTAACTCTAAATCTCGATCGGATCAAACAAGCATCGTTTCCTAATTGAGCTAAAACATTTTCTTTCCTGTCCAGAGATTAAATCTAGAAAAAATTTAAAAGAAGACAGAACTCTTCTTTAAAACTCTACCTTCCTCTTTCAGGGTCCTCCATTTTTCATTTTGCTCTCTGACTGGCTAGAACTATTTCACTGTAGTACCTTATCCAAGCTTAATCACTAAAACTATAAAACTTCTAAAAGAAAACACAAGAGGAAGTCCGCATGACCCTGGATTGGACAAAGAATTTTCAGAACACAAAAAGCACAATCCACTGTAAGAACTGATAAACTGGACTTCATCAAAATTCAAAACTTTTTGTAATTCAAAAAACATCATTAAGAAAATGAAAAGACAAGCCACGGTGGGACAAAATGTTAGGAAATCACACATGTGATAAGATAAAGGACTTTTATCCAAAATATAGAAAGATCTCTCACAATTCAATGAAAAGAAGATAAGCAACCTAAAAATGGATGAAAGAATTGAATAGACATTTTCCCAAAGAAGGTATACAAGTGGTTAATAATCTCATGAAAAGATGCTTACCATCATTAGTCAATGGGGAAATACAAATTAAAATTGCAGTGAGACACCTCTCTATAGCCTCTAGAATGGCTATAATCAAAAAGACAGACAATACTAAGTGGTAACAAGGATGTGGAATGACTATAGCTCTCATCCATCAGTAGTGTGAATGCAAAATGCTACAGCCAGATTGGAAAACAGTTTGGCAGTCTCTTATAATTAGACATATACTTAAAATGACACAGCAATTCCATTCTTATTTACCTAAAAGAAAACATATCGATAAAGACTTACACACAGATGTTCATAGGAACTTGATTTATTATAGCCAAAAGGTAGAAACCCAAATGTCCGTCAACAGATGAATGGATAATCAAAATGGTATATCCATGCCACATTTGGAATGGGAAACTATTGAGCAAGTAAAAAAAAAAAAGACTGATACATGCTACTACATGAACCTAGAAAACATGATGCTAAATGAAAGAAGCCAGATGCAAAATGCCACATACCATATGATTCCATTTCTTGAATTCCATTTATTGACTATCCCATATTATAGAATTTATTTGTCCAGAATAGGCAAATCAATAGAGACGGGAATCACGTTAATCATTTCTGGGGCCTTGGAGGTAGCAGAGAGGGATCAGAATGGGGATCAGAATTAGGGTGAGGCAAGTGAGGCTGAGTACAGCAAGCACAGGGGTCAGATCCAGTCTTTATTTTTAAATTTGCTATTTTTTCATCATGAATTTTTGCATTAATTTTTATTTTTTTTAATTTTGCAAAAAATATTGCAGTAAAATACTATTTATCTTGATTAATGAGATTTGGGCACTTCCCCCAATAATGTGTGAGGGGCAAATGCCTCACGTGCCTCACCCTAGTCCCATCCCTATGGAGATTAATCACAAATGGCCTCAAGGGAGCTTTTCAGAGTGATGGAAATGGTCCCAAACTGGATTGTGGCAATGGTTGCACAACTCTAAATCTACTAAATTCATTCATTGCACACTGACATTGGTGGATTTTGTGGTATGCATATTTCATCTCAGTGATGCTATTGAAGATATTGAATGTGAATGTCCTAGACTTCACCCACTTAAAGTGTTGACTCACCTAAACAAATGTGGTGATGGATTCAGAATCAGAAAATATTATAAGCAAATGTAACATCTATATAATCAGGAAAAAAATGAGTTTTTCCTGAAATAAAAAGTTTTAGCTTTGGTAAAATTGAGCATGAATCCAAATACTGACCAGAGTCATTTATACAAACATATTAGTTCAGTTCAGTTTAGTCGCTCAGTCATGTCCAACTCTTTGGGACCCCATGGACTGCAGCACGCCAGGCCTCCCTGTCTATCACCAACTCCAGGAGTTTACTCAAACTCATGTCCATCGAGTCAGTGACGCCATCCAACCATCTCATTCTCTGTCGTCCCCTTCTCCTCCTGCCTTCAATCTTTCCCAGGATCAGGGTCTTTCCAATGAGTCAGTTCTTCACATCAGGTGGCCAAAGTATTGGAGTTTCAGCTTCAGCATCAATCCTTCCAATGAATAGTCAGGACTGATTTCCTTTAGGATGGACTGGTTGGATCTCCTTGCAGTCCAAGGGACTCTCAAGAGTCTTCTCCACCACCACAGTTCAAAAGCATCAATTCTTCAGTGCTCAGCTTTCTTTATGGTCCAACTCTCACACCCATACAAGACCACTGGAAAAACCATAGGCTTGGCTAGACGGACCTTTGTTGGCAATAGGGATCTTTATTTAAACTAGGACTCAGGAGGTCACCTACCATGTTTTTATACTTCATTTTGAGATTATCCACTTGGAACACAAATGGATTATCCATTTGTTTTTAAGTATTTATGCATATTGCCTTCATTTAAATGAAGTTTCACAGTATAAATCACTGGTGACCATCTTCAGCAGCTTTTTAATATAACATGTGTAGGTCAAGCCTCATTTGTCTAAGTCATTCTTTTTTGCCACCCTCCATCTGCTTGGTCAGGTTTTCCAAATTATTTCACTCCCTGTTCCTTTTGTGCTTAGAATGTGTGTCATTTTGTGATACCATCTGGGAGTTCATTCTTCTTTCTTGTCTGATTTTTTTTTAATGTTCACTTCAAGAGACAAGGGTTTCTGGATGATCCCGTAATTGAATGATTTTAACATGACTGGTAATCTGTGTTGAGGCAATGCTAAAGACTTATTAAGGCTGGAGATTTTATTGGTTTCTATAAGTGAATTTTCAAAACTAAATTTGTGATTGCCCCACTGGAGTGCTGCATATTACTGTGCATGCTCAAACCGGACCCTTAAAAGGCCGTTTGTTTTTAGAAGTATTTATGCATATTGCCTCATTAAGTAATAACTTAAAATGATGGCCTAAAAACGACAAGGTGGAAAGATTCTTTATTTTCATTTTTTTGTAGCAGAATTTTAGCTGTGGCTCTTCTGTGGCACTGAAATATATCAGGTACTTTTTTCAAGGTACAAATTTTATTATTCTGCACTAGACACTGTCCTACAGACCAATGGCTTTCAAGTGTTTTGAGCATGGCCTTCAGTCAGAAATAAATTTTCCAACACAACTCATACACATATATGCACATAACACAAGTTTCACCAGACATTACCTTTACAGTGTCCCATGCACTCTGATATTCACAATTGTTTCTTTTTTTTTTTTTTTTTTTTTTGTGAATGCTGGTTGCAACTCAACCTGGCAGTGGGGCACACAGCCTAGGGAATAACACTGGTCTAGAGAGTAACAAGTACCTACTCCAGTGTTCTTGCCTGGAGAATACCAGGGACGGCGGAGCCTGGTGGGCTGCCATCCATGGGGTCGCACGGAGTTGGACATGACTGAAGCGACTTAGCAGCAGCAGCAGCAGAGTAACAAGTATTATCCTTACTGTGCTTTTGAGAAATAAATTATTACCTTTACAAACTTTAAATTTTCTACCATATGAGTACTCCCTCCTTCAATACTGTCTTTTATGTCCTTCAAAAGAAATTATATCTTTAAATCTCTTGATAATATGTTATGCTTGTTAGCATACTTATTACATACAAGTAAGGAGGGAATGTGTTTCTCCTTGTCTTGAGAATGCTACTGGTTATATATTTGTGCTCAACTGTATAGCAGCAAACCCCACTGTAAGGTGCTTTTTTATTAACTGATTTAGAAATTCCCAATAATCACATAGTTGAACTCTAAGATTCGTGGTTGCCTTCAGCTGCAAATGCCAGCATGATACTTTATTTCTGTTTAGTGGCCATACCTGGAATGCACTTTCCAGCAAGCCCAGAATGTGAGCATGCATTGTACACTCTGGCTTTTCTCAAAATTGAAGCAATTCAAGGCATTATAAGAGACCACATTTTAAAGTAGAATTATCAAATATCATAGCAGGAGGAAATCTCAGAGATAAATTCATCCAACTGCTTCTGTTTACTGAGGGCCCAGGAACAACAACCTTCTCTGAGTTCCCTCTGCATCTGGGCACTTTACCTGTATTATAATATGAATTCTAATCCTCAAAGCACTACCATGAGGTGGGCATTATACTTATTTTTCAGGTGCAGTTGATGCTCAGGTGAAACAATTTGCCTAGCCCTGCAAATAATGACAAAGTCAGTATTCAAACCCAACTCTAGTTCTAAAACTCATGCTCTTTCCACTTCATACTGCTCTTCTCACATCATGACAAAGGAATAGTGCCTGGAGAGATAATGTCATGGAAGCCAAGGTCATAGGGTTTCTAAGAGCCAGCAAGCAGTACAATTATTTCCACTACCACACACTGCCTCCCACTATCGACCTAATGGTACACTGTTTGTTCCATTCTTTCCCTCATGCTCAGCCCCAAGAGCTGTTTTCCAGGGGGGAAAAAAACAGCTGGCTGTTAAAGAAAGTAGGCAGTGAGCATTTAAGAATGCTACTGAACATGTGTTCACTCAAAGTAAAAGACGGGGAAATCAGCAATGAGACATCACCAGGAAAACAGCATGATTCCATTGCCATCAAATAAAGCTATGAACAGAAACCTAGAAGCTTAAAGAGTCTATGTCAGTTAGGTTTGATATTTTCAACTACCCCAGTTGTTGAGAGTGACCAATTCAGGTGAGACCGAATCACCTATAGAGAGAGTAATCAATGTAATAAGCTGAGGTTGTATTCATACACGAATGAATTTCTAGGGGGAATCAGGAGAAGAAAGTATGAGGAGATTGCCTTCAACCTTCTTCCCTCTTGATTGGGACATGGGGAGATAGCCAGTGGGTGTAGCCAGATGGAGGGAGCATAGTGATCAGGTGTGTGGGTGTTGGAGTTCGTCTCACCAGATTCACAATCTGTTTAGTTGTTGTGTAACGTGGGACCAGTAACTAAATCTTGCTAAGACTCGGTCCCTCATCTATAAAATGTGAAGCGCAGTGCCTGACCTATAGTAAGTTCTCAATACATGGCAGCGATTATCATTTTTAAACTGGCTGCTCTTAACCATGCTGGCTTCACAAATACCAGTAGTTCATATTGCATTTGCGTTTTAGTTCCTAATCCTCTTTAGGAATCCAATTGAAATTGTAGTCAGTGCCAGATAGCTGGTTTCTGATGAGAAGTAACTGACAACATCCCTTTTTGAACCCCTAACAGGCTTTCCTTAAGGATTACACTACTTGCAAATATTTTGGTTGTATAATTCTGCAATGTCTTGCTGATATTGACAGGTGATTGTAATTTTTTTTTTTTAATCTGAAATGTATTTCCTTTGTAAAACGTTGATAGAACTGTTAAGCAGTCCAGAGTCTGAGTCCTCCCAGACAAATACTCCCCCTGCTGACTTTCTCTAGAGCTGCAGGGACATCTGAGGGCCTGCCAAGTTCAAAATACAAGGTTCCAGGGAATGACAACAGAGAAATGGAAAGAACACGCTAACTTGAACCTGGTCGCTGTGTACACATTATTCCATGAGCATTATTGTCTTGTTAAGATCTGAAGATATCAATCCTTTGGAGAAGCAGGCAGGGGATCCATTCCAGGTTAGCTGACATACAGATCCTCTTTTAAAATACAAAGTATATGCAGAAGAATAAAATATACAAAGGGTAAAAAATGAATGGAATCAAACATAACAGGAGCTCGGGGGCTCCATTTAAAGTAATAACCTTTCCTTTACTGATGTAGGAGCAGGGTCTTCATCCTACTGTAAATTCACTTCAAAGCAGTAGAGGAGTGATAATAAGCTAATTGTAATAGCAGGATTTTTTATTACAACTATTTCATGTCTTTTCTGCCTGAAAGCCCTAGTTTTCAGTTTTGGGGAGATGGTTAGTTATTCCCATCAGAGAAGACTAGAAGAGCAGAAGATTGATTCTGCACATTTTTTAAAAAATCTGTCATAGACACAGCATTGAGTGGAGTGTAGGAAAGACGCATACTTTGAAAGAAAGAAGGAAGCAAAGGAATGATGAAGAGTTTGTGCAAAGGAGAAGCAGTTTGCAGTTCCAACTCTTCATCTTGTGAAGCTAGTAAAGTGCAGAATTCAAAATTTACTTACAGGATGAAGGTTACAGCACAATGCTCACTTTTATTATCATTTTAGAGGCCATAAAATACATTTTATTATTAACTCAGAAACTCTAGTTTCTTCTGATTACAGATAACAGGAGCATTGTGTATTATTTTGCAGTGTTTTTATGTCTGTTTTCCTCTTGTTGCTAATTTCCTTTCATTAACTTCATGCCTCCTCTTACATTCCTTCAAAAGGTATGATATGTTCCTTTAACACATTTATATAAATACTAAATGTGCAGCATTTTACAGTCATTTCATTATGCTAACCTCCAAATCTGTCTTGTGCAACAAAACTACTTGAAATGAATGTTAAGCATTTCGAAGCTGCATTAATGGAAGGAAAGATACTGAGAAATGACAGGTCTTTCTAACTCAACTATAAAGTCTTGTCTTGTTTTAATGGATCCTTTTAAAAATGTGATAGGGCTGACCCATCAGTCACTTTTTATATAGCCTCCATGTGAAATGTGGGTTTAAATGGCTATAGTTTCACTAATGAGAAAAGGGAAATGTGAAGATTTTTATAGAGTTTCTTCCCAGTTAGTTCCGCTGCACACATGCTCTGTAAAAGAATTTAGGCGTCACTGTCACACAAGGGAAGAAAGTGGTAGAAATTCCAAGACTCTTGTCAAAGCTACTACTGTCTTAAGGGGAGAATGCTGAGTGCATTCAATGCTGATTCCCAGGAAGCTCCTTTTTCCATCTATGCTGATGCTTGTGGATACTATTTTACCATTTCTATGTGGGTATTCACCAAAATTCTCTATGATCATAGGTCTATTGCGGTATTAACTACATAACTGCTGAAATCAATAACCATGTAGACAAGAGGTCACAAAAAAGACCAGTTTGCTTTTTAAGTTTATTTTCGGTCATGTCAACAATTTCAGCTGAGTCATATGGATCAACCACATGATTATCTGAGTCAGCTATTAAGGTGGCCAAAATAACCAGGTTATGATGTGCAGGCTTGATTTTAGATCACACAGATACAGTCACAGCCCATTAGCTGCAATAGCATGACACAAATGTAATTTCCATAAATTACTGTGTTGTTTGCCACATTTCAAATAGATAATACATAAACTACCATTAGTATTCATGGCAGCAGAATACACCCCTTTTCATACCAAACCATGATTCTGGAAATACTCCAAAATCAGTTTTCCCCTTGATCTCCATAAAACCCTATCATCCCAAATAAGGATGGCATTCACAGCTCCATTCCAAATGAACAACAGATAATAAACAATAATTACCCAAACATGTTTGGTTTTCCTGCAACGGTATTTCTCAGAGTTTGTAGGAAAATTACTCCTTCTATAATCTACCCACCATTCTGGATTTTCTTATATAAAATATAAATATTTTATACTATAAAAATATTGGCATGTCTTTCCTATTGTGTACATCTAGATGATTTATTTACTATTTCTCATCTCTTTGCCTCAGTTATTTATATGTAGAATGCCTCCATTTTCTTATCTGTAAAATATGACTTAAGCACAGGGATGGAGGATTAAAAGAGTTGACACATATGAACAATTAAAACAGAGTCTGACACATAGGAAGTGCTCTTTAAGTGTTATTATTTTTTTATTACTACAAATGCCACTTTGAACATTCGTCTTTTATATAGAAAAATTATTTCCAGAGTCAGATCAGCCCAGAATAAATGAAATGTATATGTCAACAATGAAGAAAGACTATGAAAGGTACAAATTCATAATTGAAATATTCCATATACTTTTAGCATTTGGAAGTGTGACATTCTTTCTGACTCATCCAAATGTTTTTACCTCTTCTGATTAAAAGGGAGATGTTCCCAGGTGAAATACTGAGCGAGTATAACTATTAGTTAGAAAAAATCTGTTGCAAAGCAGATTTGCACAGCCAAAAAACTAAAAGTGATGACACTCAGAAATAAATATGGGTTGTTTGAAGCATCCAGGGACCAACAGAAATTACAGGCTTTAAAAAAACCAAGTCTTTTCTTTTTTACAGTTAATCAATAAAGAATACTATTTATCAAAACATGTGCCAAAATGATTTGATCAGAGTGTAAAATCTAAAACAACTGGATTTTCCAGAGGCTCAAAAAAGGTTATCTTGGGACACAGGAATTTAACTTTGCTTCCAAGTGGTAGAATGCGTGTACAGACAGAGAAGAGCTTGACTTGCCAGCTTTCAGCCCAGAGCTGCCCTCTTCCCACAGAGCCTGGAGAGGTGCCAGGCTCCTACGCCTATTCTTGACTCTATGACAGAGCGGGTTCTTTTCCTGTGAGCTTTTCTGGGCATGAGAGAACACAGCCTAACCAGGATGGAGCTATGCCACAGAGCAGAACTATCCTCAGAATAATGTGGCAATGTTTTATGAAACCTAGCGACCACATTTCATTTCTGCACACAGAGCCAGCCTTCAGCAGCATTGCAAAGGAGGTGACATTTCCTCAGGACAAGCCTGTATCCATCTTTAAGCATTCGGGGTTCTTACACTGCCCCCTAACTTCCCACAGACCCTATCCCCAGGTACTCTCATGATGTAGGACCGTGGCTCTAATTCTGGCTGCACCCAAGGAGCTTTATGAACATGCTGCTGCTGGGGCTTCCCTAGTGGCTCAGTGGGAAAGACTCCACCTGACGACCAGGAGACGCGGGTTCGATCCCTGGTCCAGGAAGATCCCACATGTCATGGAGAAACTAAGCCCATGCACCACAACTACAGAACCTGTCCTCTACAGCCAGGGAGCTGCAATGACTGAGTCTGTGCGCTGCAACTACTGAAGCCCACGCGCCCTAGAGCCCCTGCTCCACGAGAGAAGCCACCACCATGAGAAATCCACGCACCGCAACTAGAGAGTAGCCCCCACATGCCGCAACTAGAGAAATGCTCGAGTGGCAAGGAAGTCACAGCACAGCCAAAAATAAATAAATAAAAACTTTTAAAATGTTGCTGCTTAGGCCCAACCCCCAGAGATTCTGATTTCATTGATCTGGGGTGAAGTCTAGGCATTTTTTATTTTTTATTTGTGGTCATTGTGTTTTGTTTTGTTTTGGTCTCGAGCTCCCCTGATGACATTGATATGCAGGCAGAGTTGAGAATCACTGATGGAGAAGAAGAACAGTATTTCTCAATTTGACCAGCAGACCACCACCATCACCAGTGATGCTTAAGAAGTCCAGATTTTTGAGCACCCGGATATTCGGAATCTGCATTTTAACCAACACCCCAAGTAATGCCCATGCATAGTTACATTGAAGAACAAGACGTTCCCTGATTAAAACTTACGCATCATCTGTCCCATTCTCCACTAACTGGATATACTAATCCAGAATGATAGGAGAATAGGTGCTGTTGAAGTAAAGTGTGACATTTTGACCAAGCCTCCTGAAGAAAGCTCGGAAGATAATTCCAATAGTAAGAATGTCTAGAGCAGACCAGTGAGGATGGTTTTATCTGTTTTGGTTATTTTGGCGAGGAAGGGTACAGACAAACGTTTTAGTGCCTCTCAAATCCTATTACACGGCCAGTCTCCAACTTCACTTGAGGCCTGTCCTTTGTGCTTAGTCTCAGTTTTTAAAAGGGAAGAGTTTCAATCCCTGGATCAAAACTCCTGAGCCCCATTAGCCATTTATATGAAGACAACAATAAATATTATCTCATGGCCCCTTGCCTTGTGATTAACCAACTTCACTAGAATGGCAATGTCTGTAGTAAATGTGTTAAACTCACAGTGAATAGTGCTCATTTGCTAGCATCTACTCATTTCTCCTCAAATACATAAAGGTTTTTGACTCTGTGTCTCCCATGACATCACCTTACATCAGTGTTTTTTAACCTTGACTGCACATTGTAATCACCTGGAGAGATCTTTAAAAATACATATGTCTGGGTTGCAACTCTCAGATTCTGATTTCTTTGTTGGCTGGGTCTGAGCATGAAAGGTTTAAGATCCCGGGTGATTCTAATGTACAGGCAAGGCTGGGAACCATTTGCCTTAAAGGAAACAGAAGAGTCTTCCCCAGGTGCGCCCAGCAAGGCTCACAGAAAGAGAATCGGGTAAGTACAATGATTACATCTAAGCAGAAGCTGGCACAAAGAAGGTATTTATTCCTGTGATTAAATAAATAAGCCTGTTTTGAAACCCTTAGGGGCCTGAAGAGCATTATGCATGTACCATCATCCCATGCCATCATGCCATGCAGTGTTGTTGTCAACGTGTCATTCTGTTTGATGTGTTCATCCCCTGACATCATTGACTTCTTGATTTCATCAGCTCCACTGAAACCATTCCTCTTTCCAAAAATAAAGATAAGGATTTCATAAACTGAAATCTGGCCCCTCTGGGTCCGGACGGGTCTTTGTTTTGTTTTGTAGATCACTCTCCGGGCGCATTGTTGGAGGGGTTTGGTGGTTCTTCACCCTGATCATAATTTCTTCCTATACTGCCAATCTCGCTGCTTTCTTGACTGTGGAGAGGATGGTTTCTCCCATAGAGAGTGCTGAAGACTTAGCTAAGCAGACTGAAATTGCATATGGGACCCTGGACTCCGGCTCAACAAAAGAGTTTTTCAGAGTAAGTGCTTTTCAGTTAATTGGGCCTGCTGGTTTTTATTTTACCACCTGCTCACAAAGGCAGATTCATGGTGTTTTAAAGGACAGTTGGGAAAGGGTGGAAATATTGTCAAGGCAGAGCATCTTAAAGACAGAACTACATGCTTGATGACCTAATTCATTGTCCTTTAGATCCAAGACTCGTGTGTGACCTCACAAGTGGCATAGCAAGAGCACTGAGTTTGAACTCGCAGGTTGGAATCCCAACCCTGCCACCAAGTGACTATTTATCCTTGGGCAAGTCATTTAACTTCTGTCAGCCTTGGTCCCCTTACTTGAATACTGAAGGCACTGAACTAAATATCTGTTCTCCTTTTTAGCTTTTACAAAAGCAGTGATTTTATGTCTCGGCAGTTCACTGAAGTTAGGTGATTGACTAAGAATCTGAGGAATCATGGACTATAAAATGACATTCTATTTTATACATTGGTTTTCTATTGAAATGTATTACAGTTGTTTCAAGCATTCCTGTACATGCAGATAATTCAGTTTTCAGGGAAACTGATAATTGTTTTAATTTCTTGAGTAGATTTATTGACCCCTTTCTGACCCAACATGGGCCAGTCTTAGTAGGGGAAGCAAGTTGTTCACTAGCAAAAGTTAGTAAGGCGTCAGCACTGTGGAGGAGAAAGAAGAAAGGAGATAGAACATTATAGAAGGGTAATACAATGGACAAACGACTTTTACATAAAACATCAAGATCTTTGTTCTGTAGCAACTGGTCTTTTAAAAAGGCTATCAATGGAATGTTTAAGAACTCATGCATTTATTCAGTTGCCCCAACCAGAGAAACATGGTGGCTTCACTGAGAAAACTGACCCATTCTATACATACGACTGCCTGCTAACTGTTATTTTGTTTTAACCCAGGTACCTGGTTATAACAATGATCCAGAAGCCACTTGTGTAGTTGATAGAAAAGTTGAGTCATTCCCTCCAATCAAAAATTAAGTTATGGGATGGCAGATATAATAAGTAACTTTTTCTCAAAGATCCACAGTAAACAAATGTTGGTTCTAAGCCAGCTTGTTTTAAGAAATCAGTAAGAAATATATTTATATGTGTATTATCATGGGATGTATCCAGTTGTTTCACAGGAAACTAGGAGGAGTGTGTTTCTTGAAATTATAGCAATTAACTGAAAACTGTTTTCATTCCCTGAAGCAGAAAGAGTTAGTTCTGATACCCTTTCAAGAATTCTCTTGGAAGAGACTGTAGGTGGAAAAGCAGAGGGGCACTTGATTTTAAAAAAAAAAAAGAACTTTTATTGGCTTCGGATATCCCTCTCTCACCTCTACCACTTTTTATTGAGCAGCTCATAATCCCTAACCAGGGTGAGGGACTCGGTACTATTGGGGTTGGCCAAAAAGTTTCTTTGGGATTTTCCACATGATAGTACAGAAGAACCTGAACAAACTTTTTGGCTAATCCAATAGCAGCATCAAAATGATGTGAAGATCTTCTTGGACTAACCTGGCCTTGACCCTCACCTCGATGGCTGTTACAGAAGCTTATCTGGGAATAATCCCCTGCCCTCATGAAATCACTCACACATTTCAGGGCAGGAAGCAAGGGATTTCCATCTGCTGAATAGTCAGCACACAATCAGCTCCATGGAAATTTGGTTTGGTGTCCAGCTTTAGCAGAGCCTATGTTCACCATCCCAACAGGCATCAAATTGCTACAAGAAGTAACTGACCACTTAAGCTATCAAGACACCAGACTTGGACCCTTCAATCAGGGATCCGTGTTCTGGGAAGCATTTTTCCTTCAAGGAGGATTAGAAATTAGGAAGGTGTACTTTAAATGGTATTCACTAGGTGGCATCAATTCCCATTAAGTTTTCAAAGGCCATTCATCCATATTGCAGGCAAAGGAAGCTCTCTCAGTTCAGTTTAGTTCAGTTCAGTTCAGTCACTCAGTCGTGTCTGACTCTTTGCGACCCCATGAACCACAGCACGCCAGGCCTCCCTGTCCATCACCAACTCCCGGAGTTTACCCAAACTCATGTCCATCGAGTCAGTGATGCCATCCAGCCATCTCATCCTCTGTTGTCCCCTTCTCCTCCTGCCCTCAATCTTTCCCAGCATCAGGTCTTTTCAAATGAATCAGCTCTTCGCATCAGGTGGCCAAAGTATTGGAGTTTCAGCTTCAACATCAGTCCTTCCAATGAGCACCCAGGACTGATCTCCTTTAGGATGGACTGGTTGGATCTCCTTGCAGTCCAAGGGACTCTCAAGAGTCTTCTCCATAGTTCAAAAGCATCAATTCTTTGCTGCTCAGCTTTCTTTATAGTCCAACTCTCACATCCATACATGACCACTGGAAAAACCATAGCCTTGACCAGACAGACCTTTGTTGGCAAAGTAATGTCTCTGCTTTTTAATATGCTGTCTAGGTTGGTCATAACTTTCCTTCCAAGGAGTAAGCGTCTTTTAATGGCTGCAATCACTATCTGCAGTGATTTTGGAGCCCAAAAAAATAAAATCAGCCACTGTTTCCACTGTTCCCCCATCTATTTGCCATGAAGTGATGGGACCAGATGCCATGATCTTAGTTTTCTGAATGTTGAGCTTTAAGCCAACTTTTTCACTCTCCTCTTTCACTTTCATCAAGAGGCTCTTTAGTTCTTCTTCACTTTCTGGGAAGATTTATTAGCACAAAGACTTGAAAGAGTGACCAAACAGTCATTGCCCCCATGCCCAGACCTCACCCCAACACGTGTCTTTCTCAAATACTAGGAAAGCATCTACTAATCCCTGTAACGATAGTTTCATTAAAGAACATCTTATTACTAGTGCCAATTTGAATTCAACATTCAATTCTGAGCAAAGCTATTGCCACATTCTAATTGGTTTGCAGTTTCTAATGTTCACCAATTCCTAGTGACCTTTACAGCCAATAAGCAATTCGTATGAAAATGGAACTGTTTTGAAAATCTGATTAGAAAAGGTGCTGGATATTTCTAGGTATAAAGAAGTACAAATCATTTTCTAATTTCTGCTAGCCACTTTTCTTTTTCCTCCATTGGTTACTAGTGACAGCAGTAAGGACTCTGTGGGGAAGTTCTTTAGGACAACTCACAAAAGTTGATCTAAGAATAGAATGAGCAGTATAGGACAAACCAACTCTTAGCCTGATTGTACTGAAAATGTTATGTAAACCCAAAAAAGGGAATGCTTGGTATTCACATAATACTGAGGGGCCCAACCAATTGGTCTCCAAGCCATTTGTCCTCTCAATATCCTCTACTCAGGACTTCCCCAGTGATCCAAGGGTTAAGACTCTGCCTTCCAATGCCAGGAGTGTGGGTTCCATCCCAGGTAGGAGAGCTAAGGTCCCACATGCCATGGGATGTTACCAAATTTTTTTTAAAAGTTAATATCCTTTACTCTTCCCCTCCCTGAACCCCATAAATCAGAGAAAGTAACCAGCAGGAACACACCATCTCTTACATGGGGACTTTACTGCCTCAGCATGTCACTTTCCCCTCAGTCCTCCATGATCTCAAGGCAATTTTAAGAACAGCAACTCCTCTACAAAAAAAAAAAAAAAAAAAATTGAGGACCCCTGATGGCATGCCTTCTCAACATTACAGGCTAAAACAAGACCACATGCAACATTTACAAACATAACATGAGCTCATTTCTACCCATTCTCACTCCATATTAAAATCACACAGCCCGGGGCCAGCCCTCTAGTCCTTCTACTAAGAGAAAAATAAAAGAAAATTCCTTTCTAATCGCCCTGCGGACATTTTTACTTGTCCTGAGTAAGGCTGCCATTAAAATGATAATATCTTTAAGTGATTCTTTTGTTTCTCTCATTTTCTGAACTATCCTTTGCTATTATCTTACAGTCACAGAAAGTCACTGGCACAGAGAGGAAGGCAGGGAGGGACTGAGCCAAATGCATGCAGCTGGAAGAGACATCTGAAATATTACCATCAGCCCTCATGACTTGAAAACTGATTTCCTTAGACAGCAGCTCCAAAACTAAATGTCCCAATTGGAGTTAGAAGCACCCATGCTAAAAAAAAAAAAAAAAAAAAAATCAACAGCTTCGTTGCCATTGCCCAAAGAAATGCCACTATGATTTGGAAAACTGCACCAAAATGATCATTCTCCACCAGGTGTTGAAATTTTAACCTGATACAGTCATGTTAAAAAGTAGCACTGGGAGGAAAAACAATTCCAAAATTCTCTCTGCCTTCAGACCCCTAGAAATATTAGAAGACAACTACAAATGCTTGATTTCTTTTCCAGAATACTGGAGTGGGTAGCCTTTCCCTTCTCCAGGGGATCTTCCAAACCCAGGGATCCAACCCAGGTCTCCCACATTGCAGGCGGATTCTTTACCAGCTGAGCCATAAGGGAAGCCTTCTTTTCCAGATTCTTGGCCATATTCCCACTAAAGATAGTTCAGGGGATAAGAGGATAACATTTAAAACGAAATGTTAATGCTAATTTAAACCCCTTTAAAAAATAAATATGAATGGAGAGGAGTGGGGAGAGACATGACTTGCTCCAGTGCCCTAGAAAGTGAAAAGTGAAAGTGAAGTCACTCAGTCACTTGTGTCCGACTCTTGCGACTGCATGGACTGTAGCCGACCAGGCTTCTCCATCCATGGGATTTTCCAGGCAAGAATACTGGAGTGGGTTGCCATTTCCTTCTCCAAGGGATCTTCCTGACCCAGGGATTGAACCTGGGTCTCCCGCATTGTAGGTAGACGCTTTACTGTCTGAGCCATCAGGAAAGTCCTCCAGTGCCCCAGGCAGGACAGAAAAATTGAAATGTATCTGCAGACTCTCCACCTCCATCCACCCCACCCCCGCCCTGGGAACTCCCCTGTCTTCTGAGTGGCCAACATTGTAAACCCCATGAAGCATAGTTGAATTACTCATGAAGAATGTTTTGTCTCAACACAAGACTCTGCTACTGTTGTCATCAGTAACTTTTCTTTTAATGCCCTCTCAACTTGATTTGGGAAGTAGTCCCTCCAAGAGGATTTAGAATCTGCTTACACATCCTGAATCTCTCTCTCTCTCACACACACACGAATTTTCAGAGTCCAGATTTCAACATTTGCTGGTTATTTATTATAAGGCTTTTGAACTTTATGAGGAAAGAAGAACAATCTCTTCACAAATGTCCCCATGTTAAGTATTGGATTGGCCAAAAAGTTCGTTCAGGCTTTGGCCACTCCAGTATGTTGACATCTGGACATGATTAAGAGAACTAACCTTTTATCTTCAAGTTTTACTACAACAGACTTCCCTCATCCCTTAGCCCATCCCCTTGCCTTAGGAAACACATCAAAATGTAGAAATTTTTTTGTAACAAGATGTTCTCACAAGTACCATGATAAATTTGAGATCTTGACACTGTACCCAGACAACAGCAACCACATTTAATTAGTTTGAAGACATATATGATGGGACCTAGTGTTTGATGATATGGTGAAACGACACTCTAGGGAGCACATGATAACAACAATAGGAGATGAGTTGACACCAAGGAATGGTAGGTCAGACACATTTATTGTATATATTCCTTGACAATTTTAAAAAAGAAATTGTTTTGTAATTTTGACATGGCCATTTTCATACCACCTTATCCGCCCCCCCCCCCCAAAATATTCTTTTCCTATGTCAGATAATACATTACACAGCCAGACTCATAGACCTTATAGGTTAACACTAGAGGCAGAGCAGCAGGTACAAAGTGAGGCTGCTGAACTGAGGCCTGGCCAAATGGCACTCTGAAAAAGGGAATGATACATTCAGACAGCTGCACACCAATATCTGTCTCCAAGACAAAGGAGGAAATGTGGCAAGACAGGCCAGTAATAATGCCCTCGATTCTATTACTTGTTCATCACTCTTTCAATAACTTCTTTGGGCAACTACCATATACCAAACTCAAAGCTAAGCACTGAAGAGCCATCTCCATGAATGAAATTAAATTTCTGCCTTTTGCAAAATCACATGAAAATACTTAAGACAGGTTTTTTTTTCACCATTCTTGGAGGTTATTTGGGGAAACAGATTGACTTAAAACATAGGTATCTCAGAGAACTAGATGATCATCCCTCCAGGGCAGTCAGTGGTGTTTATTTCGACAGATTGACTTCCTAGCACGTGCCAATCTCTGGATATCCTTTGTGGTGAATAAGAGTAGGGTTCATGATTCTCTATAACTCCAGCAGGAAGGTCATCAAAGTAATGAATAAAACAGAAATGGCCTCTACCCCCTGAGAGCTCACAATCTGGTGGGCTGAAAATTTTTCAACACATGTGTGTACTCAGTCATTTCACTCATGTCCAACTGTTTGCAACCCCATGGACTACAACCTGCCAGGCTCCTCTGTCTATGGGATTCTCCAGGCAAGAATACTGGAGTGGGTTGCCATGCCCTCCTCCAGAGGATCTTCCCGACCCAGGGATCAACCCCGCATCTCTTTTGTCTCCTGCATTGGCAGGCAGGTTCTTTACCACTAGGGCCACCTGAGAAGCCCCTTTCAGCACATATTCATATATCTCACCACACTTTCTTCACATGACAATCCTGCCAGGCAAACAGAACATGTGTTATTCCACTTCCTTCAGGGAGGAAGCATTGAGGCAAGATGACACTGACTTGAAAGCTGCTCAGCTCGGTGGGGACAAGCTAGAATTCTGAGTCTAGACAGGATCCTCTTTCCATTCCATCTCAATGCCTTTCTGGTACGAATGTTCATAGAAACATGGGGTACTGTGCATGAACCAAGCCTATAGGGTAGAGCATGTTAAGGCATCTCTAGCATCTCCTGGTTGATTTTTGTTTTTATTCCCTCTGATGGATCAATTAGAAAGGGAAGCCTATACACACTTTTAAATTACATTTTGCCATGCTCCCCAAATCTCAAAAGGATCCAACATAAGAAGGCAAAGAACAGGAAAACATCCATAAAGCTAGAGCAAATGCCACAAATGCAGTAGACTGCTATTATTCAAGGCTTGTTATAACTTCTGATGTGACAAGGGTTATGTCATGATGTAGATAGAACTGGAAAGAATAAGAAGATGAAAATGATTTCTAGTTCCACATCCACTGATGACTTTCTTGTTTTTCTTTGGGTAAGGGTCATTTGGTCTCAGTTTCCTCATCTATCAAGGGAAATATTCCCTGCTCTACCTTCTGTATGGGGTTAGTTAGAAGGTAATATCAGAAAAAGCTCTTTAACGATATGAAGAGTTCTACAAATCCCAGGAGACTTAAAGGACCCACCAGTAGAGCAGCTGAAGTATAGAAACTGTCCAAATAAGGCTCTGAGGAAACAAGAGAGAAGGGTATTTCTCAAAAAGAAAAGAACCTCTGCTTGCTCAATGGAAGAGAGTTGGGGAGTGGTGGCATTTCCAGCTTTGGGAGGAGAAAGAAAACTCATTTATATCCTTCCCCCATCCTCCTGATCCCATGCCTACCCCTGTTATAAAATATGACCTCATCTCTTAGTCCATCTAGCCATTCCTTTGTGGTCTGCAGATTCAACAGCTTCACTGTGCACAGCTTAAAGCTGCCCTTGAAGACCACCTAGAAACTTCAGGTGCTTCCAAGGTGGCATGCAGGCCATCTGTCCACAGTGACCAACCATATGGATTTCATTAGCCTGTCTCCGTTAGTCCTCCCAGGTAACCTACTTGCTTATGAGAGCATGTCACAGCTCAAGAAGCCTTAGGGGGTTAAGTCTTTGTTATCTTTGAGGCTGCCAACTCTCTCAGACCACACCAGGATAATTAACATCACACAGGACTCCCAGATCTTTGTGAGAATTCTGAAACTCTCTTCCCTAGAGGAACTCACCACAGGACCTCTCTCTTTTCTTGTCTAACAAAGTCAAAACACCTAAAAGCCTTCCAGTTAGAGGATGGGGACCCATCTGTTCAATTAGACTTTCCTTGAATTCACCTGGCAAGCCTGCACAGGTTGATTATTTACAATTCCTTTCTATCACCATAAGAAGCCTAAATAGTTGATCAACTATTATTGATCGACAACAATCAACTAAAATTTCAACTAACTGAAACTCAACTCACAAAATCATGCAATTAACCAGAATGCTTAGTAGCACTCCACTTTGGAAAGGAAGAGGAAACTCACACAAATAAAACCTTGATGTGAATTTTCCTTTCAAAAAGGCTACGAGGTGAGGCCCTGTGGTCAAGTTCATTCCAATCTTCAACATCTTCCACTTTTTTAACCAGTGAGTAAAGATATAGTGTCTACTATATCAAGTTAGGTACCAGGGATACAGTAGGGGAAACATGACAGAATTTGCCTCCCAACACGGGAGACACAGGAGATGTGGGTTTGATCCCTGGGTCTGAAAGATCCCCTAGAGGAGGAAATGGCAACCCATTCCAGTATTCTTGCCTGGGAAATTCCATGGACATAGGAGGCTGGTGGGTCACACAGTTCATGGGGTCACAAAGAGTCAGACATGACTGAGCATGCATGCATGCACATTTTGTTGGAAGGAGAGAAACAGTAAACATATAAACAAACAGGTGCATAAAATAATTTCAGACCCCAATAAGCACTCTATGTATTATAATAGAGAATGACTTAGAGACGACTGTTTCAACTGGGAGCTTGGGATGGAAGGGGTTCAGGGAAAGCCTCTTTAAGGAGGTAACATCTAATTAAAGACCTGAATGATAAGTTATCCATGTGAAAATATGATGGAAGAGTATTCCAAACAGTAGGAATAAGAAGTGCAAAGGTCCTGGGGCAGGAACAATCCTGGCATGTTTAAGGGACAGGAAGATGACCTTGGTAACTAAATAATGACTTTATATGCTAGAGTTATAGCAATGGAGAGTATGTAAAGTGGTCAGGTTTAGGATATATTTTGGGGAGAGAGTCTCAGAATTTGCTGATGCATTGGATAACTTTTATGAGCAAGGTGGAAGAGCTCAGATTTTTGACCTTCCTTTTCAGTGGTCACTAATGACATCTACAAGTCCTACATTCATCAAATGATCCAAGGATACTTGTAGTAACTATAAACTATAGCAACAAAGGGCTTCCCAGGTGGCACTAGCAGTGAGGAACCCACCTGTCGATACAGGAGACTTAAGAGATGCAAGTTCGATTCCTGGGTCAGGAAAATCCCCTGGAGAAGGAAATGGCAACACACTCCAAGATTCTTGCCTAGAGAATCTCATGGACAGTGGAGCCTGGCAGGCTATGGTCCATAAGACTGCAAAGAGTTGTACACAACTGAAGTGACTTAGCACACACAGCAACAAAGCAAACTGTAGTAACAAGGGCTGAGAAGGTACACTTTACGCTAGGCCCGGTTAGGAAATTTTTCCAAATGGGAAAATAAGTCTCAAGGTTAATCATCAAAAAATTTTTAGAAGTCCAGAAGCCCCTAATGATTCATGCCTTGACTGTGTCTTATTCGGTCTTCTTAGAAGATGGTTTTATGGTAGAGGTATATTTTCACAGACAACTAACTCCATTTTGCAGAAAAACATTTCTTTACATTCCTGTTTCTGATACCTCACTTTTGCCACCTGGCAGAAAAAGATACATGCAGATAAGTTCAAGCAAGCAGTGATTTCCCAGTCATTTCAGGATTTTTTTTCTCTGCCCTGGGAAAAAATCCAAGTTCCAGGGAGTTTACATGGTGTCATGGCATCAGGGCAGCCATCTAACCCCAGAGCATCAGCATCACTTCCAGCATCCTGTGAGCTGTACACCCAGCTTGGATGTCAAGTAGTCTTTCTCCTCCACACAGACATTTGCTGCAGCATCCCTTCAACCAGGCCACCAGACCTCTCCTCGGCAGACCTGCATAACCCTGCACCTATTGCTGGGCTGTCTCCTTTTTTTCTCTTTCTCTCTCTCTCCTCTTGCACAGTTGGGGCTACTGGAAGAGTTTCTTTCTCTCCTTCCACCTGTCTGGGACAGCTCCTTCCTCCTCCAGGCCTCATGTAGCCATTGCTGCTCTATGACAGCAGCACCAAGCTAGCGATGGGCTGTTCTCTTCAATTTATCACCCCCATGCTACACCCTAGGAACTGAGACCCCATTACTTCTGCCCTGGGAGTGCCATCCTCTCTCCTCCTTTTGGAGAGCTGGGGTGAAGTGGGGAGCAGGGCACAGAGACCCTTCTCTGATGCACAGCCCAGTCTGACTTCTCTTGTACTCCTCTCTGCCTCAGCTCTTATCTGGCCTCCAAGGGAGTTAGTCTGGCTCATTATCGATCTGTTTTCCAATTTACTGAGTATGACATAAACTTCCTATTTCCCTTTTGGTCTTAGAATTTGGAAACTCAAAAACCTCTCTTTTTTATCAGAAAGTTTGGTTCTTACTAATTGAAAACTTGGCCTTCAAGGTAGTGTTGGCTCTGCCTTTCAAGACAATTTAATGAAGATACAATTCACCCATTTAAAACGTACAGTTCAATGAATTTTGGTATATTACATTATTAATGTTTAAAAATTAGAATAAAATATAGATAACATAAAATTTGCTGTTTTAGCCATGTTTAAGTATGCAATTCAGTGGTATTACATTTACAACGTTGTATAACCATCACCACTATTTCTGAAACATTTTCATCACCTCAAACAGAAACTCTATAACCATTAATCAAGAAATTCCCATTCCCCCACTCTCCCAGCCCCTAGTAACCACTGTTCTACTTCCCATTTATATAAATCTGTATGCTGCTGTTGCTAAGTCACTTCAGTCGTGTCCGACTCTGTGAGACCCCATAGACGGCAGCCCACCAGGCTCCGCCACCCCTGGGATTCTCCAGGCAAGAACACTGGAGTGGGTTGCCATTTCCTTCTCCAATGCATGAAAGTGAAAAGTGAAAGTGAAGTCGCTCAGTCGTGTCCGACTCTTCCCGGTCCCATGGACTACGGCCTACCAGGCTCCTCCGTCCATGGGATTTTCCAGGCAAGAGTATTGGAGTGGGTTGCCATTGCCTTCTCCATATGAATCTGTATGGAATCATATAATATTTTTCTTTTTTTGTGTGACTTACTTTGCTTAGCACACTGTCTGCATGGTTCACCCATCCATATTATAGCATATGTCAGACCTTCATTCCTTTTTAAGATGAATTTATCTTTTGTCTATCTATAGCACATCCTGCTTATCCATTCATCTTTTAACAGACACTTGGGTGGTTCACACCTCTTGGCTATTGTAAATAATGCTGCAATGAACACTGATGTACAAACATCTGTTCAAATCCTTGTTTTCAATTCCTTTTGCTATATACCTAGGAATGGAATTTCTGGATCATATGCCAGTTCTATCTTCTCTGCTGTAGCTTTTCGAAAGTCTATTTTGAAATAAAAGATGAGGGCATTTTCTGTTCTGCTTTCTTCCTAATCTTCTCTTAAGCCATTGATGCCTCCATCCCACTAGGAAGATCTGGTACCTGGTATTGGGGGCAGAACTTTAGTTAACATCACAGAGTATTATCTTGATACACAACTTGAAGTTGAAAGGGAATCGAAGTTAAAGGGAAGATATGCTATGTACATAAGTGTTGGAAAAGACCTAAATTCCTGTTGATTACACACACCACACATACATACAGAGGATCCTGGATATTTTAGCTAGTGATTTCCTCTTGTAGCAACATCTTAGGGAAGCATCCTTCCTCTTTCTGTGTTTGGGCTGCAACTCTGATGCCCCAACAAGAAGGCACTAGAATGCAGGTGATGAATGGTAGAATGAAACCCATTGCCCTCCTGTTATCAATGGTTTAGAACGTTACTGTCTGAAGGAAGGGATTTGGATGGAGATCATCTATGGCATTTCTTTCCAGTTGTTCTGGTTGTAGGTATTTGTCTATATGCTATCTTGATCTTCTATCTGTACACTCCCTGGTGCCCTAAATGAAGAAGCTCCTGAAAGTACTCAGCTGCTATGCCTAGAGGAACCTGCATTCTGGAACTTCTTACTTCCCAGTGGTATCAAAATTCTTATGTGGGCACAGCCTGATTTAGTTCACTCTCAATTTTATTTCCCTTGACCCTGTAGACTAGATTACAGACTATTTCTTGTATCATTCAGTAACACTAATTTTCAGATTCACTGGGTGAAGAACTCTGTCCCAGACAGTCTGGGAAAGAATAGGAGGTACCATTCAGAACCCTGAGTTCAGTATAAAGACAATAAAGGGGTCGGGTGACTTAATCGGGAGAGGTCTCTGGAAAAGGGGGCATCTTGAAAATATTTGGAGAGAGAAGAGAATTCAAAATGAGTGCAAAGGGTATCTATTTGTGACCAAAACAACAAGAAGACAGGCCATAACTTTATGTCAAGTTAGACTGTGGCCTCTATTGACTGAAGAACTGTTAGTTCTGTCTAGCATTCACACTAAGATTTGTTTGCTCAAAATAGTGTATGTAGATGTGTTTGGGGTGGGGAGGAGTTTAGGGTGAAAAAAGTTTCCAAGAAAAAAGTACCATAGTAGAAACAATAGTATCATAGTAGATATCCGTGCTCTGAGCTCTGTCATATTTCTAGTTTTGTAATTCACATCTTGCACGTGAAGATGAGGTTCATAAGTCCAAAGAATACCTTGCTTTCTCCAGAGAATATTTTGCTCCTTTTGCATGAATTTGAGGAACCAGTCTCGAAAATCAAACTCCATCTATGCTTTGGCAAATAATACCAAGTTGAAATGAAAGAAAGGGCAGCCATCTAACCCCAGATCATCATGAAAGAGCCCTTCATATTTAAAAACAACCCCACTATATTAGACATTATTTCACCTAAAATAAACAGCCCCTTTCCTGATGTGATATTAATAGAGTAATCATGAATAAAAACATATTAAAGCCCTTTTACATAGAATTCTAAAGTTTGATTTCAAAATATTTGTATCTTGCCACTTTCCTGCAGCCTCTCTCTCTCTCTCTCTCACACACACACACAGATACACACACACACATGTGCAGGAGCACACATGCACACACCCCACAACTTGGGTAATTGTGATTAGCAAGTAATTAAAGTTTATTATATATAAAAGCACCAGGAAGTAAACTGCTACACTGACCATATCCTGAAGAACGCTTTTGCTTTATTTTCTTGGCCTGGGGTTTCAGCCAGTTGTACAAACAAGAAGGCTGAGAATAGCATGGTCAATGATTAAGGAGAAATAGAAATTAGTTCAAGGAAGCTTGGATACATGTGTACAATATGGATCCAGAGAAAGGTGTTAAAGGTAAGGGACACCTTCAGATCTTCAGAGCTGACATCAGAGGACAATCATGGCTTCTCATAGTTCTCTACCGGTCTTGTCTTAAAACATTTCTATCTGGAATTGCCCAGAGAGCTGACCTACAGGGACTGGTCTGCAATTTTTTTACTAGATTGTTTCCCACATCACAAGAACTGAGACTATTTAACCTGAAGAAAATATGCAGAAGTAGAATATATTAGGATTCTCTTCAACTATTTGAAGGGTAGATATTTTGAAGATGAGTTGTACTGCTTCTGTGGGACGCTAAGGGACAGAACCAAAATCAGAGTGTGGACATTACAGGGACAGAGATTTTAGCTCACTGTAAAAAGAACATTCTAATAAAGGAATCCAAAAATAGATTGACTGTCTGCATAGATAGTGAGCTATTCCTCTTTGAAGGGCTATCGGCCAGGAGTAGGCTAATGGCCACTTGTCAGAGATGGTGAATAGAGGACCCAATAATCTGATGAATGACTACACTAGACCAGTGGTTTCTACCAAAGGATTTCTGCTTCGATGATTTGGATTTGGTTTTTTTTTCCCCCTACTATTGTGAAAGATTCAGGGAAGAGGCTGGAGTCTGGGCCTGTGGAACAGTCAGAAATCTGAGCAGAAGTTTCTTGAGAGTGGTCAAAGCTGCTGGCTGAATTGTAACCTCCTCCTCTTAGTGTTCCTGTCAGAGTAGAAGAGAGAGGAAAAACTTAACTAATTAACAGAGGCCAATGGGAGATGACCATTTTAGGGCCTGGGATCTGAGGTTGGGCTGGCGCTGAGAGTGAGGTGCCCCAAGTGCAGAGAAGCTCAAGCAATGGTATCAGACTGGAGATGAGGGTCAAGAAAAGTCCATGAAAACTAAAAGTGAGAGGAAAATGAGACTGCAAGGGAATGATACCCAGAAGCCTGGAAATGGTTACAGTTTTGACCTAATTTTTTTTCCCTCTGATTCATATGACACCCTTCCTTTTCCATTGCTCATTTACTGGATGGAGCCTGGGTGGCCAGGAATGTTGTATTAATGTCTTTATGGACAAACCCCATGATTCAAATGTCCTATCCTAGAGGACTGGAGGTGGCCAGATCAAAGTATGGGTTATCAGTGGAGATTTTCAATCAGGATGACCTAGGTTACAGTTAAGAAGGATGCCTCAAGGGAAAAAGAATGGGACAGAAGTTGTAGACTAGGAGCTGGAAACTCCTACCCTGTAGAGAGGAGCTCTCTCCTAATTTCGTTTAACCACCCTCACCTCCCTTTTTCTTTTCTTCTTTCACCTACTAGGTCTTGGGCGTCAGGGCTGCTATATTAATGCAGAGAACCTCTTAGCTCAAATGTCTCAATTTAGGTGAGCATCCCTAGGTGTTAGTCAACATGGAAAAACAAACGCAGTAGAACCTGGAAAGAAGTAGGGGCACAAGAAATTTCATAAGGAAAAAGAAAACAAGAGGACAAAAGGCAGGGATTGCTCGGGAGCTTGAAACCTCCTGTCAACGTGACAGAGGCTGTCCTACCAGCCCTTCCCCTAACTTTTGCACATTTAACCAGCAGGGTCTCAGGTAGCCAGGACTGCAGTTGCAGTGTTTTTCCAGGAATCCCAACCTTCAAAATTCCCCAGTCTAGAGGACAGTGGGTGAACAAACAGAAGGGCTAGGCTTCGCATGCGGAAGTTCAGATATTAAAGCATGGTTGGCATTTGCAGTAGCCAAGACATAGAAGCAACCTAAATGTCCATCAACAGAGGAATGGATAAAGAAGATGTGGTACATATATACAAAGGAATATTACTCAGTCATTAAAAAGAATGAAATTATGCCATTTGCAGCAACATGGATGAACCTAGAGATTATCATACTAAGTGAACTAAGTCAGAAAGACAAATATCACATGATTATCAGTTATATGTGGAATGCAAAAAAAAGATACAAATGAACTTATTTACAAAACAGAAACAGACTCACAGACATGGAAAAGAAACTAACGGTTACCAAAGGGGGAAAGGCAGGAGGGATAAATTAAGGGTTTGGGATTAGCAGATACACACTACCATATAAAAAATAGAGAAACAACAAGGACCTACTGTATAGTACAGGCAGCTACACTCCTTATCTTGTAAATATATATTATCTTGTATATTGGACACAACTGAAGTGACTTAGTATGCATGCACATACACATGTATATGTGAAAGTGAAAATGTTAGTTGCTCAGTCATGTCCAACTCTGCAATTCTGTAGACTGCAGCTCGCCAGGTTCCTCTGTCCATGGGATTTCCCTGACAAGAATACTGGAGTGGGTTGCCATTCCCTTCTCCAGGGGATCTTCCTGACCCAGAGATTGAAACCAGGTCTCCTGTGTGTGTGTATGTGTGTGTGTGTGTGTGTGTGTGTGTGTGTGTGTGTGTATGATTCAGATATATAGATCTGAATCATGGTGCTATATACCTGAAATTAACACACTGTAAATCAATTGTACTTCATATATATATAGTTGAAAGATATGGACAAGAGAAATGTCCTTTAAAGTGAGAAGGGCTGGGAAGACCCAGAGGGATGGGATGGAAAGGGAGGGGGGATCAGGATGGGGAACACATGTAAATCCATGGCTGATTCATGTCAATGTATGGCAAAAAACCACTACAATATTGTAAAGTAATTAGCCTCCAATGAATAAAAATAAATGGAAAAAATTTTAAAAATTTAAAAAAATAAAGTGAGAAGGGGCAGAATGAGAAACTGCGACAAGAAATTTGAGCTCTTGACCATTAGCCAAAGCTCCCTCCTATTATCACATTCCTCCTCACCTCCCTCCCTTTTGGTCCTTTTCCATGCCTTTTATTATGAGGCAGCACTATTGTGTTACTGCTTTGTGGATGCTTCAGGGAACCTCATGCCTCAAAGCTCCCAACGTTGAGGACCTTAGCTGGGTAGACCTGAACCCAGTCACCAGGAAGGGCTTAAAATGAGGCCCATACATGCTATCAGGAAGAGGAATGTATTTTAAAGCTGCTTCAGAGGGAAAAGCCAAACCATGAGTCGGGAACTTCCTGCCCTTCAACAGGGAACACTTTTCTTATGTACCCCTCCCTTTTCCTTATCCCGTTCTCTTTCCCCATTTTACCTGCTGGTACTGGGCATTGGGCAACCAATGCAATTGCACTGTTTCTTACAGAGACATTATGGAGACCAGGGTTCAACCTTCCACATGTAGGAGAGTCATCGAGGGGCTAGCCCCAAGATCCATATGGCAGGGTGACACCTCCTGTGAGTAACTGCAGGTGATTGGTGAGGGGAATATCTACCAAGGAGGGTTGATGAGAGCTTATCTTTCTAGAAAAGAATGGGTACAGTAAGTTTTTAGAACCAGACTGAAGTGCTGGCTCTTTGGCCTTAAAGAAAGAAGTGAGATGACTATGATCTTTTCTCCCACTTCCTTTATGAATTCTACAGTGCCACTGCCATTTTTATATGCTCTGGCTATTAGGTAAACGGAGTGTGGTGCCCCAGGCTGGTAGTAGGACCATTCTGATTCCCAAGCAGGAGAGAAATCCTTTCTAGCCCAGAAGCCAGATTGCCCAGGCTTCCTGCCCACCATCGGCTAGGGGGGCAGTCAATCAATTTTCTAATCAGTGCGAGCTGTGTGCATTGATACGACTCATACAGGGTTAAGCTTCTGTGGGCAACTGAAGAGTTTTCCAACCACAAATTATTTGCAGTGCTAACAAATATTTGGGTTTTTCTGTAAGAAAAACCTGAACAAGCTTTTTTGATCAACCCAATACTTAAGAGGAACCATTCCTTCTTTCTAACTTCCTTTGGGGTGCCATCATCTCCCAAACAGAAGTATGGGTCTTGATTAGTCTAGGAAAGAGAACTGTAGCCTCCTTGCTTGCTGAAGACTAAATTTTCTCTCTTTTATCGAGACCAGATAAGTTTTGGTAAGGCTAGTGTATGATCTTTTCCATTCTGTTCCACTAGGACCCTTGCTGTTGCCATGGATACCTCTTCCAGTGGCACTTACGAGACGCAGCACATTATGCATTATTTCAGGACCTCCCACCTTGAATCACTTTGTACTGGCTTTTTTGTCTTTCTAGGCAGTTATTGGGCTTGCCCTTCTGCCAATACAGAGATTAACAAGGACTAGTTAATACCATTTGTTATCTTTAAGACTTCTCTTTTATTCCAAAATGTTTGACTTCACAACACAGTTGGACCCTATCCTTAAGTAATCCATATACCAAAAAATTCACAACTGGTAAAAGCAATAAATAGTAATTACTCACATCAGAAACATATTCTTCCCTGGAAAACAGAGATCCCCCTAGTGCATTTTGTTGTTTACAGATCATTAACTGCTTGTCAGAGAAACCTAAGAGGAGGGCTTTCAGAAATAAACATAAAGCAGCCCATGCATTGGTAGAGAAATAAAATTTGATTTTCAGAAATGAATCTCTAATTCATGGCACAGCTTTTTCTAGGAATTTATCTGTTACATGATGGAAGGCATGCTTTTAGGTAGGCAAAGCAACACAAACCAGGGAAAGGAAAGTTCATAGGTGTTGGAAAACTTACTTATTGAGATTTAGTCAATCTATATAGGAATGGTTATAGCATTCCAGAAGTCTGGTACTTAATCTTTGAGTCTCCCTTACCTATATCAGTCATTTTTCAATACTGTGAGTCCATGTCTTCCTAACACTGTGCTATATATTCAGCATGTCCCCTGTCGCCAAAACAGAAATGATGAGAAACTTTAAAAGTTCTGCATTCCCTGATTTTGTATTTAAATTTGTAATCTTAATGTTGCATTAATGGCCTACTTTGCATATCTGTTTGATTGTACCATCTTAAAGATTCATTGAAACCTGGGGAGGACAGCATGACTCCTACCTGCTTCTCATTAATAACATACTTTTCTGTGAGTGGATAATGAATGACCTGGATAGAAATCAGTAGAAATGCAGATTGCCATCAGGTGGAGAAGGGGGAGGAAATCTACTTTGTCTACCACACCAACAAGCAATTTCAAGGCAGAAGGTAAAAAAAGCACACCTTAAAGAGAGATGACAGTCTAGGAGGGCTCTCAATGAAATATTCCCATCTTTATATGTAGGACTCAGAAAAGTCCTTCTGATGGAAATTAAAGTTTTGCAAATGACTTTTAAAATCTTGGGTTAATAGGGAAAAAAACCATTTAATTATGAAGAAGAAAACCAGATAACTCTCAGCCACAGACTACCGTAAGGAGCTCTGGAAAATATACAGATCTGCATAAGCATTCTTAATTTGTTAACTGCTGTTTGTGGCACCCTGGTGAGGATGGAGGTGAGGAAGGTAATGGGCTGTAAGCAGTCAAGCAGACAAAGATCAGCCACTGGTGGATCAGAGTTGGAATAGAAGGCAAACTGGAATGAACTTCCCTGGTAGTCCAGTGGTTAAGACTCCAAGTGTAGGTTCGATCCCTATATGTGGGAACTAAGATCCCACATCCCCACAGCCACACACTCAAGAAAGGCAAGCTGGAGAGTATTACAGGAATATAATATTTTTTAATCTGAAAATATTTTTCATTTTTTAAAATTGTAGTTTATTTACAATATTATGTTAGTTTCAGATGTACAGCACAATAACTCAGTATTTTTACAGATTATACTCAACTAAAAGTTACTACAAGATAATGGCTATGAGTTCAGTGCTGTACAGTATACCCTTGTTGCTTATCTTTTGTGTCTCTTAATCCTATATCTTCATCTTGCCCGTCCACCCTTCCCTCTCATCACTGATAAACACTAGTTTGCTTTCTATATCTGTGAATCTTTCTGTTTTACATATGCATTCATTTGTATTATTTTTTAGACTCCACATAAAAGTGATGTTATACAGAATATGTCTTTCTCTATCTGACTTATTTCACTAAGCATAATGCTCTCTAGGCCCATCCACATTGCTGCAAATGGCAGCAGTTCATTCTTTCTTAAGGTTGAATAATATTCCATTGTGTGTGTATATAAATATCTTCCTTATCCATCCATCTGTCTATGGACATTTAGGTTACTTCCACGTCTTGGCTGTTGTAAATAGTGCTTCTATGAACATCTGGTGTGCATATATCTTTTTGAATTTGTGTTTTCATTTTTTAAGGAAAATACATAACTTCAAAAATATTGGCCTATTGACTTTTCTGAAACAGCAACAAATAATAACAGTTTTGCTTGAGATACAGAAAGACTGTTTTTAAGTTACATTGTTTCTTTGGTAATAAGGTCCTGGCACAGAAATGGGGACTTTAGAGAAAAGCATTTCAAACTAACAACTGCTCATAAATTATCCCACAGACCACAGATTTCACAGGTTCCAGAAAATATATGAAATTCAGAAATACAAACTAGGTTTTCCATTTCCCTTTACTCTTCTAAATCCTTTAGGATTAAACATGGCTGCTTTCTGCAGTTTGACGTTTGATCTTTACTGAACAGGAGTTCAAGTCTATCAGAAATTCAAGTCAAATGAAACAATTGTTTAAGTTCAAAGAGTTTTCTTATTTTGGTTTTGTTTCTGTTCAGTAGTCACAGTAAATACACAGTAAATACAAAAACTATGTTTTAGCCTAGTTTTACAGATGATTTAAAACAACATTGCTGCAACTCATTATTCTGTTTCCTTTTTTAAAAAAAATTCTAATGAAGTTTGATTTGCAAATAGGCAATTTGGCAGCATTGGTTTCAGTGTGGGCCTTTTCGTATACCTTGGTTCAAGCCACTGGTCACTGTATGACAGTAACCAAGCTGAATAACTTTAACTTTCAACCTAATTCCCCCAGTCTTAACTCTGTGCCAAATGCCAGTCCCATCTTTCCTTCGGTGACTCAGAAAAGGCAAATTTGTATCTGTGACCTTAATGTAACTATAATACAGTTTGAAAATGCTAGGCAAAGGCATTTGGAATGAGTACTTGACAAAGTTATTTGGAATTTTTAGAGGAAAGCATGTCTGGAGATTCTGCCTCTTTCAGTTTTGATTATATTCAATCCTTCAAACTATCTACCAGAGTTGATACAGCAAAGTACTATTTTTCAAAAACCAAGGGAAATTGTGAATATCACCTGCAGGCTCAATGCTGTTGGAATTCTTTCCTTAGAAAGGGGAATCAGAGGGTGGGGGAGTTCCGAACAACTTACTGTAGCAACTCACAGAACCAGAAAGAGAAAAATCAAGTTGGGTGGAAATTTAAGGAGAAGACTCTCTTTTTTTGCACAAATATTTCCTTGTATAATGATCTGCTCTTTTGAAGAAAAGTATGGTTCTCAGACAGCAATAATAAGAATGTTCCTTCATGGCATACCTAGACCCAGGAGTTCATTTATTTTCAGTTTTGCACAAATAATATAAATTTAAAGGAAATAGTTCCTATGTGCGCTCAAGGGATTTTTTGCCCGCATGAGCAATACAACTTACCTTTTTTTCTAGAGAGGCCTTCCATAAACCCAGACTGGATAAACTATCCCAGAGCTACAGATTAGCCCTGAGTAGGGCAGGAATTGTTCCCGCTCCTCCCCTGCCCCTTGACCTAGGCTATAGCCAACCCCTCCCACTGGATCAGGCAGAACTTCCATTTAATTCAGCCATCACTTCAATCACCAGCGAAAGTAAGAAAAATATTATGAGGCAGACAAAATAGTTCTTGGTCTCATTTCCCTACCTTTTGGTACTTCTCTGCCTTCTTTAAATAAGCTGTAGATCTGCACTTTCCAACATGGTATCCACCACCCACATGTGACTAAAGTAATTAAAATTAAATTTAGCATTCTGTTGCTTGGTGGCACTAGCGACATTCTAAGTGTTCAATAGACAAATGTGGCTAGAAGCTACCATGTTGGATGGCACATAGAATATTTTAGAAAGTGCTATCGGACAGAGTTCTACCTGTTCATTCTCTCAGCTTCTTGAGCATAAGGACCATGTCTTCTAGAATCTTCATCCCCTCCAGCAGTCTTCCACAGTGCCTGTATACAGCTACTGAATGGGGGAGAAACTTAACTAACTTTCCAACTTGACTAGGTTTCTTTTTTGGGGGGGCCCTCTACTTTTTGCCACAAAAACTACAAATGTTCTAACTTTGATTATGTTGATGGTTGCAGCACTATGGAATATACTAAAAACCACTGAATCATATATTTTATATGAGTAGATTTTATGCTGTGTGATTTATATCTCAAAAAAGATAATAAAAGAGGAAAAAAACAAACAAACACTAGAGGCAGAAACATTAGGTGGAAGTAGTTAAGTAATCACAGGATGTGGTTAAGATGGCCTGGGGTAGGGAGGGACGTGGCAGGAAGGGTAGGAAGAAGTAGACATGGAGTTATGTCTAATGCCCAATTTTATTAGACATGGTAAAATATTGATTACGGGGGTATAAGAGCAAAGTCAAGAATGTTGATTTTGTTTCTGGAAGACAAGAAGAGTAACAAATAATTTAATCAATTTGGGCAGGTTGAGTCTGCAATGGTCTATAGTACATAAAAATTGAGATATTCTATAGCAATCAGATAGAGGAAATGAAAACTTAGAAGTCAAAGAGAGGGATACAGAAGCGAGCAAGGAAGAGTTACCCAGGACCCACACATTACAGAGTAGGGTGTGTCGTCAAGGCTGACCCATGATAGGCTCCTGGCAGAGAACCTCTGAATCTGTTGTGGGTTCTGCCTATTTTTTTTTTCCATTTATTTTTATTAGTTGGAGGCTAATTACTTTACAATATTGTAGTGGTTTTTGCCATACATTGGCATGAATCAGCCATGGATTTACATGTGTTCCCCGTCCTGAACCCCCTCCCACCTCCCTCCCTTGACTAGGTTTCTTAACTCAGTGCTCACTATGTTGTCAAGAGCTATGCCAAATGCATTATAAGCACGCTCTCATTTCATCATTGTGAGAACACTGTTGTTGCTCAGTCATGGCCGACTTCTGGTGACCCCATGGACTGCAGTGAACCAGGCTCCTCTATCCTCCACCATCTCCTGGAGTTTGTTCAAACACTATGAGGTGGGTCCGATTACCATCCTCATTTATCAGATGATGGAACTGAGGCTCGATGAGGTTTAATTCTTTGCCCAAAGTCATACAGCTAATAAGTACCAAAGCTGGGTCTTTATAACTTCAGATCCTATGCTGTCAACCACTGCTCTATGCACCAAAAGAAAGTACATCCCTGAAAATTTCACTGTGAACAAGCAAGCCTCTTGCAGAACAAATGGTGACTGGGTGGTTTCTCCACCGTGCTCAAGCAGAATAAAGACAGCTTGGGATCAGGGAAGGCCTGAAAGTGAAGAATGCGAGTGTAAAGTATTCTGTTGATTTGTATTTGAGTGCGGGTATCAAATTAAGTGTCTATCTGGCTACGTCTCTAAATTGGGAACAGTAAATTAGTAGTTTTATCTATCATTTTGCACATGGGAATCATTGCCTTGGTCCCCAGCGTGAAGATTAGTGAAACTGAATCATTTCATGAAATCACCTCCACATACCATACTTACCAGAAGTTTCTATAACTTGACTTTCCATATCACAGTTTGTGCCAAGACATGCAAATGCCAGAAAATCAATTTTCCTGCAGTTTTCACAGCCAATGTGTTTGCCAGACAAAACTCCAGCCAGCCACGTTTTTTAATCAGCACAGCACCTTTAGACATAATACTTACCAGGAGACTCCTTACATCGTGAGAAGGAAAAGACTTAACTCTTAAACTCAACTGTTCAAAATTGACAGCCATAGAAGATAAACATGATTATATTGAAACTGAACATTTAACTAGCCCCATTTGACCTTAAAAGGTATTCTCTGCTAAGTATGAAGTGAATTAGCTTTGATTCTAGTCTGTGTCTCAGTCCCACTTGACAGCATATAACCTGGCACCATCCTTCTGCCCATCCACCTATGCCCATGCCCTCATCTGCCCCCTGACTTATCAGGGTGGCACCTCATCTGGCCTGCCCTCCCCAAGAACTATATTTTTAAAACGTTATTTATGTTATTGTTTTCATTGGAGCATAATTGCTTTGTGGTGGTGGTTTCTGCTGTGTAACAACATGAATCAGCTATAAATACACATGTATCTCCTCCCTCTTGAGCCTCCTTCCAACACTCCCATCTCTCCCCCTTAGGCCATCACAGAGCACCAGGCTGGGCTCCCCGTGTTATACAGTAGCTTGTCACCAGCTGACTATTTCACACATGGTAGTGTGTATACTGGAGAAGGCAATGGCACCCTACTCTTGCCTGGAAAATCCCATGGACAGAGGAGCCTGGTGGGCTGCAGTCCATGGGGTCGCAAAGAGTCGGACACAACTGAGCAACTTCAATTTCACTTTTCACTCTCATGCATTGGAGAAGGAAACGGCAACCCACTCCAGTATTCTTGCCTGGAGAATCCCAGGGACGGGGAAGCCTGGTGGGCTGCCGTCTATGGGGTCGCACAGAGTCGGACACGACTGAAGTGACTTAGCAGCAGCAGCAGCAGCAGCAGTGTATATACATCAATGCTACTCTCTCAATTCATCGCACCTTCTGCTCCCCAAGAACTATCTTGATTCTGCTTCCCTCCAGTATTCCTCTGGCACAAATTCTCTAACAAACCAAGTCATACAAAGGTGGTGATAATGAATGGGTCATGTGACCCTTCCATTTGCCATGATAGTGTAATCTAATTTATTGAGGATTTACTACATGCCAGAAACTGTCCTGAGTGTTTTATATAAATCCTCATTTAATATTCTATCCCCATTTCAGAGATCATTATTAGAGTCTTAGAGAAATTTAAGTACTTCGTGCAAGTCAAACAAGACATGTTCTCTAGTGTTAGGATTTAGGGCCTTGTGACAGGCTAGAGGAGTATTATATGGGTGCCTTTTTACCTCATAGCATACTGCACAGGCCTCAGAGTTGAACCAAAGAAGATTAAAAAACTTCAATCAATTCACTGGCCTTTTGGTTAATTCACTTAGCCATTTCTCCACTGGAAGGCAGTATGGAGTTGTAGAAAAAGCACAGTCTTTGGAAGCCAACTCACCTAGATGTGAGTAGTAGTTCTGCTACTTTGTATCTAGAAAATGAAAGTGAAGTTGTTCAGTCATGTCCAACTCTTTGCAGCCCCAAAGTAGCCTACTAGGCTCCTCCATCCATGGGATTTTCCAGGCAAAAATACTGGAATGGGTTGCCATTTCCTTCTCCAGGAGATCTTTCCGACCCAGGGATTGAACCCAGGTCTCCCGCATTATAGGCAGACTCTTTACCATCTGTGCCACCAGAGAAGTCCCTATGCAACCTCCAAATTACCATTTTTCTTCTCTAAGCTATGAAAGGGGGTCGGGGTGGGGGGAGACCAATGATGGCAGTGTGATTAAGAATATAGACTTTGGGGTTAAATGATGTGGGTTTAAGTCTCAGCTACTCCAGTTAATATTTTTCAGATAATTTATTCATTCAGTTAATATTTGTTAAGTATAGTCTATGTGACAGGCTTCATGTAGCTCAGCTGGTAAAGAATCTGCCTCCAATGTAGGAGACCTGGGTTTGATCCCTGGGTTGGGAAGATCCCCTGGAGAAAGGAAAGGCTACCACTCCAGTATTCTGGCCTGGAGAATTCCATGGACTGTATAGTCATGGGGTTGCAAAGAGTCGGACACGACTGAGTGACTTTCACTTTCACTTTTCATTCTATGTGACAGCCCTTGCTCTAAGTGCTCAAACAAAACAAAGTCCATGCACTCGTGGCAGTGGATGAGACCCAAAGCAACAAATATGTCAGTAACATGTTTCAGTTGGTGTTAAGTAAAGCGGAAAAAAAAGAGTAGTAAGAAGACAAAGTGTTGAGAGTGCTATTTCGTCTCAACTGATGGAGCAAGAGCTCTCTGTTGAAGTGACATTTGACCAGACACCTGAATGAAGTGAGGACCTGAACACCCAACACGAGGTAGAGTGGGGTGGGGAGAAGTGCATTCGGGAAGTCACAGTGTAAGCAAAAGCCCTGACATGGGGATATGCTTGGTAGGTTTGAGGCTAAAGGCCCAGGTGGCAGGAGTGATGTACGAGAGGGAGAGTGGGAAAAGATGATGGTGGCAAAAACCACCCAGAGCCTGTTGTGTTGGGTTTTTTAACCCTGGTAAGGACTTTGGATTTTATTCTGTGTTCGATAGGAAGTCATTTCAAGGGCTGGGAGCAGAGGAATAGCATGATCTAATTTATGCGCAAAAAAGGATCCTACAGACTGCTAGGTGAGGGTGAACATTAAGGAACAGGGAGACCACTTAAGAAATGAGTGCAAGATTTCAGGTGAAAAATGACTGGCTTGGACTAAGATGAAGTAAGAAGAGGTTGGATTTTGAATATATTTTGAAGATGGCACTGACAGGCTGTGGAATGTGCAACCGAAAAGTCAGGGATGATAGCAGATTTTGGCCTCCACAACTGGAACAATTGGACAGTAGTGCCATTTTCTGTAATGGAGACCCCTGGAGGAGTAGCAAGCAGGGATGGGGAAGACTCAAGAGCTGCATTTTGACCGCATGAAGCTGGAGATGCCTATGAGATAGGCAAGTGGGGATGTCAGTTAGACAGCTGGATAAATGAGCTTGGAGAAATGTTACCAACTGTATCATCCAGAACCAGTAAATTAACTTCTATAAGCATCAGTTACATCATCAATAAAATGGGGCCTTGTTTCACAAGGTCATTTTAAGGAGGATTCTCTATAATGTATGTAAAGTGCGAAGCACTGTTCCTGGTACACATAAGTGCTCCATAAATGATAGCCTTCTCATTGTCAGTATTCACTGCAGATAACTGGCAGCTAGCTGTTTCTACTGCAGAATCTTTGTTGGTTAGTTGTTCTAAACCCAGATCAAATAGTCCAGTCACCTAGGAAGATGTTTTTGCAATGTCGGTCCCACTTCAGGCCAATTAAATCAGAATCACAGGAACAGTGATCAGTAACTTCCCAGGTATGTATTACCTATAGGTAGAGAACAGATGAGCTGGCTTTAAGAAAACTCTTCAGATTACTTCCAGCTCACCTCTTAGGAAACTAACTCTCCCCCTCAACCTCCCAAAGAACACTAAGTGGAAATTTTGGACTCATCTTGATATCCCTGAGCAAACTTGTTTCCTTTTTTCCAGTGCTTTTTTCCCCCTTAGTATGAAAATAATTCTCACTCTAAGGATCTGGAAGAAACAGCCACTGTGGAAACTCAAAATATTGCAATTCCAGGATAGATTTCTCTCTCTCTCTCTCTCTCTCTCTCTCTCTCTCGTTTGTCTTTGGCCTTTGTTTTTTAATTTTTTAATGGAGTATAGTTGCTTTACAGTGCTGTGTTAGAGAGTTTTCTCCTTAATCGAAGAGTATCTGTTCCTCTCATTTCCTAGGCTCTGCATTGTCAGCTTTGGCCTCTGCATTACAGTTGATTGCTTTAAGAATAACAAAAGTATTGGAATTCTCTTCTAAATAACTTATGGGTAGAAAATAAAAACACAGCTGGAAAGTGAAATCCAATTGATCAAGGATGATAGGCTGTCTGTAGATTGCTAAAGATGAAGTGTCATTGACAAAACTCTACCACTCTGAGGGAAATAACCCTGGAGTGTCCAATAGTGATCCCAACCCTGGAGTCAATCCACTGCTTGGGAATCGTGGAATTTGAGGCTTTGCTCTAATCAGTAGTGTGGGGGTATAGCAGGTACACATTCTCTGTACCCACAGATCCTGCAGTCTTAAAGGTGAGGGGTTGTATTGGGTTGGCCAAAAAGTTCATTCAGGTTTATCCATACAGTCTTACAGAAAACTCAAATGAACTTTTCAACCAACCCAACAGTTAGCATAGTCAATTTTTTCAACACACGAGGCACACACTTGTCCCTTAACCAGTTGATATATCCACCATTTAGGCCATCATTGTTTGAGATATGTTTTGCTTTTTGCTGAAATGCAAGTTCTCCTGCAATGGGAATCACACTTTTGGTTGTTTTCCATCATTTACTCCTCAGTGAAAATGTTTCCAATCCTTTTCTGTCAGTAGGGGAGGGGAGCGAGAGGGCATCTTGTACCCAGTAAGGTAGATGGGGAAGAGGTGGGACTGCCCAGGTGGGGAAGTGAAAGATGAAGTGTATCAGAAACAATAAAGGCTGATTCAGTCTTGCTCAATAACAGCCCTAGTAGTCCATACTTATATATTCTCATTGTTCAAATAGAGAGTAAAAGTAATTTGTTGAAGTCTTTCAAAAAGTGAAGATTCTGGGACTTCCCTGGTAGTCCAGTGGCTAAGATTCCATGCTCCCAATGCAGAGGGCCCAGATTCAATCCCTGGTTGGTGAACTAGATCCCACATGTTGTAACTAAGACTTGGTGCAGCCAGATATATATACGTAGGTATGCGTGTGTGTGTGTGTGTATGTGTGTGTGTGTGTGTGTGTGTGTGTGTGTGTGTGTGGTTTCATGTAGGTTAAGGGTAAGACATCCTGTGTCTCCTATCTCACATTTCAGGGAGGTATTAATAGAAATACTATGCACCTTGAAGTTATGCTAAAATATATACTATTTCAAACAGAAGCTATGTGAATTTGGCCCAGCCCTAGTGTACAGTTTATATCTACCACCTACCTCACCTAGGAACAGTATAGTGTTTGCAAGCACAGATTCTGGAGTCTACATGAGTGAATTCCCAGCTTCTCTCCCTACTAGCTGTATGGCCCTGGGCAAGTTTCTTAGTTGGTCTGTACCTCTGTCTCTGCACTTTGAAAATGGGATAATAATATAATCTATTTCATGGAGTTGTCATGAGTATTATATGGGTTGACACATGTAAAACACCTAAAACAGAGCCTGGAATAAAGGATGGGCTCAATCAAATGTTAATTATTATTGTTTTTTCCACTTAACATTGGCTCCATCAACACCCATAAGGCAGGGTTTCTCAGTCATAGCACTACTGACATTTGGAGCTTTGTTGGTTGATCATGGATCGTTGCTGGTTGTGGGGGTGTCTTGTGCATTACAGGATGTTTAACAGCATCCCAGGCTTCTATCCACTACACAATAGCAGTACCTCCTCTCCTCCAGTTGTGACAGTTAAAAAAAAAACAATGTCTTCAGATATTGCCAAATGTCCCCTGGGAGGCAACATTATTGCTGATAGACACAGGGGTAGAAGATACTGTATCCTTTCCTCTATTCCCTGAGAATAGAGCAATAGGACCTAAGAACCATTTTCCCCAAGAGTTTGTTGACTCTGGCTTTCAAAGTCATATAACCTAATGCTACTTTCAAACCCACTGGACTATTCTTAGCCTGACCTGACTAGAGAAGCAGAAAGACAAATCAGAATAGTAATCTGACCTTGCTTGCCAGGGAGGGACACTCAGAAGGTGACCAGTAACTGATCTGGGTTTTCACCTGCACCTTTGGAAAGGAGACGTCTGAAATAATATTCCTTGAGGTGGACGGAAACCTGCCACTGGACTTTAGAGCACAGTGTGAAAATATCAGGCAAAGGCACTTAGAATGTCTACTTGACATTTGTAAGCAAAACTCAATGTCTAGGCGAAAGGTGACCTTGCCTGCGCTAAAGTTATCTAAAAGCCCAGCCCCCCAAATAACTCAGCCAGGATCATGACACACGAGAGAGAGAGAAAAAACAAAAACCAGTATTCCAGCCCCTTCCGCCCCCTGCTTTCCCCAAAACACAGGCACCGCGCGGCCACTGCTTGTCTGAGCCAAAAGGAAGTGGACAAGCTGTCTGAACGCTAGAAAGGTGGGAACTGAAGCGAAGGAAAGAAGGAAAACTAAACTGGGGTTTCGGTCATGCTTTACAAATGAAATCATTTCCTGCGTGCCTTGCTCCGAATAAACATGGAAAGCACTTCCTGTGCTTCAGGGGAACATTGTGTAAAGTTCAATGATTCCTTTTCCCAAATACACTTCATCAGAGCTACTGATGTCTTTAAAACATGTGCCAAATGCCTTTGGCATTCCTCTTCTGTCCCAGATCACTCTGATCTCTTCATGTGGTGAGGTGTGGATGCCAGGGCCCTGTAGCCAGGTACCTCAGTGGGTAGAGACTGTGGTAAATTTATAAGTAGCCCCGACTTCCTAAAAAAATGAAGAAATAGGAAATGTTTCTGGAGTTGCTCTCTTTCACCAGACAAGATATAGTCCGTGTTAAAGCTTAAGAGGCTGGGTTTGTAAGGGAAAAGTCTGTAATTCAGCAGACTTGGGTGGGGTCTTAGCCTTGCTCCTCATTAACTGTGTGACCTGGGCCAAGTTATTGAGCCAGTGGCAATCTCCGAATTTCTATGTAGAAGGCCTTCAGGGTGGCATTCTGGCTGCGATCTGTCTGGAAACTATTTTTGCATAGTAAGCACACAGTTTTTCCCAGACTGGCTTGCTAACTTTGGGGTGGATTGATGGAAATGAGCAGGTAGGCTAAAAGCCCTTTGTGGTCCCTCTGGACATGGCCAGTACACATAATACAAACTAGGCTCTGCAGACTGACTCAGAGCCACCGTTTTAAAAAATCTGTACCACCTAATAATGCCATGTGAACCTTTATTTAAAGCAGAAATTTCAGAGGGGCCTAAATAATTCAGAAGATAAAGGACATTATAGTTTTTAATGATATTCTCTTAATTAGCAGTATCATCTAGGGAAGAAATTGACGACATTGTTAAGCAATAAATAGCCCACAATAAAGTTAGAGAAGGCAAAAATGAGTCAGGGAAGGTATTTTTGTTGGAAACTCTCATCATTTTCCACTTTCTTTGTGTCCTGTTCATGGGGCTAGTCTTCTCCAGCCCCAGCAGGCACTTTATACAATACCAGGAAACCCACTCTCCTTTTTGGGATGTGAATCCTCTATTCAAATACAAATTATCCCTTTCTCAAGGGTAACAGAAGCCCTTGTAAAATCAGTGAATGCCTCCATGAGGACCATGACTACTGATACCACAAAGGGAGCAAACAAGGAAAGAAGACACTGAAATCAGGGGAAACAAGCTGAGAATCCAAAGCCAAGTCTAGCTTCTCTTTGACATGTCTGTACAAGTCTTATACATACAGTGTGGAAATGGACAATATAGGCCTGACAGCCACAGTGGCCATAAAAGTTAATAAATACATGATGGTGGTGGTTTAGTCACTAAGTCATGCCCGACTCTTGCAACCCCATGGACTGTAGCCTGCCAGGCTCCTCTGTTCTTGGGATTCTCCAGGCAAGAACACTGGAGTAGGTTACCATTTCCTTCTCCAGGGGATCTTCCCAAGCCAGGGATCAAACCCAGGTCTCCTGCATTGCAGGCAGACTCTTTACCGACAGAGCTACAAGGGAAGCCCTAATAAATACATAAAGCTAGACCATTCCCCTTTGAGAAACAATGGGGCACGAAGTACCTAAAACCATCTTCCCCTTACCTTCCACTCTGCCTGCTCAAATTATTCACTCAGAACACACTGTAGACATTTGGAGCATGTCACAAACACCAGGACTATCTTCACAAATTATGTAATACTTTGCCTGCAAGCTGACAGTAAATTAATACCATAAAGTGAATTAGCAGATTATGCCTCTGTTGACAATTATGTTTTCAATTTATTGGTCTGTTTTGTGAATACAGTTAATTCTCAACTATCAATCTAACCAAATACGCTTGTTGAATCCTGTCAAAGTGAAAAATTTTGCTCCTGTCCAGATCATAGGGAGAAATGGTCTCATTGTCCTTTGTGTTAGTCCCACTCTGTCAAACCTCTTGTGGTCGATTCTGGGGGCCACATTTTAGGAGAGACTTTGAAATATTAAAAAATATATATCTGGGAGATGGTAACCAGAAGGGGAAGGGGATGACTGGAATTCACGTCATCCAAGTAACAGATGAAGCCCTTTAAAATATTTAGCTTACAAAAGAGACAACTAAAAAGTGACAAAATGGTGATAGTCTTCAATCTGTACAGCATGAAGAAAAGAGAGTATATCTACCCAGTATCACTTTAAAGGGCAGAATTAGGACCAGTGGATAGAACTATAATTGTAACATTCATTCATTCCACAGATAAGTAGTGGCAGTTTCCTACATGCCAGGCATAATGCTAGACACTGGGGATACAGAAACAAAAAAAAAAAGATGTCATCCTAACTCTAAAGAAGCTCAGAGTCCACTGGGGATGACCATTGCTGCTGCTGCTGCTGCTAAGTCACAAAGCAGTAAAATCCATTGCTACATGCAACAGAGAAATGGAAGCAGACAGGAGAGACCGCCCAATTCCAGCAACAGACAGAAGTAGGACTGGAGGGGAGAGAGGCTCTCATGAGAGAAGTCAGCCCAACAAAAAGAATTTTCTGTCAACCTGAACTGTCCCACCACGGAGTGAACTACTTCCTGAGCCTCGTGAGACCTAGGTAGTACCTGCCTGCTAGAGGCATTTGAGCAGAGAAGCCATTGCTACACTGGGTAAGAGGCTGAAACAGAAGGTTTTTAGGGTCTCTTCTCTAAGAGTTCAGAGAAGGCAATGGCAGCCCACTCCAGTACTCTTGCCTGGAAAATCCCATGGATGGAGGAGCCTGGGAGGCTGCAGTCCATGGGGTCGGGAAGAGTCGGGCACGACTGAGCAACTTCACTTTTACTTTTCACTTTCATGCATTGGAGAAGGAAATGACAATCCACTCCAGTGTTCTTGCCTGGAGAATCCCAGGGATGGGGGAGCCTGGTGGGCTGCCGTCTATGGGGTCGCACAGAGTCGGACACGACTGAAGCGACTTAGCAGCAGCAGCAGCAGCAGCAGCTCTAAGAGTTGTTACTCTGCTGACTCCAACTGACTGTCCTATTGACCAAGTGAATATTCTAATTTAACTCTCAGGGAAGCAGAAAATTTCATTCACCAGGTGTCCCTAATAGTAGTGTTCTGGTTAATAAGAATTTTAATGTATGAACCTCAACTAAACCACAAAACATAAATTTAGAAGGAAATCTGCCATCTTGCCCATTTTTCCTCCACCAACAAAATTTTTTAAATCCAAATCAAATGATAATGATTCTTGTTGATGGCAGACCATGGGCATTTACCAGGAAAATGTTTGTAGATCCAAACGTGTGAATAATGCTTGAGCATATAATTTCCTCTATAAAATGAAGTCATGATTCTGTAAATATGGGACTGAGTCATATCAAATTCTGCCACTGAAACAAATGATGCTCTCTGTACTATAAAATTATGTCATTTTTTTTAGAACTTCCTCTGTGTCGGGCACTGTTCTAAGTGAGATGCATGTTATTAATTCATGTTATTTCTCCCAATGAACTTTGAAGTGTGCATTTTAAAAAATCATCCCATTTTACAGATGAGAAAGTTGAGACACATAGAGATCAAATCATTTACGCACTAGGTGAATGGAATTCTGACACAAGCAGTGTGACTCCATACTCTCAATCACTGCACTATACAGTTACCTTGTACTCACCTGGGTCTACAAGAGGGACACTTACATGCACAGAGGCAAGGAGCAACCAACACCATTGCAAAGAGCCAAGGGCTGCTTGGTGGACTAAGCACCCTCAGTAATCACTTCCACACATCTGCCTCGTGGGGTCCCCTTACATTCTCACCTCAACAAAAGAGCAAATGTCTCCATATCACTGACCTTCACGATCTGTCACAAACAGCTGGAACAGTGACTATGGAATCCATGATTTCTATAGCATTACTTTATCTACTGTTTTGGATTAATCCTTTCCTCCCTCATTCACGTATTTCCCTGTTTGGATTTCAATTGCTAATTATCTAGCAGTTCTAAAAGAATTTCTTGTGGCCTCTTTACAAAACCATTGTTTATTCCTTCTTAGGCTCAAAATGGTGCTCTGTGGTTATAAAAATGAATTGTGGCACATTGGAGGAAAAAAATGAACTTGCTGTTATACATCCGGCCCGTCATTTTTAAAATTTCTCCCAGATGATTGAATTCAGATCCAATCCCTTCTATTGGTGTCAATATTTCAGCCAAAATAAGGCAGATTACCAAAAACAGCTAGTGATTTCTTTTTTCTTTTTGTTCTCAGTGTTGTACTGTCACTTAAATAAATACTATGTTAGGAAAATAAACATTTCAACTTAATTTTTCTCACTGATGAGCCATTTCTTCTCTGCCTTTCTAACCTTCAGAATTAAGTCATCAACCAGGACCCAATCATTCCTGCCACTAACTTTTAATTTACTGCATTCATTAATATCCATTGCATGTACACCACACATGTTTAAAGTACCCACTTCAAGCACTGCCATTTATTCCCCTAAAAATGCCTCATTACATAAAGAATAAACCTTTTAACCTATATCAACAATCAAAGAGCTTGAGTAAATGATGAAGTAAATGAGTCCAAGTTAGAGTATACTCAGATCAAAATTCATGGACCCCTTTGCCCTTGGCTTAAACATTTATCTTTGGAAGCAATGGCCTATTTGCAAATTGTGTAAGGAGACTGGGATTGACACATATACAGTATTGAAACTATGCATAAAATAGATAACTAATGAGAACCTATAGCTCAGGAAACTCTACTCAGTGCTCTGAGGTGACCTAAATGGGAAAGAAATCCAAAAAAGAGGAGATATATGTATGCATGCATGCTTAACTGCTCAGTCATGTCTGGCTGTGACCCCATGGACTTAGCCCACCAGGTTCTTCTGTCCATGGGATTATCCAGGCAAGAATACTGGAGTGGGTTGCCATTTCCTTCTCCAAAGGGTCTTTCCCACCCAGGGATTGAACCCATGTCTGTTGCATCTCTTGGACTACAGAATTTTGGCAGATTCTATACCACTATCTATGTATATACGTGTAGCTGATTGATTTTTCTGTATAGCAGAAACTAACAGAGCATAGTAAAGCAACTATACTCCAATAAAAATAAAAGAGACTAATTGTTCTAACCCCTCTCCCTTTTATTCAGATTTGATTGGGCCAATACAAAATACCTCTTTGTAAGTGAACAAAGATATATACCCACCACAGTGTTGTCTGTAATAGCAAAAAAACTAGAACTGGCTTAAGAGTCCTTCAATAGGGGATTGGGTAAATAAAGTATGACACATTCATAGATTAAAACACTATGCAGCCATTACAAAGGAGAAAAAAATATAAACAGATGCAAGAGAATGATAAAGACAAGATTTAATATAGAGGTTACTTTTGGCCTATGCAGTTAGGGAGGGATACATAGGCAAATTTCAACTAACTTCATAATATTTTACTTCTTAAGTTTTGTGTCAGGCACACAGGTGTTCTTACAGAACTTTTTATATCTTTCTGTGCATCTGAATTATTTACTACTTTTAAAAAGTGTTTGGGCAGTTGTAGAGGAAATTCCCAGTGAAATAAAATAAAGCCATTGAGAATATTTCATTATGGTGCTTAGAAATTGTTTCATGTGTCCAATGAGGATAATGTGATGTGAAATGAGCATAAATGTCAATGAATGGGATTTCAATTTTAGAAGGTCTCGATTATTAGGAGGAAAGTTATTGGTGTGAACATCAAAGGCAGGCTAAGGGGCAAAAAACCAGATGACAAACTGCAGATTATAAAACTTATATCCTGAATGGTTTGGTTGAGAAAGATCCAAAGATCTTTAGAGTAACTTCAGCTCTAGAGTTCTACAGTGCTGTAAAATTACTGTTGGTAGTCATATTCACCAATATTCTGACATCTTTGACCAAGAATCTGGTTTTCACCCTGATCAGACCTAAGGTTCAGTTATTAAATATATCTTGAGTGCCTACCATGCATCAGAAATCGTGCTGGCCTCCAATAGGGCTACCAAAATGAACCAGACATGGGCTTGTCATCAATATCACCCAGCAACACGGGCAAGAGAGACCATAGCCAATTCACCTTAACGCAATTTAGTAAAAGCTCTATAGCAAACATATGAGCCCAGACTCATCCAAGTCACAACTATCCCTCCCCTGGATCATTAGAATGGGAAAACAGCTGAGGAATCACTTCTGTGGGAACAGAGGAGAGTCAAGAAAAATTTCACAGAAGACATGCTATTCACTCTGTATCTTGTAGGATGAACAGAGCTAATCAGGCAGAAGTCAAAGCATAACCAGAGGCAGAAGATATGCAAATGTGTGGCATATTTCAGTGAAGAGTGAGAAGTCCATTGTAACCAGCTCCTAGGAGAGTAGTCAAGATCATAAAAACTCTTGAATGTCATACATTAGAGTTTGGATTTTGGCCTCAGGTATTAGGGAACTGTCGGAGACTTTTAAAGAATGAAGTGATCAGATTTGCATTTTGGAAGGATCACTGGAGGATAAATGGAAGAGAAGATGAGACTTGGGAGACCAGTTAGGAGGCCAGGCAGTCTAGACCAAAAACTGAGGAAAGCATGCCCCAGGGCAACGCTAATGAGAAGGAAAAGGAGACAGAAGGACAGATCCTACAGGCATTTCTATGTTAGAATAAACATGGCATAATGAGAGGCTGAAGAAGGAATGAAAACCAAACCTTCTAGCTTGGATATTAAGAAGTTTGCTGATGAATTTAGGAGAGCCAGGCTGTACAAGGAAGACTTAAGTGCAGTTTGGAAATATTTAATCTGAAAGTGTCTCTAGACCTGTCAGGTGAAGATGTTCCTCAGCAAGGCTTGTTTGCTGTCTCCCCCAAACATGTCTACCTCCGTTGTTCCTGGCCTTGTACAAGTCACAACTATCCCTCCACTGGATCATTAGAAAAGCCTTCTAATTGATCTCCTTGCTTCCATTCTGGTCCACTTCATAGTCTAGTCTCCATACAGCAGCTAGAGTACTGCTTTAAAATTTTAAATCTGATCTTATCACATCCCTCCTCAGAATCCTCTAATAGTATCCTATCAAATGTAGAACACATTCAAACTTTTTACCATAACCCACGGGGCCCTACAAGATCTGACTTCTGATTATCCTTCTAAGCTCTTTTCCTACCATTCTCCCTTTTGTTCATTCCACTTTGAATATTTTTCCTGTTCTTTATGCAAAGCAAGCATATTTTCTCTCAATGAATAGTTTCAGTGACTCAGTGAGGGCCTCAATGAAGATCTGATTGCCATGAACACAATGATTTATTCCATGGTGATAGTTCTGGGAGTTCAAATAATTTTGGAATTCTTTGAGCAGATCCAAGCAAGCCTCAGGAAAGATACAGTGCAACTGGCCAAAGTCCAGAGAAGAGAAGCTAAATAAGCAATCCAAAAAGCTGAGGTAGGGGCCAGAAAACTCCATAAAAGCACACTTGAAAACATGGTAAGTCATGGGGTCACTGAGACCATGCTTCCTTTATATTCTCCAGAATGTTTAATGTAGAGCTTTAAGTAGTTAGTCCATGTTCTAAGACCACCTGAATTAAGATGAAATTTAATGGAATTAACTTCAAAAAGCTAAAGATGAGGGAGACTTGGCATGGTAGAAAGAACTAAGTTTTAGGGAAGGGGTTGACCTCAACCTGAGTTGAGGGAGGGATTCTCAAATTCTTCACATCCCCAGTAGAGTGCTTTGTATACAGCAGATGCCCAATGAGTGTTTGTTGAAAGGATGGATGAAAGACTAAATAAATTTTTTTAAAGTTCAAATGGTGTTGATAGAAAATAATGCTTCAATGACAGGAAGCAGTTTTTCTCTTCATTCTGTCCTTGTCATACATGTTTGATTTCTAGACACTCCAAGAGAAACATCACTAGCTAGAATCCAATGGGAGAAAGATCAAAATTGTGAGGGTTCTGGGAACAATATTAGATATCAATGGAGTTTAACTGATGAAGAGGGGCCATAATAACAACCTTGCAATATCTGAAAGACCATCGTGTAGAAGAAGGAACAGAATTGCTTTGCATAGCTCTAGAGGATAGTAGTCAAGGGTGGGAGTCTTAGAGAAACAAATTGCAGCTCAGAATAAGGAAGTACTTTCTTACAATAATTAGTGCCCCATGCTGGAGAAGGCTAACAAAAATGATTGTACACTCCCTTCCAATGGCCTCTTTTTTTCAGGCAGGTAAGAGGGTAATCACCTAGCAGTATATTGTAGGGTAATTTTTGAATTGAGACGAAGATGGGACTAAGAGAGTGTTTTTCCAAGTAGACTGCAAGCCATCATTGGAACCATAAAATCAATTTAGTGGGTCCTGACCAACATTTTTCTAAGTGAATTCAAACAGAACAGAAAATATCAGAGAGCAGCACACATAGTAAAGATGAGTGTGATTTTGGAAAAACCTATTCTAGAACCATGTTTTCATATGTATGAATGTACTTACTGGGTTGCAGTCTAACCGACTTTTCTTTCCGTAGATGGCCATCAAAACATTTTGGAAGACCACTGCACTGAGGCCTCTTCCAGTTTTAAGATCTGGTGGTTCTAAGAATTCTTATCTCTGTTGCAGAGATCCAAAATTGCTGTCTATGAAAAAATGTGGTCTTACATGAAATCAGCAGAGCCATCTGTGTTTACCAAAACAACGGCAGACGGGGTGGCCCGAGTGCGGAAGTCCAAGGGAAAGTTCGCCTTCCTGCTGGAGTCAACCATGAATGAGTACATTGAGCAGAGAAAACCGTGTGATACGATGAAAGTTGGTGGAAATCTGGATTCCAAAGGCTATGGTGTGGCAACCCCTAAAGGCTCAGCATTAAGGTGGGTGGAATAATATAACAATATCCGTGTTGTTATAGTATTCCACCTACCCTGATGCATTTTGTTGTCGTTTTCTTTCTTGTGGATTTTGAGGTAACTTTTAAAAGTTTAAAACCTACAATATTCCATGGAGTTAAATAAGACGGTAAATTATGGTTTCATCTATTTAATGCATCCATTTTTTTGAATGTTCTCTCTCTGTGTGGTCCTCTCTGACTGTTTGTTGCTGTTTTAATTTTACAGTTCAACGGCTTTTTCAATTTAAATGGTAAAAGCCAAGATATGGTGCCATATGTGACGAATGTTAATTGCATGGATGTGGTGTTCTTGTTACTTTTTTTCTCAAAGACAATTTCCCCATCCCGCACACTTCAGTTTTTGAGCAAATGTTATCCTCCATATGCCACCTTCCAATATTTAACCCTGTATTTGCTGTACAGACATTTTTATAGCTCCACGTTCTGTGAAATTTAGCCAATTTGTCCTCTTGTGCTCCTTTTTATACGTTAACGATTTCCTAAGCATTTGTGCATTTTCTTACGAGTTATTGTTTTATCGTTTCAAGAAATGCTGTTAACCTGGCAGTATTAAAACTGAATGAGCAAGGCCTCTTGGACAAATTGAAAAACAAATGGTGGTACGACAAAGGAGAGTGCGGCAGCGGGGGCGGTGACTCCAAGGTCAGCCTCAATGTCACCACAACCGGGTACCCTTAGTGACGAGTAATCGGCAAGACTGTTAGCTTCTTATTGAGGAAAGAGCACAAGACTCACACAGAAAGTGGAATGACCAGGTTATTCCCCTGCCTGGCAGCTTTGGCAACTAGAAAGACTCCAGGGCACCGCCCGCACTTTTGATCTAACTTGGGTCCCTTCTTAAACTCCCAGACAGAGGCTCCGCATCCACACCCTGCCCCTCCCTCACAGGCCAGACCGCCTGCCTTAAGAAGGCCAGTGTGCAGGTCTCAACACCCTAGGCTTTCCTTAAGACTGTCCCCACCCGCCTCAGAGTGCTCTGAGAAATCAAATCTATCTACTGAAAAGTCAGGTAACAGCCTTTTTTTTTCCCCCCTCAGGCGTGATGGTTGCTCAGTGGTTGGTTGCCTGATTAGAGTTGGCTTCTTCAATCATGTGTATGAGTGATGAGATGTTCTCGATATGTGATAGCCTATTTAAGCTGGCCCCACTCAACTTGAAAGCCAAAGAACAAGCTCGGTTTCAAGTTAAATGGGGTCTTTCTTCAATAGGCCACCACATATATAGATTTTGCCAAGGTATTCAGTATATTTAAACAAGCGCGTCGCCTGACTGATACTCTCTGTGTATAAATCCCTGATTTGGCTTCTCCTTAGCCGTGTTCTTGGTTCAGGTAGGTCTAATTGTTATCCAGGCTGCCGTCGTGAGAAAATCCATCTTACTTGGCATTCCTTTCGCTCCTTAATGCTCTTCTGGGCTAGAACAAATGAATAACCTTCAACCAAGCAACAAGAAATAGGGGCAAGCTCAGAAGCCACAATACAATGATGGAAGACATGTTGGGTAAGTACAGGAGAGGACCTGAAAACAGAATCCTCCATGGCCTAAAGGGCTTGAGAATGATATTGAAGCATGTAAGATCGACTCTTGTACAACCAAGATACCATGGGCATCTTAAGGTGAAGAATAGTGTTTCCCAATCACAGACCAACAGACAGGGGAGCCAAAACATTTCTCCTTCAGAGACAATGGTTACACCTCTGCTCCTCTCTTTCTCTCTCCACTCCTCAGGATGCTGACGGAAAAGTTAGTTTGCCAGTCTGCAGTATAATATGGGTTTGGAAACACAGAGCACTTTCCAAGAAATAAATTTAAAAACAACTTTCTTCAGGAAATAATCTTACCAAGCATGGGCAAGGTAAAACCTTGATTAACCAGAACTCACCTAACCAGTACTCCAGCTCACTGAATTGTCCCCCTCACATTGACGAGAAAGCAGCAATAGTACCAAAAAAAGAAGACTGCAAGGAATTGATTTTTTTTTTAATCACTTGCCAAGAGATGACCTATGGTTGGGTCACGCTCAGCTCTGTCTCCTATATCTTCATTTCATCTGGATTGACCCTCAAACATTAGAGGCTGCTTGCCTGAGGCGAGAAAGTGGATACAAGCATTTTGAGGGGGAAAAAAGGTATTATTAGCCAAGAATGAAACAAAATGAGTATTCTTATTGAAAATTCCATCCATCCCTTATGGATTCCAATTAATCAAGGTTTTACTATGTGTCAAAAAGCACTAACTTCCTTTCCTAGCAGTGTGAACTAATGCCATTGACTTGGCTCATTCGAGTTTGGCAATGGCTCATCTGATGCCTAGAGTACTTAGCACTTTCTTCCTGGTCTTTTTTCTCATATTATTATCAGGCCACGGAGAACCTAATTATACTGCTCAAGTGAGTTGCAGAGTGAAAATTGAGCTGGATTGGATACATGGCTGTCACGAATTCATCCTTCATACTCAGCATGGTTAAAAAGGTGCCATGGACTGTATCAAGATGACTCTAAAACATCCACATGATGCCAAGTGCCCAGAAGTTTTCAAATAACCAGATGTTTGATGTTACATAGACAAAAAGATCTGCACGCATCTGGCTGAATTACTTTTCACCTAGATATTGCCTTGCCTCAGCTGATACTGCTGCAAAATTATCAAGTAACTTTGTTGCCAGCCCCACAATTTCCAGATTATCTGATTTTTGGCATGCAAATAGAAAAATATTTCAGTAGATGCTAAATGTTGCCAACTTCTTTGACCATATTGCTTCCTGCCACTCATCTTTCAAATCACTTCCTTTGCTCATTCCTCCAGACAACTTTTTGAAATAAGTCAACCCTTTCTCAACTATGGATAATAGTGTGATCAGTGCTGCGTATCCAATGATTGCTTATTCCGTTTCTGGATGACCAAGGAGCTTGCCTTTAACTTCTTCCTTCTTGCTACCTGCTGTTTTCTGAGAGTGAGCAAGAGAAGGGGCAAGAGATGAACTTGAATTGGTGTTACCACTATTTAGTGGTGATGCCAAAAACAAATCAATGGAGAAGAAGGTAGAAAGGGCAGTGAAACTTCATTAATTTGGATCCCTCTAATTTATAATTTATGATAAATTGGACAGACACCAGTCTACAGGGACCAATCTACAGTCTATCTTTATCAGGGATGAGGCCAAGAGAGGTTTGTTAAGCAAATGACGAGTTTAGACTCCATTGTCAGTTGAATTTTTCCTTAAGAGAACAAACCTTCTTCAAATGTTGGAAGCATTTTTTGAGATATAATCATATTCATTACAAATTTATCTGCTAAAGTAGTTCTCATGAGGACCTTCAGTAAGGCAATGTTTTATAGTGAGTTTGAATTACAAAATAGACTTTAAGAAATGAAACTGTCATTCTTCAAACCTACTTTGTAATTTAGGACTATCTCCTTCAGACAATCCTTCTCCTCTGTTCAAATCAGTGAGTTTTAACTGTATTAGTAAAGTGGCTTGAGAATTGCATTTCTTTATTGTATTCCATCCCCAGTTAACATGACAATTGACAAATACACCATCATTTCATAGAGAAAGTGAGACCCAGAGATGGTGGTGACTTTGAGAAGGTCACACAGCTAATGCTGTCACAAATCTCTACTGACTTTCAGGGTCACCTCTTGTGATAATATTGCAGAGAGCAATTTATCACATCTACCCATCCAATGAGCAATGCAAATCTGATTACATATGATCTATTTCCATAAAAATCAAGTTCATTCTCAACTACCTTGGTTACAAGGCAAATAGCATATTTAAGCCATTCCAGCCCTCAGTACTGATTACTAAAAATGACAATAATCACAAAGCCTGACATTTATAAATGCTTTTACTTTTTCAGAAACAATTTTACAACTATTATCTCTGAAACCAGGAGAGGGAAAAACACATATATGATTTATCTCTTTCTCCCACAACCTTTAAATAATGATAAATGGGCAATTATGTTAAATTCTTGACTTTTCCCCTCTGACATGAGACATAACACATTCTAAGCCTATCCTCTAAAAGTTACTATTTTATGGAAGAAAGAAGCAGTGATCAGGCTGTTTTAAATGTGCACACAGGCTGATGAAATAGATTTTTTTAAATTCTCTAAATACAAGAAATTAAGATAAGGTCAGTCACCACCAGTTAGCCTCTGCACCAGATTTACAGGTTAGAACTAAAATACTGCTTGGGTTTACCAGTTTCCTAAACCTGGGCTAATAGGGTGGAAACAAATCAGACTCAATCCTTCCTTGATGAACTATAAATGTACAGGCAAGGATCATGGAAATTAGAGCTGTGGTTTGGGAATTTTTAACCTGCAAATCACCCTTTTGTGTTAGCGCTTTATTACATTGTGTGTGCAAATGCAGTAATTAAGAGCCAGTGGGTTGTTTCAGCGATAAACCCCCATCACCAGGGGTTTGTGACACAGCCAGTGAAAGTCTATTGCTATAAATCACAGCAGAATGGGGATTTAGCTGCTGAATTACCACATCAACCTCCCTCCTCAGCTGCTTGTCCCCACAAACTTTCAAATTCTTCTGATGCCCGCACCCACGCTGTTTCATTCCCTTAATCTTGGGTGAAGGGCACCCAGCCTAGCTTCCCCACATAAATTTATTTTACTAGATGGGATCTGGTCAATGAAACAACCCATTTGTGATCTTGACAAGGCATTATAAACCGTACCCCACTTCACCCTAGAAGTGTCCTGGTTTTAGTTCTATCCAGGGATTTAAATCAACTTCCAATGCCCATATTTTCCAAGACAAAAATCAGCATATTTTGTGTGCTTTGGGGAACACTGGAACAAAATGTTTAAATGAGACCATTCGAAACCAGTTGACCGCAGTGAGAGTTGCCTTAACTTGTAAGGCACATAGGCAAGTAAGGATGAGGATGGGATATGAACTTAAACTTCCATTAAGTCACAAAGAGTTGGACACAACTGGGCAACTAAGCATTATGTGACCCCATGAACTGTAGCCCACCAGGCTCCTCTGTCCATGGAATTTTCCAGGCAAAAATACTGGAGCAGATTGCCGTTTCTTCCCCAAGGCATCTTCCTAACCTGATCATTATGATTTATGGAGTATTGATAGAGAAATGCAGTTTATTTTCTTCACAAATATATCGGGACTAGAACAAACTAACCAATGGGACGCTAGTAAAGAACTTAGGGAACTTGTTTTAATAAATTCCAAAAACGACTTGCAATTAAAATTAGTTATATCTCCTTTCACATGGGTGCTCTTAATGTACTTAAAGAGTTTGTTCTCTTAAGAAATTCAAAGATATTCCTCCTATCACAATCTTTTTTCTTTTTGGAACCATGCATTTGCTTAGCAAGTCTCCTATTCAGAGATAGTAAAAGTTATTCTTTAGGACAGTAGATTTCCAAATGCCCTCGACTTCTCTTTAGCGGTACATAGATAAATGAGGTGATACTGTGTTTCCTATATGCATAAATGAGATCCTCAGCTGTGTGTGTATTTCTTCTTCCATGTTTGTCTACAATTCTCCTCTCCCATGCCACCGTCTCTTAACCACTTCTCTTCCACACTCAGAATTGTTTGACATTCTTGGGCCTTGGGTCATGGATGTGAATCTGCAGAGGCCTTTTACCTGCAATGAGATGGACGTTTTATTGGCAGGAGCCATCCCTAAAGGGAGACATTTTGGATATCCAGGGTTAAGCTGGAACCCCAGTGACTCTCTATTGACACTGTTATGTGTGTAGTCAAGAATCATTACAGATCGATGGCACTTCCTGAGTCTTAGAAGAAGTTCCTGTGAGTCACCAAGACTGGTTTGGGATCAAGGAGTAGGGTGAGTATATTACACTCTTCGTTGGTTTGCATGTCTCTATGCTGGTGCTGCCGCCTGGAAGTATGAAGAAACTGACAGTTTTCTTTCCTGATAGTGACTAAGTTTGCTCCTTGAACTTACTCAGGTCTTCTTCCCAAGAGCAAACCCTCACTTTCTTTCAAGTGGCTGCTGCAAACAAGGGACCTTTTTGCCTTAAGAACTGAACCAATCCAGTGACTACCAAAACCATTGATTTTACCAGATGGTGTTAAAGAATAAGTTCTACCACCGGAAAAAAAAAAATTGTAATCCAGAAAGAAAATATTTTTAAAAGTTAATCCATTTTAATGAATTTTTTTGAAATTGACTACGTGGCCTTAACACAGTTTCTATGATTAAGATGTGATTATTTGCCTTTGGTGTTATCCTGATAACATGAATGTGTTTCTTATTGACAAATAATGACCAAGTGTCCAACACCAGAGCTACAGAAAGAGCAGCAGGAATGAAAAGCCTGAAGGTAAGAATGCTACTATACAGTTGCCAAGAAGAAAGACGCCGCTGCAGTGGCAGAGTTAAACAGTATATGTCTATGTTCTTTCTGCCCCACTAAGACCAAATCATTTGGTTTCCTTTCATTTGGAGAGAAGATTATAGGACTCCACTCTCTGAAAGGTAGGACAGCCATGGAAAAGAAATGCGAAAGATTTGAGATGATTGGAAAAGAAACACAAAAGATGTGAAATGATTAAAAGACATTCAATGAGGGTGGGAATTGAGGTTGGTGGAACAGGGTGGGGGCAGATTTCTTTTACAGAGAACAATTGAAATCTATTCTCTTTTGACTTTCTAGAGAGCGGTAAAACATTTGGCCCTTGGCACATGAGACAAATCCCTATTGGTCAGAGGTGGCAAAGGGTGGTCCAAGTGCTAGATTCACCATAAAGCTCAATTTCATCTGGCTTTGAAGCAAATATTTCTCAAAATACAGATCTAAGACAATAGCATCCATTACATTTTTTTAAAAAAATGAGAGGGAGAGACTGACTCTGCTAACATATGCTGTCTAGCATTGCTGCTGGAAATGCAGAGAAGTGGATGAAAGCTGAAAAGAGTGGCGTGTACCCTGGAATGGCAACCAGAAGTTAGGTTTCAGATCTGATAGGTAGACCCTATTTGTTGCGATCTATTGGCGTGTAAGCTAAGACTGATTATTTTTCTATGGGTCATGGTCAATGGAGGGCTACTGGGAGAAAAGTAGAATGCTGGCACCCATTGGATTAAGCTCTCAATGAATATTTTGCCTAGAATCAGGAACATGAACTAGATGTCTTTCTTCAGAAACACTTGTTATGTGAGTTTCTGGTAAAGATCTGTTTCCATCTGTCTTCTCAGTCTATGCCTCTCTTGCTCAGTATCATGGGGATGAACTAAAGAAAAGACACTTGTATGTAGTGAAACACAACCAAACACGTGATAGTTTGAATGTTTAATGGATCTCAAAACAGGGTTTTCAAGGGACTCGTATCAATTACGTACCTGGGGAATTATCTGTGGCCACATTTTAAACAAAACTAGCTTCTCCAGAAGCTTAGCATCTTTCCCATATGTCCCTCATGTCCCTCCCTGTCAGGGACAAATTGAGTAAGAAGTCTTCCCAGACAAATTGGGTTATGTCAGATAATCCACAACCAATAAATTGTCAGGTTTCTAGTTCTAGAGGGAGAGATTGGACCAAGGCCCAGTTTGGCAAGAATCCATTGTTGAAATTCACAACTTGTAATCAAGGGGTCTATCCCTTTGCATTTGAGAGGTTATCATTTGGAAATGACCTGGCTTTATCCAAATACCTCCAGGTGACTTTGGGGGCTGCTTCTCTAGCACAGAAGCCCATCAATAGGTTTCAGTCACTAGCATTGTTGGGCCCTTAGTAAAATGGCTCACAGCTTTCACCTCCTAATGTTATAGGCATGCATTATTGAATTTGCTCTTTGCACTTACATTAAATTATGATCTCATTAGCGAGGAGTTAAATAGGTTTAAGCTACATTTTTGAACTACATGATATAAATACTGTCTCAGAGTGAGAGTCTAGCAGCTAAGCACTGCATAACTCTGAAAATCATTGTAGCTGCCCCTGTGGAATGAGGGTCACTTGGGTGGCCAGGGTCCAGTATTGCCAGCAGTCATATGTGCCTGTGCTCAGGTTGTGGAGAAAGCTCAGGCTTTCTCCAAGGGTAGAAAGATTAAAACAATTTAAATCTTCATTCTCCTAGAATCCTGCATCCAGAAACCCCTGTGAAAAGAAATAAATCGAGCTTCTTTCAAGGGGCTCCAGAATACTAATGTAGTCTAGGGCATAGCCTCCAACAGCTACTAGGTGGAGAAGTAAATCCCTTCACTACACATATCCCAAGGTAACCTATGGAAAAGATTATTAAGGACTCTAGACTATATCCTTTCACCCAATGACGAATCTTCTCTTGATTGGTCATCAGTTGACTTCAACTTAATAGATCAAGTCCTGCCTGGGCAGAGATGTCTGTAACTGCCTTCCTGCCTGTGATTTCCTGAATAATGCTAGGAGTTCTCCAGAAAAGGCTAGGGAAACAAGCGAGCAATTCGAAAAGGTGAACTGTCACCATGAAAACCTGAAATATCTTCAGTAGAAAATCCAGTGATAGATGGCTTTTCTCCCTCCACTGAACCGAAGATAATTTTCAGAAGTTGTTCCAAAAAATCACTAGGTACCAAGAAGCAAATGCAGTAACTTGGAGTGAGCTTTGGATAAATCATAGCATGGGGGGGTGGGGGCTTCCAGCTTAGGCTATGATAAGTTTCTGTTATCATCATTCAGACATTGTGTTCTTAGAGCAAGTTTGTAATTAATGCCACAAATACACCATCCTTGCTCATATATTTCTTTTACTTCTCCATAATCTCCTTGTCTTTCCCTCCATGACCTACATATTTACACATATATCTGTCCCTCCTAAGGGCACCATTGAAGATCTCTTGGTATAATTAATTAAACAGACATTTGCCCTTTAGGTGTCCCTGCTCAGAAAGGAGAAAAGAAACCACTTAAACTAGAATATATCAAATAGGTAAATCTTACAACACCCTTGGTTCCTATATCTTTCAGGCCTAGAACTAGATCCATAGTACAGACCTTGTCTCTCAACCCTTCTAGAAACACCATATGGAGGAATCAACTTGGTCACCAACTCATGAGGCCATTTTTTTCTTCTTTGCACTATGGGAAAACAGCACCCCCACTTCACTCTCTCCACATTTCTTTCTTTATAAAAAAGAGAATCCAACATGGCTCAAATCTACATAGTTTAGGTATTTCCTGAAATCAAAATTAAAAAATAAATTGGACAGTTCCTTTGAAATTAAAATTTTTAGTTACTTTAAAAAAATAAGTAGTTTCTACTTTCACAGGAGAAAAATTTGTTCCTCTTATCCTAAAACTGTCTGCATATGTAACATTGGCCGGCACTAAGATGACATTGAACTTTGCAATGGCTGGCTCATAGCTCCCAGAAATGAGCTGGGAACCTAGACAACCGCCACCCGGGGCTGGATGCCCTGGATTAATGAGCACAGAGCTTTGTTGTTGATTGTTGCCAGGTGGGGATGGCAGAGATAAGCAGAAATTTGTATCAGCCAGTAATGTTTTCTTCAAAAATAGAACTCATTTTCAAGTCATTATGAATTATATTACTACCCTAATTTCAAAAAAAAAAAAAATTGATGCTACTTCATGACTGCTCCCCACACTCAGGAGCCATCATTCTGTCTCAGGTCAGTTCTCCCTTCACATACTATTAACTGACTAGGTGACATTTGCTGTTATCCCCTCCATCTGGTCCATAATCCACATACATTTTTATGATATAGGTGCAATTTACAGCCTTTCCATAGGAGGAGTTTACACCCTTTCCTCCACCCAACCCCCCAGACCATTGTTTAAATAAAACAGAACAAAGAGTTGGAGTTTATAAACAATTACACTCTGCTTCCTTTCCCATTTCTCATGAAGCTTTGTATTTTAACAAGGAAGTTTCCTCCATCTTAAAGATGTGAAATTCCCTTGATGGAATATCAGGTACCAGTGAGGAAGATATTTGGGCAGGTGGGGGGGGGTGTTCCCAGACCCCCTGAAATTACAAAGCACTCCTGTTCTCTCCCAAGCTCTCCGACCTGTGTTTTTGTTTTGTTCTGTTTTGTTTTTGCCTTAAGAGGACTCCACTCAGGAAATATTCACAAGCAAGAGGGGAGAATGGCTAACTAATTTCCATGATACGAATCTGACCTACTTTGTTTAATTCTTTCCATCCTCTATTGAAGCGAGGACAATAAATATTTCTGACTTCTAATTCTCTTAGGTACCCGTTAAGGGCCTGCAGTCATAGCTCTGAAACATTCCCCTGGAGACATACCACCGCACCACAGTGGTAAAAGGCCCCAGCTGCTGGATCTGCCCTTGCTAGGCTGAGAGTTATTTGGAATCTGACAGTCCCTAAAGAAAAAACTCATTATGAACATCCAAGCTCTAAGAACAAAAACAAAATGTGGGCTTGCCACCCCCTTTTTGTGTGTGTTCCATTGGTGAAGGTACAGTGCAGAGTTGCATGGATATCAATTTGCCTTCCGGCCTGCCCCAATAATTTGCTATGCAGGCTAGAGCAGATTACTTAACCTTTCTGTGCCTCAACTGTTTTACTTATAGAGGCCATGAATCTACCTTCTTAAAGTGATCATTAAACTTGACCAATAATAATAATTTTATTATGTGTCAACTGCTAGGCTGGAAAACAAAATGCTAAAAGAGCTTTCTATTCAAGTATTTCTTGAGGGAACTCTTCTAAGTGGGGAATACAAATATGTAAGCCATGGTCTTTCCACTTGAGCAACATAGTCTAGGGGGAAACAGAAGGCCTGGGCACAAATAATAAGGCAAGAGAGAAGATGAAGAGAGGGAGAGAAAATATTAGGGTGAGGAGTAAAAATGCCATCAAGAGGAAAGTGACATTTAAAGTGACCAATTGCCCACCTAATTCTACTTTCTTTAAAATACCAAATTGTATGTGTCTGTGTGTGTGTCTGTGTGTGTTTTGGGAGGGAAACGTCAATACATTTGGTTGATTTGAATTGAGTTTGGCAATACATCCAGTAAGGTACAGTAACAGAGAAAATTATGTGGATAGAAGCAGTTTTTCTCTGCCATCTTGGGAATTTATTCCACCCTGCAGCAACATACAATTGTAGGAGATTTGGCCTTTAAAGTACTTTCTTTTCTTGGCAGCTATCCTAACCTTGTTAAGTGGTATTATCTGTGATTTCTGATTACAGCTTTTATGCTGCTTGGCTGTGCTGCAGCTTAAAATGTTTGTTTTTCTCCTTCATTTTTATTTAGAAGTTCCCAAATGCACATTGGTTCCCTGCCAGATTTCATAAACCCTGTGATTTTTTTTTCCAATCAAAGACTAAACTTTTAAGGATATATCATTTGTCAGATTTCCCTAAAGTCCTGGGGCATCAGATGAGGTTTGGATTGTCTAAGGCAGGGTTTCCCAGCTGCAGCACTATTGACATCTGGGGCCTTGTGGTGGGGGCGGTCCTGCACATAGTGGGGTGTTTAACAGCATCACTGGCCTCTACCTACTAGATGCCTGTATCACCCCCCTTCCCAGTTGTAACAATGAAAGATGATTCGACATTGCCCAGTGTCTCCTGAAGGGCAAAACTACCCCTAACAGAGAACCATTGCTCTAAGGTAACCTCCACTGTAACTGTGGACTATGGTAGTAGAGAGCGGTTACCAACCATTCTGAGGGAGCCATTCAATGGCCTAAGGGAGGGGTAGGTCACTTGTCAGAAAAATAGGATGCTAGATTGCTGACCTGGATGCTAAATGCTCAGCCTGGACGAGCGGAGGGTGGCAGCCCAGAATAGGCCCAGCAGGGGAAAAGACTTCCCTCCTTTAAAACCAGTACTTTTTTTTGTCCCAGGACCCGTTTATGCAGTTCAAAGTTACAGGCAACCCCCAAAGATTTTGTTCATATGTATTATGTCTATTAATGCTTACCATATCAGAAATTAGAATGAAATGATTTTTAAATAATGTATTAATAGCTCATTTAAAAATAATAAACCCAATGTATATTCACATAAATACTATGCTTTTATGAAAAATAACTCAATTTTTTAAAAAATCAGTGAGGAGTGGCATTGTCCTATTTTTGCAAGTATCTTTAATATCTGGCTTAATATAAGAGAATAGGATTCTCATATCTACTTCTTCATTCAATGTGTTGTGATATCACATGTCATGTTACCTCCAGGAAACTCCACTGTACATCGTGAGAGAATAAGAGTGAGAAAGGCAAAGAACACCTTAGTATTAATACCAAAATAATTTTGACCTCACAGACCCTCTGATGAAAAGATTTCAGGGATTCTCCAGGGGTCTCTGGACCAGTTTGAGATCCACTGCTCTAAACTAACATGCTCCACTTTTATCAACCCTAGCTTACTTCAGTGTTGACAAATTTTTTTTAAACCCAGGATATCTAGGGAGAGATCTCTATTTGGACCTTAATGTGAGTGCCTTTAATCAGACTGCTCTGTTCCTGAGATCTAGTAAGAGCAGCCATAACTAAAGAAATTGAAGTCATTTGAAGAATACAGTAGCTTGAGGGAGGTCAGGGCCCAGTAAGGGCTTAGTCAGAGAGCAGCCAGAAGACACTGGGCCCTTTGCAGTAAGAAAAGAGGAAGCACGAAAAGGAAGAAAAAATGCTTTATACTTTTTCCTGTGGTCCTGATGGATTCAGTGACCTATCTGTCATTGAAAAACATCTCCCCTGTGATCTGAGCCAACTGTCATAATCCTGAGCCTCGGTGCCAATGTGTAATTTAAGGCATAGCACTGAGGGAGAGGTGGTGGTGATAGAGAAAAAGCTTATAGGAGAAAGGAGAGAGAAGGAGGCTAGACAGTGGAGACTAGAAGAGAAGGCAATTCCAACACTGATCTCATAGCCATAGATGGCCTGTCTTTCCTTTAAAAAAGAGTCGAAGATGACTTTCACAGCCAATAATATCCTAAAGAGGCTTGCATTTTTATTTAAACAATTTTTGTTCCTTTGCATTGCAAGCAACTCTGGCTAGCACTTGAGAAGCCTAAGCTTCTGAGCATTGATTGAAGGAACTTGTTTCAAGTATAAAAGGATCTCGATTTCCTGGTGATAAACAAAACACAGATATTCTGGCTGCCAAGTTCAGTACTAACCAAGAAAGTGTCACCTCCCTGACACTAAAGGTTTATAGTTTTACAAATCCTAAGTACTCTGAAATTGCCTATTATTTTTACATGATGATCTGTTTCTCAGAATATCTCAAGACGGTCCTTCTGCTCTCAACAGCAAAGAGGAAAAGAAAGGAAAAAGGCTTTGGGGATGGTCTGATAGAGGACAGATCTCTGTGACAACAGAAGTCTTGTCAATGATTGGTTGGTGGGTCCAAGTGACCCAAAATAAACTCAGAAATTCTATGGACTATTCATAGTTACACAAATATACCTGTTTTCCTCCTTGAAAATTGACAGCATTCAGAAAAACAGGTACTAATACTGGCAATATTGTTCACATGAGTCTGAACACACAGTAGTTCATTGCCTCATAATACAAATAAGCCACCCCCTCTCTATAATGCATTTTAAATCTAAAGTTATTAGAGATCCTTTAAGATTCATTAGGCCTAGAAAGAAAACTGTAGAAGTCATCATTCCCATTTTACAGCTGAAGAAATTTCCAAGAGAGAAAATCATTACCCTAGGACCAGTAGTGCTTCCTGCATTAGCACAGTGGCTCTGAAGTCTCATTTGACTACAACAGCTTATCTAAATTTCCTCTACAGCCCTGCCATAGAGGCAGAGTCAGTTTGCCATTTCACTTCATGCCATGTTAATAATCCATTTTAAAACAATCTAATTCACTTTCTGGTGACCTGAGCTGGCCATAGACATACAACCATATCAGAGAGATCAGTAACTCAAAAGCAATCCCTAGACCAGATCTCACACTGTTGAAAGTACTCTTATCCAGAACTCAGAGGTCCACGTTATACTATTAATATTAAGACCAGTATGGCGTAAGAATTCAGTCTGGGGAGACATGTATGTAGTACAGTCTGTTGGAAGATCATTTTCAGCTGGACAGCAGATTTGTGTAATAAAGGACAACTAATCAGAAGGCGTGCTATTCACATAGAATCTATCTTCTATTCTGCTGGAATTCATCCTTGTGTCTCCACACGTGGAAACGCCTCCCCTTCTGGCCCCGTTCCCTTCCCCACTCCACCATAAAACTTGCTTTCTGTCTGGAAGTACAACAAGACACCCTGTTAGATCAAACCTAACACACCTCCATCACAAAGCTACTGCAAGCTGCCGCCGACGATTGTCACTGAGGGGAAACCCTCCTCACCCCACACCGCCTATCTGAGGAGTGCCTTTTTTCTATCCTCATTATTTAACAGTGTGTGCCGATTACTCAAAGCGATATGGGCAGGCCCTGGTAAATATAGCGTTGCTGTAGTGTTAATTTTTATAAGGTAATGCTCAGGTTGCCTGCAGTGTCTAAAATTACTCTGTGGCCAGGGCCCCCTGCTTTATCGCTTTCTATAGTTTTAAAGTAGTTTGAAGCTTGAATAACATAAAATAACATAATATAATGTTATTTATGTTATTTCCCACGTGAAGAACGCCTGTAAACCTTGCAGTATTGAAACTCAGTGAACAAGGCATCTTAGACAAGCTGAAAAACAAATGGTGGTACGATAAGGGGGAGTGTGGAGCCAAGGACTCCGGGAGTAAGGTCAGTCGCTGAAGGTCTTTTTGTACTGATTAGCAATCACATTTTGAACCACTGTTTATTTTCTACCCTAAAACGGCTTTCCTTCCCAACACACACTCCCTGACACAGTGGGACCCCTTTATAACACCAGCACTAAAGGTTTAAGGCAAACACCAGCCTTAGAGGCCACGTGACATCACTCATGGACTCCCGGCAAGCTATTGTGATCAGGGAACTCAATCTGGCCCACCACATTCCCAAAGAAGTGCAATCATGAGCTGTGTTATAAGGGGGTTTTACTGTATTTCACATTTCAAAAGTTCAAAGAGCAAAACAGAACAACAACCAAAAAAAAAAAAAAAATGATCCAGTTGTGACAGTACTTTTTCTTAACCTCTTACAGTTTCAGAGACTTTGTAGTTGTTAATGCCTTTGGTTATGACTATATTATGTTGAGCCCACCTGAAAACAGTCAAAGAATTAAATAACAAAGACTGGCTTCTGTAAGCACAATGATTAGCTTCCTCTCAGCTGCTGTCGTATTGAGTTCAGCATCTATTTGGATCTCGAATTTCATTAAGTCTGTCACACTTCTCTCTTCCAAAGGTGTTATTTGAATCTCTGTACGTAATACTTCTAAAATTCAGTCGCATGCTCCTTAAGGGTATACATTCTCAGGATAACATCACATTGATAAGCATGAAACACTCTTCCCCGCCTCCTTCCTGCCCCCCTAAGAAAATTCTTTTTGAGTTTCAATTTTTGCCTTTCCTTTTTTCGAACTAATATTGTGGTATCAGTTAATTCATTTCATGAAATGCCACTCATTTTCCTTGTGCAGTGAACCATTTTGCTACTGGTTTTCTACATCCCACAACAGGGAATTTTATGAAACTTAAATTCGTGGAACTTGAAACTTTGTTGCTACAGCTTACATGGGTCATGCAAAGGACGCTTTTCCCCATCAAAAATCACATACATACACAAATCTAATGGGAGAGGACAAGTTACCAGAAATTGATCCATTTCCTAATGGACTGTGGAACATCCTTGCAGATAGTTTCACCAGCCTCCTTAAGGAGATGATCCATCATTTCATAAGTGACAGAGATTCTTATCACTTGTCTAGCTGTCAATTCACCTAGAAGAGTGACTCTTTGCAAGGCTGTTATAGAGATGAAGCATGTCCATACCCCTCTTCCCAACAATGCGATTCAATTCCAATTGGCCTTTTTGCTGAAGTAAACAAGTACAGGACTGGCTCTTATGAAAATAGAATCATAATATGGCCAAACTGTCTTTATATTTAATTCTTTACATGATACTAGAACCAGCAGAGCTACAGAGTGTTGAGTGTCAGCCATAGCCATCATCTGCTCACTGTGCTATTATTTGAATAAGATACTCAATTCACTGGCTTAACAATGTGGGTATTCCATTCTATTGTATTCAGCAGCAAAATGGTTACATTCCCTCTAAAAAGACTACAAAATGCTATTTTATTTTATTTTTGTCAAAGAAAGGCTCCTGGCCCTTGCTGTGTCCTACCTCAAGGTAGGGCTCAAGGCACCAACTTTTTTCTTTCCATTATTCAAGCAGTTCAGTTTCTGCTTTTTCATGCAGGCAGATAGCTTAGTCAGATTTGCACAGTTTGACCTGAAAGTCACTGACCGGCTTCCTTGATTTCCCCCCCCCCCAACTTCCATTTTAAATAGAGAGCAGATAAGTGTAGGGTTTGTTTTTTATTTTTTCTAATTATTCTCTACATTCCCTGGAGTAAAAGCTAAAAATGAGCTGGATTTTTTTTTCAATCATCAGCCTCCTGGAAAAGTTTTCTGATTTGTATGGAGCCAATTCAGGACCCAGTGGGTCCTCCTGAGGATTTCCTTAAACTCCCAGGAAGCGGGAACAGAGTCAATTCATTGTGCTGTGCCCTTGTCTCCATAGCACAAAGATTTGTTCCCCTGAGGACCAGACCTTAGCAACCAGCCCCCACAGGGAGCAATTTCTTTCTCAACCACTGGGTGAAAGGAGAGAGCTAATCCTTTTTAAACAAACCCTTGTGAAGTAACTCCCCCCAATATGAATATCAGGGACCGCTAACATACTCACCTGCTATCTTAAAAACTAGTTGACACAGGGAGAACAAGGGAGAAAGGGGTGTTGCGGGGCAGAGAGGGGAAAGAGTGCTTCAAGTTCCCAAATGAAAAGAGTGTTACATTAATAGAAATTATGTCACTGCTCAACTCTGGCAAATGGTGTTTATCCAAGCTGGCAGAGGACTAAATCGTGCTTGTGTTTACACTTCTGCTCCCATGGCCGAATGTTGTTTTATTTAGTTGTTGACACCATCTTGAGGTACTAAAGGATTTAAGGAGTCGAAATAAAAGAATATTTAGGTGAGGATCACAACTGTCAACAGAAGCACAGTCTGCTGTCTTACTGGCCATTGTGAAACATCCACCAGTTGCCAGAGTTGAGTCATAACATTTACATCAATGTCTAGTTACTTTACGACTTAGAACTATCATATACTGTTGCAATGTATTATAATGTTCCATTGTCTTTGTTTTCCCCAAGAACTAATCGCCTTGTTCATTTCTCTTAGGACAAGACCAGCGCTCTGAGCCTGAGCAATGTGGCAGGCGTTTTCTATATACTTGTCGGAGGTCTGGGGCTGGCCATGATGGTGGCTTTGATAGAATTCTGTTATAAATCGCGGGCAGAGTCCAAACGCATGAAACTCACAAAGAACACCCAAAACTTTAAGCCTGCTCCTGCCACCAACACTCAAAATTACGCTACATACAGAGAAGGCTACAACGTGTATGGAACAGAGAGTGTTAAGATCTAGGGGTACGGTTAAGGTCTAGTACACTAATCAGCTTACGTTACTGTACGTTAATCTCTTTTATTTTTCTCTTTGTTTTTTGGTCTGGTTTATTGTTTCAAGAATTGTCTATTCTTTGCAACCATTTAATTCTTTGAAACCAACAATTGTGCTTTCTTGTCAGACAGTAAAGCTTTTCTAATAGCATACTTGTAATTGTGGTCTGCGACCTAAGAGGGAAAAAAAGTTCTCTAGAGCAGCACTGTTCAGTGGGAATATTTGCAAGCCACATTTGTGAACCAGATGTGTAATTAAAGTGCTCTGGTAGCTATTTTCAAAAGTAACACAAGTAATGGTAGACATATGGCATTTTGCATTTGTCAAAACCTATAGAATGTACAACATCAAGAGTTAACCCTTAATGTAAACTATGGACCCTGGGGCATAATGATGTGTCAATAATTGTGTTCATTAATTGTGACAAATGTACCACTTTAATGTTGATAATGGAAGACAACAAGTGGAAACAGAGACTATGGGAACTCTCTATACTTTCCACTTAATTTTACTGTGAACCTAAAGCTATTCTTAAAAATAAATTTTATTAAGTAAAAAATGTTTAAGTAACACAAACAAAATTAATTTAATATTTTTTAACTCAGTATATCTGAAATATTAGCATTTCAGCTTGTTATCAATGTAAAAAATGAATGAGGTATTTTACATTCTTCTTTCATACTAAGTCTTAGAAATCAGGGGTGTGTTTCACATAGATACTTATGGCATGTCTCAGCTCTCACATTAGCCACATATCAAGTGTTCAACAGTAACATGTGGCTAGTGACTGCCACGTTGGACAGTGCAGCTATAGAGAAAGCAGCTCTCTGGAACTGATGTTAAAATGAAAATGGAAATGGGGAGCTGCCCCCTTGAGAAAGGCAGTGCTTCTATAGGGGTGTGGTGATTCACTTAAGTGTAAACCTAAGACAATTGCTTTAATCTTTAAGTTCCTTTGTTGTCCCTTTCTTGGAACTGATGTTCATTCAGGTAAGTGTCTCCCAAAGGACAGTCTAGGACCCCTGCTGCTGGCTGTTCCCAAATTCATACTTAAATGAGCCTGACTGATGCCACCTTGACTCTGGCAGCTACAGCCAAAACTCACCAATAACTCAGACATGTTCAAAGGCAAGCTTGAGTTAGGATAACATCTCCATCTCAGAAGTGTTTTGAGAATATAAGTTTAGTTACCTTCAAGTGCATCTGTCATCAGTAACATACCTATCGAAAGTGGAAATGAACAATTAGCAACTTCATAGCTCTTATTGTAGGTGGGAGATTTTTTACTTCATGAGTTAACGTCCATGAGCTTCAATTTCTAAATGCATTTGTATTTTTGACCTCCACATATTTCATGGTGTGGATCTCAGTTCAGCTAAGTTTTAAGTATTTCCTCCAAATAAATCACTTGTTCTCACCACAGAAGGCATTCTCTTGTTTGATGAAGTTGCTAGTTGTTATTTCCTGCTGCAGACCTCCTGTCACAACATATTCAGTATACGACTAACCCACTAACAAAGTGCTCCCATTGCATTGCTGAATGGACCAAAGATGGATTCATCTGTAATTAGCATTGTTTGCATGCAAGCATTTAATGTTCCAGTGTGCTTAAAATATTTTACTCTTGAGTAGGTTATACAGGCCCATTAGAACTGGGGGCACGTTATTTGCTTTCTCATAGGATAGTACCCAAGTGATTTCAACCTAGGTGAATTATCCCAAATTCAAACATACTGGCATCCAAAGAAAAGAATACACCTCTAATCTGCATATCAGTTTTCCAAGTGCTCTCACTCTATTGCCGCAATTGTGGTAATGGGGCAGAAAACACTGGCTTGCCCAATGTTCAGAGTTTTTCCATAAAACCTAAACGAAATTTTTGGTCAAGCCAATATTTTCCCTTTTAGGACACAGGCAAGACAACTAGGTAGTGGCAGTTCTCGGACTAGAACCCAGCTCTGCGTCCTCTTATAACTGTATCCTTCACTAAACCATGTGACCACCCCCCACTTATGGCCTGGTGGTCTCCAAAAGTCTTGAAACCCCAATGGGATCCTGTCACATGAAGAACAGACCCTAAGTCTATGTCTTACTTCTCTACAAAAGTGTCTTGAGGGACTTCACCTAGCCTCCACTAGCCCTCCTTCTCATGCACTTGACACAAGGGTGTATATTCAATCATTCCTACTTCCACAAAAGGAAGCTTTCTGGAACAGGGCTTAGGGTCACACAGCTTCCAGATCCTCTTTATTATCAGCCATTCTATCTGAGTCTCTTGTTTAAGTCCCAGAGCAGTACTTACCGACTGACAGTGTGCAGCAGGTCTGGGGTGGGGCCTGAGGTTCTACACTGCTCACAAGCTCACAGGTCATATTGATGCTGCTGGTTCGGGGAGTAGTAAGGTTCTAGAGAAAGTAGTCTCAGAGCCTATCACTTAAGGAAGGAAGGGGGGATGGTGAGTGAGAAAGAGAGAGAGAAAGTGGGATCAGCAAACCTTTGGGCAGGGTGCTGCAGTCTTCCACTGGAGGCCCAGAACACTCAACCCAGGGAGTGGGGAGAGTGCAAGAAATGAACTTCCCGCAACTTCTGGTGCAGTGGCTTTCCTTTAGTCATCTTGGCTGACCCATTTTGTAAAGCAAGATTCAGGATAACTGAGGCAAAAATCACATTTGAATAGACCTCAATGCCAATGCAGTTACAGCCCAGTTAGCTGGCACCGTGGCAGTCATCCCTAGGATGAAAAGAAAACCTGGGGAGAGACTCTGCAAACAAATGTGTCCTCCAAGTTTGTGTGAAGTCCCTAGACAAGAAGGAAAAGACCCAGATGATGCCAGGGAAAAAACCTGACATGTGTCAGCCAAGACACAAAGCAGGCTGAGCAGGAAATAGAAACCTCTCAGCTGTCCTCAGCCAGTTTGGTGATGTAACATCAGGGGGATGTTGGTCTTCATTCATTCATCTTTTATTTCTCAATAAGTTCTGGAATATCTCACAGTGACTTCTAATTTCTTACCTAGTTATTATGGTTTCTGGTTCTTAGAGTTGGCCTAGATCTGTCAGAGTCTATTCAGGGTCACAGAGACGGAGAAGCACCCTGAGATTTTACTTATATTGCTGATTATCAGAGCCAGCCTTGGGAGTTTATGGTACCAGTAATTTTTCAGGAATTTGACTCAAGAGCAAATCAACTGCAAAAATATGATCCAGATGAAATCTGGTTAGTAAAAAGGCATCCTTGAAAGAGGAGGGACTCATCTCTCATTTGCTATGGCTGGGAGTAGAGTCAGGGTTATTGGACTCATTGTGGGAACCCATGCCTCAGAACCAGCCTGATTCGGGAACAGATGACCTCTTGACGACCTACTGTCTGTCTGGGTTACTGATCACCCACTGGAAGAGCGGCCTGAGGCATGCCTGGGCGGGTGAACAGCCATCAAGCATTCCAGATTCACTGCACACTAAGAGTGTCTCTACTCACTATTTTAAGAAATTCTTTCCAATTTCTTCATTGCTGCTCAGGACTACTTCTGGCTTCTTTGGTTTCTTCAATATTTTTGAAATCTTTCTCATTTTCAAGAGCTCAAAATGCCTGAGGATGACGAAAAAGATTTCTTTTTTCCTCTAATACTGTTCTATTTAGTCTTTCTAGAGAATAACAACTTTGTTCATGCCGCCTATTTTGAAGGAATCTGTTTTCCTTCTGTAGCTATAGACATTCTTGCTGGTGAAGCGTTCCTGCCTTAGAGAGCTCATCTTATGTTAAGTGGTGATGTTCTTTGTCCCTAGAGGACTTTTCCTTCCATAATAATATTGGGTTGGCCAAAAAGTTCATTCAGGTTTTTCCATTAACATCATACAGAAAAGCCTGAACGACCTTTTCGGCCAACCCAATATTTCATCTACCTCCATTTAAAAATAGGAAACAGAGGCACTGAGAGATTAGGTGACTTTCCTAAAGTTATGCTCCTGGGAAGTGACATCCCATGGCCAATAGGAAGGTCAGAAGGGACACTGACCTTTATGCCATAGATATAAACTTTCTCCAAATGTCTGAGATAGATATGATTCTGGACCATAGGGATTCCAAGGAAGCGGTTTACCCACTTTCATGTTAGTCTTATTCTGCTTCTTTGGGTATTTTGGCCTTCAGGTGCATCTTTGACTTTCTTCTTACAGATAATTTTATTCTAGGGTCAGTGGTAGATAGTGATCATGTCATTCTTTGGGGGTAAAATTCAGAGTTACCTCAGGAGAAAAAGAAGGACCCCATTAGTGTGGACAGAAGAATAGAGAAGATGGGTATGAACCTGAAGAGGAGGCAGGAGTGTGGCCTTAAGTTTCCAGGGTTGGGGGCAAATGAAGCCCCTGCACTAGTTAATGCCTCCAAAAAAAGAGGGCAGCAACAACATCTCCGTCAGCCCCATAATATCAGGGCAAAGACCCCATGGAGGCAAACCCCTTTGTGGATATCACTAGGGTTCTGCCTTCTTCCTGGAATGTGCTGTCTCTTCAAAGTCCATGTGCTATTTTCTGACTTCAGTAACTAAGGTTGTAGATATCAAGAGAAATAAGCTGTCACCTTTCTGGCAATGAGCAGCAAACTTTCTTCTCGTGATCAAATGGATTTCAATTGAGCCAGCCATAGATCACTCACAGTCTGTCCTAGGCCAACAGTCCCCCGTCACAGGTTCTGCGATCAGAATTCACTCTGCAATGTCATTGTCCTGACACTGTCGTTGTCCTATATTGAAATGCCACTAAGGCCTTCTAGTATACCCACATCCTAAGTGATGAACATTTTAAGTTAGACTTCATGCAATGCCCATGTATTCCTTAGTACAATGCATAGTAAAAAAAAAAAAAAAAAAAAAATGAACCTAATTTTAACCTGTTGCAAAGCACTTGCTTCCAGGGAAAGAATTGAAACAAACCTGTTACCTAAAGGCAGTCAAACAAGGTGCAGCCTCAGAGATGCCAGTTTGAGAAAACAGCTGCGGTTTCAGTCCAAGATAGACTGAGCTATAGCACACTTAGATTGCCAATAGAAAGCCCATTCAAACTGACGTTCCCCCCTTTACTTTTCAGATCCCTTCCCACTGGAGGCAAGTGATGAGAGGAATCACCGAAAACGTGGCTGCTTCAAGGATCCTGAGCCAGATTCCACTCTCCTTGGTGTCGGGCATGACACGAATATTGCTGATGGTGCAATGACCTTTCAATAGGAAAAACTGATTTTTTTTTCCTTCAGTGCCTTATGGAATACTCTGAGACTCGCGACAATGCAAACCATCATTGAAATCTTTTCGCTTTGCTTGAAAAAAAATTAAAATAAAACCAACAAAAAAATGGACATGCAAGATTCCAGTATGCGAAAACAAATGTTATTTTACAAAGTGTCAATTCAACAAAAGCCATTCTTTGATACCACTGCACAGTATACAAACACCATGTTCTTTAACACACATACACACAGACAAATTTCAAATTCCAATTCTGCAAACAGGCCCATCTCAGCTAAAATAATTAATTCCTCCTGATTTAAAGAAAAAAAAAAAATCTGACCTCCCTGTCTGGGAGGAGACTGGCATTTCTTCTAGGATCTGCTGACAAGATGTTTTTGGTATTTCCTGTTGGTGATGATGTTCTGTGCACCCTATTTCCTTTCAACATTGCTGAAATGTGTATATCTTTAGAATGTAAATGCAACACTTCAGAAAATTCAAACACTTTGGAAAAGGGACTCAATGGTGACTTCTGTGTTTTGAAACGGTTTTGTGAAAATGCGCTGCCAATTTCCCACTCGGTGAAGGGATGAACAGAACTTTCTGAAACCGACTTGTGTGTAGCAAGGGACGGGCACTCTTAGGCATACCTCTCGGTGCTTTCCTACAAATGGATCCCGGGGCTTTCCGAGAAGCCCGGAATGTCAGCTCACAGATGTGTTTTTCTTGCTTCCGTGTGCATCTTGTCAAGATAGCTGAGTATTTAGCATTGAGGTGAGGGAAATGCGGCCTACACTCCCAAATGTGTTTAGAATATCTTTCTCAGAAACAACACTGTGTTTAGCTCCGCTTTCTCTGCTAAGTATGCCTTTCAAATGTACACCATGGAGACACGACCGCGTTGCAAGGCGGGCCAGTGGGTTCAGACCACAGTTCTTATCTGACTTTCACTCTTGCTAGGTCTGTCTTACCAGCTGTTGCCTGTGATTGCCTGTGGCTCTCCGTCAGACTGCATGTGTCCTTTCCTAGTTTGCCAAGACTAAGATGCATTCCCAAACCTACTGCTAAATCAAGGGCCTCAGCGTCACTCCCAGGTCCTTGCTTGGAGCAGTCTCTCTGCTGACTCCGAAGATCGCGCCACTGCTCCACGGGCTATCAAGTAACTAACTGCGCACCTGCCGTTGGCACCATCAGAACAGTCAGAGGAAATAGTCTCCACTCACTAATTACCTCCTATATAATGACGTACGCTTTCTGTAGTTCAGTAGTCTGCTTTCATCGGCGACGTGCATTGGGAAGTTTCCAGGCTGTAAAAACTGGGAGCTCGAATTCATCTCCCCAAGTGTGACCCTTAGATGCTTTAGTTGACTCGCTGCACATTTGCTCTTCAGAAAAGAAAGGTACAAGTCTCGTTTCCAACGAAACGTTTCTGGAAAAGTGTAATATAAACTTTCATTCCAAAAACTGTGTCAGAAACGAATGACTCACCTGTCAAATTTTCAATGGTATTGAACAAAACAAACAAACAAAAAAAAAAACAAGAAAGCTGTTGTGTTTTTGTTTGGTTTTTACGAAACTATGATTTTTTTTTTTTCAACTTCTGAATGCTATGATGTCCCGGCACGGGAAGCTAATGCTGTGCCAATATACGAGGTTGTATAAAACCAACCAACCAACCTACACACAAACTTCTCATAGGCACTGGATAAAGAGAAGTGGATGTTTGTTAACTCAAATCAGCTTTTCAGAGAGGAAACTTCACTGGGAATGAAGAGGCGGGTAAATTGGTTTGTTATTTTTTAAAAACGTGCATGTTTAAAAAAAAAAAAAACATTGATTGCTTCAAATTTCTGCTACTAACTTCAAGCTACAGGAGTTTGGCGGTAGTCACTTGAAGATTTTTTTCCAATTATTTTCTTTTTGTTGTTAAAGCTGTACTTCAGTGAACAGAAACATTGCCAAGCAAACTAATGGCTGTAAAAGCATAAATTGCATGTGTGGGAATAAATTACGGAGCCTCACTGCCATGAGGTATTGTACAAAGTTTTAATACATTTTGTAAATAAAATTGTAAAGAAAGAATTCTGTTTCTGGGCTTTGACTGTTCAAATTTTATTGGGATGCAGGTGCCAAGAAGTTATTATTCACCAATTGACTTCCCACCAAAAGTCTCACCAATGATGTTTGGTCACCTTACTGGTGATCTTCATCAACTATTATACCTCTCCCCACTCCAGCTGCAACTGCAGTCAGGTTCAGACTCCTAATATAAATGGAATGGGACATGAAGACCCTCGATTAGGTCTGCCAGGATCACCACCAGTGAGGTGGCATCAACAAACAGCAAGAACCAGGACTTCAGTTCATATGTGAAGGAGGAAAAGTTTGACTTCAAGACCTTCGTTCCCACTCATCATCTCTTCCACCCTTAGGGACCCTCTGTTCAGACATCTGCCTTGACCCTAACCCCGATCCTCCATCCTCTCATTGCCAGATCTGGCCTCCCAAGGAAGTGCCCAAACTCAGAATTGACGATCTTCAAAAAAAAAAAAAAAAACCTCCAATTGCTTTCCCATGTCATCACATGTATGTGTTGTCATCCTCTTAGTTAATTAACTCTACTTTTTGCTGCTTTCATGACTGATAATAACTTAATGTCCCAGTGGAAAAATCTTTATTCCACTCAGAGCCACTGATCTAGAGTGAGGGATAATGAATCTAGGACTATACTGATCTTAGAATGTTTCCGAGAGAGAACCAAAAGGCTAATGATCTAGTTTGAATTGTATATAGTGAAAATGGAATATAGTTTTATCCAACAAATAGAGCACATGTTTAAATATAGATCAGTTTCATATGATGATCACCAAAGAAAACAGGGGGTGATGGTAGGAGAAAGGGGATAATTTGCAACTAAGCCAGAAAGGAAGAGTGCAATTGAGATGGTAGAGAAATAAAGATATCTGGGGTTAGAGAGCTAGAGAACAAGGAATACAATGCCTCAGAGAGAGAAAGGTGGGAGCAGGAAAGGAAAAGTCTCAGGAGTCTATGAAGTGTAGGATGATATGAACACCATGTGGTCAATTTGACCCACAGGCTTCAGCATATTACTATCATTTTCACTGTCCTCTGAAATGCCATTTGCCTGGTAAAACACCCTTTCTAACTCAACTGCTTTCCTTTTCTTTGATTAGGACACCTGGACACGACTGAGCAACTAAACAACAACAGCAGCCTCTGCCCCCAAAAAGAGATTGATTCTTTAGGGAGCAGATTCAGTGACTAGATTATAGTGATGGTCCCCTTGGTGGCTGATGAAATCAGTTCAAGTGCTAAATGTTGTCCCCAAAGCTTCCAAAATAATAGATTTCAATTTTAACAGGAACTCAAATTCCTTACCTCAGAGGAGAAGTTCACCTCAGGTACTGTGGCAGGTGATGGTAGAGGGTAACTTGGGTTTACCTAGGAATTGAGTGTTTTCCTCCTGGGAGGAAGGGGGAAGGTGTTTTTAGTCTTTCTCAAGTTAGTCCCTAGGTAGCTGTATGTCTTGCTGATACATAGGATCAGAGTCGCCAAACAGGTCTGCAAAAAAAATCCTTGATCTTCCAATGTCACACTCTCATTGTGCACAAGAGGAAACTGCTTCTGGCTTTCTGTGTTGGTTTTCTTGCCCTGTTAACATTCACATCTGATCACACTCTGTCTATAGAACAGTCTTCAAACCAGGAAGGACAAGTGTATTTAAGGAAACCTTGGTAGGGTTCTGGAAGAAATGGTCCTGCAAATCACCTTCCTAGTACTGGGTGAGGAGAAAGGATCGACTGTGACTTGGGGAAGATGAACATAGAGGAGGAGAAGAACAAATGGAGAAGCAAGAAGCAAAGCCATTATTCCTCAGAGTCCAGACTCAGTGAAGCAGAAAGATGCACTGACACGCTGTTTCATAAGGGTCATAAACTACCAAAGTCTATTATCAGTTGGAGAGTTACTGAGCCAGCTATTCGGCTACTCTCAGCCTTACCTCTCCTCTCTTAACCTCACCCTGTTGGACTGGGTTTCCTGGGCACCCATTTATTATCAGATCACTTGGCAGATATGAAGCTCAGCAACGATATATCTGCTTTCAGTTGTGGGAGCACACAAAACTGAGAGTCCCATCAGGAAATCTCTTTTAAATCTGGGGTTACTTGTAGGACTTACAGTTTCACCCCTATCATTCGAGACTAAAGAAAAGGCAAGATCTGGGCACTGAGAATTAATGAAACTTGCCTCTAGAACTGAAAGTGAAAGAATGAAGTTGCTAGGAGACCTCTCCTACATCTAAAATTGAGAGTCATGGACCAGTCATTTATGGTCTGTGAAGATGGTGCAATTGGACTTTCTCAAAATGTTCCCTGGGAGGGCACTGTTGTTAGGAGAGGATGGAGGAAGGTATTGGGAGGGTCAGTCGTTGTCCCAAACCTACTGCACTTTCTTCACATCCTCGACACTGAGAGTTCACAAATCCATTTGAATAGGCAGGATACCCAGGTTCTTTGATCGCCATCGTGGTCCTTGTAACAAAACAGCACCTGGACCAGCCAGCTGGGGGAGGGCCTATACTCCTTTCCTCTCCTCTCCAGGCTGAGGGGAAAGCAGTCTTGGTGGCAAGGCAGATGATGACTACAAAGAGTCTCCATCCATCCATGCCCCATGTTGTGCCCAGGGAAAGAACTAGAAAGAGCCTCAAAAGAAGACTTCAGCTCTGCTCCTTCACTTGGGTCTGTGCTTCCTAATGTAATCAGGTAGAACCTAACCGCATTTCTCTCTGTGCCTCAGAACCTATGGGCCTTTTGAACAAAGGAATCACACTGGCTCCTGTAAGCCTCTAGTTGTTGAAAACCACAGAATGACCACTTCCCTGCCAAACTGCCTACTCTTTGAGCTGGAGGTATTTGCTTAGATATTGACTCATGATGACCTAGTTACAGAAGTGTAAAAGAACCTGCAACGACAGTCTAAATAATAATCCTCTCCTCATGACAGCAGCTTTGGTAAAATTACCCCTGCAGTGGTTTCACTGAGCCTCAGTCCTGTAGCAAAATGGTTGATTTCAATTTTTCCTAATAAATATTGATTAAGCCCAAACAAGTCAATTAAAGTTCTGGCAGCAACTCTCAAGAAGCTTGAATGCAAGGCTGACAGGATGATAGAATGTTACAAATATTTCTAAACATTGCAGTCTTCCTCCATGTGAGGGCTAGTTTTCTTGGAAGACAAGAAACCCTCTCTGAAGGTGGTAAAGCCCTCTAGGCCTGCATTTCCCCCATTTACAGTATAACTTCAGAAAAGCTTGCTACACCCCATCACCTCTTCCTTAATGATAATACTATGGCTTCTGCCCCACCACTCTATAGGAACTGCTCAGGTCAAGGTCATCAGTAAACTGTAATCCTACTTTATTGTAAGGGATGTCAAACTGTGACTCTTAGACCAAATCTGGCCCACTACTTTTTTTGTGAATAAAGTTTTATTGAAACATAGCCATATCCATAAACTTACTACCTGTGACTGCTTTTACCCTCCAATAGCACAGCTGAGTAGTTACAAGAGTATTGCCTACAATGTCTAAAATATTTACTTACTTGCTCTTTGTAGAAAAGCCTTGCTAACTCCTACTTTATCCAACTCATTAGTCATTATACTATTTGATCTCTTTCTAGAATTTGGTGCTATTAACCTCTCCCATCTTGGTAGTCTCTATTCGTTTGACTTCTGTGACCTCACTTTTTCCTGGTTTTCCTCCTGCCTGGCTGTTAATTTTGCTTCTGCTTCCTGCTTCCCTCTCCTCTCAACGTCAATGTTCTCCTGAGTTCTACCCTGTTCCTTCCTCTGTACTCTCTACACTCTCCCTGGGTACTGTCCCATGGTTTCCATGGGACATCTCCACCCACATTGTGTCTCTCAAGTCTTCATTTCCAGCTCAGAATGCTCTCTTGAGTTCCAAATAAGTATATTCAAATGTCGAGTGTACCTCCTTATTTGGATTTATCCCATAAGCACAAACTCAACATTTCCAACACAGAAACCATTGTCTCTGCTCTTACCCTCACCCCACTGCTAAACAAGACATGCCTCTGAGGGCTCTGTGCTGGGCTTAGTCACTCAGTCGTGTCTGACTCTTTATGACTCCATGGACTGTAGCCCGCCAGGTTCCTCTGTCCATGGGGATTCTCCAGGCAAGAATACTGGAGTGGGTGGTCATGCCCTCCTCTATGGGATCTTCCCAACCCAGGGATCAAATGCAGGTCTCCTACATTGCAGGCGGATCCCTTACTGTGTGAGCCACCAGGGAAGCCCAAGAATAGTGAGAGCTCTTATCTTGATTTAAAACCACATCGATGTAGAGTAAAACAGCATGTAAGAGTAAATCTCATAAATCTTAAAATTGGTATATGTGACCACCTGAGAAAAAAGCAGGCTTGCACTCAAAAGTAGAACCCACCATACAATGATAATGAAAAAACACATGGGTCAATTTAATATCAGCTTGTTAGATGTTACATCTTACCTGTAAGATGTAGTGAAAAGTGTATGATTCTTCTCATTTTTTTCTGGATCCCAGAGTCATAATGTGGTTTGCACTCATGTGGAAGAAAACCAGCTCATATTATCACCAAAGAAGAAATAGGCAGACTTGGAACCAGCTACCCAAGCCACTCCCTGAAACACAATGCGAGATGATCCTGATCTCCCTGAGGGAGATACTAGGTGGAACCTGGATGGAATCAGAGAAAGAACAAGCAAAGAATGGGGCAGGGGGTGTTGGTTTACAGAAAGTCAAACCTGTGTATTTGTGTAAGCAGATCATTCTTTTGATTTCTCCCCTTTACCCTTGCCATCACCACAGAGGGTTGAGCTATACAGAGAAGACAGTAAGACAAGGGGTCAGTCACCCCACCCAGAAACCTTGTAATCAACCTCGTCTGCTCCCTCCATCATCCTTTCCCTCAGTCAAGTCCTGATGATTCTACACCCCTGATCTGTCTGAAATCCATCTACTTCTATGAATCTTTACCTTAGTTTGAGCTTGAAACATTCTAGATGGTGTAATGCAAAAGCCTCTCAGTTTTTCCTGCTCTCTTTGGTTTTTAATCCCTACAATTCACCCTCGGCACTGTGGCCGTAATGATTTTTCTGATCTCATCAGTCCTCAGCCTCAAGGTCTCCTTTACCCTTTGGCATAAGGATCTGCCTTCCAATGCAAGGGATGTGGGTTTGATCCCCGGTCGGGGAACTAAGATCCCACATGCCATGGTGCAACTAAGCCCACATGCCACAATTACTAAGCCCATATGTCACAACTAGACAGAAGCCCACGTGTCACAATAAAAGATCCCACATAATGCAACTAAGACCAGATGCAGCCAAAATAAATTATTTGTTTTTAAAAAGAGGAGTATATCACCATGGTTTATCCTTTTAAAAGTCCTTCATGATCTGTCTCCTGCCCATTTCTTCAGTCTTCTTGTTTACCATCCCTTCACTCTAGTCTCCACTTCATCATAAATATCCACTAAGACCCAATCATATTCAACTACTTAAAATTTCTGCGTTTGAAATGCCTTTTCATGTGTCTATGATTTTGAACATGCTTCTCCATCTGCCTGGAATTTCCTTCCCCTCACTCTTATGCTTGACTAACTCATTCTTTGTCTTTAAGACTAAAGTGGCATCATTTCCTCTGGGAAGCCTTCTCTGACTGCTCTCATCCCTCAGGGTTGGGTTAGAGACTCCACCTCTGTTTTCCCATCTCAGCAGTGCTTCCCTCTTTCACTACAGTGATATATATCTCTATACACACACATGTATATAAATATATAGTCTTCCCTAATAACCATGGGCAGATTCTCTCTTAATCATTTCCATAACTGAAATAGAGTTGTGTCCATTGAACAAATGAATGAACAAATGAATGAAATGTGGGAGTGGAAAAAAAATCCCAGAGGCTTAATTTAGGAAGTAGTGGTGAGGACAGAGAAGAGGTGCCACCTTACACTGTACAAAATGAAAATACTCACAAATTTTCTGTCCAAAGAGGTCCACCCTCCACGTAATCAGTTAGCCAAGGCAGTTTTCCACAGCCTGTTGTCTTTTCAATATTTCTCTTCTCCTAAAATAAACCTTACCTCATCCCCTACCACACAGGCAGCCAAGCCCTCAGCTCCCTTTGAATGCGGAATATCTCCTGCACTACTGAAGCTGAAGCTCCAATACTTTGGCCACGTGATGCAAAGAGCAGACTCGCTAGAAAAGACCCTGATGCTGGGAAAGATTGGAGGCAGGAGGAGAAGAGGGCGGTAGAGGATGAGATGGTTAGTTGGCATCACCAACTTGATGGACATGAGTTTGAGTAAGCTCCATGGAGATGGTGAAGGACAGGGAAGCCTGGCATGCTACAGTCCATGGGATCGCAAAGAGTCAGACATGACTGAGTGACTGACACTTTCATTTTAGGATTTATCTACTAAGTAATCTTTGTTCCAGAAAGCCCCACCCCTTGGGCCAGCAGAGGCTCTATGAGGTTAACATCACAGTCTGATGACTGCCCCTGCTCAGTCCTGCTTCTTCTCCCCTATTCCTTCATGGGCGTTATTCCCTCATGTTGGACTGCACCCCACAGGTCTGCAAGGTTTGTGGTTGCCCAGCCTGAGACTGAAGACAGAGCCTGAACAGAGGCAGAGAAATCAATGGCTTGTTGGACAGGGGATCTCACGACTGAAGCAAAAAGTCCTGGAGCACATGCAGTAGACTGGACATGGCAGCCATCTTGGCTACTGGGGGAGAGGGGGGAAGGAGGCTCCCTTTGATGGGGGAGGCAAGTAGGTAGACTCATCAGTTACCAGGGAAACCAGCAGCTCAGTCATGTCCCTCACAGCAGCTCAGGTTAATAACCATCACAAGGCCAGGTGTTTCCCTTTAATAAACTAGCAGGTGGAGTCATTTTGGCTTAACGATTGGAACAATCACTCGCTGGGGCAAGGGACAAGCACATTCATGTGAGTAGGGTGTAAGTGAAGTGGGGACTGGTCGGCTATGTACAGAGAGCAAGAGAATAGCCATCTGGAGTGGCCTGACCACACACCTAGCAAACCTTTTGCACACCTAACTCCATCTCAACACCTGCTTCTCTGATAGTCCAACCTGTAACATTTTTTGAAGGATGGCTATCAATTATTTATTATTATTATTATTTATTTACTTATTTATGTACCGTTTTTGGCCATGTCAGGTCTTAGTTGCAGCATGCAGGAGCTTAGTTGAGGCACACAGGCTTCTCTCTAGTTGTGGAGCTCAGGCTCTAGAGCACGTGGGCTCAGTAACTGTGGCACATGGTCTTAGTGACACAGCAGCATGTTTGATCTTAATTCCCTGACTAAGGATCGAACCTACATCCCCTGGGTCAGAAGGCATATTCTTAACCACTGGACCACCAGGGAAGACCCCAACCCATTACATGATCATGATAGCAGAACTGGTTCAAGAAAACAGGCTGACAGAGGTTGGAGACCAGATCCCTCACCACTTGACTGGCAGTGAGGACCCTCTTCCTGCTAAGAGGTGACTATTAAGCTTTCACCTGTGGTGTTTTGGAAGCACGTGGCAGTGAAGCAGATGCACTAGCTGGGAATGATCAGGCATTTGAAATGTATGGGGGAATTATAAATAAAACAGAATCTGGTGCTTGTTATTAAGTGACTTTGATGCCCTAAAAAGCAGACAGTAAAAAGCAAATAACAATTCAAACCTGTACATGAGAAACCAACAGTCTCTAGCTTACAAGGAAGCTCCCATTTCAAGAAATGGGGAGTGTTTAAAAAGGTAAAGATCTATCCCAGGATTAGATCAAGGTGACTGAATTTCAAGGATCATTGAATGCGCAGCTGAGACAGGAATGTTCTGTCAACATCAAGGTCCTAGTTGAGAAGACTCAGCACCCCAGACACATGGGATGGGGATGGCTAAGTGGATGCTCCTGAAGGTGTAGACTCTGCAGTCTTCTCTAAAACTTCTGAGCCTGGAGAAGTGGCCCCCTCTTGCCTAACAACAGCTGGTACTTCTCTGTATGAGAGACAACACAGAGTTCTCTCACAAAGTCATAGGCCTGTAAGTAGCATTATCCTTCCAAGAAGCAGCTGGACGTAATAGGGAAGGAAGGGGACTACACCCTGAAGGAACTGGAAGACTTAGGCAGCACCTGCTGGCAGGAGTCAGAGGATTCCCCACAGGACTAGATCTTGAAGGTGCTTCATCAAGAGGTGCTTTATCTCAAGACCAGACAAGGGAGAGTTTGTTGGTTTGGAGCCACTTTCTTCAAATATGGGACTGAACACGCTAGCAGGGCCCCCAGAAGTTGGTGTAAACTCATAATTAAGGTAGTAGCTCATTTATTCTTACTCTTTTTATTTTATTCTCTCCATGAAGTAATACTCTGTTTGCCTATCTATTTTGTGTCTATGGATGCTGTGTTTTATTTTTATTTTTCAGAGATGCTATGTGTTATTAGCCAACTCTAGCTCTCTACTGATCAGACCCATTTTATTGCTGCTTTAATCTTGCCTCAGTTCAGTTCACTCACTCAGTCATGTCCGACTCTTTATGACCCCATGAACTGCAGCACGCCAGGCTTCCCTGTCCATCACCAAGGGTTAATCTTGCCTGTTGTTATAATAATTACAAACCACTGGCTGCTGTTGGTTAAGCTCTATCACTTAGACTCATTGCTGGGAGGTGGAGAGGGTTGGCTATCATTTTTCTATTTCTTTCAACAAATCAGGGACAGCCTCCCCTATCATCTGTCCTAGCCTGCACAGCAGAGGACCATTCCCCCAAACAGACCAATGAGCCACTTTTTAGCCATCAGCAAGTTTACCACATCCATCTTGGAAGGGCCAGCAGTTCATTCTCATAGGATAGATATCTATTTGAGGGGTGTGGCCTTACCTTTCCTATCTGCAGGAACCTTGGCCAGGACCACTATCCAGGGGGTTATGGAATGCTTGATGTGCAAGCATGAAATTCCACACAATATGGCATCCAACATCTCACCCCACCACAGAGGAGGTATGGGAGTGGGCCCGTGACCTTGGGAGTCACTGGTCATATCACATGCCACACCATCCAGAAGCAGCTGGCCTCACAGAAAACTCGAAAGCAAGAAGGATGGGTTGTCAGGAAGCAAACAGTGAGATTTAGTGGGAACTGACAACTGTAAAGGAAGAGGGAGGAAACAGAATTGGAGTAGGGGGAGCCATCAAACTCAATGCAAATCTGAGGAGGTTCCTGCCAGCCCCACGGGGAAATTCTGGAGCAAAGATTCCAGAGGAATCTGAGGAGTCCTACTTTGGGCAGACGTGCCTAGGCTCTTGTGTCACTGCCTTGCTCAGTCATTGGCCAGAGGCTGCACAAGAAGAACGTGACCTCGGCTCAAAAGCTGAGACCAACCCAACTCATAGTTGGGCAGTGAGTCCTTCTGGAAGAGGGGTGAGTAACACATCTGTGGGTCAGCCACAGTTCAGCCCTCTTGTCACACTGATCCACATCTCCATACATGTTCAGAGAGAAGCCTATCCTAGACTTTTGCAGGCCTAAGAGGAGGGAGACTGGTGGCATAAGCTACAGCCTCCCCACCCCCACTTCAGTTGGTCTTGGACAGCAACTAGTATTCAATGCCTCCCTCTTCCACTATTCATTCTCAGTTCCCCTCATCCTCAGCTTTTATCTTGGCAGGTATCGGTGGCTTATCTAGTAGTTTAACCCAAACCCTCATCCCTGAACAATCAGAACTCCTAATAAGTCATACCCTTCTCAGACTGAGGTTGCGCACGTGTTCATTCATAGTTATAATGGACTGGGGAATAGTTGGGCAGGGGGACCCAGGTGGGCATCTGAGTGCCACACATATTCCTCTCTGTTCTCATTAGGGAACATTATCCCTCTGTCTTCTTGCAGATTAAGGTAAATTACGCCTGATAGAATGGTGAGTTTTCTTGGCTGCTTGTCATTGAACACAAGGAACCCAGGAGGAGTAAGTGTCAGTTATAGCTTGTAGGTCGATGGGATCCTTGTTATAACCCCTTTGGGGACCAGGGTCTCTAACATTGTGAAGCTTAGTTGCAGGGACAGGAAACAAAAAAATCCTCCAGGTCACTGGAAGTGATGGTTAATGGGACCTTTCCTGATTCCACCTCTTGTTCCCCGAACCCTCTATTCTTCCTATGGAGGACACAGCACCATATTGAAGGTCTCCAATTTAATTCATTCTTTCTGAGTATTGTGTCTGAAATGATGCCTTTAAGAGTGAGATTGGACAATATGATAAATTAATCATGCCTTGCCTTGATGGGAGAGGCATATTTATTTTCACATTTATTCATCACAAGCCAGTGATATAGGTAATCTTTTCCCTCCATTTTATACAGATGAGGAAACTGAGGCACATACAGGTTAAGAAACATGTAAGTGGCAGAATATTTTAATTGGGCCATCCTGTAGGGGTGATACTACAAACTAAAGGGATGGCTAGCTTAGTAAAATTTCAAGCCTGATGATTGGCTAATTTCTATAGGCAATGAAGCCAACAAGATCCCACACAACCCTTTTTTAAAACTGTTTTTTTAAAGATTTATTTATTTATTGGCTGCACTGTGTCTTCATTGCTGCACTTGGGCTTTCTCTAGTTGCAGAGAATGGGAGCTACTCTCTAGTTGAGGTGCCCAGGCTTCTCACTGCAGTGGCTTCTCTTGTTGTGGAGCATGGTCTCTGGGGTGCATTGGCTCGATAATTATGGTGTATGGGCTTAGTTGCCCTGTGGCAAGTGGAATCTTCCTGGAATAGAGATGGAACCCATGTCTCCTGCATTGCAAGGCAGACTTTCAACCACTAGACCACCAGGGAAGCCCCCAACCAACCTTTTGGAACATTGCTCCCAAAAGGAATTGCCATTCCAGTATCTTCCAAAGTCTTGATTGGAATCTCGTCTTAACAAATATCCTGATGAAATACAAGACTCCTCTGAAATGATTTAAGCAATGAATGCCATGCCATGAGCCTTTCCTCACTCATCACTCCTTGCCATACCTGACTCTCCCTTAGGGGCCATGCCTTAATGCTGATCATTTCATTGTGGATACAAAAAGATCCAAAACCATCTGAGAGAAACAGTTGGCAAGTTTTAATGTGACATTCTCCTCTTCTATTTTCTCGGGTAGAATTTACTTACTGGCATAAATATGAAAAATACATATCACATATGATTTACCATTATTAAAATTAAATAAGGGAAAATCTTTGGCATTCACATTCATTTTCTTATTCGGAAGAGACATCCCATTCTACTGATTGCAATATAAATAAGTTTGGAATAATGATTGTGATATTCTATTAACCTAATGGATTCAATTTCATAAGTCATTTTTATGGAGAAAATTTAAAATACTGTATTAATTCCAAACAGAATACATTTGCAGTTTGTTCTGGGAAAACAGATTACTGTACATGTAATGTCAACAGTCATTACTTCCTGGTGTTATTTACCTGATCTCAATTTCCTAGCTAATACCACCGTATGTGTAATGAATAATGCACTGTATGAAATGTGCACTCTGCAAAAACACATCATATATAGCACAGTTATTGGTAGTACATCACCTAATAGAGAATTTTTATTTCTTCCCTGCCTCCCACTCCCTTCCCACTATATTTTAAACTAACATATATTTAGAAGAAGCGTTTTGGAGGAGAGGGTGGAAGATGTCCAAAGTGAGCAACTTTTATGATTATTTATTTATTATTGAGATAAAAATGAGCATACAAGTAATAATAACCCAGATCAAGATATGGAAAGTTTTCAGTAACCCCAGGAAGCTCCCCTGTGCCTGCTTCCAAAAAGTAACCACTATTCTGATTTGTATTACCATAGACTCAGTTCAAAGTGAACACACTTCTTAAAAATGTAAATTCAGTACTTAAAAATCTCCTAAAGTGAAGATGGAAGTTATCTGTCTGAGGCAGCTCAGACAGAAGTCTTGTACCTTTAGCTGTGCAGCTTAACAAAAACTCCCAGTTTTTCAGGAAACTGAGTAGGTAATTCAGAATTATCCAAACCTCTGACCTTGCTTCTTCCTTTAGAGTTTTTAAAGCCATTCCTTTGCTTGTTTATATCCCTACACATTCTCACTCCTCATTCTGCCACCCTCCTCTCCACCCCCAACCCCTGAACAGAGTGGTATGCTGTGGGGTCTGCTTGCAGGGTCTTTAGGGAGTTGACTGTACACATCTCTTTCCATCTCCACATTCAGTGATGTTCAATGAGTAAATGTAAAATTGACCATGGTGGAAGTATTTACACCATAGCAATTGTTGAATGCTGCAAATCAGGGTCCCCCAGACCCCTGTGATCATTGCTAAACATTTATTATCACTGATCACTACACCACACATAATACATTCAAATCATGTCAAATGGCTTCAAAGAGCTCTGGAGATTAAAAATGCTACCCGGTCAAAGAAAACCTAGTAGAAACAAGTTTTAACTCAGTCAGTGTTTTCAAATTCACAACAGCCTGCCACTGGTTGTGGACTGGTTTTACAACAACCATGATTTTGTGAAATACCCCCTCCCCCTAAATTGAAGTGCATGACAAGCTTTTAATTGAGATCAGTTGTCACTAACACTGGTTGAAGATATTTGCAATAGTCTTAGAGATGCAATAGCACATTGCAGAAATAGTTGAAAATTCACCATCTGGAACAAGGTTTTAGTAATTCAAGTCTGTACTATAATCTCCATTGGTTTTGTAAGGCTTCATGCCTATAATGTTTTGTCACCAAACCAGAGGGAAAGTTCATAGAGGTTGTGAATAGTGTCTTCTCTATAGAAATTCATCACAGTGTTAAGTTTTGAGCAGATGCCCCACAATAGTGTATTAACTCCATTGTTCCCTCCCCTATTTCCACCTCCATCCCACCCCTCTAATGAGTTACCCTATACTTTCTCAGAGCTACTCCCTAACCCACCCAATTACACAAAACAAACCGGCCATTATTCACAATAGCCAAGATATGGAAAGAAGCCAAATGTCCATTGATAGATGAATGGATAAAGAGAATGTGTTTGTGTGTGTTTGTGTGTGTGTGTGTGTGTGTGTGTGTGTGTGTGTGTGTGATGGAAGGTTATTCAGTCTTAAATAAAGAAGGAGATATTACCATCTGTGACAACAAGGATGAATCTTGAGGACATTACGCTAAGTGAAATAAGCCAGTCTCAGGAGGATAGATACTGGTAGTCAAACTCATGGAAGAAAAGATTAGAAAGATTAGAGCGGTGATTGCTAGGGAGAAGACAGAAAGAGTAGTGATCGTTCAATGGGTATAAAGTCTCAGTTATGCAAGATGAAGAAGTTCTGGAGATGTGCTGGACAACGTTTTACTTATAGTTAACAACCCATATACTGTGCACTTAAAACTTTGCTAGGAAGGTAGATCTTGTGTTAAGTGTTTTCATCACACACACACACACACACACACAAACAAGGAAACTGCTGGAAGTGATAGATATTACCTTGATTGTAGTGTTAGTGTCATGGGTATATGCATATGTCCAAACTAGTCAGTAGTGTGCATTGAACATGTGCAGGCTTTTGTCTATCAATTATACCTCAACACAGCTGTCCTTTTTAAAACTCACAACAAAAATTAAGTTCTATAATTATCCTGTGTTTCAGGAATGGTGTACATTCATTTAACAAATATTTAAGCACTAACATGATGTAGAGCATTGTTCTAAATATTATAGATGCATACCAAGATGATTTAGACATAAGCACTATGGGAATACCAGACCACCTGCCCTGCCTCTTGAGAAACCTGTATGCAGGTCAGGAAGCAACAGTTAGAACTGGACATGGAACAACAGACTGGTTTCAAATAGGAAAAGGAGTACGTCAAGGCTGTATATTGTCACCCTGCTTATTGAACTTATATGCAGAGTACATCATGAGAAACGCTGGGCTGGAGGAAGCACAACCTGGAATCAAGATTGCCGGGAGAAATATCAATAACCTCAGATATGCAGATGACACCACCCTTATGGCAGAAAGTGAAGAACTAAAGACTCTCTTGATGAAAGTGAAAGGGGAGAGTCAAAAAGTTGGATTAAAGCTCAACACTCAGAAAACTAAGATCATGGCATCTGGTCCCATCACTTCATGGCAAATAGTTGGGGAAACAGTGACAGACTTTATTTTGGGGGGCTCCAAAATCACCGCAGATGGTGACTGCAGTCATGAAATTAAAAGACGTTTACTCCTTGGAAGGAAAGTTATGACCAACCTGGACAGCATATTAAAAAGCAGAGACATTACTTTACCAACAAAGGTCCATCTAGTTAAGGCTATAGTTTTTCCGGTAGTCATGTATGGATGTGAGAGTTGGACTATAAAGAAAGCTAAGCACTGAATAATTGATGCTTTTGAACTGTGGTGTTGGAGAAGACTCTTAAGAGTCCCTTGGACTGCAAGGAGATCCAACCAGTCCATCCTAAAGGAAATCAATCCTGAATGTTCACTGGAAGGACTGATGTTGAAGCTGAAACTCCAATACTTTGGCCACCTGATGTGAAGAGCTGACTCATTTGAAAAGACCCTGATGCTGGGAAAGATTGAAGGTGGGAGGAGAAGGGTACGACAGAGGATGAGATGGCATCACCAATTCAATGGGAATGAGTTTGAGTAAACTCCAGGAGTTGGTGGTGGACAGGGAGGCCTGGCATGCTGCAGTCCATGGGGTCACAAAGAGTCAGACACGACTGAGCAACTGAACTGAACTGACACAAAGGAGATTCCAGGCAAACAGAGTACATAAGATACACATATAACAAAGTCTTTTACAACTAGGAAGGTGATCCAGATATTGTACTTCTGGAAGTCTAAGGATGAAGAGGCTGGTTTGGGACATGCTGAGTTGGAAACAGTTCTGGAAGAGCAAATAACTGAGGCAAGAAAGCAGAAGAGCATACACCAGGAACAAGACTTTGTCTGGAGCATAGGATGTAGGGAGAATAATAGTTTAAAATGAGGTTGGAAGGTAAAGTCAGATTATAAACACTACCAATATTGTGCTAAGAAGTTTGAGCTTGACCTCAGTCTTTGTATGACTCAAAGCGTGCCAGATTCTGTGGCAGTAAGAACTCCAAAGTCAGTGACTTAAAACAACAGGTTGATTTCTTACTCATGCTACATATCTACTGTGGGCAGTCCTATGGGCCCTTCACTCGTAGACTCAGACCAACAGAGCAGCCACCACCTGGAACCAAAGGGACAGAGAATACGGCAAATTGTACACTGGCTCTTAAAGGTTCTGCCCCAAGATGCCATACATCACTTCTGCTCACATTTTATTGACTAAAGCAAGTCACATCCACACCTAAATTTAAAAGGGTGGTGAAGTATGATCTCATGTGCCTAGAAGCAGGGAGAACCAGATATATTTAACAGACAGCTCTAATGGTCACCACAGTTTGTTCAAAGAAGGAAGATAGGGTTGTATTCAGATGTCAGAAAAATCACTTTGGCAGTGATCCCTGGGTTGAGAAGATCCACTTGAGAAGGAAATGGCAACTCACTCCAGTATATTTGCCTGGGAAATCCCATGGACAGAGGAGCCTGGCGGGCTATAGTCCATGGGGTCACAAAAGAGTCGGATATGACTGAGCAACTAAATAACAATATGAGTTGGATTGGAGGGAAGGCTAACCTGGAGGCAGGGATCCTAGTCAGGAGGCCAGTGCAGTGATGCAGGCAAAAGATAGTGGTGGTCTGATTCTCAGCAAGGAGGGAGAACTAAAGAGAAAGGGAATGACCATGAGATATTTAATGAGGTATTAAGGAGAAACAACACTTTGTCACAGCCAAAGTGCTGTGACAGAGGGAATCAGAGTAAATAGGACTGCAGCTGGTAGACATATCTGGTGGGCAGAAATTGCAGTGGTGGCCAGGGCTATTGGGGTATGGCTGGTGGCGGAGTGGAGTTCATAGACAGACCTATTAGGCATGGCTTAATGGGCATGGTTAGGGCTAATAAGTGCAGTTGGTGGTTGTTGGTTATTGGTGGTGAGCTATGGATGAGTATGGGTAGTGATATCCAACATGAGAAAGATAATATCAGGAGTTTAGGCTGGATGGAAAGGTAGCAAAGAGCCAAATAGAAACAGGAAAGGCCTTGACCACCTTGGCAAGAGATGTAAGTTTAATTCATCTTAGTGGTTCATAGGAACCACTCAATTATTTGAAATATATCTGCCTGAAGATGCTTCAAATACATGGACAAATATAAAATGAGACAATTACATGTAGAGTAAATCCAAGGGCACTGAGCCGACCAATATGTATTTGACAGAGCACAAGAGCAGAGGCTGGGCTCCCCAGGTAGTACCAGTGGTAAAGAACACACCTCCAGTGCCAGAGATATAAGAGAAGTGGGTTCAATCCCTGGGTCAGGAAGATTCCCTGGAGGAGGGCATGACAAGCCACTCCAGTGTTCTTGCCTAGAGAATTCCCAAGGACAGAGGAGCCTGAAAGGCTACAGTCCACGGGGTTGCAAAAGAGTCAGACATGACTGAAGAGACTTAGCGTGCGCACACACACAAGAGCAGAGGTGTGGGTTATCTAAAGCAGACTGTTGCTGTAACTCGTATCAGATATTTGACTAGACAAAGGTGACTTGGAATGCTTCCTGGTTCCTCAAAGAGTATTTCTGCTCCCCACCTCATTTTTTTATTTCATTCTCACCTTTCCAAATCATTTCCTACCACTCACTGGCATCATTCAGCTGTTGAGCGTGCCCGTGGTAACACCAAGTTTAGAGAAGGCTCTTCAAGCCAGAAACAGCCTTTGTGGATGAACCTCAAGATCTGGCTTTGGGGCTTCCCTGGTGATGCAGTGGATAAGAATCTCCCTGCCAATGCAGGGGACACAGGTTCAATCCCTGGTCTGAGGAGATTCCACATACCACAGAGCAACTAAGTCCATACACCACAACTACTGAGCCCACAGCTCCTGAAGCCCCCGTGCCTAGAGCCTGTGGTCTGCAACAAGAGAAGCCACCACAATGAGAAGCCTGAGCACCACAATGAAGAGTAGCCCCTGCTCACTGCAACTAGAGAAAGCCCACACAAAGGAAAAAAGACCCAATATAGCCAAAAAGCTAATTTAAAAAAAAATCTGGCTGTAGTAGGGACTTCTTTGGTGCTTCCATTGCTAAGATTCCAGACTCCCAGTGCAGGGGGCTTGGGTTTGATCTCTGGTCAGGGAACTAAATCTCACATGCCTCGACTAAGTGTTCATACACTGCAACTAAAAAGATGCCACATGAGGCAACAAAGACCTAACACAACCAAATAATAAATTTAAAAAATAAATATTGAAAGGAATCTGGCCTTAGTGGAAAAATTGTCTGAGCTCAGAGAAATAGGAAACTACCTGATGACTGCTGAAAGGAAATCTGAGAAGTTAGCCAAGGTTGGTGGAATGAAAATCTCAGATCTGAAGCTGCTTTCATGAAGAAATTTAAATGCTACTGTCATCCCCAAGATTTATGTTAATGCAAACTACATCACATTTTAAAGCTCAGAAATTTGAGCAACAAGATGCGGGGGAAAAAACATAGTAATGAAATGAAAATTGGTCACTGGGATATTCATATTTAGTAGAGTTCAACAACTAAGTTGTAGGCAAGTGGCAATTCATATGTTGTAGCCATCGAAGCAAAATGAAATAAGTTAGAAGCTGCTGACATGCTACATTTACATTTTTAGAACACTTTAAAGAAAAAAGTTTTAAAATCTACTTCTGTCAGCTACTTTGAAATAAATCAGAAAATAGTCTTTATGGAGCTCTTAGTGTAGTCTAAGAGAGGATAGGGAGGAAAAAGAAAAATGTTCTAGTTTGTTAAGAGTTATTTAACAGAGGTAAGGTAAAGTGAATTAAAGTGAATATTATAAATATGCATTTATACCCACAAATACACATGGCGCTACCCCTTTTTTAGTGTTTTTGATGTGCCAGGCACCATAGTATGCAATTTGTACATAATATCTCATTAATCATTTCAACTTCCTTTGAGGTAGATATTTAAGTCCACATCCAAGTTTTTATACGGGCTTCTCTGGGTGGTTTAGATGGTGAAGAATCTGCCTGTAATGCAAAAGACCTGAGTTTGATCTCTGGGTTGGGAAGATCCCCTGGAGAAGGAAATGGCAACCCACTCCAGTATTCTTGACTGGAAAATCTCATGGTCAGAGGAGCCTAAGTTTCTATAATTTTCCCTATACTATATAAACCAGAAAACCTACATTTCCAAGAGTCTCTTGCCAGCTAGGTTCGAGTTAGCTTTTGCTGATGGAAGCCCCTTCCATGAGATAATGAAGCCATTCTGCATTCAGATTCACCCTTCTCTCCTACTTCACTGCATAAATGCCAGGTATGAGCAGCAAAATAACTGCTCAGCCAAAATCACTAATGAATAGAATTGTGAGCAAGTAAAGTGATCAAGACTTTAAGCCACTAAGTTTTGGAGTGGCTGGTTATGAAGCCAAGCAAACTGAAAAATCACCTAACTATGAACAGACAGCACTGTTTCTCCAGGCTTCAAAGATGTGAAGTAACAGACAATTCATAGCATGCAAATGTTGGTTACTCCACACCTGAGAGAATAGCATTCACTGTCAGGAAAAATATACACAAACATTCCCCAACTAATTCAAAATATTCTGCCTAGTTGAAAAACTTCAATCAACTACCTAATACCACCTGGTGCTAAACAAGTGGTAGATGTTTTTCCCCCCTTGAGAGAGATGAAAAGTTATTTTCAAAGACTTTTTTCAAAGAAATTTTTATGATTTATTGCTTCAATCACCGTTAGAGGGCAAATAAATATTTAATTCTTACATGGCCTTAATTCTTTGTGTGGTTTCACCTCTTATTCCCCAATTATAAAGAGGAGTGAATCTTACTTGTTAAAGAATTATGTTTCTAAGATTGCCCTTTAAAATTCCAGCTAAAATAATTCACACTCTACTTCTTTCATGTTTAAAGAGTGTACATTGCCCAGTGTCTTCAAGGAGGTGACACAGCTGATGCTTCTTAAACCCCCAAGTCTGCTTTCATGAAATCAAAAAAGGCCTTCGGTGGCTTGCTAGGTAGACAAAAGATCCCATTTCCAGCCACCTAAAGAAAAGATAACTGTTCTGTACCATAAAGATTCAGAATACCTTGTATCAAGTGTCTTTGAAAATCTGAAGCTCTAATAAGACATTCAAGTGAAATCTCTCACAGAATACAATCTTTAGCAACCATAGAATCAAGTTAGAATGAAAAATGGGACTTTCCCATGTCTAGGATCCTTTTTATCAGAATTGGAAAGGTTTTGTTTCACTATTTTTCAAGAAAACAACTTATCGTACTCTTGGGCTTTTTTTCTCCTGGGATTATTAACTCAGTTGATTTGTGCTTATTGTTAATGAGGCCAAGGTCTTGATGAATTGTCTCAGTGTCGGCCATTTGGACTTTCCATAGGCAGATTACATCCTTAACTCCAACTTCAATCGAACCTCTGATCTTGGCCAGTCATTTTCCACTTCAGAAGGACAAGTGATATTATGGCTGTATCTGTACAATCATTCGCACCATGGAAACAATCTGTTTACCATGTAATAATGCTTGTCTTTACCTGGGCAAGGTTTAACTGCAGCAAAAAGTACTAACTTGAATTTGGGGCTCTGGGATGAGTCCATATAAAGCACATTTACAATGTTTGAGGGAAAAATGATGAGCTGCTATAACTACCAGCACTAACAATATAGTGATTTTAAAAAAAGGTGATCTCTCTCTCTCGTAATGTTTGGAATATAAGCACACAGGATCATCAAAAAAGCAAGAGAGTTCCAGAATATATCTACTTCTGCTTTATTGACTATGCCAAAGCCTTTGACTGTGTGGAGCACAACAAACTGTGGAAAATTCTTAAAGAAATGGGAATACCAGACCACCTGATCTGCCTCTTAATAAATCTGCATGCCGGTCAGGAAGCAACAGTTAGAACTGGACACAGAACAATAGACTGGCTCCAAATAGGAAAAGGAGTATGTCAAGGCTGTATGTTGTCACCCTGCTTATTTAACTTACATGCAGAGTACATCATGAGAAACGCTGGGCTGAATGAAGCACATGCTAGAATCAAGATTGCCGGGAGAAATATCAATAACCTCAGATATGCAGATGACACCACCCTTATGGCAGAAAGTGAAGAACTAAAGAGCTTCTTGATGAAAGTGAAAGAGAAGAGTGAAAAAGTTGGCTTAAAACTCAACATTCAGAAAACTAAGATCATGGCATCTGGTCCCATCACTTCATGGCAAACAGATGGGGAAACAGTGGAAACAATGACAGACTTTATTTTGGGGGGCTCCAAAATCACTGCAGATGGTGACTGCAGCCATGAAATTAAAAGACACTTGCTCCTTGGAAGGAAAGTTATGACCAACCTGGACAGCATATTAAAAAGCAGAGATACTACTTTACCAACAAAGGTCCATCTAGTCAAAGCTATGGTTTTTCCAGTAGTCATGTATGGATGTGAGAGTTGGACTATAAAGGAAGCTGAGCACCAAAGAACCAATGCTTCTGAACTGTGGTGTTGGGAGAAGACTCTTGAGAGTCCCTTGGACTGCAAGGAGATCCAACCAGTCCATCCTAAAGGGAGTCAGTCCTGAATGTTCATTAGAAGGACTGATGCTGAAGCCGAAACTCCAATACTTTGGCCACCTGATGTGAGAAACTGACTCATTTGAAAAGACCCTGATGCTGGGAAAGGTTGAGGGCAGGAGGAGAAGGGGATGACAGAGAACAAGATGGTTGGATGGCATCACCGACTCAATGGTCATGAGTTTGAGTAAATTCTGGGAATTGGTGATAGACAGGGAGGCCTGGCATGCTACAGTCTATGGGGTTGCAAAGAGTTGGACATGACTGAGTGACTAAACTGAACTGAACTGAGTCCAGGTAGGCAAGGTGCCTCTGACCCAATGGTCATCAGCAAATCCTTTGACTCTACTTCGAGATAAACCTGGAATCTGACCAGATGGTAGCAGTAGAGGTGATGAAAAGAGGTCAGATTCCAGATGTGGTCAGATTCTGGATGTATTTCGAAGTAGAGTCAAAGGATTTGCTGATGAATGAAGGCTGAAAAAGAAAGAGCAGGGTTGAGGACATCCATAAGAGTCATGGCCTGACAACATAGAACAGGTCACTGAGGGAGTAGCAGACAGGACAGAGTGGGGATGGTTCCGATAGGAAACAGCATGATCTGGGGAATAGATAAAGTAGTATCCAAGGAAGGGAGCAATGGGACTACTCACTATTTTCCTCTTTTCCCCTGTGGATAAAACAATGACTAATGAATAAACTGATGGACTAAAGAGAAGGGGGTCTTTAGAGGTAGCCACTCACGCTGTGTATACTTGTGGGGGGTGACTTTACACAGAGTTACATTTGTTCTGAGGCACTCAGATACCAGGACAGTCAAGTAGGACAGGCCGATGTAAATAAGACAAACCAGCTTTCCTAGAAAGAACATGGAACAGAGAGACATGTGGGCAGGTCTACCGTAATCCATAGATTAGCAGTTCCCCATGGACAGCATTTGTTTTGCCCCACCAGTCTTGACACTCCTTCACACACCCCTGAAAGAAAAGCTACTGACAAAGCACTGAAACTCAGGGTGAAGATTTCCCAGGGAAGATAGAGGAAACATTTACATCACACACAACTACATCAACCCCCTCTTGACATATCTCTCTGTCTCAGCCTCTCTTTCCAACCATCCCACCAATGGGATATTTTTTCCTTCATCCCTTAGAGTTGTTTTGTTTCATTAGTCTTCCCTACTCCTGGACCTCTCATTCCTGCCTCTAACCCAACTCCATATTCTTCAAACTTGTAACTCAGCCCATTTGAGGGGGGGTGGAAGGAAAAGAAGGATTTTCTAGTTACCATAATCTACCTTCTTGGGTGAGTGGGGATGGGGGAGAGCTGGGAGGAATCACAAAAACTCTTTTTCTTTTGCAGTAAGTGCTGAAGACTGTAACAAAAGACACGTTCCCTAGCCTCTGGCATCCAAGCAACATGTCAGTGGATCACTGTAACCCAAGGTCATAATTGTTAGGACAGAAGTAAGCACAAGTACTATGGCGTCATTAAGGAGGGGCGCCTAATCCAGACTGAAGGGGAAGTAGTCAGGGATGTCCTTCCAACTTTTCTGAGCACCTACTATGTGCCAGACCCCATACCACACACTAGTGATATGAGATGAATCCTACACAGCCTCTGCCTCCCAGAAGGACATCATTAGTTGGTGCCCTTGCTTTGCTGGTGCCCCAAGTAGGTGCTTAGGTCTGCCTATGGGGTGACACCTTTCTGCCTCCTGAGGCTATCCTTCACGACAGAGCTCAGTTTCCCCATCTGTCCACAGAAGGAATCTCACCAGGGCTGGGCAGAACCAGGATCACAACCTGAGGCTTTTGGTTCTTACTACATGAGACTTAGAATGCCTTAGAGTCTTTGAGTGGTGACTCAAACAATTTGTTCTCATTGCTCATTTATCAGCCCAGATGTATTGTTAGTAGAAATAGAAGGCTGTAGGCATTGCGCCAGCCTCTATTTGGCTGTTTATTTTTCCTGCTCCCATCTTCACAGTCATTGTCGGGACCAAAGAAGCCAGACTTTCACTGCATTTCCTTGGAACGACAGTGACATTCAGTGGCCACTGGAGGTTGATAAACAAGTGTCAGAGAAAGCACTTGTCCTTGTGCTCCAGGATGGAGTAAGGCGAGTTTCCAAGCAATTTTTCCACTTCAGGCAGCACAATCTGATTGGCTCCTGGTGTCACTTATGGAAATTTAGCATCAGGCTAATAGGCTGGACTCAGCCCAAGATCACTGCTTCACACAAGCTATTTATCCTCATTTAGTTGCCTTCATAGAGGAAAGAACAAACCAAAAGTTTACATTGTATTGCCAATTTTTAATTTTCTTCCTAGATAACGCTTCCTTAGTGCAAAAAAAATGGGAATAAAAATTTGAGAAACACAAACTGTTAAAATCATCCAGAACCTCACCACCCAAAAATAACCCTCATTAACATTTTAATTCATTCCCTTCCTTTCTATGAATCATTCATTGTTATCACTCAGTACACACATATTTGTTGCCTGCTTTCTGCACTTACTGATACATTGTGGACGTTTTTTCCTATCATTCTTCTATACCATTATTTGTAATGGCCAAATAGTAATCCAACATACAGTTGCATTGTGATTCACTCATGGGTGTATCATTGTTAGTTAACCAATTCCATATTGTTAAAGCATTCAGATGGTTTGTAAGTTTATAACATTAAAAAACAATTATTATAGGAGTTTTCTTACAAACAACCTATCTGATTGTTTCCTTAGCATTGATTCCTGCAAGTGTAACAACTTAAAGAGCTTTCACATGTAATACTTTGGAAACATATTGCCAAATTACCATTCAGAAAAATTAAACCAATTTGTTCTCCCATCAGCTGTATTTGAAAGTGCTTATTTCCTCAAACCCAGGTCAACCCTGGGTATTATTCTTTTTCTTCTTTGACAGTGTCAAATGATAGGCAAAAAATGGACAAATTTTTAAATGGCATGGCATTTTTGTTTACTTTTCAATTTTTATTATAAATGAATTTGAACTTTTACTTTTTCATTGGCTATTTGTACTTGTCCCCTTGGCAAGCGCCCTTCCTTGTCTTTTGTCCTTTTTTTTCCTATTAGAATATTTATCTTCTTTATTGATTTGTAAACACTCTTTAGTGTTAACCGTTTGTCATACCATACAAATTTTTCTCAGCATGTCATTGTCTTTCTGCTTCTTTGGCATATAAAAGTTTGACTTTTATACATTGAAATCTATTTATCTTTTCCTTTATGTTTTCTGCCTTTGGTGCCATGTTTGAAAAGGTCTTCCCTTCTCCTAAATTATGTATATTTTGGGTTTTTCCTCTGGGTCTCTTGTTAGTTACATTTAACTATTTAATCCATCTGGAATTTATTTTGTTGAAGTGTGAGCTCAGGCTATATACCTTTATTGAATAGTGGTGCCACAGTTGTTAACTGGGAGCAGGAATAATTTCTCCTTAACTTTTTTTTTTTTTTTGCCACCTTCAACTATCTAGGTGAGAACTGGGGATAGGTAAAGGACAGACACAAAATAGCAAAAATGTTTCATTAGAATTAGCAACATCTTTAGTTTTGACTATAGTTGAGAATTTAGATGGGACCAGGAGGCAGGCCCAATACAGGGAGATCCTGACCATTTAATTGCTTAATATGGTAGACAGTGTTGTAGATATTTGGTATTGGCCCACCCACTTATCCTTTAATACCATTTCCTCCTAGTGAGCCTTCTGTGTTGCAGAAAGTGGAAATCTGAAAACCACATTTCGCAGTCTTTTTTACAGCTTGAGTTCTGGGTTTAAAATACCTTCCCCAAAATGTGTGCATTCATGTGAGATCTAAAGGGCAGAAATGAAGCCAGGACCACCTTTCCTGCCCCTATGGGCTGCTTTATGCTGGAATGCAGATCATGCAGACTCAAGGATGTTCTGCAACAGTGTACTAATATCCAGTCTCCAGCTTCCTGGGTGTCAAGAGGGTGGATTTCCTGAATCCAACTTCTGTTTCCTGGGCCATTCTTGAACTCAAGCATTCCAGTGGTGGTCTCACAGGTAGTAGCCAACTGGTGGGTGGGTTCTATAAGATTTGGGGAGCCATTCATTTAGGTCCAGTTTAGATCCCACTCTTCCAACCCTTCCAAGGCTTTTTTTTTTTTTTTTTCTTTTTTATTTTAAACTGAGGCTGAGAGAAATTAAATAATTTGCCCAAGGTCATATAGCCAGTAAGGGATGTGTGTGCGTGTTCAATCATGTCCAACTCTTTGTGATCCTGTGGACTGTAGCCCGCCAGGCTCCTCTGTCCATGGAATTTTCCAGGCAAATTTCCACTGGAGTAGGTTGCCATTTCGTACTCCCCTTCCAAGGCTTTAAAAAAATCTAATTTCCTTATTGGACTCAGTGGGAGAAGTAGAGGGTGGGATGATTTGAGAGAATAGCATGTGTGCTGAGTCACTTCTATCAAGTCTGACTCCTTGCAAACCTGTGAACTGTAGGCTCCTCTATCCATGGGATTCTCCAGGCAAGAACACTAGAGTGGCTTGCCATTTCCTCCTTGAGGGGATCTTCCTGACCCAGAGATAGCCATTGAAACATATGCATTACCATATGTAAAATAGATGACCAGTGGAAGTTTTATGTATGATGCAGGGCAACCAAAGCCCGTGCTCTGTGACAACATGGAGGGATGGGGTGGGGAGGGAGGTGGGAGGGGGATTCAGGAGGGAGGGGACACGTATATGCCTATGGCCCATTCATGTTGATGTATGGCAAAAACCATCCCAATATTATAAAGTAATTATCCTCCAATTAAAATAAATAAATTTAAAAATCTGATTTCCTTATTAAATCTCTTTCTACTGAAAATACCTATCATGGTTTCTGTTTCCTATACTGAATCCTGACAGACACAGGCAACCATGGGTTAATGGCAGGGGCCTTGCAAGTGGCAGCTGGCAAATATACAGGGGAAAACTTTATCCATTAGTGACCTGAGTCACAGATACCGGTATTCTGCCCTTGGTTGAAGCCAACACTAGGTATAAACACATGAGCAGTGGAGGAGCAAAGAGGAAGGGAGCCAGGAAGATCGCACAAAGTACTATGTGTCAAGTACTAAACTAGACCAGTTCACATGTTCTCACTTAATTCTCCCAACACTCTGGAAGGTAAGTACAACTGTCCCCAATTAACCCAACCCTGTACATACACATTTCTGAATACAGGATGTTCATTCCCTTGGGTTTAGATCACTGTTAAAATACAACATCTTACAGAGTATGGGGACTCAGGTGGTGAATGGGGCTAGACTCTCAGCCACTCTGAGGACCTCAGTTCCAGAAGTACATGACCTTGTGTCAAGTGCTCTGCAATGACCATGACTTGGCTCCAGTCTCTGGGTCTACTTCCTTCTGCTCTCCTACCTACTGGGAAATCTCCTTTGTGTCATGAACCGAACTTCCTGAGGCAATTATCTGGCCCTGTTCATCTGAAGCTTGGGCCACACAAAAGTCAGCTGCCAGCCTAGGGAGAGCCAGCAGCCCTCAAAGGCAAGCGTCTACTTCTGGTCCAATCAGCTATGACTCTGAGGAAGGGGTCCCAGGGCCTGCTGGCTACTCAGCAGGAAGATGAACAGGGAAGATCAGATTTTGGCACCTGCTGAAAAATCAAGATGTTAGGAAAACTGAGCCCACATTTCTACCAGCAACAAGGAAAGGAGCCCCGCTCCTTTATATTGCAGTTTGCTGCATGTCACTAATTTATATTAACTGCCTGGTCCTTGCAGACATTTGAGTTTGAGAAATCCTAAATTCCCACCAGATCTAACAAACCGTCATTCTGAGATTCTTTACTCTTCTGAATTCCTGTACATTGCAAACAATGCAGATTGACATGGGCCTCATTGAACAGTTAATTTGGAAACAAGCTGGGAATGCATTTCATTTATCCACCAATTTGATTTTTAAAGAGGGACTCTGCATTTCCACACTATAAAGCCATCACTCCCCTCTATTGGAGTTCCTGTAATTCTCACCATGCCATGTATTATCATCCTCCTGTCAAAATGAAACTCTTACAGAGAGCCTGCAAGGGCCTTACCAAATCAAGTGGAAGTGATTAAGGACAGTAGAAAAAATTAGAACAATTATATATACACTATTAAATAATGCAATGGATGAGAATCCAAACTAGTCTTTAAATTTTCCAAAGTAAGGTTTGCAATTTACTATTTTGTTGACTCAACAGCAAATTATCAATTCATTACATGATTAAATCATTTATCAAAACTGTGAATGACAAAGCAATCAGAGGCTGGGATAATCAGACTCCGAGCCTGTTCTTTGTGTAGAATTCAAATGCACCCAGCACAATACAATTTTGTACTTAATGTCACTCATCTAATCAACATATTTCTGCTCCAATGTGAGATCTTTGTTTGAACACGAGATGCAACAGATATGGAAGCCACAAAAATCTCATTTATATAATCATAACAAGCATGTTATCATGGTTGTCAAAATTAATTAAACCTAATTTGCTCTATTTTCTAAGCTGAAAATTGACACAAAATGTTCTTGTGAAAGGCAAAAATGCTAAAGATCACAGAAATAGGTATAAAAGTAAATATTTTTGAATGCTTGCATTTTGTTTTAGATAATACTGATTTTGACAGATTAGATTCCTCCAAATGCTTGAAACAATCAGTTGAATGTGAACTCTATGAAAATTTAAACCTTTGACTTCTTCTGAGCAATAATGAGTCCCACTGGGGCAATTACAATAAATGTAAATTTAGAAAACCTCTATTAACATGCAACTTCTCAGGAAGACATTCTTTTGTAAGGCAAGGGACATCTTTATTTCAGATTACATTGTCATCTATTTTTTCTTTTTTTTAAATTTTATTTTTTTATTGAAGGATAATTGCTTTACAGAATTTTCACATTGTCATCTTGATCATCCTCTATTTCAAGCCAAGGCTCTGCTTATACCAGTGCTTCTCAAACTCTGGTTTATGTCAAAAACACTCAGCAAGTCTGTTAACCATGCAGATTCCAGGGTACCATGATGGTCTTGATTCAAAAGGTCTTGGGAGAGCCTAAAAAATTCAGTATTTTCATAAATAACCCCAGAGAGTTCTTTTGTAAATGTTCCAAGGACAACACTGTGAGAAACACTGACCCACACAGTGTTTTCCTTCTCCCCTTGTATTACATTGTTTTGAATCCTTGCATTATAAATCCTTTCAGTATCTCTCTTGAGTGCTTTCCTCATGCCCTGATCAAACTCTGCTAATATTACCTGGACCCTATCTCATCTCATTAGCCTGAACTGGAAGAAGTTACATTTTCTACATTTTCCTTCTCCAGATTCATTCCTCTCTGACCTTCACACATGTGCAGCCTCCTTTGAAAGCACTAATTAGTGGGACCCTTCTAGAAATTTCTAGTCTTCCCTAAGCCAATCAGAATCCTACGTACTTTGTAGCAGGATCTCTTCAAGTAACACACAAGTTCTGTTTCTTACAAACCTCCCTATTACCAAGAAAAGGTTTATCTAAGCCTTTATTGTCCTCAATACTACTCCAAAAGTGGATGAGATAAAACAAAGGAGGAAGACCTCAAACCCATCTATTTAACATCTGTTTAGCAGCTCAAGAAAAAAAAGTTGTCATTGAAGAGCTAGAATCATATTTTCTTGAAAATTCACAATTGTCTGTTGATATGAATTACCCAAGTTATCACTGAACCCTCACATCACAGGTAGAGGATTGATAGCAAACCATCAACTGGAAACTTAACTTGGGGAGCTCTTCATGTAGATCAATACCTGGACTGCCCTACACCAGAATTTCTCAACTTTGTCCTGAGGGTCTGTCCTTGGCTCCCAAAACTTAAAATATTTCCTCTGTTCACCTTTGCATGAAAAGTTTGATGACCCCCCACAGTAACTGAATTAACTACTTACTCTTTGAGTTTTCAAGGGAGACAAACTAGGGAGGAGGGGCAGAAGTGAGACAGTAAACTTCTATTTCTGGTTTTAAACCATATAAATGAAGTTGAGGAAACCAAAGACATCACAATGCACTGAAAGATAAAATACAATTTCTTCCTCTAAATTAAATTTTTGAAAAAAAAATTCTATATTCATTTCACTGGCAAGACCTTTTAAACCCCTTGTCTTGGAAATTAAAATGCTTCACATTTGTTCATGCTTGCTGGAATTCTGTGTTCCTGGAGGTCATCCAAAGCTCTGAGCTTTACTTCTTCTCTCTTAGCTACTACAGAACCATCTCCTAGAAAAAGAACCTATTAGTAGCTGGTTTTCCTAATCCATCTCAGTGTTCCTGATTTAGAAGGTTGTACCTGCTACATGGGAACATAGGCTGGGAATAATGAGTATCATAGCAAGGTTGTACAGGACTGATTAAACCAACTGTTTACTTACAATGAAACAATTACAGATGAAGTGATGTGATGTCTGGGAGTGGCTTCAAAATAATAGGGGAGAGTAGGTGAAGGTATATATGAAACAAGAGTGACTATCTCTAATAATTGCTGAAGCTGAACAATAGGCACTATGTGTTCGTTACATTGTTTCCTCTATATTTGAAAATATTTGAGATTTTCAATAATAAACTTTTTAGTAAAAAGAAAATCTATTTGAAGAGTAGTTAATAGTCCAATAAAAATTGTTTAAGCATGCATTTGCTTGCCAGTTTTCCAAAGAAAATTTTTTGTTCTTTTTAAAGATTGGGTTCACTGATTGCAGTTCTATTTTGTCTTTGTTTAATAAGTCACAACCATAATGCCAAAAAGAAAAAAGAAAAGAGAAAAATCTGCTTCAAGTGCCAGATGAAGCCAAAAATGCTCCCAAACAGAAAGGAAAGTCCTCAGTTTTCTTCAGAAGCAGAACTTTTAATGTTATGCTTTGATGGAACTTGGGCTATGACAGTTCCCCCAAATTCTTGAGCCCTAACTCTTAGCAAAATACCCTTCATGATGTATGTATAAAATAAATATTCATTGAATCAGTGAACAAACTCAGGTCCTTTATGCTGCAAGATCCTCCAAGAGAGTGAGAACAACCATGATAATAGCACTAAGTAACAATGTTGAGGATTTATTATGTGCCAGGTTCTGTACCACATATCAGGAATACATCATTATTTCCTTCAATCCTCATTACAACCTTATAAGCTTCATAAGGGCATGAATTTTTATTTTTCACTGGTCTATTCACTAGCATGTCACCAGGTCCTAAAACATGATTGGCTCAATAAAGGTTTTTTCGATGAATAAATCTAAAGTAGGTACTATTATCACAACCCTTTATGAAGATGAGGAATCTGAGGCTTAAAAAACTTAAGTGACCTGCCCAGCTAGTGAATGGCAGAGTTGGATTAAAATTCAACCACTAGCTATACTGATGCTAACTCATACATTAAAAGTCTTATCTATTATTATAATTGTGCATTCAATGACCTTCAAATGTCCTTAAAAAATACAATGTATGATGATTATTTTGATATCAACTTAAATTGAACAGACTTAAGAATATGGGGTACTGCTTGGAACAGGAATAAAAGGGAACTTAAACATGAAAGTCGGTCTCTACCTACATGAAAGATCATTGTGAAATGTTAGAAGCATTCCCATTAAAATTAGAATGAAGGCAAGGATAACCTTGCCAAGTACAACCTATCACTACTATTATTTATCATTGTCTTAGAGGTCACAGACAAACAATAAGACAATTCTGTTAGAATTGAAAAAAGACAATATCATCATTGTTTTTAAACAAAATAACCTATTAGAAAATCTACAAAAAGCTAAAACTACTAAAACTAAGAGAGTTTACAAGCTTGTTATATATATCTTTTTATTAGTAGCAATCAATTTAAAAATTTTTTTAATTTTTCACCATAAATTTCAAAACTCCATGGTATCTAGGAGTGAAAAGAGTAAAAGTTATATAAGATCTTCATGAAGATAATACATAGGATATAAAAGACCTAGATAAATGATAAATCTAGATAAATCTAGTCCTGTTCATATATGAAAATTATATATAGATTTCAATTCTCCTCAACCTGACATTAATTCACTGAAATTCCAATCAAAACTCCAACAGGAATTAATAATAAAGGGTTAAGAATAGGAAAAAATTATCTTAGACAAAACCAGGGAATCTGGCCCTAGTAGATTTTAAGACTTAAAAGGAATAGTATATTATATTTTACATGTGGTATAGGTATAGCAATAAACAAGCAGACAATCAGAACAGATTAGAATGTAAATAAACAGTCTATGTACATATAGGAACTTGACATATGAAAGAGAGGAGATTATAATTCAGTGGTGAAAAACACAGATTATTGAAAACATTGTACTTTCCAGGTTGAAAATAAGACCATTAGAAACTACACCTGACATCACTGACACAAAATAAATTCCAATGATTTAAAGACCTAAAGGAGATGTAAAACTTTTAAGAAACAAATATAAGAGACTCTAGGAGACATAAGAAAGGATTTAATAAATTCAACACTAAAGGCACAAATCATGGAGGTCAAAATTGATGTTTGATTAATATTTATATTTAAAACTTCTATATGAAAAAGGCCATCATTAAAAGGTCACACTATCAGCCACAGACTAGGAAAACATATTTGTATTATAAAATATATTTATATTATAGTATTTATTGTATTAATATATTAGTATCTAGAATATACAAAGTGAAAGTGTTAGTCACTCAGTTGTGTCTGACTCTTTAGACCCTATGGACTGTAGCCCACCAGGCTCCTCTGTTCATGGAATTCTCCAGACCAGAATACTGGAGTGGGTAGCCTTTCCCTTCTCCAGGGGATCTTCCCAACCCAGGGATCGAACCCAGGTCTCCCACATTGCAGGCGGATTCTTTACCGTCTGAGCCGCCAAGAAAATCCCGAATTTACAAAGAGTTCACTAAAACTCTAAGAAAAAGACAACACCATAGAAAAATAGATGGAAAGAGAGGAAACCGAATTGGCCAATAGATAATATTAAAAAATATGTGCAACCTCACTCAAAATCAGAGAAATAAAAGATACCCAGTTCCCAATCCCTGGCAATCTGTGATTGTCACCCTATATGACAAAAAGGACTTTGCTGATCTTGAGATACAGAGATTATCCTGGATCATCTGTGTGGGCCCTAAATGTAATTACAATTGTCCTTAAAACTAGGAGGCTATAAGGAGGAGTATGACTCCATTTTCTGATGTTTGACTGCTGACAGCCTTTAAGCTTGAGCCCTTTCTCTTCTACCTTCTGCCTCATATCTGAGCAAGCTGATAAGAAAACCTGAGTGCTCCCTCCTTTGGCACTGATGGGAAGGGTCAAACCACGTAAGCCCCTACCTGTGCACGGGACCTCTCACCCTAGCCCCACTCCCTAATCACAACAAAAGCAGCAAAATCATTCATCCATTCATTTGTTTATTTGTTTGGTTGTTTAAAAAGGAAAAAAAGAGGGAACTTGCCTGGCAGTCCAGTGGTTAAGACTCCACGCTTCCAAGGGAGGGGGCATGGGTTTCATCCCTGGTCAGGGGCTTCCCTGGTGGCTCAGTGGTAAATCTGCCTGCAATGCAGGAGACCGGGGTTTGATCCCTGGATTGGGAAGATCCCCTGGAGGAGGGCATGGCAACCCACTTCAGAGTTCTTGCCTGGAGAATTCCATGGACAGAGGAGCCTGGAAGGCTGCAGTCCATAGAGTCACAAAGAGTTGGACACAACTGAAGCAACTAAGCAGCAACAGCAACAGGGAACGAAGATCCCACATATTGCACGGCAAAAAAAAAAGAAAGAAAGAAAGTCAAGCCAGCCTCCTTTCCTTGCTCTCTCAAGTCATTTTCAGACTTGCTTGAGAGGCTTGCCCTGCTCTGCCCAGTTCAGTTCAGTTCAGTCGCTCAGTCCTGTCCAACTCTTTGCAACCCCATGGACTGCACCATGCCAGGCCTCCCTGTCCATCACCAACTCCCGGAGTCTACTCAAACTCATGTCCATGAGTCAGTGATGCCATCCAACCACCTCATCCTCTGTTGTCCCCTTCTCCTCCTGCCCTCAACCTTTCCCAGCATCAGGGTCTTTTCAAATGAGTCAGTTCTTCACATCAGGTGGCCAAAATATTGGAGTTTTAGTTTCAACATCAGTCCTTCCAATGAACATTCAGGACTGATTTCCTTTAGGATGGACTGGTTGGATCTCCTTGCAGTCCAAGGGACTCTCAAGAGTCTTCTCCAACACCACAGTTCAAAAGCATCAGTTCTTCGGTGATCAGCTTTCTTTATAGTCCAACTCACATCCATACATGACCACTGGAAAAACCATAGCTTTGACTAGATGGACCTTTGCTGGTAAAGTAATGTCTCTGCTTACTAATAAGCTGTCTAGGTTGGTCATAACTTTTCTTCCAGGGAGTAAGCGTCTTTTAATTTCATGGCTGCAATCACTATCTGCAGTGACTTTGGAGCCCCCCAAAATAAAGTCTGTCACTGTTTCCACTGTTTCCCCATCTATTTGTCATGAAGTGATGGGACCAGATGCCATGATCTTAGTTTTCTGAATGTTGAGCTTTAAGCCGATTTTTTCACTCTCCTCTTTCATCTTCATCAAGAGGCTTTTTAGTTCCTCTTCACTTTCTGCCATAACGGTGGTGTCATCTGCATATCTGAGGTTATTGATATTTCTCCTGGCAATCCTGATTCCAGCTTGTACTTCATCCAGCCCAGTGTTTCTCATGATGTATTCCACATCGAAGTTAAATAAGCAGGGTGACAATATACAGTCTTGACGTACTCCTTTTTCTATTTGGAACCAGTCTGTTGTTCCATGTCCAGTTCTAACTGTTGCTTCCTGACCTGCATACAGATTTCTCAAGAGGCAGGGCAGATGATCTGGTATTCCCATTTCTTGAAGAATTTTCCACAGTTTGTGGTGATCTACACAGTCAAAGACTTTGGCATAGTCAATAAAGCAGAAATAGATGCTTTTCTGGAACTCTCTTCCTTTTTTGATGACCCAACAGATGTTTTCAATTTGATCTCTGGTTCCTCTGCCTTTTCTAAAACCAGTTTGAACATCTGGAAGTTCATGGTTCACATACTATTGAAACCTGGCTTGGAGAATTTTGAACATTACTTGACTAGCGTGTGAGATGAGTGCAATTGTGTGGTACTTTGAGCTTTCTTTGGCATTGCCTTTCTTTGGGATTGGAATGAAAACGAACCTTTTCCAGTCCTGTGGCCACTGCTGAGTTTTCCAAATGTGCTGGCATGTTGAGTGCAGCACTTTCACAGCATCATCATTTACAATTTGAAATAGCTCAACTGGAATTCCATCACTTTCCCTAGCTTTGTTCAGTGTGATGCTTCCTAAAGCCCACTTGACCTCACGTTCCAGGATGTCCTGCTCTAGGTGAGTGATCACACTATTGTGATTATCTGAAAAGGATCAATCGTGTAAGTAATAAAGCTTTTCATTACCCTTTGGTATCTGCACGGCATCATCAGTCTTAACATCCACACCCATTTAGGAGTGGGAGGGTCCCCTCTTGTGTCTTTAGGGTGGTGACAACAGAGATAGAAGGAGATCTGCACAGAAGAACAAAGCAACGTGACAAAAGCAAGATGCTACACTGCTGGCTTTGAAGGTGGAGGAAGACATGATGACCAAGGGATGAAGGAATGCAGCTCTAGAAGCTGGAAAAAGCAAGGCATCCGATTCTAGAGTGTGGAGGAGTGCAACCCAGCCAGCAACTTCATTTAAGCCCAGTGAAATTGATTTCAGGCATCTGACCTCCCAAACAGCAAGAGAATCAATGTGTATTGTTTTAAATCACCAAAGTCATAGTAACTTCTTACAGCAGTCCTAGGAAATCAGGAAATGACATCAAATGGTAGCTCAGATGGTAAAGAATCCACCTGCTATGCAGGCAGACCTGGGTTTGATTGCTGGGTTGGAAAGATCCCCTGGAGAAGGGCATGGCAACCCACTCCAGTATTCTTGCCTAGAGAATCCCATGGACAGAAGAGCCTTGCAGGCTACAGTCCATGGGGTCACAAAGAGTCTGACAGGACTGAGAGACTGACACACACAGAGGTACTAACATAGTCACTCTGTTCATCAGCACCATAGGCAGCTGTTTGTTTTTCTTTAATGTCAGTTGTATTTAAGAAAGTCTTTGATGGAAGAGTGAAAATTACTTTTTTCAATGTTTAAATTTTATTTATTTTTATTTTTGGCTTCACTTGGTCTTTGGTGCTGTACATGGACTTTCTCTAGTTGTGGCAAGCAGGGGCTACTCTCTAGTTGCAGTGCATGGGCTTCTCATTGTGATGGCTTCTCTTGTTGTGGAACACAAGCTCTAGGCTTGCAGGCTTCAGTAGTTATGGCGCACGGGCTTAGTTGCTCCATGGCATGTGGTATCTTCCCAGACCTGGGATCAAACCTGTGTCCCCTGCATTGGCAGGCAGATTCTTAGCCACTGGACCACCAGGGAAGTTCCCAGTGAAAATCATTAATGTAACAAATATTGACCCTTGAGTACCTGGGTTTTTAATATTTTGTATGACAAAATGAGAAGTATGCATAAAACATTTCCACTGCATCCTGAATTATAATAACTGCCTCAAAGACAAACACTTGTGCAATTTAAAAGCAACTTTTTTCATCAAAAACCATTTTTACATAAAAGGATTACTGAGAGTTAAACTTTAGTTATTCAGACTTGGGTTCTTGGCAGACATTTTCTCTAAAATTAACAAAGTGAGCCTGTCATTTCAAGGGAAAACAACTGACAGCATTTTTGCCAATTATAAAATTCAAGTTTTCAAGTAAAAATTAGAATTTTAGAAAACTTGTATCTGCCACCATGAGCTTGATAGCTTTCCAAAACACACTTTCCTGATGAGTTCAATGGTTATAGTAACACATGTAATATTTTTACATTGTCTCATGAAATGTGTCAATATTTGGAAGATCTACATGATATTTTTCAAATGATCAATGCACAATATTACAAAATCACACAAGGGTAAAAAAAATCTATTCAAAGTGAGGATATACTAGTAGGTTGTTCATGTATGAAAACACAAAAAATTCACTGATATGGTTTCAGATTGCATCTTGGAACTAACCTCTAAGAAACTTCCATCTGTCAAATGTTGGTGTATTATCAAAGAATATCCACAATTACCTGAATTGGCTAATAAAATATTCCTGGCTTTTCCAGCTACATATATGTGTGAAGAAGAATGTTCTTCCTATTTTTCACCCAGAATAAGCAGAATAGCAGTGCGAATGCAGAAGAACTATGAAAATTCAGCTCTCTTCTATTACAAGACATTAAAGAGATTTGTGAAAATGTAAAAAAAAGCTACTTCTTTCACTAAGTACCTTGTCCTTTTGAAAAATACAGCTCTTTTCACAAAATAAATTATTTTGCTAACTTATAATGGACATTCATTTTTAAAGATTTTATAATTAAAGATCTTTAAATTTCTAACTTTTAATACTAATAGACATAACTCACATAAACAAAAGTTTTCTGGGGTCCTCAGTAATTTTTTGAGAGTAAAACCAAAAAGTTTGAGACCTGCTGCCCTAGAGAAATGCTTAGAAAAATGCTCAAGGAAATATATCTATTGCAGCTTTCCAAACAGTGGAAAATGGAGTGATTTTAAATATCCATGAAGAGGTGAATCAAGACATAAATTGTGAGACTTCCCTGGTGGTCCAATGGTTAAGAATCCACCTGCCAATGCAGGGGACACGGGTTCGATCCCTGGCTCAGGAAGTCTTCACATGCCACAGGGCAACTAAGCCTATGTGCCACAAATACTGAAGCCTATGCACCCTAGAGCCTGTGATCTGCAACAAGAGAAGCCAAGGATTCCCAGGTGGCACCAGTGGTAATGCAGAAGACATAAGAGATGTGGGCTCGATCCCTGGGCCAGGAAGAAACCCCGGAGAAGGAAATAGCAACCTGCTCCAGTATTCTGGCCTGGAGAATCCCATGGACAGAGGACCCCAGCGTGCTGCAGTCCATAGAGTTGCAAAGAGTCAGACACAACTGAAGCAACTTAGCACACACACACACACACACACACACACACACACACACCCCACAGACAGTAGCCCCTCTATAACTGGAGAAAGTCCGCTTGTAGCAACAAAAACTCAGTGTAGCCAAGAATAAAAAATAAATAAATAATTTTAAAAAGAGATAAATTGTGTCAATTCATACAATGTAATCATATATCACTGTTAAAATGAAAAAAGGAGTTGCAACTACTAACATGGGTGAATATCAAAAACATAATGGTAGGGAAGTTGTCAATTATATGTACAGGATGATAGATTTGTATATATTTTGAAAACATATATAAGGTTAAAATATATAACAATACTAGCTTTTGTCTAAGTATACATGCATATAATAAATTTGCATACATGAAAATGGATAAGAAGAATGCCTACCAACTTCAGGATGTGGTTCCTCTGGAAATAAAGGGAATTAGGAAAAGGTACAAACGGACTTTGACTTAATCCATAATGTTTTCTTTAATAATATTTTAAAATCCAAAGCAGATACGATGAAATGCCAACACATACCTATTCTGGGTGATAGGTAAATGGATATCTCTGTTATGAAAGCCTCCTCAAAGACACTGGGCCGGTGTTGCCCTCTCCCAGTTCATGTGTCATAGTCAAGAGGGCTCCTGAGAGGAGGAAGAGTTCCACAAGGTGGAGGGATACTCAATGGCATTCTCAGTTCTTGATTCATTTTCAGAATATTACAGTAAATTGTTGTTCATCTCTGACTCATCAAGAGGATTTTCACTAATAGTATCTAGTTTTACATAAACCATCCTTACAACATGGACAAGTGGCTTGAATAGATTCTTGCAAAGAACCTAAATGAAAATGGCTCTATAAATAATTGCCAATTGAAAATAAATCTAGTAATGATCTGAGCACAAGCGTAATAAAAAAAGTGGCAGAGCTGACATTTCTCCTGCTGTGAGAGCAAGCTCTTCATAGATCACAATGAGTAATCTAGTCACATCAGACACTGTCAGCCCCCCAAACTGTAATAATCAAGAAGAATACCTAAAAATATTTGTAAATCTATATCATGCATTATTGATGATGAACATCTTCCCAAGCCTGTTATGTCCTTGAGATAATAACTTATGATCTTATGAATTCATAAGATATTTTTAAAGATTAATTCTTCTTTATATCATTCTCTTTATGTTTTGTATGTTTATAATAATATTTAATCTAATAGTTAAATATATAACATTGTGGGGAGAGAGAGAGAGCTATACACACTGCTTGTTCAAAATCTTTTTACTGATTAGGTGTGCGATAAGAAAAACTAAAATCCACTGGTCTATACCTGGGGTGGACCCAGGCTTATGGGGCCTGAAGCTCATAACAACTGGAGGGGGTGGGTCTCTTTAATTAATAGAATACAAAATTAGACAGAGGTGAAAATTTAAGACTAAGAAAAGAAATCACAACAAATTATACAACTGCAAACATTCACAAGTACCATTAGCATCACAAAATCCAGAAAAACAATGTAATGTTTTATAGTTATTCCATGACACCACTATCAACTGCCAAAATTCTACAGGCAGGGAATGGGCTAATAAAAGTCATCAGCTGCAAACACATGGTACTCCCTGTGAAAAAGAATGATTCAGAGAGTCGAGCTGCAGGCCAAGTGGATACAGCCATGGGCCCAGAAGGGAAAACGTCAAACCACAGAGGTTTATTCCCCGGCTTTGAAACCTAATATTTGCCTAGCTAGATTTTTAAACTGCTTAGTATTGGTGACTCTTGCCTTTCATTTTCTTCTATTTTGAACAGTAATGTACATAACTGGTATCTTATGTTCATCCCACCATTGTATTTTCAAAGCAGATACCTTGTTTTCTACTTTCGCAAGTCCGCGAATGAACAGAAATTTTGCCACAATGTATCATATTCAGAGCCTCATTCTACCTAATTTTGATGATTTCTATGATATTTGGGACTTTTGAACTGATGAGACTTGGATGAGATTTTGGACTTGATGTTGTAAATGTGATGAGACATTGGAGGACTCTGGGATGGAGGGAAAGTATTTTGCATGTGAGGTGGACATGACTTTGGGGGCCAAAGGACAGACTGTGATAGAATAATGCTCCCCAAAGATGTCCAGAGCCTTATTTCCAGAGTCTGTGAATCTGTTGATTTACATGGCAAGAATTTTGCAGATGTGATTAAGTGAAGGATCTAAATATCTGGAGATGATCCTAGATAATCTCAGTCAACCCGATGTAATCACAAAGGTCCTTATAAAAGAGAGGCAGGAGGGTCAGAGTCTTCGGAAGAAGATGTGACGTTGGAAGCAGGGGTCATAGAGATTTTTTGAAGATGTAATGCTGTAGACTTTGAAGATGGAGGAAGGGGCCATGAGCTAAGGAATGCAAGTAGGCCCTAGAAGCTGGAAAAGAAAAAGGCTGAATTCTTCCCTAGAGCTAGAAGCCTGCCAACACCTTGAATTTAGTAAAACTGATTTCAGACTTCTGATCTCTAGAATAATAATATCTTGTGTTGTTTAAAGCCACTAAAAACTGTGGTAATTTTTTATAGCAGCTGTAGGAAACAAGTACAGTACCCCCAGAAATACAGTTCTATCAGGATTCAGAATTTCTCACTTGTTTTACTGAGATGTTTCAAAATTCATTTCCATATGGCATTAAAGCTTTATCAATATTTTGAATAGTCTTTGTATCTTGCTTGGGTTTTCCTTCTGATATTCATAAATATACTTTAGAGGTCTTAAAATGTCATTATACCCATGTTGCAGGGGTTGATGAGCCTTATAATGAGCAAATTATCTTATGACACTCAGACTCTTAAAAGAAGAATCCAAGTTGGCATGTGTATTTAAACTATTACCGCTACAGGGACTTCCCTGACAGTCCAGTGGCTAAAACTTCGCACTCCCAATGCAACGGGCCCAGGTTCAATCCCTGGTCAGGGAACTAGATCCCACATGCCACAACTAAGATCAAAGATCCTACATGCCAAAACTAAGACCCGGTGCAGCCAAATGAATATATTTTTTAAGTTAAAAAAATAAATTAGTACATCTATGAGATAAGCCTAAAAACAATACATAATTATGACAATATACCAAAGAAGTAAAAACTTCAAGTATTACAGAGGCAGCTTTGTCTTCAATTATTAAAAGGAGCTGTGCATTCTGCATACCACTTCTAATGTCTTTAAAGAGTACTTGAAAGTACACTTTCAAGTCTTTTGTTCTAACCTTTCTTAACAGCTACACTGCCCTATTGACTGCAAATATTGTTCAGTGGAAGTTTATAACCACCCAAGGTCTTGTTTCAAAGTATTGAATAAAATCACTGATGGAATTGACATATATGCACTATTGATACTATGTATAAGATAGATAATTAACAAGAACCTACTGTATAGCTCAGGGAATTTTCCTCAGTTCTCTGTGGTGAGCTAACTGTGAAGGAAATCCAAAAAAGAGGGGACATATGTCCATGTATAACTGATACACTTTGCTATACAGCAGCAACTAACACAACACTGTAAAACAACTGGACTCCAGTAAAAATTAAGTTTAAAAAATCACTGATAGATGGTTATCAGTCAGTAAAAAAACATTTAAATTATACTGGAGACCAATAATCGCCAATTAACTGGTGTTTGTCACATCTAACGTAGAATCTACAATAATGGGGTAGTATTTGGTGTCTGGTTTATCAACTTAGTTTCCCACTTTATTTTCTCATTGACTCCATTAATTCTTACAAACCAGTTTAGATAAGCAACTCCAATTTTCCATTTTTGATATCCTTCCAAGTGCTTGTATGATAACCAATCACATTTATCAATTTTGTAAAAGATTGCCCTGAAATCTGTGTTTTGAAGAATGCCATTCTCCTTTCTAACCTCTGAAGAGAAAACTTCTTTTACTTAAAAATTTAATAGCTATAACTATTCTCTTCTTTTTTTAAGCAATTCAAAAGAATACTTTTCCTATCTATTCTTCAAGACATTGATTTTGTTCATTTTCATTTGACTTTCAGGTATTCTCAAATAAACATAGCTTGCTGGTGTCTTGTGGAGTCTTCATGAATTAATATATCCATCCAGTCTGTTTTGCTGAGAAGGATTTATAAATAAATAAAAGCTTTTATAATGTCCATTTTAAATTATGTTTGATTCTCTGTAAATACTATTGAGATAATGACTTGGGGGAAATCTGTCTTTTGCTAAACAATATTAAATAAAATTATTGTTCATCATAAAGACCACAAGGAAAACTCTTAGTTTTTATTGGTGTTAATAAATTCTAACATTCATATATGCTCTGTTGATCCTACAAATTGTGTTTTACTTTATCATCCACTTTTTCACTTCCTCTCAATGTGTGTCTAATGCTTATAATCTTCTTTTCTTTCTTCTTTCATTTCATTATCTATATTTTCTTGGTTATAGTGGTTCCTTTCTTTAATTTGTGACTTTTGATCTTTAGAGTATTTGGTTTCTGTTGGATATAATGGACTTTTTAATATGGTGAAGTTTCTGCCAGTCTTCTTTTCTTCAGTTGTTGGTTTTGGCTTGCACTAGGATAGTTCCTTCCTGTCACATCCAAATTTTGGTTGGTCAATAAAATATTGAAGAAACATACACACAATTAAGATAAAATTAAGGCATTTACAAGAGGATTTCTTATGCTGCTGAATTATACTGAGCTACATAATCATTCATTATATATCAAATTACTCTTATGTTCTATACAATGACATATTGATAGCTACATGTAGTCATTTTGCCACTGAAACACATTTCTTCAAGTCATTTTGTTGCATTAGTGGTGATTTTACACGCTATCCCATGCAAAACTGCCAGACTCCATCCAGACAACATGGATCATATATACTAAAACATAGTTTAATACATTGGGATGCATAAAACATGAGAATTCATACACATACATATTGCTGGTAATATTGCCATAGGTTTGAGCTTGCAAACACAGGAATTCTGGTAAATTCTCTTTAGTTAGATTCCCACCAAAAAAAAAAAAAAAAACAGAGAGAAAAATGTTTATGGTACATTTGTAATCATTCATCAGCATTGTTGATTTTATTCCTGTCAGGCAAGAATCTATGTTTCGATTAGGCACTGATAAGAACCAAAGGCTTCACATAAAATTTTTCATGTCTGGTAACTAGAATAACTTTCCACAGACTTTGCATAGTTTCTGGCTCTGCGCATTTCAAATTCTATTTCTTTTCCACTAACCACACTCTCTCTGTGCCAGACGCCAAGGGTACTTTTGTTATTGCAGCCCAACCTCTGACCTTGCTCACTGAGCAGAAGTATTCCTGAAAAACATTCCTATATTATCAGTAATTAATTATATACAGAAATTATTTTGACTCTCATGAATAATATCTTACTAAACCCAAGCTCAATGCATTTCCATCAACTGTTCAGTAGCCAGATCCCCAAAATTCTCACAGCCAGTAGAAGGCCAACAACCAACAACAGGGAAAATCTGATAGAAGGGGAGGTGGAATGGAAAGAGATGGAAGCCATAATTGGTTGCTATTAAAATATCTTCTGCAAAAGTTTTTTAATTTGTTTTTAATTAATTAATTAATTAGGCTGTGCTGGATCTTAGTCACAGCACACAGAATCTTTAGTTGCAGCATGCAAACCCTTAGTTGCAGCATGTGGGATCAGGTTTCCTGACCAGGCATCAAACCAGGGCACCCTGCATTGGAAGCATGGATTCTTAGCCACTGGACCACCAGGAAAGTCCCTGTAAACACTTTTTTAAAAATGATAATGTCATTTGATATATGTATACCATATTTATGGTATGGTATTGGTATATCATACCACTGTTTTTCCTTTCTGAAAAGATTTAGCAAAGAAACACTCCTTTTTTGTACTGAGATGTAATTTCCATAGAGCACTACTGAAGTTTAAAGTGCATGTGTTGATTTGACAAATTTATATATTGCAATATGATGACACTGAAGCTTTAGCCAACACCTCTGTCATGTCACACGATCATAATTTCTTTTTTTATGGTTAGAACATTTCAAATCTAGTCTCTCAGCAATTTTGAAGTATAAAAGCATTATTGACTATAATCATTATACTCTGCGTTAGACATACAAAACTTATTATCTTCTAATTGTAAGTTTGCATCCTTTAACAACAGCTCCCCAATTCCTTACTCCTTGGCCACTGGGCGCTAATTATCTGAAAAATATGAAGAATTATTGAATGCATTCATTTTCCTTTTTTTCTCCCTTTTAAGAATTGAAGGGAACATATATATATACATATGGCTGATTCATGTTGATATAGGGCAAAAACCAATACAATACTGTAAAGCAATTATCCTCCAATTAAAAATAAATAAAATTTTTAAAAAGAAATAAAAGAATTGAATCCTTAAAAACCTAAAAAGATCAACAGAGCTACCATATGACCTAGCAATCTGGGAATTCCTGGGCATATACCCAGAGAAAACCATAATTCAAAGAGACACATGCAAAAAAAAAAAAGAAAACAAAGAGATACATGCAGTCCAATGTTCATGGAAGCACCCTTTACAATAGCCAGGATATAAAGGCAACCTAAATGCTCAGCAACAGAGGAATGGATAAAGACATGGTACATATATATAATGGAGTATTACTCAGCCATAAAAAAGAACAAAATAATGCCATTTGCAGTAACATAAATGGACCTAGGGGGACTTCCCTGATAGCTCAGTTGGTAAAGAATCTGCCTATCAATGCAGGAGGCCCCAGTTCAATTCTTGGGTTGGGAAGATCCTCTGGAGAAGGGATAGGCTATCCACTCCAGTATTCTTGGGTTTCCCTGGTGGCTCAGCTGGTAAAGAATCCACCTGTAATATGGGAGACCTGGGTTTGATCTCTGGATTGGGAAGATCCCCTGGAGAAGGGAAAGGCTACCCACTGCAGTATTCTGGCCTGGAGAATTCCATGGACTGTATAGTCCATGGGGTTGCAAAGAGCTGAACACAACTGAGCGACTTTCACTTTCTTTCTTTCAGATGGACCTAGAGATTGTCATACTGAGTGAAGTAAGTCAGACACAGAAAGACAAATATCATATACTATCACTCATAGGTGGAATCTAAAAACAGAGAGGTAGAAATGAAACTATGTACAAAACAGCAGTAGAGTCAGGGATGTAGAAAACAAGCATGGTTACCAGGCGATGGTAGAGGCAGGGATAAATTGGTAGACTGGGCCTGACATACACACTCCACTATACATAAAATAGATAATAAGAACTTGCTATATAGCACAAGGAATTCCACTCAATACTCTGTAATGGCCTATATGAGAAAAGAATCTAAGAAAAATGGATATATGTCTATGTATCACTGAGTCAGTTTGCTGTACACCTGAAACTAACACAGCATCGTAAATCAACTATATTCCAATAAAATTAAAAAAATAGAAGTGAGGAAATACTATAGATGTACATAAATAAGCCAATTTAAAATGTTAAGGGGCAAAAAAACCTTTTGGTACTGATATTTAACCTCTGGTTCAACTCACATATCCACTAGATAAGTGCAACAGAAAATGCATGTAACAACATAGAGAAGGAAAATTCTTTGACTATAAACTCCAACTTGGACAAATTCTAGCTTGTCCAAGAGTGTAATATGATTCTTCCTCTATATGAATGTGAAGGATTTTCTAGGAAAATAATTTAGAACACTTCTTCCTATCTCCAGAGAGAATTAATACATTTGATAATAAAGACATTCTGTTCTTTTTAACTTGCTGAGACTAACAAGTACTTTTATAAACCTAAAAGAAAAGAACTCAAGAATTCCCACAGAAGAAACTGGACTCCTGATGGTTTAAATGTACTGACCCTTTAAGAAAACTCTTCACACATAGAAAATTCCAATTCAGAAACTGACAGGCTCAGGTAGTCAAATGTTTGGATTCTAGGTTACAAAGAAAGATTTTGGAATCTTACTTGCAAACCCTTAGTTGTAAAGGGTTGTAAAAAGAGAGAAACGAAAATAGATATCAAGCTAGCACCAGTAATCATACACAGAAATATCTGTGAAGTATTTTTAACATTTTTAAATAACTATAAAAGAATTAATGTATAATTCTAAGTTTATCTAATATTCCTAATCAAGATAAATCCTCTCACAAATCAGAGTGATTTGATAAATTTGGTTTTAAAAAAGCTAAATCTCAACCATACTTCAGTAAAAAAAAAATGTTTAACTTATTTCATATTCAGAATCCCCTTCAAAACAAAACTAAGTGTCTTCTTCCTGACTTTAGCAACATTGCATTATATGAAGTGAAAGTGAAAGTCACTCAGTCATGTCCGGCTCTTTGCAACCCCATGGACTATACAATCCATGGAATTCTCCAGGTCAGAATACTGGAGTGGGTAGCAACCCAGGTCTCCCGCATTGTGGGCGGATTCATTACCAGCTGAGCCACCAGGGAACCCCAAGAATACTGGAGTGGATAACCTATCCCCTTCTCCAGCAGATCTTCCCAACCCAGGAATGAAACCTGGGTCTCCTGTATTGCAGGCAGATTCTTTACCAACTCAGCTATCAGTTGGTAAATGCAAAACTCATTGCATTATATAAGTGCAACAATTTTTAAAGAAGTTAAAATGAAGAGATCCAGGGACTTCCCTGGTGGTCCAATAGTTGAGAATCCGCCTTCCAATGCAGGGGACATGGGTTCAATCCCTGGTGGAAGAACTATGATCCCACATGCTGTGGGGCAACTAAGTCCACATGCCACAACTACTGTGCCCGTGTACCCCAACTACTGAGCCTGTGGAGTCTAGAGCCGGTATTCTACAACAAGAGAAGCCTGCCCATCACAACTAGGGAGCCCCTTGTGCACCACAACTAGAGAAAGCCCACACACCACAAGGAAACTGTAGCGCAGCCAAAAGTCTTAAAATAAAATAGACTGAAGTGATCCAGAAAAAGTTAAAATGCTTGGTAACCATAAAAGTTTATTTTTAATTGACTATAACATATAAATATATTTATTCTTCATAACATTTAGATTATGGAGATAGATTAAACAAAAATCCAGGCAATAAAATGTCTTATGATATGCTTATAAGATTAACTTGAAAACTAATGTTTACAGCTTTAGTGTGGTCATCTATCATTATTGAGTGTATGTGCATGCATCTAGATGTGTACATATTGAAATCCATTAAAACTGTTTGATTTAAAAAATAGAAACTTTGTATAGTAGAGAACTGGGAACTCAAAAAGAAAAGTGGTCTTTGAGTATATGATTTGTTCTCAACCATGAGGGTATAAAATGTTATTTACTTTCTGCATGTTCTACCCAGATGGCAAAAGTTTGTTTGTTTTTCTCACCCTACCCAAATACAATCACTCAAAAGGGACTGTTAACTCTCTTGTTTTCATGTTGATTTTTCATACTTCAAAACTGTTAAATGATTGTAATTAAACAGAACAATAAGGACTTGTGCAGCTGTAAAGTGGCCAAAATTATTATTAATCTTCTTCATGTTACTTTAGTTACTATATTTTTTCCTGATTAGTGACTCAGACAAGGCTGGGGCCACTTCCTTTTGGGGACATCTGTGTTATTAACTGGAAACTCTTGTTAAGGTTGCCCTTCTCTGAGATGGGCCGCAAAGATTCGAAATAATAAAATCATCAAGGTGTTCTTTAATACCCAATTATAATTGAACTTCCTAGATGACCACTAGGTAGCACCAAAGGTCTGCTCCTCCACTTTGTGACCTGTTGCAAAGCACTCACAAAAAAGATGTCAGAAATAATTAGGTGTATTTGATATCCTTTAAATTGTTCAGTCCCTATTTCTTCAAATATTTTTTCTACCCTTTTTTTTCTTCTCCCCATCTGGGACATCAATTACACATTCATTGGACTGCTTAATATTCTCCCACATTTCTCTTCATTTTTCTTGTTTTTCAAATTGATTCTTGAAATTGAGCCCATAAATTCTTCTACCACCTCCTATATGCTATTGAGTCCATCTAGCAAATTTATTTCAGTCATTTTTCAGCTCTGGAATCTTTGTTTTTTGTTGTAGTTTCCATGTCTCAACTACAATGTTCTCATTCATTGATACACATTTTCCTTTAATTCTTTGAAAAATTTCCTTTAATTCTTTGAACACATCTACAATAGATGTCTTTAAGTCTTTGTCTGCTAAATCTTATATTTGGGCCCATTCAGAGTCAGTCTTTATTGACTGCTTTTCCCCTATCTCTGGGTCTCGGTTTTCTGTTTCTCTCAATGGTTAGTATTTTGGGTTGAAAATCAGACATTCTAGAAAATATAGTGATTCTGAAATCTGATATGTTCTGATTACTGAGTTTTGATTATAGTAGACAGTTAACTTACTTGAACTGAAACTGCAAACTTTGTGTTGCTTGTGGTATGCAGCAACTTATATATCTGCTTTGTTTTTATGGCTATCCACTTATATTTTTAGCCTGACCCCTGTGGAGTCTCCCATGTGTCTGTATAATTTGACAGTCCACTAAGAATTTGGACATAGGTGAAGCTCCACCTTTCTGTGGTTTCCTTGCCTCTAAGGTTTCACACCTAACTACCAGCTGTCCTGCTGGCATTGAGCTCTATCTATTGGCACTTCAAGTCCCTGGGCTTCAGTTTTCTGCTGCTTCATCTAAGCACAGATGGGAATACATTCAGTTAAAAAAAAAAAAAAAAAAGCACTGCTAAGTATATATCCAAAAGAAATGAAAGAGGTGCTCAAATCAGTACATGTGCATGCATGTTCATAGCAGTACTGTTCATGATAGCAAAAAGGTTGAAACAGTCCAAATGTCCATCAGTGGATATACATTTTGGATATCCAATGGATATCAACAAATCATATACACAGGCAAAGGAATATAATTTGGCCACTAAAAAAGGAATGAAGTACTGGTATCTGTTACAACATGGATGATTGTGAAACCATTGGTTGTTGTTTCAGGAGCTCTGAAGAGCTCCAGTATCATAGTCCTTTATGTCTCAGTGCAGAAAGAATTCAGCAAGAGGCAAAGTGATAGATAACAAGTGATTTATTAGAATAGGAAGCTTCTGAGGTTTACAAGCAGGTTGGTGAGAAATGTTATGCTCCAAGAACTTACCGAGCTACAGTTTTATAATCAAAGGCAAAGTCGGGAGGGGTAGAAGAACTTCTTTGTCTTTCTTGAGTAGATGTCATGCTTTCATCATCAGCTCTTCCTCCAGGTTGGGCAGAGGAGTTTTCTTGTCCTTCCATGGTCAAGCTAGGTTCACAAATTATTGTTTTTATGTGTGCAGAGAGCATGGCCTAGGGATCATTAACTAACGGAGCTCACTGGACACAACGTGGGTCTCATGTCACCATTGTTTTATTGCTTTGGGGCATGTCACATGCTTCTGCTGCATGGTTTTGTTGCTAAACAAGCCTGCTTGGTTTTGTGGTTAATCAAACTTGCTCTATTGACTAATTATTAACTTACAGAGGTCTCCCATATTTTTTTCTACCTGTAATCCCCTAGTGGGATTAATTATTTAATTACCTACTTTGTCCCTATCAGTTGTAAGTGAAACATTATGTTAAGTGAAAGAAACCAGACAAAAAGTCCACATATTATATGAATCCATTTATACAAAATATCTGGAATACATAAATCCATAGAAGTAGAATATAGATTGGTGGTTGCCAGGGGCTGGGGGAAGGGGAGGGTAGACTGAGTAGTAACTGCTTAGTGAGTAGGAAGTTTTACTTTGGAGAGATGGAAATGTTTTGGAATTAGATAGAGGTGGTTCACAACATTGTATACATACTAAATGTCACATTCAAATGGTTAGTTTATGTTGTATGAATTTCTCTTCAGTTATTTTTTAAATTATTTTTCAACATCACTAGCCATTAAGGAAATGCAAATTAAGACCACAATGAGATATAAATACATACCTATTAGAACAGCTAAAAAAATAACAACAATATCAAATGCTGGCAAGGATATGGAACAACTGGATTTCTCATACATTACTAGTAGGCATGTTAAATGGAAGATCATAGTTTGGCAGTTTCTTATAAAATTGAACATCCAACTACCATATAAAATGCAATCATATACCTGGGCATTCATTCCAGGGAAGTGAAATTTTATATCTACACAAAAATCTGTACACAAATCTTCACAGGAGTTTTATTTGTAATAGCCCCAAACTGCAAACAACCAAAATGACCCTCAGTAGGTGAATGGTTAAATAATCTGTGGCACATCCATTCTATGGGATACTAATCAGAAATAAAAAGGCATGAAATATTGAAAACACATGGATCTCAGGGGTATTATGCTAAGTGGGGAAAAAAGCCAATTTCATAGGGTCAAAAAATTCACATGCTGTATGAGTCCATTATTTACATTCTCAATGTGATAAAATTGTAGTAATGGAAAAAAGATTTTGTTTATCAGAGGTTAGGAATGGTGAGGAGGGAAGGATGACTATGATTATAAAAGGGTAGCATAAGGGAGATCTTGTGGTAACAGGATCGCTATTTATCTTGATTGTGATGGAGGCTACCAAAATCTACATGTGACAAAATGACATAGAACTATGCATGCATAGTCTATCAATGTCAATTTCCTGGCGTTGATACTGTATTATAATTATGTAAGATATAACCATTGGGGGAAACTGGGAGAAGGATACATGGACCTCTCTGTATTATTAATTAAAAAGTTTTAAAACACATAAAATATACCTCAATTCAGTTGATTTTAAAAATAAAAATAAACATTTTTTTTTAAGTTACACTAAACCATGGGAATTCCTTGGTTGTCCAGTGGTTAGGACTCAGCATTCTTACTGCCATGGCTCAGGTTCAACCCAAGCAAATAAAGCAAATGTTCAGATCTTGCTCTATGTAGCTCCCTATTTCAAATATAGATTTCTCTCTGGTCTTTACCTGTTTTGTGTTGGGTCTTATGAATCTTCTCTTTCACCTGCAGACTTAAACTGTCAAAAGGATTTTGAAGAACTTGTATTCAAAATTTGAGTCTCATTCTTTCTGTAACTTGCTTCCTGCTAGTAAGATTTTCCCCTTTAAACTTCCAGCTGATTTTCCAGCCTTGAAATGTACCTTGAACCAATAAGGCTGTGCTTCTCCCCTGTTTTTCTTCTTTTAAATTTATTTATTGGTTGCACTGGGTCTTCATTGCTGCACGTGGACTTTCTCTGGTTGCGGCAAGCAGGAGCTACACTCTAGTTGTGGTGTGCAGGCTTCTCATTGTAGCAGCTTCTCTTGTGGAGCACTGGCTTCTGTAGTGTGGGGGCTACAGTAGTTGCAGCATGAGGGCTCTAGAGCACAGGCTCAGTAGATGTGGCACATGGGCTTAGTTGCCCTGCAGCACATGGGGTCTTCCCAGACCAGGGTTTGAACCAGTGTCCCCAGCATTGACAGGCAGATTCTTAACCACTCTACCACCAGGGAAGTTCTCCTCTGTTTCTTTTAGCCCATAGTCATGGGGGTTAGGAAATGTCTGCAGACCAGAAAGTCACAAACATACAAATTTTGTCCCTTGCAGTTGCCATGTTTTTCCTTCTGTCTGATTTTGTGCACATTCCAGCGTCCTTAACAAGTTTTTTAAATCAATTTTTATAATTGCTACCTGCAAGAAGATTCATTTGACCACTTCATTCCTCCACAATTATGGGAAGCCTCTGTTTTGTATTTTTAAATTATATCAATATTACTATAAGAGCTTCCTTGTCCCATAATATGAGAAAAGTTTCCAAATAAAAAGGAGAAGCTGCAACCCCACCACTATTTTTTATAGGTCAAATGTTCTTAATATGAATATCTTAGCCACTGTATTCCTCAGGATTGTTGTTGTTCAGTTGTGTGTCTGACTCTTTTGTGACCCCATGGGCTAGTCTATCAGGTTCCTCTGTCCATGGAATTTCCCAGGCAAGAATACTGGAGTGGGTTGCCATGCCCTCCTCCAGGGGATCTTCCCAACCTAGGGATCAAACCCACATCTCTTACATCTGCTGCACTGGCAGGTGGGTTCTTTACCACTGAGTCACCTGGGAAGCCCTATTCCTCAGGATCAGTTCAGTCACTCAGTCATTTTCGACTCATTGTGACCCCATGGACTGCAGCATGCCAGGCCTCGCTGTCCATCACCAACTCTCAGAGTTTACTCAAACTCATGTCCATCAACTCAGTGAGGCCATCCAACCATCTCATCCTCTATCATCTCCATCTCCTCCCACCCTCAATCTTTCTCAGCATCAGGGTCCTTTACAATGAGTCAGTTCTCTGCATCAGGTGGCCAAAGTACTGGAGTTTCAGCTTCAGCATCCGTCCTTCCAATGAATATTCAGGCTTGATATTCTTTAGGATTCTTTAGGCTGGATCTCCTTGCAGTCCAAGGGACTCTCAAGAGTCTTCTCTAACACCACAGTTCAAAAACATCAATTCTTCGGAGCTCAGGTTTCTTTTCTTTTTTTTTTTTTTAATTTATTTTAATTGGAGGCTGGGCTTCCCTGGTAGCTCAGACAGTAAAGTGTCTGCCTACAAAGCGGGAGACCTGGGTTCGATCCCTGGGTCGGGAAGATCCCCTGGAGAAGGAAATGGCAATCCACTCCAGTATTCCTGCCTGGAAAATCTCATGGACTGAGGATCCTGGTAGGCTACAGTCCATGGGGTTCCAAAGAGTTAGACATGACTGAGCGACTTCACTTTAATTGGAGGTTAATTACTTTACTTGGAGGCTAATACTTTAATAACTAATTTACTTTAATTAATTAGTATTTAAAGTAAATAATAATTTAATTAGTATTTAAATACTAATAGCAATACTAATTTACTAAATTCACTATTTTACTATTATTTATTTACTTTATTTACTATTATTTATTTTACTATTTACTACTAATTTACTATTTACTAATAGTAAATACTAATTAATTTACTTTACTTTAGTAATTAATTACTTTAATTGGAGGCTAATTATTTTAATTGGAGGCTAATATTGTGGTGGTTTTGCCATACATTGACATGAATCAGCCATGGGTGTACATGTGTTCCCCAACCTGACCCTCCCTCCCACCTCCCTCCCCATCCCATCCCTCAGGGTCATCCCAGTGCACCAGCCCCGAGCACCTTGTCTCATGCATCCAACCTAGACTGGCAATCTATTTCACATATGATAATATACATGTTTCAATGCTATTCGCTCAAATCATCCCACCCTTGCCTTCTCCCACAGAGTCCAAATGTCTGTTCTTTACATCTGTGTCTCTTTTGCTCTCTCGAATATAGGGTCATTGTTACTATCTTTCTAAATTCTATATATATGCATTAATATTCTGTATTGGTGTTTTTCTTTCTGGCTTACTTCACTCTGTATAATAGGCTCCAGTTTCATCCACCTCATTAGAACTGATTCAAATGCATTCTTTTTAATAGCTGAGTAATATTCCATTGTGTATATGTACCACAGCTTCCTTATCCATTCATCTGCCGATGGACATCTAGGTTGCTTCCATGTCCTGACTATTGTAAACAGTACTGCGATGAACATTGGGGTGCACGTGTCTCTCTCAATTCTGGTTTCCTTGGTGTGTATGCCCAGCAGTGGGATTGCTGGGTCGTATGGCAAAGAACAGCCTCGAAACATGTATATTATCAAGGGTGAAACAGATCACCAGCCCAGGTGGGATGCATGAGACAAGTGCTCGGGCCTGGTGCACTGGGAAGACCCAGAGGGATTGGATAGAGAGGGAGGTGGGAGGGGGGATCAGGATGGGGAATACATGTAAATCCATGGCTGATTCATGTCAATGTATGACAAAAACCACTACAATATTGTAAAGTAATTAGCCTCCAACTAATAAAAATAAACAAAAAAAAAGAATATAGTTTGCATCCTTGTTATATTTATTCCTATTTTAATCTTTTTGATGCTATTATAAATGAAACTGTTTTCCTAACTCCCAGTTTGTTCATTGCTATTGTAGAGAAATGCAATTGATTTTTGTACATTAATTCTGTATCCTCCAACTTTGCCAAACTTGTTTACTAGTTCTAAAGTTTTTAGTGTACTATATCATGTCATCTGCAGATTAGTTTTACTCCTTCCTTTATAATTTAAATGCCTTTAATTTCATTGACTTGTCTATTTGTCCTGGCAAATAGTGAAATGTTGAATAGAAGCAGTAAGAATGAACAGTTTTGTCTTGTTCCTCATTGCAGGGTGAAATCACAGTGGCATACAAGCTTTATTTTTTGTTCATGCTACATGTAATCCATGGGCTATTGGAGGGTCATTGCAACTATGCTCGTTTCTTTTAAGCTTTACTCTGTAGACATAGATGTCTTCTCATTCTAGGACCTAGCCTGATGTCTTACCTGGGCTATACTATTCTCTCGGCACAGGGCAAAAGCAAGAGGCCAAGCCAAACCACATAGTCACCTTAAACCGCTACTTGGATATAACATGTGCCAAAGCCTGTCAGTGGAGCTCAAAGTCAAATCGATATTCCTCCCACAAGAGGCATGGCAAGTCACCTGGCAACAGGTAAGGATACACAATCATCTTACAGGGATAGTGGAGAGTAAACAACTGTGAACAATGATATCATCTCCCCTATTGAGTTCATATTTAATTTCCATCATCTCTAAGAATTACAGAAAATTATTAACTAAGCAATAAGTTCAATTAATATCTTGACACAAAAACACAATGAGTCCAGCTATTTTTTATGACCTAGACCACTCTTTAGAAATTATCCAATGTCACAGAGAAGACTAAGAAAAGTTATCTAAAACTTCAAAATAAGGAAAAATGATTGCATGACCTGTTAAATATCATGGCAGTACATTTTCTAATAAGCCTTTTAGTCACCTGACTCTCTCAAAGCATATAACTTAAACTATCTACAACTGATCAGAGTCCAGAAAATAACTCACTGCAGTTCCCTGAAAGAACAGAATCTCCTTCTATGTTCAAACACCTCTTATTAAATATCTGACAGTTTTAGAATCTGTTGACAAATGTAGATCAGAAGTGAAAATGTGAGTCAATGAGAAAATTATTTAATTTATGCATGTGTGCACTCTAGAACACTTTATAGGAACATATTTATTCTATAAAGTGAACCAGGAGTATCCAGGATAATGAACAGGCTAATAGCTCTCTTACCTCTAAAGGTCTTTGGATATAAAGAGAAAAAAAGGATAGAGGAGGGAATGAGTGTGCTGTTTTTATGCTTCGTTTTAGCACCTCTAATGTTTGCCATCTTACTTCACTTTCTCCCTGATCAAGCATGCCCTCCCCACCCCAAAACAAAGTATCCTTCCATCCTCAAAAGAGGACATATTGCTAATAATGCTAACATTTAACTCAGCTACATTAATCAGAATTTTAATGGAAATATATCACTTTAATTTTAGCATGTGTCTCAGTTAAGCCATTGAGTATGTTCTCCAAATTCAGTAGGTAAGTGTAAGTTTTGCTAACTGAACTATGGTTTTAAAATGTCCTAAGGAAGCTTTCTGACTAAACATAAAACAAATCACTTATTTCATACCTCAGCAACTTTCATGCTTCACCAAGGCAGAGAATGCAAGTTGGATATATATTTCTTACTTTGAGAAAGAGTTTAAAGTCTATTTGGACTGGTAGACAGTCAGAATTTCCCTGGACATATCCCACAGGGAACACTGAGATGTGGCTCCTGAAATATTCCTAATGACTTCATCTTTAAACATACTAGCTCTAAAATGATTGGGAGTGTGACTGCATGAAAAGTCCCTCTGGCTTAAATCTTCTATTACCCATAATGTTCTTTCTTCAAAGGTTAACCTATTCTTGTTCCTAAGACATTAGACATCTACCTTTTATATCTGCCAAAACTACTGAACAATTAAAAGAGACCCTGGGAAAATGTGCCATGTAAATTACCTCAGTGAGTGTTATTTAAATTATAAAGAGAAAAAGAAGTGTTAGAAAAAATTTAAACTCCAGTATATTTTTAAGTTGCCTTAAACTCTTATCAGTCTCAAATTAACGGCCATTTCCCTGGTGGCTCAGACAGTAAAGAATCTGCCTGCAATTCAGGAGATCTGGGTTCAATCCCTGGGTCAGGAAGATCCTCTGGAGAAGGAAATGGCAACCCACTCCAGTATTCTTGTCTGAAGAATCCCATGGACAGAGGCTACAGTCCATGGGGTCGCAAAAAGTTGGACACAACTGAGCAACTAACACACAACTCCATCAAAATAAAAATAACCAGAAAGAGAATTTTCTTTGGTCAACTCATCATCTGTCAAAAATAACAGCATCAACCTTGAAAAGAAAAACCTCTATTTTTTATTAAAGGATATAGAAAGGGAGTGGCACCCATTGTTATATAGAGACCATTCTGGAAGTTCATTTACTCAGGCTCCCTGGTGAAAACAAGCATGGCTGAATTAGCCTACCAGTCATCTCTAATTTATCAATGGGTTGTGTCCCAAAATTTATCTGTAAGTCAACTGTTTGAAACTCAGAACATATTTTCCCATGAGAACAAAGGGTAGTTAGGGTCTTAGACCAGCTCACAAAAGCTTACAGACTGGAAATATATCTCAACTCTGGAACTTCTAATATCAGTCTGCAGGCTGGATCCTGATAACAGTGCAGAAGAGAAGAGGAAAATGATTTCTTTTTCCCTTCCTGTTGCAAAGAAATTTAAAGAAGACTACTCCAAAAGGCCAAACTTAGGTATAATGCCATCTGTTCCCCTAATAATTCTCTTCCAATGTCTCAAATCCTTTAAGGCTAACACAACCCCTAGTTTTATATTTGTTGACATAGAAGAGAACAGGCTAAGCAGCAGACATTTAGGGACTTGGCTATGTTTTCCTGTATATGACATATACATATGGACACCAACTCTAAATAAACTGGAATACAGAAAAAAGACCCTGTTTATGAATCTTGGGTGCACAGGTGGGGCTAGCCACAGGGGCAAGAGACAAGTCCTGTTAACAAACCTATACTCAGAGTTGGAGCAGAACCAGTAACAAAGCTAATCCTTGTCTAGCACTTTTCATACTCCTGTAGCTCAGGGTAGGTTTGGGTCCACAGACCATGTCTGGGATTCAGTTTAGAGGTGGTTAATGGTCCAAGTGAGATGAGCTGAAGAACAGTGAGGGCAGGGAGTCAAGCAGGTGATAATGACTTGTTGATCTGATTTAAAAGTTTCTATTCATTTGGAAGAAATTACAAGTAGGTCAAATATTTATCGTGTACCCATACCGTGCCATGCACTGTGTTCAGTTCAGTTGCTCAGTCGTGTCTGACTCTTTGCAACCCCATGGACCGCAGCATGCCAGGCTTTCCTGTCCATCACCAACTCCCAGAGTTTACCCAAACTCATGTCCATTGAGTCGGTGATGCCATCCAACTATCTCATCCTCTGTCATCCCCTTCTCCTCCTGCCTTAAATCTTCCCCAGCATCAGGGTCTTTTCAAATGAGTCAGCTCTTCGCGTCAGGGGATCAAAGTATCGGAGTTTCAACTTCAACATCAGTCCTTCCAAAGAACACTTAGGACTGATCTCCCTTAGGATGAACTGGTTGGATCTCCTTGCAGTCCAAGGGACTCTCAAGAGTCTTCTCCAACACCACAGTTCAAAAGCATCAATTCTTTGGCACTCAGCTCTCTTTATAGTCTGACTCTCACATCCATACATGACTACTGGAAAAACCATAGCCTGGAGTAGACAGACCTTTGTTGGTAAAGTAATGTCTCTGTTCTTTAATATGCTGTCTAGGTTGGTCATAACTTTCCTTCCAAGGAGGAAGTGCCTTTTAATTTCATGGCTGCAGTCACCATCTGCAGTGATTTTGGAGCCCAGAAAAATAAAGTCTGACACTGTTTCCACTGTTTCCCCATCTATTTGCCATGAAGTCAGGTGCTGGTATTAAATAGTCCCTACTTGTGGCGCTCATATTCCACAACAGTGTTGAAGAGTTCACAGGAACCAAACAAATCCTCATTTAAGAGGGAAAAGCACAATGCCGCGAACCCACTATGACTTAGACTTCCAAACCAGAGGCCTTATGTTTTGGAGGTGAGTGAACGGTCCCCTTGTGGCTCAGACAGTAAAGAATCTGCCTGCCCATGCAAGAGACCCAGGTTCAATCCCTCAGTAGGGAAGATCTCCTGCAGAAGGAAATGGCAATGCACTCCAGTATTCTGGCCTGGAGAATTCCATGGGCAGAGGACCCTGGTTGGCTGCAGTCCATGGGGTCGCAAAGAGTCAGACATGACTGAGCACGCACAGATGATGAGAGATGAACTGTAAAATAAGACCAAGTTAACTATTGCAAGAATCAAACAATTAAATATCAACTGTGTCATATTCCTACAGTGAAGCTGAAGGAAACAAACAAGTGCAAAACCCAGGAGCTTAACTTCACAAATATGCCCAAGGCAAAACCACCGAGTGAGCTAGGTCCTTTTTGGCACCTTTCCTACCTGTCCTTTTACCTTCAAGTAGCCATTATGCTGTGGCACTCTCCCAGGGTCAGGCCATGTCCCTTTCTCTGAATTTTGGCCAGGTAAAATCTCTCAGTGCTTTCCTAGGTAACATGAGAGTATGAGGCACTATCATCAGAAGTCATTTTTCTTCAGTGCTACTGAGAAAACTGACTGCCCTCTCCCACAGTGCCTTAGTTTAATGAAAAGGTACAACTCCAGAAGTGCTTATAAAGTGCTTAATTGTGAGAATTTCACACACCACAGCTATCCGGTTGGGGTGATATTTTGGAATCAGGGCCTTTCAGCGCCCACTTAAACTTACCCATAGACAGCTAACCACTTCACCTACATATGTACAAAACAGATCTAGAATCAGAAACCTCTGGAGAGCTGATATCCTTAGGAAATCTTCATCCTCAGATTTTAAAAACAACCATTTCTGGAGCTCTACATAAATATGTGGCAAGCACTGCTGTATGAATGAACTCAATTCTTAGGATGACCTTATGAAATGGTTCTCATTATTAGCCTCACTTTACCAATGAGGAAAAAGAGGCACAATTCATCTTAAAAAAAGGCAGAGGAAAAGTAAAAAAAAAAAAAGAGAGAGCAGGACAAATTGAAAACAAATAGCAAGAAGTCAGATTTCAACTTAACCATTCAATAATGACATTAAATGTACTGTCTAAACACTTGAATTAAAAGGCAGAAATTGTCATTAGATTGAATTAAAAAGCAAGAAAACCTATTTCAAATATAAAGGAAAAGGATGGAAAAAATATAGTGTGCAAATACAATCAAGTGTATTGGCAGTCCAGTGGGTAAGACTTCATGCTTCCACTGCAGGGAGCATGGGTCTGATCCCTGGTAGGGGAACTAAGATCCCACAGAGTGCACGGTGTGGCCAAAAGAAAAGAAACCTTCAGAAACTATATTAATTTTAAAGTAGGTTTTAGAATGAGGAGTATTACCAGGGGGTAAAGAATACTTCATTTTGATAAAGAGGTCAATTCACCAAGAATATATAATCTGAAGTGTGCATGCACCTAATCATAATTGTTCAAAATACAGGAACCAAAAAATGACAAAACTAAAAGAAGAAATAATTGTCACAATTAAATTTGTAAATTTCAAAACACTTCTCTCAGTAATTGACAGAACAGGCAGACAGAAAATCAGCAAGGGCACAGAAGATCTGGAATGCCACCAACCAACTTGACCTTATTGGCATTTATAGAACACTGCATCCAACTAAAGCAGAATGCACCATCTTTTCAAGTGCATGTGGAATAGTCACCATGGTAGGCCTGCTGTTGGGCCATAAAACAAGTCTCAGTAAATTTAAGAGGATTTAAATAATTCAAAGGAAGTACTTTGACCACTAAAGTGCAACTAAACTATATATCAATAACAGAAGGATATCTGGAAAATCTTCAAATATTTGGAAAAGAAGCAACAAACTTCTAAATAACACATGGGTCAAAGAATAAATCCCGAGGGAAAAAATATTAATTTTGTTATTAGTGGTAATATTTTGAGCTGTAGGAAAATGAAAATACCACACGTCAACCTTGTGAGATGCAGCTAGAGCAATCCTTAAAGAGAAAGGTATAGCATGGAATTAGTAAATGTTTATACAACCGCCTCACTCACCAACATCAGAATATGACGCAAGGAAAAGTAAAGAACAGAGGACAAAACCCAGGCCCAAATGCAACTCCAATCATAAAAAAGTGAACCACTGCCGATAAGAGTTAAACGAGAAGGTATAAGCAATACCAGAAGTAAGTCTGAACTCCAAACTGCTTACCTTAGTAGCAGATGTTTGCTGATGAGTCACGCCTAGGCTAACAATAGGTTAGATCCAGGAAGGTAAGTGAAGGTAGGCTGGGGAAGGCAAGAGGTTAGAGTAAACAAGAGTAGCATGGCTGGCTAAACCCAGGACAGAGGCTGTTACTCTTGATTTCAAAATATTTCTTGCTAACGATAGGTTTTCCCTGGGGCCTAATACACTTCTCTCCCCTAGCAACAGCCTCTGGATTGGTTCTGTCCCTAACTGAGGTAAGAACACAGGTGCTTGGGATTGTAGGCTAGTTAAACTGTTAATTCCCAAATATCATCTCCACATCATAATCACCTGAGGAACTGCCTTTAAAACTCCTCCAGGCCTGCACTCCAAGAGACTTTGATGGAGTGCAGGGTGCCTAATATTTTTGATAATTCTGATTCTGCTGACCCTCTTGTATAAATATTACCACTAATAACAGCTGCTAACAGTTACCGAGGACCTGCTATGTACTAGGTCCTCTTTAGGTGCTTTTACATGTATTGTGAGATTTAATTCATGGACAAAAAGGGCATTGTGAAGAACAGGTAAGGAAGTTTAAGTGGAACTCATCCTCACTCAGAGGAGACGAGGAAAATCATCTTGACACAGAGGCAATAACTTTTCAGTGACCTGTAATGATACAAAAATATGATTAAAACTGATTACAGTGATAAAAAGATTGGTGACATCAGGGTTAGTCATGCAAAAAGACTGAAAAAGTCTTGAGGAAGCATGAAACAGTATATAGAGAGGTAAAGAGGTATGATCCAATCCTATGCTAGTATTGATAACAGGTTGGCGTGAGGGATTCTGCTGCTGCCGCTGCTGCTGCTAAGTCACTTCAGTCGTGTCTGACTCTGTGTGACCCCATAGACGGCAGCCCACCAGGCTCCCCCATCCCTGGGATTCTCCAGGCAAGAGCACTGGAGTGGGTTGCCATTTCCTCCTCCAATGCATGAAAGTGAAAAGTGAAAGTGAAGTCACTCAGTCGTGTCTGACTTGTAGCAACCCTATGGACTGCAGCCTGCCAGGCTCCTCCGTCCATGGGATTTTCCAGGCAAGAGTACGGGAGTGGGCTGCCATTGGCTTCTCTGGAGGGATTCTGCACTGCACCCAAATGGATCTGAATTCTCCATCTCTTCCAGAGACACTCTCTCCTCCAGTGCCAACTTAGAGTGGAACCAGATCCAAAAAGACCTACACCCTCTGGGTCTGAATTGAAATAGGTTGGCTTCTAGTTTCATTCTTTTACAAGTGGAGGGAGGTGGAAGGGGGGATCAGGATGGGGAACACATGTAAATCCATGGCTGATTCATGTCACTGTATGGCAAAAACCACTACAATATTGTAATTAGCCTCCAACTAATAAAAATAAATGAAAAAAATAAATAAAAAACAAAACAACAACAACAAGAAAGAAATAGGTTGGGTTCCTGAACATCTAAATCCTTCACAAAGTCTTCCCAGATTAACCTTTTGAGAAAAAGACTTCCCAAATCACACATAGTCTGAGGTCAGTCTCACCCTGAGTACTCACCATCATCTCAAAATGTAATTGGACCTCAGATAACATGTGATATGTATATCTTACTCATTTTACATTTCCTGCTTGTATATCTCATAAGCACAATCTTTTGTTTGTATTAGTGACTTCTTGGATGGATTATCCTGGAAAGCACAAAAGGTGCCTGCATAATAGTACCTAGCATCTAATTACAATTTATAAATGTTCTTTGAAAATAATGAAATGTAACTAGAAGGTAAGTACCACTACACACTGCACTGAAACAAAGATCATAAAAGCCTTGAATATAGTACAATATATCATTCTGGTTAAAGTTTCATGAGGACAGGGGTAATAGCTGTTTATCAGTCTGACACTCAAGTCCAAGGATATCTGTCATCTGACAAAAATCAGAGGTCATCTAAGTTAAAGTAACAGGTCATTTTCTAGCTCCTATCCCTTAAAGGAAGGCTATTTCTCATTTGCAGGGATGCATTTCTCAAGTTTATATGCTCTGTACTCAGTCAAAATCTCCTCTTTCCTTCCTCCAGGACTTCCTGGTGGTACAGTGGATAGGAATCCACCTACCAATGCAGGAGACATGGATTTGATGCCCGGTCCAGGAAGATTCCACATGCAGTGGAGCAACTAAGCCTGTGTGCCACAACTACTGAAGCCCGTGTACCTAGAGCCTGTGCTCCCCAAGAGAAGCCACCGGAATGAGAAGCCTGTTCACCACAATGAAGAGGAGCCCCCGCTCACCGCCACAACTAGAGAAAGCCCACGCGGAGCAACAAAGACCCAGGGCAACTGAAAACGTACAAACAAAAAAACTCCATTTAACAACACATCAAAGGAATTAAACTTTTGTTAGCCTGACCCATGTAGAAATGGTCATTATGTCCAATATTTCTACTATCCTTCAATATCCTATTGTTATTCTCAATTATCACATCAATTTGTGTTTATAACTCCAACAAAATGTCTCCAATTAGCATGAACTAGCATCTTTTAAAGAAATCCTTCTTTTATTCTCAGCTCTAGAATAGTCTTTTTACTCCTGACAGGACCTCTAGAAATGTTATTAAAATTTTCAATTAAAAAAATTAAACATTTAAACTTGTTTCTGATAAGCAGTAAGATAGAATATTAAATGGCTGTAATATTAAAAGCTTCATTCTACCCAAGAGGCAGTCTTTAGAGATCAGTATCCACAAAAATGTAAACAAAACAAAGGCCAGGCACAGCTTTTAAACTAATGAGATCTTATGCTACTTGGATCATGAGAATCAAACAAGGATCTCATGAGTTTTCTGATTTTTACAAACATGCTTATAAGAACTAAGGCCACCATTAATCCCACTTTAAGAACCTGGTCTCAAATATTCAAAACTGATTTCCTGGACTAAACCAAAGCATCAGAGACCTAGGTGCCTGAGATATGTATTTTGGTGTCATTGTAGAAATAGCCTTCACTTGAATAAGCTGAGCTGTTGCCCTTCAGCTAACATTCAGGGCTATTACAAGATACAATCCCTTCATTTTATTTACTGAAAAGACAAGGCTGTTTCTTTATGAGAATACAAAAGAGAAGCTCCTTTAGGCTTAACTGCCAGAAAATGTTATTCTCCACCATGACTGGCTTTTTATATGATGGACACTGCAATTTCTCTAATTGCCCACATTACCTTCTCTGTGTGGCCTGCCAGGTCTTTCAGAGCCAATTCATGAATCAAGTGTACACAACACTGTGGGGTGTTGGCTTCACTTGGGGTATTATTTTCACCCAGAAATCAAATTTTCTCATTTACTTTTCAAATATTGTATTGTATGCTTTTTTTCATAAATCCTTCTTGAAACATGGTAGAGTAGAAATAAAACCGAACCCAGGTCTCCAGCATTGCAGGTGGATTCTTTACCAGCTGAGCCACAAGGGAAGCCCAAGAATACTGGAGTGGGTAGTCTATCCCTTTACCAGGGGATCTTCCCGACCCAGGAATCTAAACAGGGTCTCCTGCATTGCAGGTGGATTCTTTACCAACTGAGCTATCAGGGAAACCCAAGAAATTAAAAAGTTGCAATAATTATTGAAAAAAATAAGCATACTGGGATTTCCACTCATATTTAAAGTGTCTCCTTGAAATAGAAAATGACTCTATTCCACTGACAAGTGACTTTCCAATGATACACTGCAGACAGCCTGTAGATAATTTGACAAGGCAAGATGTTTTAACTTTTGCCACTATCACTTAAGACAATACAGATGAATGGATGACCATCTTCCAAGTTATGATCAACTTGAGATGGATTCAGGATTGGTTGGGTATAAAGGCTTTTTAGAGTTCTTTAGAAGACCCCGAAAAACAAACCTGCCATCTTGAATCCATCTTTTAGAGACTCGGGGGCAAGTTACCAACCCAAGAAAATACACATACCACAAATTGCATTCAATTTCTGGAGAGCCCATAGATATCCTTCGAGTCCATTTATGAACCTAAAGTTAACAACCACTAGAGTTTACAGCCTAGGTCCTGAGAAATCCTGCATATCATATGATTCTCATGTAAAAGGTTCAAAGATAGATGAGAGATTAGGGATAGCTCCTGCTCAAATTACATAGTAATAAGTCATACTGCAATAACCACCTCAAAATATCCTGCTTTGTACATCTTCATTCCACATGATCATTGCTATGTAAAGGATTAAGTCCTGCCCCATCCAATCTCCTTACCTGGGTTTTTTTCCTCCCTCCCTCCAATGTTTGTTGTTTGCCTCCACTTTGCATTGTTGCATTTTGCTGTTGGGTTATGCTATACATTTCAATGCATATTTCTTGCTTTATGTTTTTTGCTAATGACATTACTTGCTGTGTATTTTACATTTATTTTAGACTAGGGAAACGATGTTAGACAAAGAGCAAATTCGAGTGATTTTTCTTATTCGAATTCAAAACAGGTCATAAAGCAGAGGAGACAACTCATAACATCAAGAAGGCATTTGGCCCAGGAACTGCTCATGAACATACAGTGCAATGGTAGTTGAAGTTTTGCAAAGGAGACAAGTCTTAAAGATGAGGAGCATAGTGGCTGGCCATCTCAAGTTGCCAACAATTGAGTGCCATCATCAAAAATGATCCTCTTGCAACTACGTGAGAGGTTACCCAATAACTCAGTGTCAACCATTCTACAGTGGTTCAGCATTTAAAGCAAACCGGAAGGGTGAAAAAGCTTGATAAGTGCATGCCTCATGAGCTGATAGCAAATCAAAAAAATTGTCATTTTGGAGTGTCTTCTCTTATTCTACACAACAGTGAACCATTTCTTGGATTGTGATGTGCAACGAAAAGTGGACTTTATATGACAGTCAGTGACGATGAGCAACTCAGTGATTAGAACAAGAAACTCTAAAGCACTTCCCAAAGCCAAACTTGCACCCAAAAAAAGTCATGGTCACTTTCTGATGGCCTGCTGCTAGTCTGATCCACTACAGCTTTTTGAACCCCAGTGAAACCATTACATATGAGAAGTATGCTCAGCAAATCGATGAGATGCACTGAAAACTGCAATGCCTGCAGCTGGCACTGTCAACAGAATGCAGGGCACACAACCAATGGTTCAAAAACTGGACGAATTGGGCTAAGAAGTTTTGTCTCATCTGCCACATTCACCTGACCTCTTGCCAACCAACTACCACTTCTTCAAGTATCTCTACAACTTTTTGCAGGGAAAACACTTCCACAACCAGAAGGCGGCAGAAAATGTCTGTTGAATCCTGAAGCATGGATTTGTATGTTATAGGAATAAACAAACTTATTTCTCATTGGCAAAAATGTGGTGATTATAATGGTTCCTATTTTAATTAATAAAGATGTGTTTGAGTCTAGTTATAATGATTTAAAATTCAGGGTCCAAAACTGCAATTACTTTTTCACCAACCTAATAGAATAGGAAGTTCCATGAAGGCAGAAACTGTCTTCCTCAAGACTGTACCTCTGGTGCCTAAGAGGTACTCAAATATTTTTGAATAAATCTTCCACAGGATTCTCTGGAGAAGCTTTTTGAAAATAAAATTTTACTGGAACTCCATCATGCTCATTCATTTACATACCATCTATGGCTGCTTTCATACTATAATGCTGAGCTGAGGAGTTCCAAATGGGTTAACGTAAACCCACAAAGTCTCAAATATTTACTAGTTGGCTCCTTACAGAAAGTTTGCTGACCCCCAACAGCACTCAATTGGCCTTTATCTCTAAAGTTAGAATTGGAAGCACTGTAGATACAGGAGTTAGGTCTTAATACTTCTTTGCCTGTAGAACAGAGGTGCTTTAAAATAGCTATCAAATACAGATTTTCTGTAAAGTAGTTAGCCTACAACTAATAAAAATTGATGGAAAAAAATAAAAGATTTTGAACAACTGAAAAAAAAATACAGATTTTCTTCTTGCAACATAAATTTCTGCACAATTAAGTTCAAAGTTAGTATTTTCCATTCTCAATGCATTTCTAGCAAGGCCAAAAGCAAAAAAGCAAAGGTTACCTATATTCAGTAAATTGGAGGAGAGAGAGAAGAGATTCTGATGCTAAGTTCTGGCAAATTTTTACAATCATGAAATCTTTAAAATGCCAATGCAACATAACTACTGGAAAGCTCTTCCCTGATATGTTTCAAACAAATGATTTTGAGGTGAACCATAGTTATTTTCTCACTGGCATAATCATTCTAACAATGTATCATTTTTTTTAAAAATGCTAGGCACATTATAGATGCTCAACAGCCATTGAATGGATCACTCTCCAGTAATCACTGTGTTCATCAATTTGCAAATTATAATTACCTGAAAGGGGGCATTAAGATTTATATTCCTTTGCCAATCCTAAAATATACTCAGCATGTCTCAATCCTTTTAAAAATCAAACCCTTTACTGTCATTCTCTACAAAAAAATTTAATTTGCATAGGTATCATTGGGGTCCAAGAAACTGAAGAGTAAATGAGTAAGTCTGGGCATGATTTCAGCCCACTTTCTACCCCAGGTGCAGAGGAAAGCAAACAGGATTTTCTCATATTGGGATAAGATGTCTGTCATTTGGAAACATTGCGGTTCATGGACGAAGACACAAATAAGAAGAAAAGGGTTAGGAATCTCAGCTAAGTTGTTTTGAATAAGCAACAATATACACAATGATATACAATCATTTGAGAAAACTATTGTTTATTTAGAAAAAAAGGTTACATGGGTAGAATTCGATAGATAAAAAAATTTCCTTTTAAAAATGTCACTGTGAAACTTTTCCAGATGAAAGTTCAGCAATACAAAGCTTCTCTAACTGTAGAATTAAAACACATTTTTATTCCCCCCAACCCCTTGATTTTTCTAAAATAATTACAAGAAAAAATGGCAAGGGACAAGTGAGTGCTGGTACCATTTTTTTCAAACATGTTTTAATGTCGTACACGAACTATATAAAATGATTCCTAGGCATTGCATAAGACACTGCTCCCACTTTGTTTTTTTAATGACTAAATATAAAACAGGCCAAATAATAAGTTAAAATTGAGTTTTTAAATGAGGTAAATTCAAAATGGTTCAATAATTGTTTATTTTCCATTTCAAACAATAAAAAGGAAGCATTTCATATTGAAAAAAAAATAAACCCAGGCAATATTTAGTTACTCTAAAGTGAAATTCTGTACATATGTAACCTTATTTGCTTGTTGGAAACTGTATGCAGCACATTGTGCTAAAAATATGAAACAGTTAACACTTTCAGCCATTTACTGAAAATAAACATGTAGAAACTAAGCAACAAGTTAAATACAGTAATGCACAACTCAACAATTTAAAGTTTTCGGCATGGAGCAATAAAGCAGATAACTGAATAATTTAAGAAGATGCAAATGGGCCCTCTTCATTCATAATTCTTGGCAATCTACTCAGGAAAATAAATTTCTGGTCACAGCTGAACAATTCATTCCAATCTCACCTGAAAGAAACAAAGTGATTATATTGATAGATAAGAAAGGAAGGGGGGTGAGAGAGGTGACAAATGGAAGGTGGAGGAGGGACAGACCAAAGGAGAAGGGAGGAGAGAAGGAAGGAAGAAAAAAAGAGAAGGAAGATTTAAGAAAGAAAATCAATGAGTTCTGTGAATAACCAATGCCTGAATTAAGTCCCTAGATAAGGATAAAATATTTGTGTATTTCTTATTGACTACTTGGCATACTATGATAACTTGTATTTTATCTGAGAGAGAGGAAAAGAGGGGAATGGGGGAAGGGAGGAAGGAAAAAATGAAATAGAAACAAGTAAAACATTCCACCGGGACAAGCAATAGCTTGTCAAAAGTAAACAACACATAGCAATGAAAAGGAACCAATTTTACATGATCAATAAAAAGAAAAATGACATCACATTTTTTCATAAGGACATGATTTTAATAGTTACTTATATTAAGATGCAATGTCTGCTAAATTATAAAAATTGCTTTAAAAATATATTGACTTAATTATACTCATTTCCTTTATGTATTGACATTTTTCAAATACTGCATATTTGAAATAAATCAAAACATGATTATTACAACATGTGGCAAATAAGTTCATATCTGCCTAACATTGTTCTCATTCAAATTTTAAATTAATGCTTAAGGCATTAAATTTTACTTATGAAATACTACATTCACATATTTCATAAAATCAGAGCTAGAAGGGTCTTAGAAAATAATCACACTTGCATGAAATGCTGACAATAATTTACATATCATTTCTATACAGCATTCTGTTCACATCATGTATAATCTTGACATTACCAATTATAATTATAGATACACATATGTTGAACTTACAATTTTAATACTTAAATCATTGTTCCTGTTCATCACTGATGAATGGATAAACAAAATGTGGTACACATTCATACAATGGAATAGTATTCACTTATAAAAAGAAATGAAGCTCTTATACATGCTATAACATGGATGAATCTTGAAAACATGATGCTAAGTAGTAGAAGCAGCTAGACACAAAAGGCCACATATAGAATGACTTCATTTTGATGAAATGTCCAAAATAGGCAAATCCAAAGAGAAAATACTTTAGTTACTTCCAGGGGGAGGGGAAAGAGAATTGGGAGTGACTCTAACAGGTGTGGGGTCTCTTTTGGGGATGATGCAGATATTCTGGAATTAACGGTGATAGTTACAACATAGTGATATATTAAAAACCACGTTGGCAAATTTTATTTTATGTGAATTTAACTCACTTTTTTTAACTGCCAAAAAGTCCATGTTACAATAAAGAGTATCATGGTATCAGTATAAGAAATGGGTTCTCAATCATGAAGCTGTCATAATTACTGGGCAAGGGAAATTTTGATGACACATTTAGGGGCACATTAAAAGATAAAACTGGCATCACTGTTAGAACATGTGAAGATGATCTTTCCCAGGAAATGAAATTAAAATTTTTACAAGAAGTCAAAATCCTCAAGCAATATAATCATACCATTATTGTAAAACTCATAAAAGTTAGCACACAAATACAGCCTATCTACAAAATTAAGGGACTTGTCCCAGGACATGATTTCCTCTCCTTTCTGAGAAAGAAGGATGAACTAAAACAGTTAGTGAAATTTTTCTTAGATGCTGCTTCTGGGTGGCAAATCTCAGGTAAAAATTGTATACACAGGGACCTTGCTGCAAGAAACTGCCTGGAGGTGAAAATAATGTTCTGAAAATCAGTGACTTTGGAATGTCTCGTCAAGAGAATGGTGGTGTGTATTCATCTTCTGATTTAAAGCAGATTCCCATTAAATGGACAGCACCAGAAGCTCTTAATTATGGGAGATATCGTTCTGAGAGTGACGCATGGAGCTTTGGAATCCTCCTCTGGGAGACCTTCAGTTTAGGGGTCTGTCCACACCCTGGAATGACAAATCAGCAAGCACAAGAGCAAGTGGAAAGAAGATACCAGATGTCAGTCTCAGCAGTGTCCAGAATGCATTTACAAAATAATGCTGAAGTCTTGGGATTACAAACTTGAAAACCGCCCCAAGTTCAGGGAACTTGAGAAAGAAATGCCATCAAGAAGAAAGTCACACAGTGATGAAACACTGCTAAACTCAGACTTTAGGACTCTTATCTTTCAGCAGAGTAATATTTTCTTCTCATTAACAAGTCTATACCACATTACCTGGGATATTCTACTAAGGTTTTTTTTTTTTCAACTATTTTTAAGAAATATGTACAACTTTAACCACTGTAATAAGAAAGCACAGGTTCTAAACGCAAGAAATCCCACCGATCTTTTCACATCAAGGACTGCTGATATTTCTCAAAGAGTTTCTACTTTAGGCTCAGTTCAGAGTTGGCTGTCCTCGATCCTAGACAGCTTTCCTCTCCCAGTGCTATAAGCTGCATTGGTAATACCATCTTTGCAGGACACATTTCCAAAAAAGGTGGCCTTTCACTGTGCTAAGACAAGATTACATTTGTAAACATCACTTTCCATTGGGAATTATTTGAACATCCTGGGGTTTTTTCTTCTTTGCTTTTTGCCAGAAATAGGCCTTGCTGTTTTAGTAAGGTTGTCATTTCCCTATGTTCCACCACAGCCTTCTCCTTTGTCTGGGTATCAGAAAACTATGTATGAAATGCCTTCAAAGAGTACCCTTTCAGAGTTGAGGCAGCTGATTTTCAATGAAGTTACTTTATAGAGAGCTTTGACAGCAAGAACGAAGTCTGAAACACAGGTCTGGGTGAAAGAGCAGCTAGACTGTTGATCAAAGTAGAAAACAAAGACAAATAGGATATCAGCCTTGTTATCAGAGCTACCCCTTGATAAACACACGCACACTAATTTTATGATTAAATTCACCAAAAAGGTCCTAAGAAATGTTTCAATTGTTCTTCATAAAAGAGCCCTCTGGATGGCAACAAAATTTATGTAGAGAAACTACATAATACAAGCCCAGCAAATTAATAGTTTATTCCTGGTTAATCCTAGTACCTGTACCTACACACACACACACACACACACACACACACACACACACACACACACACACACACACACACACACACACACACACACACACACCCACAAGCCAAGTAGAAAGGCACACATGGGTTAATCCTAGTACCTGTACCTACACACACACACACACACACACACACACACACACACACACACACACACACACACACACACACACACACACCCACAAGCCAAGTAGAAAGGCACACATGGGTTAATCCTAGTACCTGTACCTACACACACACACACACACACACACACACACACACACACACACACACACACACACACACACCCACAAGCCAAGTAGAAAGGCACACATGGGTTAATCCTAGTACCTGTACCTACACACACACACACACACACACACACACACACACACAAGCCAAGTAGAAAGGCACACATGGATTAAAAAGTCCAATGAACATTTACAAGAAAGAGAAGCTACAGGAGAAAGACAAAAAGACAGCCACCCTAATTCCACTTTACTCCTTCACTTACCCTTAAACTGCTCCCTAGCAATTTTTATCATCACAAACACACTTCCTGAGGTATTCTAACTGGATAAAATGGAACAGTTAAGACTAGGATTCTGTTGAACTGAATCTCACCACACCCTGGGGTACCTCTCAAGATAAATGTGTGTAGGGGTAAATGTGGCATTGGAGTCTTTGGGAAGTGCTCATGCCTATGTCCAGATAAAGAATAGCACAGCACCTGAGTGAATATTTTGTCTGCCTTAAGTGGAAGAAAGGAAATAGAAAATCCCTCCTGTTCTCCCCAACTGTTTAGTGCCTATGAATATCAGTGCACAGAATTCAGTGATACTTTAAAGGATAAAAATGAAAAGAAAAATAGTTCAGGTCTATCATTTCAATCTCCTAACAAAACTTTTGTATACCTTTAGTGGTTGCTACACACAGACCCAGATGAAAGCATAATAAAACTGCCCTCGAAAAATATGCTGCAGCCTATACAGCAACTTCTTAAACAGTAAGTATACTATCAAATGTTACAAATAAACTGAACCTTCTTTTGAGGGCAAAAAAAAAGTCAATGATGTTTCTCTTCAATTCCAAAAAGATACAGTTAACACTCTTGAGTACACAATTCTCCATGTAAAGTTAAAAGTATCTGAAACAGGTGACTCAGTGGCAAAGAATCCACCTGCCAAGCAGGAGATGAAGGTTCCATCTCTGGGTCAGGTGGATCTCTTGGAGAAGGAAATGGCAACCCACTACAGTATTTTTGCCTAGAAAATATCATGGACAGAGGAACCCGGGCTATAGTCCTTGGGGTCGCAAAGAGTCAGACACAATTTAGCAACTAAACCAACACCCTTTGAAACACAGTAGGTAATAAAGAAAAATACTTGGTTGTCTGATTAGAAGAGATGGAAGTTAACTGCCTTCAACAAGATCAAAATCTAAGGAAAGGGATATACGACACACTCATATATGCAGCAGCAGCAGCTTATATACATAAGAATCAGTGACTAGGATTCTAGGCAAGCTGATACACGCCTGTAAGCAATGGGAAACTACTGAAAAAGTTAACTGAACACTCCCTACTCTACAGCATCTAGAACTGCACCTCAAGGTAACACATTCCTAAAATAAGCAATCTTTGAGCACTTTGGAGGTCAGTTTCCAAGTATGGACTGAAGAAGAAAGACTCAGAATGGGGATTACAAAATCAATTGTTTATAGGGGCTAGTATAAAGTGGAAACAAATGGAAGTGCACCTACTGGGGCCTGATTGAGGCAAACTACAAAAAAGACCCCTTCTATTTAAGGGAGACAAGCACCTAGGCAGGTCTAGCTGATTGCTGCCATGCAGAAATGAGAACCCAATGTTGCCAGGTGTTTCGGTTCTTCACTAGAAAGTAACATTTGGATTTTGTTAACTATTCTGAAAATGTTATTACTGTGGAAGGCCAAGAAGGTATGTCTAATAATCCACAACTGCCTAAGGGCTGAGAATTTGCAACCTTGGGTTTAAATGTTAAGAGCTAGGTTACACATAAGAGATGGAGGTGACAGACAGACCAGTAAAATATATTAGGCCTCGCTGGAGTAGAGTATTAGAATAGGAATGTAGTATACTACAAATACAGATGGGCAGCAGAGAGTTAATTGTTAATATTCTTTGAAATCAAGAATCCAGGATCGAAGTGCAAGTAGATTGAGTTTCTCAAAACCTAAAAGCAAGTCTCAATTTAGCAATGTCTGGCTCACTAAAGGACTCTCAAAAGATAGCTGAACTCAATATTAATGAATTGAAGACCATACATATCAATTTAAAACTGAGACTCTAAAGAATGGTTCTAAGTGGAAATTTTTCATAGACAGGAATTTTTAAAGATTAAACTAGGGGAAAAGGTTAAAAGCAAAGAAGTTAGTTGTGTTCCAGAAACCAAATCAAAGAGAGGTAAGATGAATCTGGACAAAGACGTTAGCAAAAACAAGTAACAGGAAATACAGAGAACAAGCAGAAAGGATTTTGCAACCAAAAACTATGAAACAGGAAAAGAAGACTTTGGAAGGAATTTAATCTGGGTCACATTCATATTTTCTTAACTCTAACATGATCATTTTAATGTTTCTGAAATCAGGGTGACACTTACAAATCAATGTCATTTCTCTATGCACTTTTCTCAAGAAAAAAAAAAACAGTTCTATAAAGCAACAATGAATCTTATAATTAATGACATCTCTGAATCACGGAAATGTGACATGTGTAGCAGTTCTCCTTTCTTTTTTTTTTTTTCTCCTTTCTTTATAATATAAAATTAAAAAGGGACCAAGGAACAGCAGATTTGAAGTGGCCTAAAGGTAAACGATGCCAATCAGAAATGATGAGAACTCTAAATGAAAAGGAACAGCATAAAGACTTGACCAACCCTAGAAGGTAACAGCTTAAAAAAAAAAGGAAAAGTCTACCAGTGCTTCACAAAGAGTCTATGCAAGGAAAGAATAAAGAGAGACGTATAAAACCACAGTGAAAGCTGTCAATGATAATGATTGGCCCATTCCTAATGAAGATACAAGAGGTAGAGCTTTTTTTTTTTTTTTTTTTAAATAAAGGGACCAGGTGACAGCAAGAAGTAAAAAGCAAAAAGTAAAATGCCAACTAAAAGGAAGGTTATGGTGAAGAATAAAAAAAGATTAAGAGTTTATCGTTCACCAGGGAAGACAGCTAGTTGTTAGGTAAAGGGATAGCTAGAATTTAAGAATAGGTAATATTCTTTTATAATCTTCCTAATTTAAAAAAATCTACTAAATTCTTAAAAGCTCTCTCACAACTCTCATCTTCCCTTCTACGCTAATACTTAGAAAACAAGCACAGACTAATAAAACAGAAAAAGCACATAATCTGTCAGGAAGTTACCTACCTGACAACCTCAAATCCCTGCTCTGTAGCCAAAATAAACAACAAAATCCATACTCTAAAGTTCACCGCTTTATATGGAATAGGCTCTCAGATATTTCTCATTCAAACTGTGAACAGCCTTGGTTATCCATCCAGTTTCATAAAAGATTAGAAGAAGCAAATAATATTAGGAGGGAGCTAGAGAATGTAAGTATACCTGATATCATTAAGAAGTGACAGCTAATATGGAAACAAGAAAATTGACTATAAAAGATTCAACAACTTCAATACTGCCATCTCAAACCATTAGCTGTAGAGGGCAAATCATACTACATACCTCAATAATCCTAAGGCATCACTAAACAATAACTTTGCAGATGATTATCTGAGTGCTCAAAAAAGATCATATTAAGGGTTCTGAACACTCTGTCCACAAATAATTTAAGATGGATAAAACATTTTTTAAAACTCATGTAAGGTATAACTACTTTGAAAACAAAATTGCCTATTTTAAATTCCAGAACTAAAAGCACAGACCATATTTTTGGCTTTGAAAAACATTGGCAATGATAGAGAAGCGAGAAACTTAAGACAAAAAAAATCTCTGAATAACATGTCGGCATGAAAGGCAAAAGATGACAGAACACTAGCAGGCAAGAAGGTCTATGTTTACGTGCTGGCCATGTCAGGTAATCTCTCTGTCACTCCCTTCCACTTAACCTCTTAATAAAAGTCTCAGTTTCTTCCCCTGTAAAATGCAGATACCACCACCATCTATAAGGTACTTTAAAAAAAGTAATTAATCATCCAGAGAAGATGGGAATGAGCAGTGGAGAGAAAGCCAGATGTTTTTAAACATATCCTGGTGCTTTAAAAAAGAAAAAAAAAGGCATGGCTAATCAGCAAGCTTAAAATGAAAACAGCTCAAAAATAACCATGAATCTTGTTTCACATCTTTACCCAAAGACCTGAGCATTATATTTAGGTGAAAAACTATAGTTGTGTCTTGCAAAAATGAATCTAGTTTCTTCAACATTATCATATCTCATTTTGTATTTCTATCTTTAAATGAAAAAGAGGTGAGAGAACACTCACCTTGATTGAAAGTCTTCATTATCTGTGCTTGTCCGAGGACTTATGAGTAGATGACAAATTAAGGGAAAACAACTTTTCGGGGGGTAAAAAGAATCGTGTCTCATCTTTTAGTACAACCCCTCAGCCTGCAGGCCTAACTGACTCTTGCTAGCCTGGCAGTCTCAGACTCTACCAGCTCTGCTCATCTGCAGCAGCATCTTGCCCTGCTAGTCCCCATGCCCCCAGCCCAAGGGACTGTCTCCTTTCTTCCTCTTGGTGGGAGAGCCAGAGGGACTTTAAATCCCTTGGTGGCATAAAACAACCTCAGTTACCAAAGAAGTTAAAAAAAACAATCAAGTCTCCCATTTCCACGTTTTATACATTTGAGAGGGTTAACTAGAGAGACCATTTAAAAGGTAGTAAGCCCTTAAGCATTTAGACACATATTACAAGGGTACAATCCTAAATAAGATCAGTATCAAAGTTTTTCATTATATAGATTAAAAACATCTATAAGATGAAAAGGATATTGTTTCTTCTCTTCCTTTCCTCCTGAACTGTCCCGTTTCTCTTTCTTTTCTATCTTTTCTTTATCATGCCTGGACTCCTATAACGAATGGTGGAATTAGTTGAGGAAGGGAAAACCAAATACAAAAATCAGCTTAAAATCCCTTTCATCACCCACCAGACATTAATTTTTCTTCAGACTTATTTAATATAACACCAAAAGCACAAGCAAAACAAAACTGAATTTCATCAAACATAAAAACTTGTATGCATCAAAGAACATTATCAAGAAAGTGAAAAGACAACCTACAGAACAGGAAAAAATATTTGCATATATGTATCTCATAAGTGTCTAATATCAAGACTACATAAGGAATTCTTACAACTGAGCAACAAAAAGACAAACAATACAATTTTTAAAATGGCCAAAGCATCTAAATAGATTTTTTCAAAAGATATACAAATGACCAACAAGTACATGAAAAGGTGCTCAACATCATTAGTCATTAAGAAAACACAAAATCAAAATGACAGTGAGATACTAATTCACACCCACTAGGATGGCTACAGTAAAAACAAATTAATAAAACAGAAACAGAAAATAACAAGTGTTGGCAAGGATGTAGGGAAATTGGCACTCTCATATATCGCTGGTAGAAATGTAAGCTGTGCAGCCACTATGGAAAATGGTTTGGTGGTTCCTCAAAAAGCTAAACATAGCATTACCATATAACCCAGATATTTCATTCCTGGGTATATACACAAGATCACTGAAAAAAGATATTCAAACAAATAATTCATAGTAGCACACAAATGTTCGTAGCAGCACAAATGACAACAGCCAAAGGTGGAAAACAGGACAAAAGTCCATCAACTGATGAATGGATAAGCAAATGTTGTATATTCGAACAATGGAATATTATTTAGCCATGAAAACAAATGAAGTACTGATACATGCACCACCATGAATAATCTCAAGAACATTACACTAAGTGAAAGAAGTTAGAGACAAAAGGCCACATTATTATACAGTTCCAATTATAGGAAATAGCCAGAGTTTTTGATAAGCTCATAAAGAGTTCATAGAGATAGCAAGCAGATTCAGAGTTGTGAAAAGGCTAAAGGGAGGGAGAAATGGGGAATGACTTGATGAGTATGTGGTTTCCCTTTGGAGTGATGAAAATGTTCTGGAACTAGACAGAGATGATAAGTGCAAAACACTGTAAATATATTAAACGCCACTGAATCATATACTTTAAAATGGTTAATAACATGTGAAATTTTACCTCAGTTTAAAATACTTAAAAAGCAGCCTCCCTTTTAAAACCATCACCTTATAATTTTCAAAAACTTTTTTTAAGAGCTATGAATATATGGCATATATGTTGACTAAATATAATGATGCTTTGTAAACACTTAAGTAATGACTTGCTTACTTTATGACAGATGCATGGGATATATTCTGAGTATTATCCATTAGTATCTAAGAGAATGCACACTACACTTAATTTTAAAATCAAATATAAGATGTAAACATAAGTTTATTAGGAGAAAATGTTATAAAGGTGTGTTGAAAAATGAGAAAGACCTTATAACAGTGTAATGATCAGGCAGAATACATGTGACCACATTTTAATCTCATGACCAAAGAGAAACTACAAGAATTGTTGTGAGAGAAAAAAGAAAACACACTAAAACACACTGAAACTCAATGACAAGAAGTAGGTGTGAGTGGAATGGAGAGGAAGGGAAATTCAGAAGTAATCTTAATTCTACCCTCCCAGCAATTTGGGACTAAACCGCTTCAAGTTCTCCAAGAAAACCTGCCCTCCTCCAAAACCTCCTCTTCCCACCCCCAAATAATTAACAGAAGACTATTTGACTACAAAAAAACCCTGCAATATTGTCTAAATTTTCTAATGGGAGATTTTCTAAGAAAATGTTTCATTGTTCCTTTTGTTCTCATAATTTACCTTTTTGCCACCAGAGGAGATTTTATCCATCTTTTCAGATTTAAATGAGTCGCCGCCTTTTTCTTTGCCTGAAGATTTTGACTTATTTTTTTCCTTGTCTTTCTCATTTGGATAAGGAGACTCACATGGACTTTCACTTTTGTGTTTTGAAACCCCCACTAAAATTATAAAAGAGAATTATGAAAGCCTTTTTCAATTCAGGTTGATGACTACTTGGAAAGTATTAATAAGTCTACCTACTTGTTCCATTTTCCTCTTTCCGCCTCTTGGTTAAGTCCGGTGGCACTTCTCGGTCATTGTTTGAGTGATCCTAGAACCAAGAATTGTGAACTACGTTGATTGAAAGTTTTTGTTTTAAAGTACTACTTTTCTACAAGAAGAGCACAGCTAACTAGCATTGGAGAATATCTGCAGTAGTTTCACATACTTGGTAAAATGACATGATAGGCAAGAAGAGCTGGTAGAGATTATTAGGCTGAAGATCCTTATAACTGTAGAAGATTCAAACACACTTTAGGGTGAAAATACCAGTTAAACACCAAATAATAGACTGTCATGCAACAAACTAGTACTTTAGATAAGGCAACAGACACTACTGTACATGATAATGAACTTTCCAAACTAGTTTTTAAAAAATTACAAACCCTTTTCCGCTCTTTCCTGTCCTTTTCATCTTTTTTTTCTCTTTCTCTGGATCTTTCCCTTGACTTGTCCAAATCTTTCTTGTCCATTTCTCTCTCCTTACTCTTGGACAGTGGTGGAGGAGTATGATTAATGTAGAGCTGTTAAATTAAGGCAATATTACTAAAGATTATTAGTTTTCCAGTATTGACATCATTTGCTCGATTGTTTATTTAACGAAAGACATTTGGTAGTAGGCCCAAAGTCAAAACTGGTCAGCTGCATGGATTATGAGAGGTAAAATAAAAGGGCATGGCACAAATTATGCAAAGACTTCAATTCTTGACCTTGTAAATGTTTATCATTTAAATTCAACCAGTTCACTCCTCCCTCAACTGAGATTTTTATTATTAAATTCACAAGCTACAGTTCCTTATATAGTTCTACTGTGAAGACCTATAGCTACCATCATTACAAGAGTTCATGTGTCAAAAATAGTTACTGGACTTTCTCCACTATTAAAAAAAAAACTCTACACAATCAGAAATTTTAAAAAGTTTTACTATTCACTGATAAGCAACTGATGACAGTGAGGAAAGTATAATATAAAACCTAGCCATGACTTTACTAATAAGTCTTTTCTGCCTCACTATAAATCATGAATAGATTATCCTTTAATCACTGTTATAGTAAAGGTTGCATATTCTCTACTTCTGAAAGCACTCCGGTTTCTGTAAAACAATCATAATTGACTGTAAAATTTGTCTTGTGCTGTGCTGTGTTTAGTCACTCAGTCGTCTTCGACTCTTTGTGACCCCATGGACTGTAGCCTGCCAGGCTCCTCTGTCCATGGGATTCTCCAGGCAAGAATACTGGAGTGGGTTGCCATGCCCTCCTCCAGGGGATGTTCCTGTGCCAGGGATCGAACCCAGGTCTCCCGAATTACAGGTGGATTCTTTACCATCTGAGCCACCAGAGAAGCCCAAAATTTGTCTTACTGGTTCTGAAAAGCTCAGAAAGCCATATTGTCCATTGAGGTTGATGAAACAGACTGAAAAATGATGAATCAATGTTCTCTTTTGCCTATTCTTTCTCCAATGAAAGGCCCAAAGGCCATAAAATAGCCAAAGATCAAGGATGTGCTAATTCTAAATAAGAGGTAATCTTACTTATACAAGTTGTAAATATGGAAATCCATTAGAAAAGAAAATATTAAGGAAATAATCAGACACCTAAACTTGCAGCATTTATAACTGTGCTATAAGCTTGCATTTAAGACATTAAAAATTACGCAGAATACTGAACATAACTCATTATATAACTACACAATTCTAAATATACCTTGAGAATGAAAAGAACAGTGAGTCAAAAGTCAAATATTTTTCCATAAACAAATCCTTTGGTATTCAAAGGAATACAGAAAAAAAGACGGCCATCAGTTTGAGAATTAACACTTGTTTTTTAACACCACCAAATATTGTCAATTCAGTTTGCTCAGAAATACTGCCACAGCAATGCATAAGTAGATTCTTTAAAAATTCAATGTATATAAGTTGATGATCAACTGAAATAGACAAAATGTTTATTAATAACAAAGAGCAAGAGAATGAGAAACAATCATAAAAGTGTTTGTCCAAAAGGTACTCTTGCTGGATACATGCCCTAAATGACACTAAGATTTTCTAACTGAGGAGTTTATTCACCTTAAGTCAATATTACTCATGAAACTGACAAGACAAAGAAAGCAATATTATTGCAATACACATGCCTGTATGCAGGCATGCACACATGCACACTCCTCCACAAGAATGAAGTGTACCTAACTTGAATTCTGTATTGCAAGGAATTGGGAAACCTAGAAATTCTTAGCTTAGAAATGTACCAGTTCTATTCCTTCTTTCTATCCTTCTAAGAATAGTTCTGATGACAATACTCTTTTCTACAAAAACAGTCTCTCATTTCCTATGGCACAAAATAATTTTCCTTAGCTTGAGTATTCCAAGCTCTTCACAATCTTTGCACAATTCTATTCTACTATGGACTAATCCAATGTACTCTAGGCTGTGGCTGCTGCTGCTCCCTAACACCCTGCACTTCCCAGCAGGTGTCTTCACTGGAACAGGTGTTCATTTTTACCTTAATCTCTTAAACTCCTACTTTGACTTCAAAAGCCATCAGCACTTCAACATTCCCTCAACTCCACAAATCACTGTCCAGTGAACTCTTATTTTATATTAGCCTTTTTGGTGGCACGTATTCCCAATTAATATCATGTCATTTACTTTTGTCCATAACACAGTTTGCAGGATGACAAGGAAGCTAATTTCCCTTTTTCTACTTTTACATACTTCCCAGTGCCTTGTACACACAGTGAGTACTCAATACATATGAAGATGGCCTGACATGTAGGTTCAGGTTTGGTTGTAGACCCTTGTTTTAAGACGATGAACAGAATTAAAAGCTGAAGTTTATTTTTTGAGGGGGGTTATCGCTCCCCTCTGAAATTACAGAGAAGCTTGGTTTAAAGGAGCCTGCTATTCATACTTTATCCAATGTAAGTGCTAAGACTGCTAAATAAAAACACAATGGACCAAAACTAGAAACATGCCAACTGGAAACTGGGGGTAGAAGGTGAACTGACAGAAAAGATTTGGATACTAATTCATCTTGAAAAGCCAAGTCCATGTATTACTTTCACTATGGATTAAAAAATGAAAATAGCGACTATTATATTAGAAAAAAAAGAGGATCCTGGACAAAGTATAACTAAAAGATGAAACTAAAGCAGGGAAACATTTTTACATGTATGTACAATAACAAAGTGACCTGAAAATATAGACACATACCTTTCAAATCCTCTAAAAAGTAAAAGCTACCACAGAAACAGTGAGTTTATTTATAGATCATTCATATTAGAAAGCACTCAAAATCCAGAAAAAAAAATTTTCTAAGACATTCATACGCTAGTAAACTTTCCTAGACACACAAAAAGCAACATCAACTACTATGCAGACTGGTGAACTTTGGACGCTTTAACAAGTCCAAAGGCATAGAAGTTCATTTTAAATATGTACTGAACATCTAATCATACTGTCAGGCACTAAGGATCTGAAAAGTGGTATGAGTCACAATTTTTACAAGTGTATTCATATGCCATTTCTAAATGTTCCAACTGAATATGGAATAAATCTATTGAATTTTAAATGCCCACAAAATCACTATCTGTTTTTTAAGGGGATGGAATCACCCCTTAATCACTATAATTTAAAAAATAAGACAAACACACGGAAGAAGTTAAGAATGCTTTCAACTACTATTGAAATATGAGTGCTAGGAATCAAAGAACTATTTTTTTGCAACTTTTTTTTCATGGTGGTAAGAATACTTGAGGAACCTTAATTTTAGTACAAGTTCTGGTGCTAACAAGTTATACGCCACTGGGAAAAGGTCAGGAACTTTAGTCTGTTATTTGTTAAAAAAAAAAAAAAAAGACACTGCTACTTGCCCTACCTGCCTCACAACATCTATGATGAGTATGAAATGAGATAACATATGCTTATCTCATATGTTTTATTTTCAAAAGGCTTTCACAAAATGCAAGGAATCATAATCTTTATCATTGATTAAAAAATCCAGTTAAGTATAACAGCAGGTTTCCAACTGCTTCAAAATATGTTCCAGGAAATATTCACAAGATAACAATGTAAATCCATGAATTTAAAACAGCCCACACAAGCCACTGACGGTTAAGACTGACATACATACACAGTCCCACTCTGGTTATAAAAACCTACTATACTGGAATACATCATCAATAGAGCAAAAATTTTACTTTAAAAGAAACCATTCGCACTTAATACAGTATATTCTAAAAACAATGCTACAATTTCAGGACACAGGCATATTGGCTAATCTAAGCTGTTAAAAATTAGTGCTTACTTGCCCAATATCCACAGACATTTCAATTTAAAGCTATAGTTCTAAAAGCGGTTAGTACTGTCAACTGGCTTTGTTCCAAGATATCATTTTTTACTGGTTCACCAGTAAGGAATCATACTTAGCAGATATAAGAGAAGGCAAAGTAGAAAATCAAAGTGAAACAGGGTACAAATTTTATAATAATAAAGACAAAATAACATGAACATTGGACAATTCAACTATAATCATGAAATGAATGAATTCTGTAATAAGATACACAAACTGCACATTATTTTTAGTAGCAGAATACTCAAGAATAGGCAAGAATTAATACTGACAAGTAAACACAAGCATTGAGTTGAATATTCCCCTCCAAGAGAAAGATTAGTTTACATTAACCATACTTTTTGATAACATGCCACAACTACCAAAAAGGTAGCTCGGCAGACGTGACATAAAATGGGTTGACGTTTATGGGTTGAGATGGGCTCAGTTTTTAGAAGAGTTATGTGAAAGCATCAGATATATCTTTTGGTCTTCTGGGTTATCTAAAAAAATTAGAAAACAGTCTGACAGATTTGTTTTGAGAAATTAAATAAGCCTACTCCCCCTCAAAAAAACCAACTCCCTCCGCATATCTTAAACTTATTTTCAGATTTTGAAGCATAAAAGGATAAGGCATAACAGCAAGCAAGGAGAGATTATAGAAAGGTTGCCACATTACATAACATTTTGTAACAATTTCACTAAAGGGATCATCCCCACATCATCCACTGTTTCAGTTTATGATAGGTATTTTTAAAGATTATTCCACTAGCTTACTGAATTTACTAGGGTGAGGGTACCTACTAAACAAATGAAGTAACGAATTTTTCTTTGTTTTACTTAGGCATGATGATTTTAAAAGACTCAAACCTTTGCTGAAGACTCCTTGAGTTCGATGAGACTGTCCTGTAGAAAATGAATGGAGATGACAGGTGAGCTGGCATAGTTCTCAGAACCCAGAGGAACTTTGGGAAGTATGGCTGTAACCTGGAAATAAACCAGCTACTTCTTGTGAGGATAAATCTCATGATGTCATTATTATATGAATATCAACAGTAAAAAAAAAACAAACTATGTAATGGAATTGTAATGTTAAAAAAAAAACTTAATTATATGTACTCATTGCAACAAATAAAAATCTTTCTCTGCTCAGAATTTAAAAATAAATGTCAATGCTACATTTTTTCATAATACTGTATTTAAGCTACAAGTAACATTAAAAAGCTTAAGAAAGCAAAATATTTTTTCTCCACAAAAAAGCTTAAGATAGTGGAGATCACAACATTGTCTTATATTTTCATAGTTTTTCTTTAATAGGGAGGTTTCAAACTTTACTTGTGACTGTCATAAATATACACAAATTTTATTCTAGCCAGAAAACTCAGTGGCATTACATTAACAAGAAAACAAAATATATTCTATAAAAGAGTAATTAACTCTTTTCTTTTTGCAAAGTGCCTCTAACTGTAAATCTCATACCTCCCACACAAAAAAAAGACGTTAAAAAAAAAAAAGAAAGAAAATGAAATTACGGTATTCAACCACAGTGCTCTTGATGAAGAATTAGTTAACTTACAGGTTTAAAAGTTCAACGTACTGCAAATTCAAAGATTCCATGAAATTAGATGACTTTAGAATTAAAATTAAATATGGAGCAAGGAATGGCTACCCTGAGTCTTCAAGAAGGCTACACCCACGATTTTGTGCTGCAGTTGAATGCCTGGGGTTTCTCTTTGCTGGGTGGTAGGATTGGATGCCACATCTGCAAGGTTCAACTTGTTGGGAACCCAATGGGTATAAACAAACCTCCAAGGGAAGATACAACAGAAGCTGCATGCTCACTGAATATACACAACTACAGGAGAACTGATCACCAAGGAGACTTTAAAATGGAACTCCTTTCAAGACTCCTTCTTAGAAGGCACACATCGGTATGATGCTCATCAAGAAGCTTGATGAATTCAGAGGTATCTTGTTTATCCTGTATCATCCAGGAAGTCTTCAGTGATATATATTCTTCAATATTTATGCCGGAAAATAGGCTTCATTCTGCTGCAAAGATTCATTTGCTTGTAGCTACCATTGCACTCCAAAAAAGACTGCTTAAAGCAGTGAGGCACTTCTGGGAAAAATCTCTCTTGCACTTTGAAACACTACAAAATTAGTGCTAGGTCCTTGAAGTTTTAATATTCTCATAGGAAAAATACTCGATAGGAAAAAAATATCAGTCCACCAAAAAAAAAATCATCATTTTCTAATGCAATATAAAACCTCCAGTGGCTCCAGTGAATACTTGGCACAAGACTTGAAGGAAGTCAGGACACGTATTCCAAACAGGTGAGCCTAACATGGACGCTGCCTTCCTCAGGCTATACTAACCTTTACTGTTGAGGAATGTGATGGAGAAGGATGGGTATCAATTTTGCGACGTTTCTGTTCTGTTGGGATGAAAAGATATATTCATAATTAAGGTATGTTTCCACTTTTCCCAAACACTTAAAAAAAAACACCAACTTCTAAGATTCTTAAGTATTAGTTTCTCCCTAGTTAAGTCCCTAGATAACTTGCCAAAACAAGAACCAACTTTAAATTATAACAACCAAAGGTAAACAAGTAAAAAGAAAGACAAACTAAACTTGCCCCTTTCAGGCTCTGCAATATCTGATCGGGGAACAGGTGACTTCAAGGACCCAGAAACTGGTGTTTTCTCTCCTCCTTTAACATTTTCCTTTGATTTCATTTCCTTTGCTATATCTCGTTCTCTGGACGGCTCCTTCTCTCTTTCCTTTTCTTGAGTTGACTTTGATTCTACATTCGGGACAGTGGTCTTGAATTTCTCATCTTTAGCTTTTTCTTCCTTCTTGAATTTTTCTTTCTCTTTGTCAGATTTAGGTGTTCTTTCCTTCGTCTCTCTTGCTTTTTCATCTTTATTTGGCCGTTCTTCCTTTGGTTTTTCTTTACCATCTTTACCAAGTACTCGGGCCTCTGGAGTAGTAGCTGGAGTCTTTTCTTTTTTCTCTTTTTCTTTCTCTTTTACTTTTTCTTTGTCATTTTCTTTAACAGTTTTGCTGCTTAAGAAGGAAAACATGAGATTTTAAGATAAAATGGCCATAAAATATATTCAATGTTATAAATCATAAAGCATTTTTTTTACTGACTTCAAAAATTTCAGAACTAAGAGTAACCCTTTGAAAACTAAAGGACAACTTTAAGACAAAAGGGAAGTACTTCTTTATCCAATAAATAATAACTAAATTCACAAACAGCAGATTAAGAAAGAGTAACTAAAGAGATGCTGGGCCTTTTTGTATATGTTCATAATCTTTGAGGATTAAAAAGTAACAAAAACTATCCCATAAGCCAACCAAGGATGCTATAATCAGGAACTGGATCACTTAGTTGGATGGATCACTGGTCTAAATCAGTGTATGCTTCTTTCATATTAATTATTCTTACCTAGACTGTCCACAGCAAACACTCAATCCTAAAAAAAATTTTTAAACTTCAACACATACATTCCCCTGCATATTCCAGTAGAGGAAACAAAGGCAGTTTCAGCATTATAAAAAATGTGAGGAAGGTAAGCATATCATCAAACAGCAGTATACACAAAATTTTTAAGTCCAACATAAGTGAGTTTACTAGTATTCAACTATCATCCTCTTTCATTCATGTCTAGTGAGGTTGGTTAATCATATAAGAATTCAGAATTTTGGTCCAGAGCACAGTGTTCCTACCTGTTAGAGCCACTATTTCCATTACTTGAATTCCCTTTTGGTGTGGCACTAGAAGCTTTATTAACAGCTTTCACACCACACTGAGATCTCTCCCTTGATTTATCTGAAATAAAGGTAAAGTTTTATTTGACAAGCCCCAAGATGTAAATAAGCTACAATGTCACAGCAAAATGATTAAAGACTAGATAGAAAGAAACAAAGGGGTGATCACTTCTTGGCAGTAACATACTACTACTTAGGAAACAAAAAAGTAACACTAAGCCAGCATTTTACTTGTCATGGGATACAAAACATATCAGTTTCCTGGAACAAAATATATTACTTATAAATTCGTACAAATAAGCATACCAGTGTCCTCGGTACTGCTTTCGTCTGACTTGGATACACTTCCAATCGACGATGAAGAAGGCCCACCGCCAGGCCCATTTTGTACACTGGCAACTGCATTCCTCGGAGGGGGGTCTTTGTGATGAAACTCATTTTCAGGTATCATGTATGACTTTCTACTTTTCAACTGCCCAGAGTAGCTGAAAGTCGCACAAAGTGTTTAAATATACAAATACAAATCAAAAGGCACAAACATGGGGTTCAAAGAATAAAATTAGCAAGTTATTCACTCTGATACTTGATTCCAAAGAATAAAATAATATTAATTTTCAGTAAGTTCCTGGAGGTCTTTATGGAGAGCCTAGATGCTTTCTTAAAAATAAAAATTTCAATGTAAACTAATCCTTCAACTAAAATGCCTTTTTCCCACTATTGAAGATCTGATAATTCAACTGATGATAAAACTGCATTTCCTCCAAGCCAAAATATGTTATGTATGACTTTTGAAACTCTCATCCAGTACAGACCGGAAGCTAATAATCAGAAGCGACAACTCTCACCAGCCTGTGGGAACATGATCGCATAATCTCCCATAATCTCCTGAAGTAAGGCAGAAGATAAACTTCAACACTGTAAAACATTTTAGAGTCTTCAGAATCCTTCTGTAATCTAGTCTCATAAATCACATTAAAGTATAATTCTGTTACCCCATAGCCAATGCATATAGATCTGGCCTCTTCTCTTTTTCCTCTTGGCAGATTTTATGCACTCTTCTTTCCAAAGCCTGACCCAGATTCAAAACTTTTGGGTACCAAGGAAGTATTTTTGTCAGCACAATCAAGATATTCCTGATGTGAGTATATTCGCCTGTTTCAAGGCAATGCACCGATGCCTACAACAAACATTTTAAGATCTGTTATTATAAAAGTGGCAGTATGAAGAAGAAAAAAACACCTTTGAGAAATATAAATTTTTTTCTTACCTTGGTTAGTTTGTAATGCCATTTGTGTACAACATGTCGAAAATTTTCATAGTCTAATTGATCAGCTTTATTTCCACCATCAAATCCAGTTGCTCGTAATATAGTAAGGAATCCTGGATAATTTCCACATTCCTAAGGGAGAAAATAGGCTGTCACTTTTAAAGAAAGATTCTGTCCTCCAAAATAGCAGAGGCTGAAACTGAAGTAGACTAATGATTCCATGGGAAAATATGATGTGTATCTGAATTATAGGTAGTTTTCACAGAAAGATTAAGTTTATTCAGTGACATTCATTTGAAATGTCAGTTTGAGATAGGATAAAAATATAGTACTTTTTAATAATGAATGAACTGTGCTTAAATTTTAAACATTGTTTTACAACTGAATCTTGAACTCAGCTTCCCTTTTAAAACCAAACAACCCAGAGCTTACTGGAAGTGGTCATTATATACATGGTAAATGGGTAAAATTTAATAGTATTTGTTCCTCATACCTTCTCATATGTGGCTCTATCACTGTGCCACCTGGTCACAGTCTCTAACATGCAGCAAAGGAATCTCCCATATCGACTAGCTTCATTTTCAGTACAGCTTGCGACTGTGTAAATTATATCAGAGAAAACCTACAGAAAACAATGTGTGAGATATGAAGACAGATCAAGTTCAAAATATTAAAAGACCATGTAATACCAATCATAATAAACTAAACAGGTAGGTTTAATCAAAATGCATCATCCCCTCTTACATTCACAATTCCAAGACTTTTAAAGATTTTGGCTTTTGTGAGAAAACAGTACATTTATAAAGCAACAATAACAACAAAAATCCACTTTTATAAAGAAAGCTGATTTACAATGACAGAAGAAAAAAAATATCATTATTACTACATCATAACTTTTTAACAAAGACTTAGCCGTAGATATTAATGGGGTTACGGGGAGCAGTTAAGCAGGGTTAAGCAGAAGCGAGGCTGACAGAAACCAGAAATAGGCAGCTAAGAGGCTGTAACATAAATCAGATTTTTAAACCATAAAATGCAGTGATTTATTATTAAGAAAAAAGCCAGATGCAAAAATCTGTGAATGTGACCATACTAAAAAGTGTCCCAGCTTTTACATATGTGCAGCTTTTTTGTTGTTTTTTGAGGGGGTGAAGGTTAAGAATGCAGAATAGAGTTCTACCTATTATGACAAACATAAACTCAAATGTAGAGTTAATGGATTAACAAGGGGGTGCTTATTATATATACCAGGCACTAATCAAAGTGCTTTTGTGTGTAATGACTCATTTAATCCTCACAACAATCTTATGAATCCGGTACTATTATCCCATTTTACAGATAGAAAACTGAGGCACAGAGAGATTAAAAAAACTTGCCAAAGATCATATAGCTAGAAAGTAGCAGAGCTAGGATTCAAGTTCAGGCACTTGGCTCTTGAATTCATACTTTTAACCACACACACAATAATACCTTCACAGATTATAATGTTTAGCTATCTTTGTGTGAGACTTTTTTAAAGGTTGCAATAAAAAGAACTTACTCGATCATAGCAAAGAAGTGTGGAAAAATTTGGAGTTTTCTGTTGATGTACCAATTCAACAAAACGAGCACAGTAAACAGCATCAATTGCTGAAAAAATACATCGAGGAAATATACACAGCTGTAGAAATTTTGTGATGGTCTCATTTTTGGTAGATTCTAAAAATAAGGGAAGAATATATTAAGTGGTAAACTTCTTCCTCAAGTGCCTCAAGGTCACTAAACATGACAACATTAACTTTAGTGTAGAGAATGCTATAAAACCACAAACTATTTATAGTTTGTAACCAAAAGGTCATGCCTGGGATAAGACTTTCATTTTCACTCTGTGAACATTTTTCTACCTATAATTTCTCCAGAAATAAGATTTTATACATAAGAGTTGAGTGATAAGCTGCCAATATGGTTCATTAATTTCATCACAAACTAAATCTATTCTTTCAGTGAACATGTGAAGTCAACTCTGCATTAATGAATAACCAAAGAATGGAATGGGCTTCCCTTATAGCTCAGTTGGTAAGGAATCTGCCTGCAATGCAGGAGACTCGGATTTGATCCCTGGGTCAGGAAGATCCCTGGAGAAGAAAATGGCAACCCACTCAGTGTTCTTGCCTGAAGAATCCCACGGACAGAAGAGCCTGACAGTCCATGGGCTCACAAAGTCGGACACGACTTAGCAACTAAACCAAAGAATGGGATAGTGAACACTGAGTTGAAATACAAACATAATATACTTCAGTACCTCCAAAGTTATAAAAGTCTGCTTTTTTTAATGTAAAGTGGCAGAAATGTAACAATTCCAACAACTTACTTGCTAAAAGCCAGTTGTCCTTTTCCAGTTTCAGTCTCTGCAGAACTCGCTGTACATGTTCCATCTGTTTCTTTTCTTCTTCAAGAAGCTTGTCCTGAAGGGCAGTACATCGCTCCTTCTCTTTTTTCTTTTTATTTGGAGGCTACAAAGTATAAGTTAGATACTTTTCTAACTATAGGCACATTACTTCTCCTTCTTTTAATTAAAAAAATTTAAGGAGATAAATGCCAGTATTTTATACTAATTACTTCAACAGGGATGTTTAGGAGCCCACTTGGATGTGCTTTCACCTCCAATCAATAAAATCAGTCTTTGTACTCTACCAAAATAGGCTATCTTCTCAACAGTGGTACTTTTAGTCTGAGGCAGAGAGTCATCTTGGATCCCTCCTTCTCTGTTTCAATGTTCTAACTGCTTACAAGTCCCTTGCATTCCCACTACCTCCACCATAGTCTATGCTCTCAGTACCTCATAATTAATTACCCAAAAGGCACCTAGGTGGTCTGCTGCCTAATGCCAGTCCCTTGGCCTACCAAACTAAACCTTCATACCACTGTTACGAGCAAGCTTTCTCAAGTACCATTTTTACCATTATTGCTTCCTTGCTTAGGAATCTAAAATACCTCTGAATTTTATCAAGCCTTCCTTTCTAACTTTCATTGCTCTACAGCATTGGGCACCATCCTAACCATTCAAATTTATCACTAAGCCCATTCACTATAGTACAAATGGTCTCTTTAAACTTTAGATTACTTCATACTTTTGCTGAAGCTCTAGAGTCGCCAATTTGCCACCATATTTCTAAACCTAACCTACCATCAAGGCCTATCCAGTTCAAGACTCACCTCCTCAATCAAGTTTTCTCCTAAAGAATTCTCCTCTGGGGAATTCCTATTCTTCATGCAATTAGTAACATAGACCATTTTAAGTTGCTAGCACAGCATTCAGTAGAAAAGCAAACTTGAATACTTTCTGATTGACCATAACCTTCATGCACTCACCAAGCCCCTGCCCCAACTCATGGAGAGATCATCTCTAAACCTACTTAGGAAAACATTATATAACAACAAGATAGAAACTTGAGCTAATATAGTTCCAAGGTATGGAAAATGTTGAATTAATACCATGAAGTTATTTTTCTTGAGCTACTAGAACAAAAACCTACCATTTCCTGATTGTCATCAATCGCTTTCATCTGGATTTTAAGTTTATTGACTTCCCGTTCATAGCTGGTATGTGGAACTGCAAGGTCATACATTGTCAATGACCAGAATGTGGCATAGAATTGAGGACTGATGTCATCCCAGACTTTGGAAACGTGTAAGGAAACCACTGCTTCATGAACAGGAGCCATCACCATTTCACATGATGTGATGTACTTATGAACTTTATGCTGCTGTTTACTTCCCTTCTCTGATTTTTTAAGTTCGTCATACTTTGACTGGAGATAAAAAAGTAAAAACACATACATACAATATTTATAGCAATGATTTTCATAGTATAAAAACCTAGGTTCCCTTGAATGGATACACATATATATCTATGGCTGAGTCCCTTTGCTGTCCACCTGAAACTATCACAACATTGTTAATTGGCCATACTCCAGTAAAAAATAAAAAGTTACCTAGGTCCTCTTTTCAAGAATCAGAAAATGACCAATCAAAAATGTTGCAGGAAATCTAATTTCTTACCAACAACATTAAAGATAAATCATCCCTGGAAGCTGTTTCAATATTTAGTCCTGTGTGCTTACTAGGAGCTTTTCAGAAGATTCCTATTGCACAAGTTTCTGCTGAGTATGTGAATAGGGTATGTGAACCCCTTGTCCATTTCCTCCACTATACTCTCTTGCTGCTGCATCAAGGACTGAACAGGTGGGGTTTCCACTCCTGCTTTTGAAATATTCAAGGGAACCAAGTAGTGGTTTAGATGGTCTAAACACTAGGAAAGAAGCAGAAGAGCAAACCAAGATAGAATGTTTTATCACTACATGTAGCCCCTGTCATCTGTTGTGATCTGTCAATTAAGAAGCTGGATCAATACAAAGAAAGGTTATGAGAACATTACCATAAGACTGCTAAGTAGGAGGACCAAGTGTCCAGATCTCCCAGAGATTGAGAGGTTTCCAAGGATGCAAGACTGTAGTGCTGAAACTGGGAAAGTCTTGGGCAAACAAGGACCTACCAGCAATCCTACTGCTAAGCCAAATAAGTTTTTCTCTGAATGACTATGGTATACTGAAGTATAAAGCATATGGGAACTGACTTCCTATAGCTTATTTTTTGGCTTGATTGGTTTGGGAGAAAGTCAGGGGATTAATTGTATGGATAAAAGAATCTGTTAGTACAATGGAAGGGACCACATATTATCAATAGTTCATAAAATATATGCCAAACATAAAAAATAAAACAAAACAAAGTAGAGTTGTTGCTACTGTCTCATGTCCTTCAGTTTCTTTCCAGAAAACTGTCTGGGCTAGGCATCATCCCTGAAGATGAACCTAAGAGGACATCTAAAACTAGCTGCTTCTTTACGCTAGAAAAGCACTTAAATCATTCACAGTTTTTGCTAAACATGGAACCCAGAACTAGAAGGTCAGAACTCAAAGGTCCCACTTCCAGTTCTGCATCATGATCAGCAGAGTCTTGGCTCCTTACAACTCGGCTGCCGTTCCCACTGAGTGCTGCCATACCCTAGGCTCATGGGCTTGAAGGCACACCAAGTGCTCTTTGTTTCACAGGGTATCTCAAGCGGAATAGAGCATCAGACAATTATTTTAGAAGTGAGAAAAATTATCTCCTGTTATCCCCATTTTTAGAGAGCACACTGATAACTACTGAGGCTACAGATGACAAAGCTATAAATAAAAAGAACATTACTTAGGAGAGCGGTCCCAATTATACCAGAAACCTGAGAGAATAGCAGCTGGGATAAGAAAGACTTTAAAATTTTTGATCCTACTGAAATCCTACTTAAGTCAACTAATATGAACCTATGTGTGCAGAATGATATCTGTTGAGGTTCTAACAAAACATAGACTAAAACAGTGCTGAAATTACCTGCATAAGATAGCTTATCTACCTGATTTGGTCATTAATTAGAATATGAACTAGAGGAAAAGCCCTTCTTTGAGACGAGTGTTGCAAGGTGGGTCTCAACAATTAAAACCAGTATTCTTGCCTGGGAAATCCCATGGACACAGGAGCCTGGCATGCTGCAGTCCAAGGGGTGGCAAAGAGTCAGACAAGACTTAGTGAATAAACAACAACAACGTGAGAGTGTTAAATGATAGCCCTAGTCTCCCTAATCCTTTCATTCTGAATCTGTGACTTCTATTGCTAGGCACCCTCCTGGTTCCTATCTAGCTGAAAATAAAACAGGCTCGATCAGAAAAGATGGCTATACTTCATATTTGCTGAGGACAAATACTTCCTTGCCTAAAGTCAGTTTAACCCCTCCTCAAGCTCATGTCTTCCGTCAAATTGATAAGTTTAACAGTTCTACAAAGTCACCTGGGGAACTAGACCTATGGAATAGAACTGATACTCACTGTTATTGCTGTTTTTTTCTGGCTGTGCCTCATGGCATGTGGGATCTTAGTTCCCCAACCAGCAACTGAATCCATGCCCCCTGCAGTGCAAGCAGAGTCCTAACCACTGGACTGCCAGGAAGTCTCTGCTGTACTTCTAACTACTGTTCAAAACACTCTTGGTCTAACAATCTGAGCAGTATTTGGTTGGCTTAATTATTCCCAGGAGAGTCTGCCAGTAACCACTTTATGGAAGGGTCCTAGCTGCCCTCTAATACTCATACTCTCTCATCAAAGGTTCTTCAGGGGACTTCTCTGGCAGTCCAGTGGTTGGAACTTCACATTTCCAATGCAGAGCATGCAGGTTTGGTCCCTGGTTTGAGAACGAAGATCCCACATGCTACATGGCATGGCCAAAAAACAAAACAGGTTTTTTTAAGAGGGGCAGGGGGAGGTTCTTCAAGAGTGGCTTTTGCAAGAGGCAAAGAAAGGATCCCAAGGGAAGCTTGGATGCCCAATCCAGTGCAACCAAGGTTGCCAAGGAACTCCCTTTTCAGGGGGTGATATGTGGCCTACTCCTGACTTGGTTGTATAGTCACCTCTGTAGTTCTCTGTTTTCCTCTCAACCCTGAGAGGGGAATGACATTTCTTTGTTTAGATATTTTTATCTCTTAAGCAATATTTTCTACAGGCTATGGAAAAAGTAGTCGTTGGTATGAATGACCTGCTCCATTTTCTGGCCTGGAAATGCTCAGCCAACCTCAAGCAACCAAGTTTTCCTCTTTGCTAGGGTTCAATATCACTGATGAGTGTGTTCATTTCTCAGTATAGTACACGATAGGTCAGAACTTCTGAGATGAAGCAATTCTCACACCTCAGTCCCTGAAGAAATCAGGTCCCCTGTTATATAGCTGAGACTGACATACTGGGGGTGGAGCAACAACACAAACTATAACGACACAAAGAGAATATAACAATTTTCTGGATTGAGAAGAGTCTGAAGGAGAAGCAACAACCCAATCTTACTCTCTTTTTGTCTTTTTCCCTCTAGAGTATATAGCACAGTATTGCAAGCAAAAGTTGAATCAATTAACATTGAGTTAGTTGTTGGAGGTTAAGTGTGAGACTGTAGCAGTTGATATGTAAACACTAAAAGCTAGGTTTAAAACTAATACTAGGTTGATCAAATGATCAATTAGATCCCAAATTTCTCAGCGTCTTTTGCCAAACTCTAATACACAGCCCTGTATCCCTACTGAAAAGAGAAGGGATTCTAGTTAAAGGGAGGGGAACCAAGATCTTTCCTCAAATCTATAATGAAAGACTTGCATAGTACACACTTAAAAACAACAGATAAACAGAAGGGCCAGAATCCAAGCCTACACAAAAATGAAGAATATGCTTAGATTCTAGTCAAAGTGGAGAAGAACACAGTTTTCAAACAGAGGACTGACCATGGCCCTGAGGAAAAAGGAAAAGTAAATTCCTATTAGAGGTAATGGCTTTGAAGGGAAGAGTCCAGGTGGCAGATCGAGAAGAGGAGGAAGGGCTTTCTCCTCTTACCCCACATCCTTACTTGATTTTCAGTACAGTCACTAAAGAGATAACCTACTTGGGGAGACTCTAGTTTGCTTTTTGTTGTTGTTTCTTTTCATTTGTTTTTTGTTTAGGTGGAGAGAAATAAAACAGGAACCATGAATATACCTTTCCTAGAAGTTACACAACAGAGTGCGAGAGTATTTACAATATTTGGGGGTGGTTAAGTCTTTCAGTCTTTTCTTTCAAGGCAATATGTGTAATAGCAAGTCAACTATCTGACAAGGATAACTGTCACTAAGGAAACAGGATTCTCTGTATTCACTAGGGGTGTTTCTCAGAATGATATGCCACATTCATCTGCATGAGAATCATCTAGTCTTATTTTAAAAAAAAACAAGGCAAAAATTCTCTGGTAGCATTCAAGTTTCTAAATCAGAATTTATGGACATGGGGTTAAGTTTTTAAGATGCTTCCCTGGTGGTTCTCTAATAATTTCCTGATGACCTGCACTAATGTTTAAAAACTATAGTTCTAGAGGGCCTATAAGATATCAACTTGGACAACCGGTAGTGTAGTAACAGTAGAACTACAAAGAACTAGAACTAGAAAGACTTCACTTTTTAAAAGGGTTATGTTCATTGACCACTGCTCAGAGCTGAGTGCTAACAAAAGAGCAACTCTCTAATAACCTATGTCAAACTATGCACTTACAAATAAAACAGTTAAGAAGTAATGTGGAATCATTCTTGGAATGGCAGCAAAAGTACTTACCGAAATATGGTGTGCATACATTGGCCTAGACAGGAAAAATGCTGCATCATGAGGTGTGTGAAATTCATTACAGAGCACATCAATTGAAGGCACTCGCTTTATATAATCTTCTGTGCTTAGATTAGATGCTAAAAACCCACCAAACTGTACCAGGGTATCATGACACTAAATTTAAAAAATAAGACAAAAAACACAAATGTGCTAACATTTTATTAAACCAACATAATGTTTTCCAAAATGACTAAGATGTTATTTTAACAATATTTGATTAACAATTAAGACTTCAAATATTACTACTTGAAAGAACTTTGGAGACAATCCACAAACTTAATCATATAATCATATTACAAAAAAGACATGCAAGTCCTGAAAAGTTGACTAATTTGAGAATTTGATAGTCAACTGAGGTCTCAAATTCACCACTTTTAGTGGTAAAATATATTTACCTAAATTTTATAGAACAAAATTATGTATATACAAGTCAATTCTCTTGGCCCTTAAAAGTAGAAAATTTTATAAAACACGTGTGATTTTTTTTTTTACCTTGTAATATGGTGATAGTTAAACACATTTTTTAGGTTAGCCATAGGTTTTGGTGCTTAACGCATTATTGACTAGAGACGTATTACTATGTCTTTTGTCACCTGAATGTTATTGACCAGGAACACATCAATACATTTTTAGAGAGTGATACAATTAACATCACCATGTAAAGTTGTTAGAGTTTAAAATTGATCAAGGGTTCATTATACAATCTATGATTATCATTATTCACTTTTTGTTAGGTTTTTGTTCTAACCCTGTGTATATTATAAATGCAAGTTTAGTACCATAAAATTTTCAAAAATGACTGAAAACCTTATACTATTATATCCCCTAGAGCCATCTCTTAAATATCATAATTTGCACAGAAATTGTCCCTATTTCCAGAATGTCTATTTCATATATACATCATATACCATAATATATATACCATATATAATATATATACCATAATATATACATATATATATTATGCATATAATATATATACCATGGTATATATAATATATACGATCAGCAAATGACATTTTTCAAATTATATAACATTCTGTATTTTCCATTATCAAGATTTAAAAATCCACAGAAACACAAAGGCCACTTTAACTTGCCTGATCATAGAGTTTTCCTACAAGTTTCAAATGTTTCTCTCCACCTTCCTGAAAGATTACCCCATTCCTCTGCTGAGCCATAAGCAAGCAGAGAGGAAGAGCAAGATCATGGTCTAATAGTGCATCCTTTAATCTCTGGGAGGATTTTTTAGTGTTCCTTATCTGGCCAAAATAACCACCCTGCAAAAGAGAAGACATAAATTTACTAGTGTACCAGTACATAACACATGCCATCTGATTTGAAAAAAGAAAAAAACAAAACAAAACAGGCAAGATTTGGTTACAATCCTGAAGATAAAAAATCTCACACACCTTACATTCCTTCCCTCTCTTGACAAATTTATTTTACTGACACTGTTACTGCCACTGGCTTTAGTCACTGGCTTAAAGATAACTGCCAATTGTCTTTAAATTTCTACATATTTTCCACTTTCTACCATGTGGTTCCTTATAGAGGATTATTCTTTAGTCAGTTTGGAGCAGATTCAACAACAGAGTAACTATGCTCAGATTTATGCCAGCTGGGGTATGACGGACCACAGAAGATTTGATATTTATTTCCCTTTAGGTGTATTACTGTCTTTTATACTTTGTTTCAGCTTTTTAAAAAGGTAACTAGAACATTGTAATTTTTAAAAAGGAGGTGGGAACGATTATAAGAGAAGGGTATGGCTTTGACATTTAGTTTTATGTAATTATGTGAAGTTTAAATTCTTTATTATGAACATGCACACATTTTGATTACTGTAGCTTTGTAGTACTGTCTGAAGTATGGGAGGGTTATGCTTCCAGCTTTTCTTCCCTCAAAATTACTTTGGCAATTCTGGGTCTTTTATGGTTCCATATAAATTCTAGTTTTTATCTGTTCTAGTTCTGTTAAAAAAACTGTCCTAGGTATTTTGACAGGGATGACATTAACTCTGTAGATTGCTTTGGGTAGTATGACCATTTTAACAATGTTAATTCTTCCAATCCAAGAGCATAGAATATCTTTCCATTTCTTTGAATCATCTTCAATTTCCTTTATTAATGTTTAATAGTTCTCAGCATAATAAGTCTTTCATGTCCTTGGTGAGGTATATTTCCAAGTATTTTTTAATGTGATTTTAAAAGGTAGCATGCACCCAGTTTGAATTTTAAGTCACTAAACAGAAAGAGCAGAGTCTCACCTCAGCTTTGAGTTGCTCTCCACCAGTCATGGCTTCTAGCTGCTCCATTGTCATTTCTTCAGTAATTTCTATCCCTGCCATTTTTTGTACCACTTCTTTCAGTATAAGCAGGTCAAAACTATTTAGGAAAAATAAGAAACAGTCTACAGTTGAAACTTCAAATGTAAATGAGTTGTAATTAATACACTAAGGAGGAGGAATGGAGGCAGGGAGAGGAGAAAGGAAAAAAAAGAAGGAAATGCAAGTTCCAAGTTGCAATATTTGAGCCTAAGATGACAGTTCAGAGGTCTGCCTTAAGCATATTTATTACTGTGCCAACAGTTATTCATTTGAATTCTCTAAGTTTAGGACTATTGATGAAATTAACACTTTATGACTTCTAAGATCTTCCTTAATTTGTTAAGTAATGAAGTAAAAACATACTTTTCTACAAAATAAATGCAGATGTGTTTCCAAAGAAAGGTAAAGCTAAACATATCCAAGATACAAGTTAACAGACAAAGGGAAAGGTGGTTTTTCTAAGACTCTTTTTTCTTAGAAAAAATTATGGTGGTTTTTCTAAGAGAGTGCGTGCTTACTCTCTCAACTTGACTTGATTCTCTAAACATAGTTTTTGAAAACAAGAGGGCCCTCATGCAAATTAGTATGCAACAAGTACCAATGAAACCTTTCCATTAGATGGTCACAAAAATTCTATCACAGTACAGAAAACTGAACTAGAGATTTAAAGGTAACATGATTATTTTCCTGGCCTGAATAGTCACAGAAGAGTAAAATGTATGGGAATGGCCAACAGATCCTTAACATAGTTTTGTTTTTCTTTTTAAAAATTTTCCCTAAACCAAAACAGTCTGTCAAGAATTACTTAGATAATATTTGTTTGAAGCACCAGAGAGCTTTACAGATTTCTGTTTGCTTTCTACCAGAAAGCTTTTGAAAACAATTTTCAATTCTTGGTCTAGTCAGTCTATTGCTGGTGGAGTTTAATCTACATTCTAATTCAAACTCTAAGCACTGATATTAGTCCAGAATAATATAATAAAACTCACTATTTATAAAGAAAAGAGGACAGTGTCCAAAGATACATTAATGTTACTTATCTCTAAAGTTTAAATTCAAAAAATAGTTGTTTTAAAGATAGTACATACACCTTCAAAATAAACACATTCCTACCAAATGCTCAATGTAAAGGCCAATTCCTCTGCCCAGTAGCATAATCAATAGTGCAATATGTTTTGCCATAAGAGGATTTAAAATATACCATATCATTTATTCAAAAGTCTAATGCATAGTCAATATGAATTTTTAATGAGTTACATATATAACCAAATATTATAAAATTACAAAATTCTGTTTATATATGTAAGTTGTAATTTCTTTAACTTCTTTTAATTAAAGAATTCCATGTAAATAAGTGAACAACTATTATTCTTAAGTCTACAACCAACAAATAATTTTTCAAGATACTAGCAACCTCAGTATCCCAATACCAGCAGAAGCACTCTAATTATTGAATTTCATTTACATATAATTTGCTATGAATACCTTTTGCCTGCCTTTAGCTGATTAGCCACATACTGAAGAAGACCAGCAAGATCAATTGGATATTTACGAAAAACTGCACCACAGAAACTAGCCAGACCTATATGAAATAAAAAACAAAAAACAAAAAACAGGACTTTTTAAAAAAACAGTTCGTAAAACAAAAAGCACAATATTAAGTGTCATTTCAACTAACTCAATTTCCAAAACAAAATGAGCTGGGAAAAACTGTGTTGCTGATGCCACTAAATAGAATTTTATAATTAATAATATCAAGGTTGGTACAAAAGCAACTGCGGTTTCTGACAATGAAATTTTAAATCACTATAACTAGGCTCAAACACATCTTTATTAATCAAAATAGGAACCACTATAATCAACACATTTTTGCCAACAAGAAATAAGTTTGTTTATTCCTGAAGCATAAAATATCCATGCTTCAGGATTTGGCGAACTCTTCGAAAGCATTTTCTGCATCCTGCTGATTGTGGAAGCATGTACCCTGCAAAAAGTTGTCAAGATGCTTGAAGAAGTGGTAGTCAGCTGGCAACAGGTCAGGTAAACATGGCAGATGAGGTGAAACTTTGTAACCCAATTCATTCAACTTTTGAAGTGTTGGTTGTGTGCCATGCAGTCAGGCATGGTCATGGAGAAAAACTGGGCCCTTTCTGTTGATCAATGCTGGATGCAGGCACTGCAGTTTTCGGTGCACATCATTAATTTGCTGAGCATACTTCTCAAATGTAATGGTTTCGCCAGGATTCAGAAAGCTATAGTGGATCAGACCAACAGCAGACCACCAAACAGTGACCATGACCTTTTTTGGTGCAAGTTTGGCTTTGGGAAGTGCTTTGGAGCTTCTCAGTTCAACCACTGAGCTGGTCAGCCCCAGTTGTCTTACACAATCCACTTTTTGTCACATGTCACAATCCAATCAAGAAGTGGTTTTTTGTTGTTGTGTAGAGAAAGAGAAGATGACACTTCAAAATGACGATTTTTTTGATTTGCGGTGAGCTCACAAGGCACCCACTTATCAAGCTTTTTCATCTTTCCAATTTGCTTCAAACGCCAAACAACCATAGAATGGTTGACAGAGTTCTTGGGAAACTTATTGTGTAGCTGTAAGAGGATCAACTTTGATAATCCTCTCAGTTAACCACTGTCAACTTCGATGGCAGTGTGCTCCTTATCTTCAAGGTTCTTGTCTCCTTTGCAAAACATCTTGAACTACCACTGCACTATACATTCATTAGCAGTTCCTGGGCCAAATGCATTGTTGATGCTGCAAGTTGTCTCCGCTGCTTTACAATCCATTTTGAACTCAAATAAGAAAATCATTCAAATTTTTTTTTGTCTAACATCATTTCCCTAGTCTAAAATAAATATAAAATAAACAGCAAGTAGTAAGTCATAAGCAAAAAAATAAAGTGAGAAATGCACATTAAAATGTTATAGAACATCATTTTATACAAAAGTGTATAACCACATTTATTTAAGAATGTGGTTCAATATCAATGAACAATATTCAATATCAAATGGTAAAGTTCAACAATGCACAACTGCAATTACTTTTGCACCAACCTAATAGCTAATATTCATTGATCATACATATGCCAAGCAGTCTACTAAGCTGATTATGTAGCTGATATTATGTAATTATCTCATTTAATCTTTGCAATAATCACCTCAAGTTGGTATAAACCTATCAATAAGAAAATTTTGGAACAGTTATGTCATGAAACTAGCTAAGGGTCACAGAGTTGGGTATGAGGTAGAACAGTGATTCAAACAGCCTGATTCCACAACCTGTGACATAAATTAGGCTACAACAGAATCTTGCATATAACTCAAACTTGAATGATCAATAAAACACTTGCCCCTCAAATGTTTGAGTCACAAAAAAAAAATCTCACTTTATCTAGGAATGTGCCACCAGTTGTGGAGGTGGCAAGGAAACATCGCCAGACCAAGAAGCAAACAAAAGACCAATTTCAGCCAATAGTCTCTATCACATTGGTAGGGAGAAAATCCCAGTCAAGACAAGAGGAGGAGACCCTAGTGAAGTCAAGTGATATGCATCCTTTTCAACAATTATCTGCTGAGCACCTAAAGGATAATGCACAAAACACAGGTCCTAGTCTCAAGGAGCTTACATTACAGAGAGATACAGAAAAGTAAACTAAAATAACTATGATGAATAAAAAGCTACACAACAGTACCGAAGAGGGACACTTTATTCTGACTTTTTGGGTGGGAGGTGTTAACAGGGAAAGCTTCCCAAAGAAAGTGACCTGAAATCTAATGAATAAGTAGAAGTGTGCTGGAAGAGATGAGTGGGTATGGATGTGTACCCCCAAGAAGAGGGAATAATATGTGCAAAATGGCCATGGAAAGTGCAAGAAGTTCACTTTCCATGTGAATTAGAATATTAGGGAGGGGCAAAAGATGAGGCTAGTATAGAAAGAGGACCTGATTCCAAAAGGACTTCCTTGTATGATATATTACACATTGCAGACTTCAAAAGGCAATGGAGAGTTACTGAAGATTCAGCTATTAGAGACACAACTGGTTCAAAGAAAATGTAAATGGCTGCTAGAAATCAAAGGTACAAAGGGCAAAAAAACCAATGCTAGGGCTTTTTATTAAACAACCAAGTTTTTGTTCTTTTAAGGTAACTGGAACCTCAGGATGGAAAGGAGAGATGGAAGAATAGTTCCCTTAAGATTAATTCTTCTAAAATAATAGAATGGATGGGAACTTTCATCTTCCTAGTAATGTTTCTCCAATTTCTATCACAGCCAATACTGATCTCTTGAGTTAGAAAAGGAATAAATACCATATGAACCTCCTTACACAACCGAGGACTTGAACCCTTTGTAGAACAAGTTGAGTGGTTAGATAGTCTCAGAAGCTCTTGACAAATAGATTCTTAGCATAGGTAACAGAATACATAGCTCGGTAGTTAACAACAGATGGAAATTTCATCCTTGGAAAAATAAAAATACTTACTCTGAAGCCAACTTGAGATGGTTGTGTCGTCATGTTTCATTTTCTCCTTTTCTGGATTAGCTAAAGCTTCAATGATACAATCTTTCATATATTAAGAAAAAATTTTAAGTCATTACATCTCTAACAATGACCTTTAGCTAAGAGAACAATAAAATGCCACCCTTTGGGGAAAAAAAGTTAATTGTTAGCTTAAATTTATTACAATTATTGAAAAATACACTCACTGTAGTACCAACTTTTCTTTTTAGCAGCCTCTTTTCCATCTTTTAGCATGCAAGATATATCAAAGATTTTTGGTAATCTTATCTTTCCCAATATACAACCCAGACACAAACTCCAGACTGGCCAACCTTCCAATCAGCCATATGAATCAACCTCAGATGGTTAAGAAAGGAATTTACAATGAAAATAAAACATTCACCACTACAACCTATGAAATGTAAAACCTATGAATTATTTCATTTGAAAGGATACAGGCCAAGACGTCATAATTCAATGAAGTGAGGTATTTCAATGAATCTACTACAGGTGTTATTAAGTTATCATACTTCTGTATTTGTGACAAGATCTGGAAGATGGCAACAAAGAATAAAAGGCATTAACTAATCAAAAGAGAACTTTTACTGTGCTAACTAAATAATGGCTAGTCTTTTTTATTTTTCAAAAGAAATAATACTTAAAATTAGTTTCCTTCCATTGTTTATTTATATAAAACCTACTATTCTATCATTTCCTAAGAAAATATTTTCTTAGGCTACATTTTCCAGGTAGGAAATAACTCTAGGACACCCAAACTTGAATTTTGGAATTATAGAGGCTAGACTGAAGTCAAATGTGTTTTAGAAATCACATTCTAAATACGAAAGTGTTACATCTGAACTGCAATGAAATGCTGTTCAAGTGTTTCTAAAAACTAAATCAACAAATAATGTACCTCTTTATTAATGTTTTTGTAACTTGAAATGTGGTACATGAGACAATGTCAGAGAATCTGTTTATAGCAGCAGCACAGTCACATATTAATAGAAAAGCAGATCAATGTGTTAAGTATATCGCATACTAAATTTTATTTTTAGAATAACCATACAATGGTTCATTTGCTAAGATTTTTCCCCTAAAACTATCATTTTTAAGCTATATCATTCTATTTCCACTTGTGCTGATTCAAAGACAACAAAAAGAAAAATCCCTGAAAATAATATTAACCTCAAAACATACATAATCAAACAAAATGGTTGGATTGCTGTGGCTCAACTTCCCAATTTGTCTTCCAGAAGGCTTCACATTTTCCTTGGTTAGACGCCTACAAGGGGAGAAAAAGGTGACAGGGATCATCTTAAGTAATTTCCCTTGTAATGTTGGTAGCTTTGTTACATCATGAAAAAAATTTATTTCCCATATATCCAAAATGGATCCATGTAAACAATCACCCTCATCATATGCTTTACTGCAGGACTTGAGCTATTTTGATTATTCATTCTCCAAGAAGGTATTAAACTTTTGTATTAATGCTTAACATTTACAATATACACATTTTCATTTTATAGTAATAGTCTAATAAGCATTAAAACTCTTAATATACTCTACAAGTACATAAATCTCTTCTTACAGAGAATAATTATTTCAGATTTAGAAGGGCTCACTATCAGTTTAGGGATGAAGATAACAAATTTGGTGTAATACATTGAAATGCCTCATGTCATCTGTCTTAGTGACCCTAAAAGAGTGATAGCCAAGACTGTACTCGATACAGGAAGTTCTCTGATTTTCATATTCAAAGTAATCAAGTCCTGAAAAATCAATTCTACTCTTTCCTTTCTCTTTAATTCACCCTCTACTAAGTATTCTTTTACTAACATTTTGGAAATTTATATCTATGAAATGCTTACAAATTCAAAACAATTATTTCACAGGATCTTAAACTCTTCTGATGATATTATTACATAATAAATCTAGAAACTTGAAAAAACAACAAGTGACAGCTTTCTAGAATGAAAATATACTGATGCAAATAATGAATTTAGTTGACAGTTCAAGGAATGTGACCATTCTGGAAGTGACAAACTATAATTATCTTAAAAAACTTAAGACAAAACTGATCCATTAATCAAAATTATTTCATCAACAACTAACTGCTTCCCTTTCCCATTCTCTATGCCCCGTTTCTTTTTTTTCCCCATAGAAAAGAATGACTCATCAGTTTTAAACTTTGGCTATACATATTCTGTTCCACTTTCAAGCTTACCACCACCTGCCCTTACTTCTAACCCTATTTCAGGTAGCCCTCCTATTCGACAAAAACAGCCCTTCTTTCCCATATTTTTTATTTCATTCCTTTCTGCTTCCTCCCTCCACCAATAAAAAAACTTATAATAAAAGGAATATTCTCTTGATTATGTCTTCCCCTCAAGCAACTATGGTGCTTGGCATATGGAACACAATCAATGAGCATCTGTGGAATGAATTACTGGATGCCCTATAGAAAATTCATGTTTTAAACAGTAATCAAAACTGGTGAAATTCTCAAGTAATAAATTAATGATTTCATTTTCAACTTTAAAAATTCAATGAATACTAAAATCATATTGTTCAAGGCTAGTGTAACAGTTACAGCTAACAAAAAATCCAAATACATGAAAAATTCTGCACATATTGTTCTGTGATAAACATTTATATTAATTTACTTATTCATTAATTCATATTAATGTCTTCTATGACAGGCAGAGTACTAATCACTAGAAATACAAGGATGAGTAACAGTTCCTGCTCTCAAGCTCAGTTCAGCTGGGGAGGTAAATTTAAAACCATTAAAAAAATTTTTTTATCCATAAACAATTAGAGCAACTTATAGAACATTATGTATTATACACTATCAATAGTATAAAAGGAAAGGAATAATATATTTGTATCTATTTGCATATACATAAAAATATCAAATGATAAATAAGAAACTAAACAGTGGCCACATTTTTTCCCTTGGGAGAACTGAGAGGACAGGGTGAGAGACTTTTTACTGTCTACTTTTTCATATCTACTAAAATTTAAAACATGTGAATGTATAAACTAGAAAAAAAATTAGATAATTTTAAAAAGAAAAATAATCATAGCAATATACATAAGCAGTATGATAGTATTTATATGCATATTTAATAGTGGCGGCACAAATAAAGAACAATCGTCGGACTTCCCTGGTGGTCCAGTTGTTAAGAATCCGCCTGCCAATGCAGGGGGACACGGTTCGATCCCTGCTCCGGGAAGATTCCACATGCCGAGGGGCAACTAAGCCCATGCACCACAACTACTGAGCCTGCACACCCTAGAGCCCGTGCTCTGCAACAAGAGAAGCCACTGCAATGAGAAGCCCGCGCACCGCAACTAGAGAAAGCCCACACGCAGCAATAAAGACCCAGCGACCCAAAACTTAATTACTTAATTAAATTTTTAAAAAATCAATTTCGCTTGGTGGTATATGCAATGGAAGGCTTCACAGAGGTGACACTGGAGCCCACCATCCAAGGGTGAGGTCACCAGATGGAGAGAGGAAAAGAGGTAAGGGAAAACCTGTATGAACAAAAGAAAAAAATATATGCAAAGAAAAAGGAGACCATAGCACATTCAGGAAAACATACGTGGGGCTCAGTACAGCTAGAGGTAAAACTGACAGGAAATGAGGATGGAAGTAGTGAGAGACAGATCATGGAGGTTCTCTTATATCACCATGCCATGAAGTTTGACATATAACCTGCAGGCAATGGTTAGTCACCAAAGGATTTTGAAGAAAGAGAATAATACAAGGCACTATAATACTCCAGCTGAAAGAACTAAGTAAGTGGGGGTAGAGAGTGGAAGAGACAGATTCAATATTTAATACATCATTAAATACTCCATATAAAGCACTTAGTTCAGTGTCCATCACATATAGTAATGGCTTCATAAATATTAGCTATTATTAAGCTAGAAACTCTACTTGGGGAATTCTTAAAACTGGTACTCTTTTGGAAGGACCAGTTCTTATATCACCTCTTACCATGCCTTCCTTTCCTAACTTCCATGAGGTGGAATAATTCATTCTCTTCTCAATTGTCCCAGAGAACTTTATACATGCTGTGTAACAGCTATCTATTAAACCAGACTGTGATTGTGCACACACTTGTTTCCCTAGTAGACTGCAACCTAGGATAATGTCACTAGGCAAAGAAAGTATCACTGCATACTGTTTAATCTAGTTAAAACTAGAGAATGCACTACTTCTAATTAGAATAACCATACCACTGCTCGAATGTAAAAGAAATGACAAAAAAAAAGCCTTGCTGAAAATCCTTGCAATACAGCAGTGTAATTAGTATCTAAACCAGTACTGATTTGAAGTATACAATTTTCATAATTAAACTTCAAACAGTTTACTAGGAATTAGGAAAAACATCACTCTTGTGTTTTTAGTGACATGAAAATAAAGCACACAAATTTAAAAAATGGAAATTTTTCAAAAGTTGACTCCCTAAGGAGATAGTTCTGCATGACTCTACTAGATCTTCCAAAAAGGGGGGAAAAAACTGCTATAACTTTCAGCAGAAATTCCTAGAACTTTGACTATGTTGTACAAGCCATTGGATGTATTACCCAAATTGAGCAAAGGCCACAGTATGCTCTCCTTTAAAATAAATCCTATAATATAATGCATCCTATAAAGGATTTTTATACAGTTTGTAGCTATGCAAAATGACAACTACAAAAGCTAACACTGTAGTCAAAACAAGCTAAAAACCACAAAAATTGGGAGTCACTCTATGGGAAGTATATAATCAGCTATACAATTAGTAAATACTCCTGGGCGTCCTCAAAACTGAAACTCAGACAAGCTGGCTGAAAGAAAGTAAATCAGATCCAGATATTAAGAAGAAAAATAAATTAAAACTTACTTCATGATATATTTGGCTCTGTCTATTGTTTGAGCTTTAACTTTTACTAAAAGTGGATGACTGTTGTAAGTTTCATTCTTCCACTGGCCATACAGACGATATCTTTAAAAATGATGAGATGAAGAATTATGAAAAGTTAAACATTTTGAGGTTAGTGCACTAGAACTGTTTAACTAAAAACAACAAAAATATTATATATTTACCTATGTTGATATGGAAATGTCTTAAACATTCCCCATAGTTCCTCAGACATACAAGCATTGCAGTCCATCAAAGAAAGAGATGGAAGTAATACCTGGTCAGTAATGCTAAGCAAACAGCTAAGGATAACTTCCTAAGAAGAAGGGAAGAAAAATTATTTCAGTAACAGATGCATATTAATCCCTCTCCCCAAAACAAATTTATGTGAGCCTTGGGAAAATTGCCATTCTTTGATTTCATAACACACCATATCTAATTCCCCACATTATCACCATACTTTTCATAATGTATTTGTTGTTTCTCTATCTAAGAAAGCAAATGAGTGAGGGAAGGAAAGGTGGAGCAAGAATGAGGGACTTTTTATCCCTTTTCCTTTCTTGAACAAGGTAATCCTCAAAAACAGGAGGCTGTCAATCTTAAAAGATACTTTGTATGATAAGTCAAAAGCTATATTCAACATGTACAAGTATAAGACAGTTATTCACACAGGTGATTAAAGCTTGTTCACAGTAAAATTCACAGTATGCTGTACCTAGACAAACATTAGACACATTGGACTTCTCTAGTCTCTTACCGTTTTCTCTTTATCTTCTTGTTTGCTTCCATCAGACTGAAACTAAAATTAAAAAAAAACTATAAATAAAATGCAAAAAGGTTAAGATTATGCTGTCGCAACTTCATTTGTTATTCAAAAAAACAACCAACTTGCACGTTGTTTTGAATTCTTTCCTTACTTGTTACTACACACATGTAGATTTTACATATAACCATTATTGCAAATTAACATTTTAAATTCTTATCTGTATTTCTAACCTTCAAATAATTTGTAACATTCATGAATTTTAAATGCTAGATTTATAAGTCAATTCTTTCCTCAACCTCATTATCACAAACCTACCACATCCTAAAACTGATCTGAATATTTATTATAAAATTGTAGCAAGCTCAATTTGGTTATAATGCATTTACAATTCTCCTTCCAGACATTCTAGTTTTCTCCCTCAGAATTGGTAAAAATCTACCATCAAAACAATAACAACAAAAATTAAACTCAAAATTTAAAGCTACATTTTAATTCACCACTACTTAATCCTTCACCAAGAAATAAGCCCAAAAATATTACTAACATTGCTGACAAAAACCAAACCACTTCCTAACTTAAACAGACTTGAGCAAAATGGCCTGGGTCATTATTTTATCAGTGATTTGCAGGTGGGCTACTAAGTGCCATGTCTGACAATGCTGTCTATTCATTCAAAATGAAATCATAACATTTGCGTGTGAATATTCAGATGGAGTGTTGTGGAGAGTGTGCAAAGGCCAAAAGGACAGCTGAAGAACTGATACTCAAGGACAATCTAGATTTCTGGAAAGGATTTAGCTCAATATCCAGTGTGAGAAGGGGGAAAGCAAATAAGCAGCGCACATACTTTATTGGTAGATAAGGATATTTTGTGTATGTGTGTTTTCATGACTGAGTAATTTAATGGGTGCTACATTTTCACATAAGACTAATTCAGGGACAGTCATATTACTTTGATGGGAAAACAATCAATCACTTTTTTTTTAATTGGCAGGGTAAAACATATGGCTCCCTTTCACAGAAATTATTTAGTCATCAACATATATCCTGGTCAGCAAATAAGGAATCAAGTTATGAAGAAGTGGCTTGGCAGAAAACAAACTAGATAGTTGCTTTTATTTTGTTGGGAGGAAGGGGGTAATCCCCAAGCATACTGGGTGTACCCTGGGAGGCAGAAATAAGGGTATGTCATTATTGGAAGAATTAGGTTTACAGTGTATTGTGTTGGGGATAAAGGCAGTTAAGTTACTCTTTTCCTAATACTACAATTCAAATGAACCTAAAAAAGCTACATGCAGTTTTCTCCATACAAATAAGATATTTTCCTAGTTATTAAGCTGTCCTAATTCCCTTACTAGATACTTACATTAGTTTTTAATGTCTATGTATTAATTCTCTGGATTTCACAAACAGGAAAATTTGAAAGAGAGAAAGAAATATGGAAAGCACAATGAAACTATCTAGAAGAATAATAAGAAAATGTTTCTATCAAAGGCTAGTTATAAATAAGATGAACAAAAAAGTATCAAGATATATACATAGGTAAAAGTGATTTTCTTTACACATTCCACTTCCTTGATTGTTTCTTTTAGTTTAACTTAATATGTTTTTTAATTCATAGCACATACAAAACTCTCCATTCCCACAAAAGAATACTAAAAGCTTTATTGAATGGTCAGGCAGAAGTGGGAGAAAGGATGGGGGTGGACAAAAGATATTCATTCCTGCATTTGTTTACTATGTTCCAGGCACTGAGAATTCAAAGATGAACAGGATAAAGTTTCTATCTGTGAGGAACTGACAAAGGTAGTTCTTATCTTTGAAGATCTCTTTAAGATCAAAACTACGCTTACCAATGTACTACGAGGAACTGAATTTTTAAGTCTGAATAAAATTGAGCATGATTATGTCTACACAGACAATAAGCTATAAATGACCCCAAGCAGGTTTCATTCTTGCCCTACAGTGACAGAGTAGCTGTCAGGGCTGCATAACAGTACTGAGCACACCCCCACACATACACACAAAAAAATAGGTTCATCAAGAAGGGGCTTTTAGGGAGTTGAAAAATAAAGGTTGGGGGAAGTCACAGATATAACTAGATGAATTAATTTTTTTTATTACTAATGTACTATTTTTAGTACCACTAACTCATGAATGTTTCAAATACTAAAGTAGTAGCATACTAGAGTATACTTTATCTCAGAAAAGGGAAAAAAATGAAAAATACTTAAATTTAAGCCTAGATTAGAATTCAAAGCTACATTTAAATAAATCATGGCATTATTTTCAACGTTCTTACTTTTCTTGTTCTTATTAGCTATCATTCATTGAGTACTATGTTCCATGGAATGGGCTAAGAACTTCAGATTTGTCTTAACACTATTCTATGAGAAAACCTTTTTGATAGAGTCTAAGTAAGACCCATCACAGTAACTTAGAAATAGGAAAATATAACCTGTAAGTTAAAAGTAATGGGAACCTGAGTTTATCAGGCCTGGAGAAGAGATAACTGAATCGCCTTTCAGTAGAAACTCTTAAAGACTTTACAAAACACTTAGTTAGAAATAATTCCTTAACTTTGATACTACATCATTTATGAAATCACAGGGCAGGATACTAAATGAAAAGTACTATCTTCCACATTTATTTTTCAGTCAAGACAAACCTCTACTAAGATGCCAAAGAATATCTAATATGGTCACCCACATACAGGATGACATAAGTGCTGGCTCAGTTTTTATCCCAGGGTAATTTTTAAATGTTATCTCTCTTACATACTTTGAATTATCTTTTCTGAAACTAAACACCGAGGTTCAATTTCAGGAAATAGAAAGGAGTTACAATAGTTAAATCAACTGTTTGTTTCCAGCATCCATGTGGTCCACACTAAAAATTCTACTTTCTTTTCTTGTATAAAACATATTTTTTAAATTATACTGTTTGTACATAAGAGTCTCCATTTGCCTACTAATAGATTTAAATATCTGCCTCTCCTTGTATGTTTACATACACCTCCCAGGTAAAAAGCATAACTAATGGGAAAAATTAAGATTCTACTTGTAATTTGTTACATAGTAATTTACTACTATGATTCTATACCTTGATTAGAATTGCCACATGAAGATACTCAGTAATAGCTAAAATGACTTGAGTTCAAACCAATTATTATAAGGAATAATACAAATATAAATATTCTAACAGTTTTTCCCTGCTCAGATTCATTAAACAGCAAGGGTATTGTAGATTAAACTTATGCTCCAACTCTAGAGTGCCAATGACGGCGGTGTCTGTGTCCACTTGGACAATAAGAATTATAATGCAAAGTTCTGATTGTTTTTTAAATAGTTTACAAAATTTGTTTTTATTTTTAAATGGACACACGTCCATAACTACCCTTAACAAGTTCATTAAAACCCAGCAACAAAAATGTTCTCTACTCGAAAAAAATTTTTTTATTATTTATAACAAATTTCAACAATGAGGGGGAAAAAAACATTTAATACTACAATGTAAAGAATGTAAAGGCATTCCCATATAAAATCTGCTCCTGAGGGAAATGAAACTGCTACCTTAAAGTGGTATCTTATATTTAAAGACAGAAACAGATTAAACTATATTAACACTTTTAAAAATTCATCAAAGATAGTGTAGCAATAGCTGACATAAGTGATAACTTATTATGATCTTAAAAATTCATGACAACTATTTTTAACTCCAGAATTGAATGCATAATTATTAGAATCTAATTAATGTTTCAGTTCAGTTCACTTCAGTCGTGTCCAACTCTGCGTGTCCATGAACCGCAGCATGCCAGGCCTCCCTGTCCATCACCAACTCCCGGAGTTTACCCAAACCCATGTTCATTGAGTTGGTGATGCCATCCAACCATCTCATCCTCTGTCGTCCCCTTCTCCTCCTGCCCTCAATCTTTCCCAGCATCAGGCTCTTTTCCAATGAGTCAGCTCTTCACATCAGGTGGCCAAAATATTGAGTTTCAGCTTCAGCATCAGTCCTTCCAATGAATATTCAGGACTTATCTCCTTTAGGATGGACTGGTTGGATCTCCTTGCAGTCCAAGGGACTCTCAAGAGTCTTCTCCAACACCACAGTTCAAAAGCATCAATTCTCCAGTGCTCAGCTTTCTTTATGGTCCAACTCTCACATCCACACATGACTACTGGAAGAACCATAGCCTTGACTAGACCGACCTCTGTTGGCAAAGTAATGTCTCTGCTTTTTAATATGCTGTCTAGGTTGGTCATAACTTTCCTTCCAAGGAGTAAGCATCTTTTAATTTGATGGCTGCAATCACCATCTGCAGTGATTTTAGAGCCCAGAAAAATAAAGTCAGCCACTGTTTCCCCATTTATTTGCCATGAACTGATGGGACCGGATGCCATGATCTTAGTTTTCTGAATGTTAAGCTTTAAGCCAACTTTTTTTTTCTTTATTATTATTTTTTTTTCCATTTATTTTTATCTCTCCTCTTTCACTTTCATCAAGAGGCTCTTTAGTTCTTCTTCACTTTCTGCCGTAAGAGTGGTGGTATCTCCATATCTAAGGTTATTGATATTTCTCCCGGCAATCTTGATTCCAGCTTGTGCTTCCTCCAGCCCAGCGTTTCTCATGATGTACTCTGCATGTAAGTTAAATAAGAAGGGTGACTATATACAGCCTTGACGTACTCCTTTTCCTATTTGGAACCAGTCTGTTGTTCCATATCCAGTTCTAAATGTTGCTTTCTGACCTGCATACAGGTTTCTCAAGAGGCAGGTCAGGTGGTCTGGTATTCCCATCTCTTTCAGAATTTCCCACTGTTTATTGTGTTCCACACAGTCAAAGGCTTTGGCATAGTCAATAAAGCAGAAATAGATGTTTTTCTGGAACTTTCTTGCTTTTTCGATGATCCAGCGGATGTTGGCAATTTGATCTCTGGCTCCTCTGCCTTTTCTAAAACCAGCTTGAACATCTGGAAGTTCACGGTTCATGTATTGCTGAAGCCTGGCTTGGAGAATTTTAAGCATTACTTTACTAGTGTGTGAGATGACATATCTCATTTGATTCACACTGCAACCCCAGGAACTAGACAAGACAAATATTATTACCACACATCTCTGGCTTAGAAAAATGACTCTCCCTCCTCTAACAGCTAACAAAAAACTGTAAATATCAAGTCAAGATTCTAAAGTAGCTGGTTCATAAACTATAACCAGTTTAAGGATGAATGGTATTAAGGTACATTCTCCACCTAGTAACCCAAACTTTTATTATGAAAAATTCTAAGCTTACATAAAAGTTGAATCAATGTATACTATCCATGAACATCTATATACCTCCTATGTAGATTCAACAATTAACATTTGCCTTTTTTTCTCTTGACCAAAAATGTTGCAGACATGATCTCAAAAAACTTCAGTGTGCATCTCCTAATAATAAGGACATTCTTCCACATTACCACAATTATCATTATCACAACTATTCCTACTATCACCTACTGGGTTAGCCAAAAGGTTCTTTTGGGTTTTTCCAGAACATCTCACTGAAAAACTCATACAAACTTCTTGGCCAACCCAAAAGTACCCGATCTGACCCTATGACTCTAGGTTTTTCTATAAACTTTATCTGTGAATCAATTTAGAGCACTTTTGGAGAAGGAAATGGCAACCCACTCCAGTACTCCTGCCTGGAAAATCCCATGGACAGAGGAGTCTGGTAGGCTATAGTCCATGGGGTCACAGAGTTGGACATGACTGAGCGACCTCACTTTCCTTTCCTTTGGCTTTTTTACCAAAGTCCAACATAAGAAACAGTCATATAAAGAAACTAGTCAGACAACTGAATTAAGATGACAGAGTGAAGCATAAACAGAATTTCTCTTCCCTGATCCCTAATGCAATAACAAAGTATAGCTTACTTTTCTTTAAATGTCCCCAAATCACCACCAACCAAGAAAACAGCAAATTATACTATTAGTTTCAAGGGAATGCAAACACAAACACACACAAAGATTCTAAACCACAGACAGTGTGGTATGGTGCCTGCCCTTAGCCCAATCCCCAGAAATAGTATTGAGCAAGGAAGGTAAGTAAATAAAATCCTTTAGGCAACAAGACCTACAAGGTAAGTAAGTAGCCTGAGGAAAAACCCTTCTGAGTAGAAGCCCAGCAGGACTGGCTGCTAAGGCTTGCTGTCTCTCAAAGCAACTGGGCTCAGACTGGGGAATCAAAGTCCAAGGGAGCTGGATACCCACTTGACTGGGCATGCCTAGTACACGATGTGTAATCTGTCTCAGAAGACAAAACAGAGGTCCCTAAATGACAGCTGTACTCACCCTCATGGAGCTCATTCACTCCCTATTTCAGACTACAGAGAAGTCGCTCAGTCATGTCACTCTTTGTAACCCCATGGACTGTAACCAGTCAGGCTCCTCTATCCATGGGGATTCTCTGGGCAAGAATACTGGAGTGGGTTGCCATGCCCTCCTCTAGGGGATCTTCCCAACCCAGGGATCAAATGCAGGTCTCCCACATTGCAGGTGGATTCTTTACTGTCTGAGCCACCAGGGAAGCCCAAGAATACTGGAGTGGGTAGCCTACTGCTTCTCTAGGGGAACTTCCTGACCCAGGAACTGAACCAGGATCTCCTGCATTGCAGGCAGATTCTTTACCAGCTGAGCTACCTGGGAAGCCCCATATTCCCCCTTTAGAAGGAACCTTAAAAAAAAAGAAAACAAAAAACCATGGTTAAATTTCGAGCTAGGCAACTAAAGTCTTTTAGACCTATAAACACATAAAGATTTGTTATAGTGAAATATTTTTAGGGTAAAAAAATGAACCAAAATGCTAAGTCAGATCATTGGAAAGATGCACTTTTACTACCACAATCTTAGCAAAGAGAGAAGATAGATTTCTTTCCACACTGGGATCAAAATAAACATTTTCATCTTCCTGTCTGCCTTTCTACCTCTGCAAAAATAAAGACTGAAGTTAGGGGTAGGCACCATGCACAACTATGATAGAATAAAGACAAACCAGGGCTGCAATGGAGATGGCGGAGTGGAAGAGTTTTAGCACCTGTGTATCTTAACAATATTGTATCTGTATATGTTTATATATATGTCTATATACGGGACTTCCACAAGTTTGATGTTTGGTCTCCTGCTTACAAGTTTATGATACTCATAGCCAGAGAAAGAATTTCAGAACAAGAGATCAGAACATTAAGATTTTCAACGAAAAAGAATAGCATTAGTGGGTTAAAGTAAGATGAGAAAGAAGCTGTTTACATTGTGTCAAAGTATCTCCCCACAGGATACATATTAACAACAAAGGGAAAAAGAGTTAACTATACACTGGAGAAACCTGGCAGCCATCACCTTAACCAAGTGATTAATGCTAACATCACCAGTAAAGGGACAAATTGACTTTACATGCTTCTCAATATTACACACTGGGAAAACACAACCCGTGTTCTTTGAACAAGCACTAGTTAACATGACTCATTCTTTTCAAACTATAAGGATCAACATAATGAAACACTGTTATAGTTCTTTTATATGAATGTATGCTATATAAATATAATGTATAGTAATGAACTACTTAGCAGATTTCTTTAGCATACTTTTATACAATATAAATTTGTTAACATTAAAAAAACTTATCTACCAGCTAAGTATCTAAAGCCAAATGAAATAGGTGTCAAATGATTCATATACAAGAGTTGTTAATTTTCTATGCAGTTACTATTGTCAAAAATTAAAAATTAGGTACAATCACCAAACACTGGAGAAAACCACATTTATGCTTATAACAATTTCCAGATTTCTAGTCTTTTGGTTACATTGCTTTACAACTGAAAAGAAATTAGACAGTCTTTAAGACCTTAGTTAGGCAAAGACCTCTTAGAACACAAAGCACCAACTATAAAAGAGAAGTGCTATTAAATTGGAATTAATCAAAATTTTAAACTTTTGCTTTTCAAAAGACAGTAAACAAAATGACAAGGCAAATCGGACTGAGAATAAAAGACAACTGAATTTAAAATGGGCAAGAGATTTGAATAGACATTTCAATAAAGGTGATTACAAATGGCAAGTAAGGACATGAGAAGATGCTCAACATCACTGATCATCATAAATGATGTGAAACATAATGAAGTGAAACATAAATTACAAGCACAAAAGATAGCACTACACACCCATTAGAATGACTAATATTTAAAAGACTGACAATACCAAGTGTTGATGGAGCATTAGGAAGTCATATACAATGTTCCCAGAAGTGCAAAATGGTACACACGTGTTGGAAATGTTTGAGAAAAAGTTAAACATACACTTACCCATATGGCCCAGCAATCCCAATCCTGGGGAAACAAAAACATACACTCCCCCCGAAAAAAGACTTGTACAAGAATATCCATAGCTGCTTTTATAATAGCCCCTAACTAGAAACAACTCAAATGCCCATCAACTGGCAAACAAATAAACTCTCTTATGTGTATATAATGAAATGTTACACAGCAATAAAGAACTACTGACACATACAACAACTGAGATGAATCTCAAAAGCACTAAGTGGAAGAAACCAGAAAGAAAAGAGTACATTCTACACAATTCCATTTATGTCAAACTCTAGAAAAAGCAAAAACACAGTGACAGAAAGCCTACCAGCAGTTGTCAGGAACCAGCAATGAAGGGAGGGAAATGATGACAAAGGAGCAAGAGGAACTTGCTGGGATGATGAAAATATCCTACATCATGATTGTGGTGGTGGACATACAACTATATACATCTGTCAAAATTCATCAAATTGCATACTTAAAGTTGGTGAGGTTTACTGTATGTAAATTATAACTCAAAGCTAACTTTAAAAAATAATAATAAGCCAAGACACAGAAGCAACCTAAGTGTTCATCAAGAACGAATGGATAAAAATATGTGGGGTCTGTGTGTCACACACATACACACACACACACACACATACACACACACACACGATGGAATATTACTCAGCCATAAAAATGAATGAAACAACGCCATTTGCCACAAAATGGATGGACCTTAAGATTACCATATGAAGTGAAGTAAGTCAGACAGAGAAAGACAAATATTTATCACTTATATGAGGAATCTGAAAAGATGATATAAATGAACTTATTTACAAAACAGAAATAGACTCACAGACATAGAATAAATTGGGAGCAAAGGATGAACAGATGCACCCTACCATATATAAAATAGATAAGGATTTACTGTATCTCACAGGGAACTATATTCAGTATCTTTTTAATAAACTATAATGGGAAAGAATCCAAAAAAACGAATAAAGATATATACATATATAAGTATAGCCAAACCACTCTGCTATACATCTGAAACTAACATAATATTGTAAGCCAACTATACATCAATAAAATATTAACAGTTTCCCTTGGAGTAGTGATTAGGAGAGCATCTAAGGAAAACTCCCAAGTGTTAGTACTTTTCTATCTCTTGATCTAAGTGGAAGACACATGGCTATTTAGTTTGGAAAAAGTCACTGAGCTATACAATTATGGTTTGTGTGCTTTCTGTATCATGTTTTACGTCAATAAAAAGTTTACTAAAAAAAAAAAAGAATAAATCCTGAACAGTCTGAGGTCTGAGGCTAAAGGGACTTAACACAAATAATGGCAGTGATTCAAAACTGCAGCCAATAAAATAAATGAGCAGAAGAAAAGCAAGAGGAAAGAATGCTCATATAACCACAACTATAAGAAGATTCAAAAAGCAATCACATGTCCAAACCGTATTTTTCTATCTGGAGGGCTTGACTGGATTTAAGTTTTTATATATAAATGGTTGGGACACAATTGACTTTGTCCAAATCTTACTCAGCATAACATTTTCTGAAGTTTACTTTATTTGTATTTCTAGAGATACACATAACACAAATATATTCAGAACATTTTCATTCTATAATTTAGCTTTCTGCTCGAAAGAAAAAAAAACTTACTAACCTCCTTCATAAATGACTTGCCTATCCGCACCACTTTTGCAAATAAAATGGGATCATGAGAAAGGTGGGGACCAAGGTAACAGAACATATTGAAGACGTCTCTCCTCAAATCTTCAAAGCTCTCTGCTTGTTTTGGTGCTCTCTTATTTTGCAGAGCACTAACAGGTGAGCCTTTAGCACCTTTAGGAACGCCAACCCTACAAAAAGAAGAAAAATGTATATATACTATGCAATGCTCCATTTTAAGTTAACACAGTCATATTATAAAACTTTTCTTACTAGTATTTGTTTCTTCTATTTCATTTATGCTTAACTTCATTATACCACATAATTTAATTGGTAGAAAAAGACAAAAACAACACTCATTTGAAAAAACTCAGAGCTTAGGAGACCGTTTCAAATTAACTGCATAAGAAAAAGAAAATCAGAGAAGTATAGGTTCCATGTAACAGTTAACATGTTCATATGTCATATGAACTTGGTTTTTAATTAAATTTGATCAATATCAAGAATTTGGATATGGGAATGGGGAACAAGGGATGGACCTCGGAGACACAAAGACGAAAGAGAAAAATATGGAGATAACATCACTGATGCAAGTCAATAAACAGTTCTCAACATGACTTCCACTACCTAGACTGAATGTGAGGTAGGTGACAATAGGGAAGGTGAGCAGCATAATGAAAGAGGGTATGTCACACTAAAAAGGACAGCACGCCCAGAGTTCTCACCTGCTGAGCAGGTGTCCCGCTGTGGAGTCACAGGGGTCCCTCTCTGAAGAGCCTTCACAGTCCACAGCACAGGTGGCACTGAAGGCAGCAGCCAGCAGCTATGCACGAATCACAAAGCTGGGGCTCATGAGACAGGCTCTGATCTGTGGGGCTGAAGCCAGCACTGCTGCCAGTACTGCTCCTAAGTATCCTACAAGTAGGTTGAGGGCTAGAGGACTAGTTGACACAGTAACCAGGGATGATGAGAGAGGCTGCAGTAGCAATTTCCAGAACAGCAGCCTATTTGCCAGAAGAGACAAGGCAAGCAGAGTGGCACAGACCTCACTCAGAGCCAGTCAACCCAAGATAGAGGAAAATTACACTAGGTAAAAACTTTAGGAATTCTCTCCTCCCCAAGAGAGAGGCAAAAGTCAAAAACAGAAGAATGGAGTTTTCACTCTCAGTGAAGCAAATCCTACCTAGAAATCTAACATGTAGTTTTGAGACAACACTGCAGCACAAATTCTGCAATGCCTGGTGTAGATGATAGGAGACAAGCCTGGCAGCCAGAATGATATGCTCTGTGACCATCTCTTATCTTCTGATAAAACAATTTAAAATATATGCTTGATTGAAGGAGACAAGGGAAATATGCAGATTTTATTTTGTAGTTCTAAACTCTTTCTACCTCAATTAGTAAAGCAAATGGCAACATACCTTCGGTAGAGAGGCTCAATAGTTATATGAATCAGTTTGCAAATAGCAAGGGCTATTAGTTTATGTGAAGCTGCATAGTATGGAGGCATCTGATCCATAATGCTCTGGGCATGCTGCCAATCACCAATCTTTAACAAGGCTTCCAACAAACCAAGTTTTTGGTTGTCAGGTGGCTAAAAAAGAACAATTATAGCAAAGATACTCAGAATACAGACACCAATAAATCTTTAAATATTTTTCTTTTTTTTTAATATTTTTCATTTAAAAAGCTAAGCCAAATAACACAATGTATGTCAATAACAGTTGCCATTCGTGGCAAATTCAACAGTATTTTCTTGAAAGCACAATCGAGTTTTTAAGTGACTGAAAAAAAAAGAAATAATAGGATCTGCTTTATCATTTAGCAGACAAAACATGACAGTTTACAGACTTGGAATTAAATTCAGTTCTACTGTGCCACAGGAAACTAGAATTCATCTTTGAAAATCCCTTCAGGACTTGAGAGACACTATACACAGAGAACAAATATAGTCAATACATGTGTGATATTATCTAGAATACATTCTGAAATTTATATAGGAAAAAACATGACAGCCTCGTTTGGCAGGTGCCAAAACCATGTTTGCAAATTAGTAATCCAAAAACTAGGTTTCATCACAATCAAAATTAAGAAATTCTTCTTCCACAAGTTGATTAACCATCACAAGTTGAATTTCATAATTCTAAATCCAGAAGACAACATTTATCAGAATAAATTATATACCTTCTCCACTTTCTCCTCTTCTTTTTCCTTTTCTTTCTCTCGCTCGTCAATTTTATCAGAAGACAATACAACCATTGTAAGTTTTCTAACAATCTGTTTAGCTTCTACAATTTCTCGTTTGTGTTCATCCATAATGCAATTATCAGCTGGAAGAAGCTAAAAATGGTTCATTAAAATTTCATAAAATAGCTAATACTATTTGCACACATAAAAAGCAAACACTACTCTCAATTGATAAAACTGTACATAAGAAGTCTGGTCTATTTATGACCATAATTTCCCTTTGAAATAGGTCTCCCCCTTATTTTCATATTAACCTGACAGGGTTAAATATCTGAATTATGTACACTTTTTAAACTCAGGTAGCAATTCAAAGTTTCATCTCTTCTGTCAGAGGTCCTAAATTAATATAATACTACAACAGCAACGCCTACCATTGCATTTATTAGTTTATCCAAGAAAATGCATACCTGTTCAATTAAAAATATCAGAGATTTCCCCTTTAAAGGCCAAACTCCAAATTAAATAAAATACTATATACAGATCCAATTTAGGAGAGGTAAACTATTGATTTACATAATGGGGCAAATTTGATTCCTCTAAATGAAAAATCTCAAGTCGAAAAATTATGAACAACTTGACATCTCACTTTTCATTTTCTAGATACCTATTTGTCTTAAGTCAAAAACTAGTTTCTAGTTTATTACAAAAGAAAAAGTATCATGTGGATAGTTGACCCTCCATTATGAAAAAAAGGATCAAGCATCTCAAGTACAGCCATCTTGTATGAGTGGAAGATGGTTAGTATGGACATTTCATAAATAGACACATATCCAACAAACCATTATTGAGTCATTTTTGCTAGGCACTAGGGTGATAGCTCACCATTCCTGCCCCTAGAAATGCAAAATCTATTTCAATAGATAAATCTAATGCAAACTAAAAAATCAGTAAATAATAAAAGGAGACACAGTGAGGGGCTTCCCTGGTGGAGCAGTGGTAAAGACTCTGCCTGCCAATGCAGGAGACACAAGAGATGCAGGTTCAATCCCTGGGTCAGGAAGATACCTTGGAGTAGGAAATGGCAACCCTCTCCAGTATCCTTGTCAGGAAAATCCCATGGACAGAGGAGCCTGGTGGGCTATAGTCCATGGAGCCGCAAAGAGTTGGACATGACTGAGCACATGCACAAGGAGACACAGTGAAATATTAAACTACATACTACAGACTTTATCCCATCAGTCAAAAAGGGGAGTGGAAGAAAACTCATTATGAACTGGTGCAAGGAGGTAAGCCAGACTTTTTCTCATTCCTTATTCTCTCCACTGGCAATCAAACCCATTTTTATTGCTCTACTTATATACCTATCATACATCTACCACAGATTCTCATCTTTTACCTAGTCTACTTCAATTGCCTCTGAAATCTCCCATTACAATGGGTTAATGCTATGTTTTTAATTATAGTTCTCTCCATTTCTGGTCTTGTGTATTTTGAAAATATGGTATTAGGTATATATAAAAATTACAATGATTATATCTTTCTAGTAAAAACAACTTTATTATTATAAAGTGATTCTCTGTTTTGTCTGACAAGAATAATTTCCCTGGTATATTTTCCCACCCTTTTACTTTCAACCTTTCTTTGCCCTTAGGTTTCAGAAGTCTCATGTAAACAATTAACTGGGTTTTAATCCCATCTGAAAATCCCTGTCACTTTAACAGGAATACTTTTAAACTCTGCTTATATTTACAATTAAGCTGAAAAATATCAGTAATAAATCTATCATCATTTTTGTACTTTCCATTTGTTCTCCAAGTCTATATTTGCCTGTATAAATTCATACCTATGTCTTCAAATTCTTCTTTTTCTGACCAGTTTTTCATGTTTTCAGTTTGTACATCCTTGTCTACACTAAATCTTGAATGGCTGTCTACTGTCAACAAGAAAAAAATCCAAACTCCTTACCATGGCCCTTAACAACCCTTCATAGTTTGGCCTCCAATCTACTTCTCCGTCCTCATTTCCCCTACATACCACCCTAGGCTCCAACCACTCTGAGCTTCTCGGTGTTCCCCTAAGGGGATAATGAAATCTTTTCAAACCTCTTGCCTTTATATTCAATTAATTCTACCTACAATGCTTTCCACCTATTTAAGCCTGGCCAACACCTCAAGTTCCCAGTTCAACATCAGTAATTTGGAGAAGCCTTCCAAAATCCCCCAGTGACAGAGATGGTCACTACCTATTTTGAGCCCTCATAGCACTATGTGAATATTTCCAATAAAGTACTTATAGAATGCAAAATGTTTTCTCCCTTGCTAGACTATGACTGCTTCCAAGATAGTGATCAAATTTCATTCAGCTCTGTAACCATTATATGTAATGACAGGCAAGGAAGTTAGAAAGTGATTTCAAAGGCAGTGAAGATGATGTCAGTTTTGAACAGTTCATAGATATCCTAACGCACAACCTAATAAAACAAGAAATTCTATGCTACAAACCTAGTGTTTTCAAACTGACAGGCTAAGCTGTTGCTGAACTAGAGGTCATCTATCACAACCACATACACATTCCTCTAGATCCTGCAATAAAAGCACATCTATTATCCAGCAGTAAAAACACCAGAGAAGCTATCTTTTTAAAGTACATGAAAAGTTCCAAATTCATCCTGAATCCTCAAAATTAACATGTAGGGGAGAAGGAAGAACTGTTTAGGTAAACCCATATTTCCCATAATCCGTGTATAATACAGCAGTCTAAAACCAACACTGATTAGAACTTGGCCTCTCTCTCCATGACATATGCCTTGATGACAATTAAGAACTTTAACTTCACAGTTAACCTTGAATTCTATACAAAAGGTATTTCATTTCCATGGTTCCTATAAACTAAATTCATTCACTTTATAAAGCAAACACAAAGCAATAATGTAACAGGGCTTCAAAAATTAAGACTTGAGCATCTAGAACCAATCTTGGAGTGCTACATGACTGCCTCCTCCTCTTCCCCACCCCTGGGATGAATAACCATATGTTCTTAGCAGCCCACTTAACTTACATGTACATAAAGATCATCTAAGTCAATAAGGTTAAATTGTAGAAGTACTGCTGCAACTCTGTATAAAGATGAAGGAGTCTCTCCATTTGGCTCCTTGAAAAACAAAAGAAAAGTTTCTATTTAGTGCAAAAAGTACAACTAAAATCTATCTTTTTAATCTACCAATAATTAAGAACAATTAGATCAAATAACTCTAGGGCAACAATAAGCTTCATTGCTCCTCCTGACCATGAATAATAACATCTGAATTCAGAGCAAATATAATCATATGAATATCTCTTTTCACATTGGTACAACTGATGAACACAAGAAAAGCAGTTTCAAAAATGGACACATGCTAATATTTGAATAAAATCTGAAACTTGAACAGAATTCGAGATTTTATACTGCATAATACTTGGTTTGGGTTTCTGTTTATATGTGTGTTTTCTTAACTTGCTTTTTCAAGTACTTCTCAGTGGAGTTGCAGATAGACAAGACTGACAAATTTGCAAGTGTGGAACCATTGTGTCTGCTTGATACTTTTCTCCCTGTTCTTTTATTTCTTGGGTTCTGTGCTAAGTATATCTGCTTGTCAGCTGACTTCCCCTTCAAAACGGGTGTCTGTACTTCTTCCTTGGTAGCTCAGACAGTAAAGAATCTGCCAATAATGCAGGAGACCTAGCTTCCATTCCTGGGCCAGGAAGAGTTCCTGGAGGAGGAAATGACAATCCACTCTGGTATTTTTGCCTGGAGAATCCCACGGACAGAGGAACCTGGCAGGCTGCAGTCCATGGGGTTGCAAAGAGTCGGACACCACTGAGGGATTAACACTACTACTACTATACTTATTACACATGGATAATTAAACATTTTAAAACTAGGAATGGCCAATCCCAGGTCACCTTTATTGGTCCTACCGAGAAACAGATGGATCTCTGAAGGCTATCAAGATGACTTTCACTTAATTTTCAAATGGCCTGGGGTCAGATGAATAGAAGAATGAAGTGAAGATAACTGGCAATTACTAAATGGCCCAATGCAAATAAAAAGAAAATGGTGACAATACATTATGTTCTGCTTCTACTCAATACTGAACTTGAGAACTTTATGAGTAAACCTCCTCCCGTAATTGTGATATGTGTTATGCACATATGAAGCTAACAAAACTAACAGATAAATTTAAAAAGGCATTATTTCACCATGATTTTTAAGACAGATTAAGTCCTCAACTTAACAAGTTTGATTTTAATTGTTTTTAAATGGCTATTTTAGTATCAAAACATTTTTCCATGAAAACAAATGGTGGTCATGGTTTCAGAGCAAAGCCACAAAAGCTCACTGACCTGAATCCACCAGGAATATTCACATTTTCCCCGTTAACTCTGCTTAAGTGAGCCATAAGAAGCCTCCAACTCTCAGGGCCAAATGTCAATTCCTGTACTCTGATCTTCCTATCGCTCTTCACAATCCCTGTTCTGTCCTATCTCATGTATCCACATTCTTAAAGAACTTCTATGGAATCCTCTGGAATTCATGACCCATCCTCAGCAAAACCCCCTATACCTTGAAACTCTCTTCTAAATGTATCCTCTAAACCTCTTCTCCCCGCTTTCACCTTAACATCTGAACAGAGCCTAGCATTCACTAGGAACACCACTCCCACTGTAACCCAGTCAAGTGGTGGCTATTTTCCCTGGACCCCTCAAACTACTAGGCCTGGAGGTAGGGTATGAATCATCTTTGTTTTTATAGTTGTTTTCAGACTATTCTCCATCCATGCTCCCTAAAGCCCACCCAGCTTTGAATTTTCCATCACTCACTATCCTTCACTCTTCTTGTGATCTAGTTTCATTCTGCTGTGGTCCAAGAAAATATTTTACATGATTTCAATGTTTTAAATGTACTGAGACTTGTTCTGTGGTCTAATATAAGGTCTATTCTGGAGAATGTTCCATGTGTACTTGAGAAGAGTGTGTAATCTACTGTTGTCCAATGGACTGTTCTATATATGTCTGTTTTAAGTCTAACGGTTTACAGTGTTGCTCAAGTCCTCCATTTCCTCTCTGATCTTTTGTCTAGTTTTTCTATCCACTAATGAGAGTGGGGTATGGAAATCTCCAATAGTTACTGTAGAACTGTCTATTTCTCTCTTCAATCCTGCTAATGCTTGCTTCATATATTTTGAGGCTCTGGTGCATATACAGTTAACTGCTTTATGTTCTTGATAGGCTGATCCTTTTATCAATATATAATGTCTTTTGATATCTATTATAAAAAAATTTGCTTTAAAGTCTATACAGCCACCCCATCTCTCCTAGATACTGTTTGCATTGGTTATCTATTTACATACTTTCGCTTCCAACATATTTGTATCTCTGGATCTTAAAGTAAGTCTCTTTAGATAACATATAGTTGAATCATGCTTTTTTTCCCCTCTCATTTTATTACAATGAATTTTAACACTATAGAAAAGTCACGTGACCTTGGTGGGTCTGGATCTTGCTTTTTTTATACATTCTGCCAAACTCTGCTTTTTAATTACAAAGTTTAACCCATTTACATTTAAATAATTAGTAATGAGGAAGGACTTCTGCTATTTTACTATCTGTTTCCTGTCTTATTTTATTGTTTCTCATTTCCTCCATCACTTTTTTAGTGTTTTTTTTAAATTCCCTGTTCCTTTCCTCTTCTATTTATTTTTTAAGCATTTTCTTAGTGGTTACTTTGAGTGTTAACAGTTAACATTTTAAACTTATAACATATTTTGAATTAATATCAACTTAGCTTCAATATTATACAAATCTCTATCCTTCCCCCTTCAATATTGTTACACATTGTGTGTCAACTAGATTTATAATTGTTGTTTTCTTCTTTTGTCTTTTAAATCATATCAGAAAAAAGGAAAAGCTACAAACCAAAAAATATAATAATATTGGCTTTTATATTTAGCTATGTAATTACATTTACTAATGTTCTTTATTTTTCCATATGGCTTCAAGTTACTGTCTAGTGTCCTTTCATTTCAATCCAAAGGACTCACTTTAGCATTTCTTGTAGGACAGGTCTGCTAGCGATGAACTCCCCCAACTTTTATTTTGGAATATCATAATCTCTCATTTTTGAGGGGTAGTTTTGTTGGATATAGAATTCTTGGTTTCATTCTTTCAGTACTTATAGTCCATTCCACTGCCTTCTGAAGAAATCAGCTGTCAATTTATTGAGGTCACTTGTATGAATGAGTCACATCTGTTTTGCTGCTTTCAAGATTCTCTTTGACTATTATATATATATAATATACTATATTATAATTTGACTATAATGTGTCTCAGGGTGGATCTCTCTGAGTTTATCCCATGTCGTGTTCCTCAAGTATCTTAGATGTGTAGATTCATACATTTCATCAAATTTGAGAAGGTTTCCACCATTATTTTTTCAAATATACTGTCCTTTTCTCTCTCTCCGCTCTGCCTCTGACTCCACAATGTACATACTGACACATCTTTTTTTTTTTTTTTTGGCTGCACCGTATGTGGGATCTTAGTTCCCTAAACAGGAATTGAACCCAGGATCACAGCAGTGAAAGCATCAAGTCCTAACCACTGGACAGCCAAGGAACTCCTCACATATTAGTATACTTGATGGTGTCCCATAGGTCTGTTAGGCTCTGGTGATTTTTCTTCATTCTTTTCTGTTTCTGCTCCTCAGACTATATAACTTCAATTAATTTATCAAGTAGTCTAATTGTTTCTTCAGCATTCTCAAATCTGCTGCTATACCCATCTAGAGAATTTTTTATTTCAGTTACCACATTTTTGGCTCCAGAATTTGTTTGGTTCCTTTTTAAATAATTTTTAATAATTTCTACATTTTTATTGATATTCTGTCAGGCAAGATAGTGCTTTCCTGGTTTTCTTTAGTTCTTTTTCCATGGTTTCTTATAGATACTAAGCATATTTAGGACTGTTGATTTAAATTATTTATCTAGTATGTCCACTGCTTGAGCTTCCTCGGGGATACTTTCTATTAATTCTTTTTCTTATGAATAAGCTTTACTTTGTTCCTTTTCAAAACTCATTATTTTCTGTAGAAAACTGAATACTGTGAATACTGAATATTTTGAATACTGTGTGGCAATTCTGAAAATCAGATTCTGTACCCTCTATGGGGTTTGTTGTTGTATGTTTATTTAATGACTTCTCTAAACTAACTTTGTAGTCTATACTACTGTTGTGTGTGATCATTGAAATTTGTATTCTTTCATCTTAGTGGTCAACTAGTGTTCTGCATTTCTTAAAGACCTGAAAAGAAAAAAAATACTCTTCCAGTCTTTGCACACTGGCTTTGTTAGGGCACTCCTCAACAGTTGGCCAGGCCATTTACAACTTTGCCTTAGTCTTCACTTCCTGCTTGTGCAGAGCCTGAAGGCCAGCCTGAGGAAAAACCATTGGGTCTTCTCAGCCATTTCCGGAGCATGCATCCAGTTCTGGGCATGCACTTGGCCCCCGTTTTTTTTTTTTTTTTTTTTTTTCCTTCTGATTCCATACAGGCAGGAAATTTTCTAAAGCTCTTATTCCCCTTTCTTTCTCCTTCTTCCTTCCCAGGCTTTCAGTCTCGCTATTGCTTGTCTCTTACTATTGTATCTTACTCCAGACTGCTAAAGCAAGTAACAGTGCCTTCAAATGCTTTTGGCAAAAGCCACCCTAGCCCAATGGACTTCCCTGGTGGCTCAGATGGTAAAGCATCTGCCTACAGTGCGGGAGACCTGGGTTCAATCCCTGGGTCGGGAAGATCTCCTGGAGAAGGAAATGGCAACCCACTCCAGTATTCTTGCCTGGAAAATTCCGTGGACGGAGAAGCCTGGTAGGCTATAGTCCATGGGGTTGCCTGGACTGAGCGACTTCACTTTCACCCTAGCCTGAGGGATGCTCCCAGTCAGGCAAAACAAACATAAGCCCTAGCACCAATCCTTCAGGGAGTAGCCAGACAGGCCAAATTCTTTGAGAACAATTCTTTATATCCTCAGGCATTAGCAATCTGTACTAGGAATGCCGGATTTTATTTTCACAGCCACCATCAATCTGGGTGTGAGAGATAGTAGGCAGGCAATTTAAAATGCTACAGAGCTCTCTTATCCCAAACAGCAGCTTCTTTCTCCACCAAATCATTCCTTGGTTCTTTAAGTTTTTACTAAATTCCAGAGTTCTGTGAGTTGATTGACAGTTTTTTGCCAGTTCATTAGTTGCTTTTATGAAGGGACAGAGCTCTGAGAGTTCTGTACTCTGCCACTTTTAGTTATGTACTATTGTTGTCATCTATGGACCCCTGGGTCACAGCCCTTTACTTAGCAATGAATGATCTTAGCTTCTGAATCACTGTCACTTTCTCCAACTCTATTCCTTTCTTAATTTTTGGAGATTTTCATATACATGTTAGTGATACTTCCATCATGCTGGTTTCTCAGTTCCTTGAATTCCACTCTTGCAAAGACCTCCTCTAACCTATTTCAGCCATTCACTCCATATCCTAAATTCTAATATTACCAATAGCTACAACTCCTCAAAGTACTAATTTCACATATCCACCCTCAAGTGGGTCCTTAATGTCACTGGCCAATTATACTCTTATTTCTCTAGTCCATTCACTCTCATACTCTCTTACACAACTATTTCCTACTTTCTCTCCTAAGCTCCAATACCTCCTCTATCATTCCCTTTCTCATCTGATGAACTTGCTTTCTATTTCAGCATGAAAACTGGATCAATCAACAGGACCTCTACAAATTCTCACCATCAGATCTATCCACCTACCAACAAGTGTACCCACATATGCTACCTTTCCACCTGTTATTATATGTGAACTCCCTGTGGTCCTATTTAAAGTTTATTCATCACTTATGCTACAAGCTGCATTCTATCTTATTCAAGAACACTAATCCAATAATTCTCTCCTCTTTCTCCTACATCACCAGTTTCTTTCTGTTCAATCATTTCCAGCAACACATAAATAGTCTCTCTTCTATCTTCAAAGAAAATCTCAGTTCACTTCCTCAACAAGCTACCACTCCATTTATCTATGCCTCTCTGTAGCAACTCCTTTATAGAGTTGTCTGTTCTCATTGTCTCTAATTCCATTCTCCCCATTCTCTTTTAACATCACTCAAACTCTACAAATATGGCTAGTTTTGACCTCCTTCTAATAAATCCAATGACCATTTTTCAGTCCTCATCTTAACTTAACAGACTTGATCATTCTCTCTTCCATTTAGCTTCCAAGATGTTATATTCTTGTTTTCCTCTTACCTTACATGTGTTCCTTCATATCTCCTTTGCTGGCTCCTCCTCTTTGCCCAGGCCCTTTAACATCAGAGTGCCCCAAGGCTCAGCCTTGGGTTCTCTTATCCAACTTAATGATTTCATCCAGTATCACAACTTTAAATATCATCTATGTGCTTTTGGCACCCACATTTCTATTTCTAGCCCTTTCTAGTTCAAGTTCTTTCTCCAGCACACCAAATCCAATATCCAGTTATTTGCTCAACATCTCCACTTGGATACCTGAATTTCTAACAGGTATTTCAAACTTAACATGCCCAAAACTAAATTCCTGATTCCTGCCCACAGTACTCCAAACTCATTCCACCTGAAATTTACCCTATCTCAGTTGATGACGAAAATTATCTTTTTAGCTACTCAGTCCAAAAAAAAAATTTTAGGACAGTCCTTAACTCTACTTTCTCACATTCTATATATAATCCATAAGCAAATACTATTGGCTCTACCTTCAAAATATATTCAGAACATCATCTATTTCCACTACTACCATAACCATATTGATTCTTTGAAAACCTAAGTCAAAACGCACATGTACACACTTTTTTTTGTCTCTCGTCTCTTTCTCACACACATATCACTCATGTCACCATTAGATGTGTCTACTAAAGAAACTCCTTATTCTAAAAAAAAAAAAAAAAAGAAAGAAACTCCTTATTCTGATGGCTAGTAATAAATGTAGAAAAAAAACTGAAGTATTTGTCTGTCTTTCTAGTAGGAACTGTACTGCAGGATAACCAAATAATCAAGTTGACAAGGGACAACCGATGGCTCATAATGTAGACGGCAAGATAAAATTAGTGAACCAACAATTTGGAACCCCAAAGGAAATAACTGACTCAGAAAACTACCATCCATGTAGTTACATTACACTAAATGAAAGGTTGATGAAAAACTGGATATTCACATGTTACCAAATATCAACCTACAGATAACTTGCTGTTGACAAGACGGGGAAATGTCATTGTATAATGGAGGGATTATGTTGTCATCAACTTACTGAAATATTAGAAGTCAGTATTATATGCTATGAAATATGAAACATATAACACAACCTATTAAGTATTTTTGCCACTAATATTTTACCTGAACATAGTCGAGCCTTTAGCCCTAACTCCAAGCATATTAAAAAAAACAGGGGATAAAGAATAAATTAAACCAACCACAAAAAGCAATTAGATAAATCCAAAAGGTGGAGTCTTCTTTGGGAATGTTCTCTTCAATAAGTCACTACTATTAATGGAAGAGGTGGGGGAAATTATTCTAAATTAAAAGACAGCAAAAAATCCTCAAAATCAAATATTATATGTGTGTGGTCTTTGACTGGATCATCATTTGAACAAACCAGGTATAAAATGCATTTGGGGGACAACTTGGAAAATCTGAATACGGTCTGAGCTATGATAGCAATCTAGTTAGATATAAAATTAGTATCATGGTTGTATACAAAAATGTCCTTAGGGGGGATCGGGATGGGGAACACATGTAAATCCATGGCTGATTCATGTCAATGTACGGCAAAAACCACTACAATATTGTAAAGTAATTAGCCTCCAACTAATAAAAATAAATGAAAAAAAAAAAACAAATTAAAAAACAATGTCCTTACTTTTAAAAATATAAATTAACGTATTTAGGAGCAACCATTTACGATCTGTAATATAAATTAATATTTCCCAAAAAATTATACCAATGTGTTACTTCTAAGTGATAGAGTTATGGGTTTTCACACTATTCACTCTTTTCTATATGTCTAAAAATGTTCATAATAAAATGAAAAGGTAAAAGAGAAACAAAATGAAAAAAACTACACCAGATCATATCACTCAAAACCTCCACTGGCTTCACCTGGCATTGGAAGTCAGAAACCTTGCACCAGTTCCATGTGATATGGTCCCTCAACTTTGACCTCACCCCCTACCACTCTCCCACTCAATCACTCTGATCCAGCCACACTGGTCTCCTCACTGTTATTCAACACATCAGGCATGCTCACACCTTAAGACTGCTGCCCTAGCTGTTCTCTTTGCCTGGAGGATCTTCCAAATATCTGCAGTTTACACTCTCACATCTGTTTCTTTGCTTAAATAAACTCACCTTTTCAATGAGGTCTACTCTCACTTTTTTGTTTAAAATTGCCACTTCACCACCCTAGTAGTACTCTCATTCTTCCTTATCCTGCTCTCTCTCTTTCTTCTTTTGCCCCCTTCTCATTGATCACCTTTTAATGTATCATATGATTTGCTTAGAATATAAGCATCATGAAGGCAAGGATTTTTATTTGCTTACATATGTAGTCACAGCACTTAGGACACTACCTGGCACATAGGAGGTGTTCAGTCAATATTCCTTAAATGGGTATATTTGGGTTATAATAGTGCATAACCATGGCACCGCTATTATTATGTTCTGAATCAAGAAACCAAGAAGCTGGGACAAGAGTGAGAGTCACCATCTCCTTCCTCTTCCTGTGACAAGACAAACCCAGCCAAGTTTGTCTTTCAGTATCCTCAAACCTTCTAGTACTCCCTTCTTCTTGCCCTTCGTGCTGAACCTAAACCCTCTATTCCAGCAATCTCTGTTAAGGGAACTGAATCAGCCCGATTTTCCAAAGTCTGTTCTAAAACTGCTTACATCCCTACCACCTTTCCAAGTCAAAACATCCAGTACAGGTAATCCCAGGTTGAAATCAGAATAAAATCACTCTGACTTTATAGCAGAAATAATTAACTTTGCCTACAAGTCTTAGCATTAAGGAAAAAAATTAAAAGAACCCCGTTAATCCAAATAATTTCCAATTGGTGAAAATATGGGTTGTGGACAGGGGGAGTAAACATTTTCAGGAAGTGATGACAGGGGGGTGGGGTGGGCAGAGTTAGGCAGGAGACCAGTACACAGGGTGAATATACATGCTTAGGAACCAATTCCCCAGGTTATAAGCCCTCAGCAGTTCTTGATTTTCGTGGCTTTTCTTACTTTACCTCACCAGACTACAAATTATCTAAAATCTCTTACATTTCTTCCCCTGCCCTCAGCGGTCCTTAAGATTACAGATTCCCAAAATAAGATTGTTCAGGCAATAAAAATAAGCAAATGGTGTTATACAGAACAATACCAGGGTTACTCTTTCTAATAATAGGTTATTTCTAAATCAAATATTTCTTGGTTGGGCATTTCTCATATAAGACAAAGGCCCCATTATCTACTTTGAAAAAAAAAAGAATCATTCCAACATTGCTTAACCCCCAGGGATATTTTAATTCAGTTCAAAAAGTGTTGCCATTATGAGGAATAGTCTCATACAGAAAGTTTTAATTCTAAAACTGATATTCAACTAACAATATTATATTAAGCATTAGGTCATCATTATTCACTGTAATAAGCCCTGAAACCCTCAGTCTCCAAAGTCCTAACCTATATTCTAATTAATCAAGCTCAAGTTAAATTTCAGCTACCCTGTCACTTCAGCAGTTGGCTTCATTTTCTCAAATCCAAAACAATCAAGGTGCAATTAAATACCTGAACTTCTCTTTCTCTATACTAAGAGTGGGCTCCCTGGCTGCCAGTAGGGATAGGAATGACTACAATCACTAATTTTTAAACAAAGGTGAAATACCCTTGCCCCCAAACCCTGACACTTCTCTTGTTTGGTACCAAAAAGCTATATGCTTTTAGTTCTGAACTAATTTCTCTTCTGGAACATTATAGAGAAATGGAAAAATTAAGATAACCAAAGGCGGTAGGTGGATTATATTTGAGAATCCTAAAAGAAGTTGTCCTTCTACCCTGAACTTGAGCTCTTATGGACAGGAATAGACACTCTTTTCCAGAGTATCCTCAGTGCTTAACAAAGCAACAACATGCCATAAAAACTCAGTAAATGAGTATTTCCTGACTAGTTGAAAATCCCAGGCAGGTATACAAATTAGAAAAGCTAGACCAGAAAGACAACAGAGGCCTTATTACATTAAAATCCTCCACGCTATCAAGAGAGTTATCTTCCTAAAACATAGATCATTCATTTGTAATAATTAGTGAACTTTTACTACAGGCTAAGCAATAAAATAAATCAAGAGAAATTAGTAAAATATAGATCCTGTCCTGAATGACTCACAACCTAGCAAAGGAGACAGACATAGTTTATTCCAGTATAACCTGATAAGTGCTAGAAGTCTGAGTCAAGTTTTATAAGAACAGAATTTAAGAAGTGACTTAAACTCTGCATGGGTCAAGTGTCCACCAAAAACTTTTACAGTTCAAGAAGTACTTGATCTTAAAGAATAAATAAGAATTTATAAGATGAAGAAAAGACAGATGAGAGGGGGTGAGTAAATTTTCCAGTTATAAGGAACTGCATTTAGACAGAGGTCTATACATAGCAATGCCCATACCAAAATTCAAGTAACAGCAGTAATTTAATATGACTAGAATATTAGATGTGAAGGGAAAAAAATTACTAAAGATAAGGCTGGAAAGAAAGAATGGGCCTAGATTGTGAAGAGCCTTTTCTGCTACATTTAGAAGTTTGAATTTCATCCTGCCAGCAAAGGTTTTTAAGCAGTGTGTTAATTAGATCTCTTTCAGAATGTAACAGTAGTATATCCATAATATGAAAGATGGATTGAAAGAGAAATAATCAGAGGCCAGAGATCTGCAAGATAACTACGCAGTGGTGTAAGTGAAAAATGATATAAGAAAGGCCTCAAGAATTTATTCACATCCATGAAAAATTTCAGCGGTAACTACCTATATGATAAAATTCTAACTCAACACAGCACTCAAGGCTCCTGACAATCTAAAGTTGTGCCAACCTTTCCAACCTCACTTCCTGTCCCTTTTTCCCCCATATCTTACAATCCAGTCACATGAGACTAAGTACCATTTCTTCAACATGTTATATACATTCTATCTCCCATGTCTTCATTCACATACTATTTGTTACTTCTGCACAGACAACTCTCGACAAACTCATACAGCCTTCAAGCACCAGGTTCCAAAAAAATGTTATATCTGTAAAGTCTTCCCTGACTCCATCTCTCTCAAGGCAAAAATTTATTAGGCTTTCTTAGAGGCTTTCACATCACATCATTCATACCACTAATGTAGTTTCTTATCCCTTCTGCTAAAATGGCTGAGCTGAAACCAATCATTTACAAATAAAATTTAAATTTTACATATAAAATCACAAAATTTACACACACACACATTTTTTTTTACCTGATAAAACTTGAATTTGAACCCAAGAATATGACACAGTGTTTGCGGTTCACACATACTCATGTAAGATTCTAATAAAGATATAAAGAAGTCATCGTGTTCTGGCCTGCATTCAAACACTTCTAAAATGACATCCAGAACTCTATTGGGATCCAGATTAAAGCAGCCTGTAACAGATGAGATATACACAAATTCAAAAGTGATTATACATCATTTCTAGAAAAGTCATTAACTTTCAGGGACAACTTACATAAAATAAAGATGTTTTTAAAAACAACTTCTTTTACAAGTTTGCCTTCTCTGCCCCAGAGGGAAATCTTCATTTCCAAGGTCATCAAGACAACCCCCCACATTTTACAGGTGAGAAACATGACTTGCCCTGAATTACAGAGCAGATTACTGATACAGCTGAGCCCAGGACCCTGTGCTAAGTGAAACTTCTATGCCACATTATCTCATCAGTTCTTGTTTACTCACACTAGTGAAAGAGATTCACATTTTTAATTCTTATCAAAATATGAAAATCAAACAATGTGTTTTACAAGTTAGACAACTTTCATGCAGAGCTATTTGGAATGTGGATAAACAAGTTCGAGGTTCAGGTTTGTGAAAGTAGAGCATCATTTTTAGAATCATAGTTTATCTTACATACACAACAAAGCTACAAAAAGTAATTGTACATTCATAGTTTTTGGCAGTAATTCTAAAGGAAATCAGGTACACTGCTGATACTAAAGATATGAGAATACCAAGGAGCTGGGGACAAAACACAAACAAACAGAGAAGTAAGAAAACAATTTAGGTAGAGCAGGAAAGAGAAGGGAAATAAGCACTTAATAGGAACTGATGGTTACTTACCCTTGCTAATCTCCTAGAGTAAGTTAAAAAGGCCAATAGACACGAATTTAATAAACATTCCTATCAGCCACCCTACTCTCAATACTATTATTACTTCTATTTGCATTCATCTTCAGCTGTTACTATAATTATATTATAGTGCAGTTAGATCATATGTGCATTTGAGAATGCAACCATTTACACATAATAAACAATGCAAAATAAAAGAGACAAATCATTTAAATGATATAGTCAAAAAAAGATCTTGCTGCGATTTATGTCATAGAGTGTTCTGCCTATATTTTCCTCTAAGGGTTTTATAGTGTCAGGCCTTACATTCCCATTGGTGGGAATGTAAATTGGTATAGTCACAATGGAGAAGAGTATAGAGGTTCCTTAAAAAATTAAAAACAAAACTATTAGGTTGGTGCAAAAGTAACTGTGGTTTTGCATTGTGGAACTTTGCCATTTGATATTGGAATGCATTCTTAAATAAATATGCTTATGTTCTATATCATTTTAATGTGCATTTCTCACTTTATGTTTTTTGGCTAATAACTTATTACTTGCTATTTATTTCATATGTATTTTAGACCAGGGAAATGATGTTAGACAAAAAGCAAACTTGAGCAATTTTCTTATTTGAATTCAAAATGGGTCGTAAAGCAGTGGACACAACTCACAACATCAACAACGCATTTGACCGAGAAACTGCTAACAAACATACAGTGCAATGGTGGTTCAAGAAGTTTTGCAAAGGAGATGAAAGCCTTGAAAATGAGGAGCACAGTGGCTGGCCACTGGAAGTTGACAACAACCAATATCAAAGTTGATTCTCTTACAACTATGTGAGAAGTTACCCAAGAACTCAATGTCGACCATTCTGTGGTCATTTGGCACTTGAAACAAATTGGAAAGGTGAAAAAGCTTGATAAGTGGGTGACTCATAAGCTGACTGCAAATCAAAAAAGTCACCACTTGGAAGTGTCATCTTCTCTTTTTCTATGCAACAACAAACTACTTCTTGACTGGACTGTGACATGCAACAAAAAGTGGATTTTATACAATAACCGCGATGACCAGCTCAGTGACTGGACTAAGAAGAAGCTCCAAAGCACTTCCAAAAGCCAAACTTGCACCAAAAACAGGTCATGGTCACTGTTTGGTGGTCTGTGTGTGCTAGTCTGATCCATTACAGCTTTCTGAATTCCAGCGAAACCATTACATCTGAGAAGTATGCCCAGCAAATCAATGAGATGCACAGAAAACTATAACACCTGCAGCCATCAATGGTCAACAGAAAAGGCCGAATTCTTCTCCACAACAACACCCAGCTGCACAGCACACAACCAATGCTTCATAAGTTGAACGAATTTGGCTGCGAAGTTTCACCTCATCTGCCATATTCACCTGACCTCTCGCCAACCAACTACCACTTCTTCAAGCATCTCGACAACCTTTTGCAGGGAAAATGCTTCCACAATCATCAGGAGACAGAAAATGCTTTCCAAAAGTTCAGTGAATCCCAAAGCACAGATTTTTATGCTACAGGAATAAACAAACTTATTTCTCATTGGCAAAAATATGTTGACTGTAATGGTTCCTATTTTGATTAATAAAGACGTCTTTGAGTCTAGTTATAATGATTTAAAATTCAGGGTCCAAAACCGCAATTACTCTTTCATCAACCTAATACCATAAGACGCAGCAATTCCAATCCTGGGCATATACCTGGAGAAAACTATAATTCAAAAAAATGCATGCATCTGAATGTTCACTGAAGCACTATTTACAACAGCCAGGATAATGGAAGCAATCTAAATGTCCATCAGCAGATGAATGGATAAAGATGTGGTACATATATACAATGGAGTATTACTCAGCCGTAAAAAGAAATGAAATTGTGCCATTAGCAGAGACATGGATGGACCCAGAGGCTGTCACACAGAGTGAGTCAGAAAGAGAAAAACAAATATCGCATGATATCACTTTTATGTGGAATCAAGAAAATGGTACAGATGAACTTATTTACAAAGCAGAAATAGAGACAACAGATTCAGAGATCAAACATATGGACACCAAGGGGGAAGGGTGAAGTGGGATGAACTGTGAGATGGGGACTGACACATACAGACCACTATGTATACAATAGATAACTAATGAGAACCTACTGTATAGCACAGGGAACTCTACCCAAAGCTCTGTGATGACCTAAACGGGAAGGAAATCCAAAAAAGACGGGCTATATGCACACGTAGAGCTGATTCACTTTGCTGCACAGTAGAAACCAACACAACATTGTAAAACAACTATAATAAAAACTAAACTTTCAAAGTTAATTTAAAAAATAAATGATATCATCAACTTCATCCACCACTCATCTCAAAATAATATATGCTGATGACCCAGAGTGACCACATCACTCTGCTGTTCCCTCAGTTTATATCAGTTCCCTTATGCCTTGTGCACCAAGTTGAATGAATTCTAGAATTTTTAATTACAGATTGTTCATTAGGCATAGCCCCTAAATGCAAGCTAACCACTTCATCTGGGGCAAGCAAATAAGCACTGATTTATTCTAACGTGGGAGAAAAAAAGAACAGTGTCAACTGAGGAAGAGGTGTTGGGTCTAACCACTGTACCTTATGGATGACTTACAGGATTTTTCAAAGAAAATTCTTATATAATCTATTAATGATTTCTCTATTAAAAGAGTTACTTCTATTATCTCCACACTTAAGTATATTAAATGCTATAAAGCTAATTGCAGTATTAATTGCTATAAAGTCTAATTTGCAGTATCTTAGCCATCACTTAGAAAACCAAACCCTCCAAATTTAAGTATTTCTTTCCTCCTTTTATGAAACCAAAGCTTAGAATACATTTTTCTTCCACTTCTCATACTAAGGAAAGAAAGGACCAAAACAATGATCATCTTACAGAAAAGAGCTCGACTTCCATAAATTCTCCAGAGATGTTTACCTAAAGCTCTGGGAAGAAAACTTCTGAATATTTTTGCCTTTCCTTGCACCCTCGAAAAGTATGGCCTATGAATGTACATCTTTGCATGAAATGTTCCCTTGGTATCTCTAATTTTCTTGAAGAGATCTCTAGTCTTTCCCATTCTGTTGTTTTCCTCTATTTCTTTGCATTGATCACTGAGAAAGGCTTTCTTATCTCTCCTTGCTATTCTTCAGAACTCTGCATTCAAATGGGAATATCTTTCCTTTTCTCCTTTGCTTTTCACTTCTCTTCTTTTCACAGCCATTTGTAGGGCCTCCTCAGACAACCATTTTGCCTTTTTGCATTTCTTTTCCATGGGGATGGTCTTGATCCCTGTCTCCTGTACAATGTCACAAACCTCTGTCCATAGTTCATCAGGCACTCTATCTATCAGATCTAGTCCCTTAAATCTATTTCTCACTTCCATTGTATAATCATAAGGCATTTGATCTAGGTCATACCTGAATGGTCTAGTTGTTTTCGCTACTTTCTTCACTTTAAGTCTGAATCTGGCAATAAGGAGTTCATGATCTGAGACACATTCAGTTCCCGGTCTTGTTTTTGCTGACTGTATAGAGGTTCTCCATCTTTGGCAGCAAAGAATATAATCAATCTGATTTCAGTGTTGACCATCTGGTGATGTCCATGTGCAGAGTCTTCTCTTGTGTTGTTGGAAGTGGGTGTTTGCTATGACCAGTGTGTTCTCTTGGCAAAACTCTGTTAGCCTTTGCCCTGCTTCATTCTGTACTCCAAGGCCAAATTTGCCTGTTACTCCAGGTGTTTCTTGACTTCCTACTTTTGCATTCCAGTCCCCTATAATGAAAAGGACATCTTTTCTGGGTGTTAGTTCTAAAAGGTCCTGTAGGTCTTCATAGAACCATTCAGCTTCTTCAGCATTACTGGTTGGGGCATAGGCTTGGATTACTGTGATATTGAATGCTGAATTAGAGATACCAAGGGAACATTTCATGCAAAGATGGGTTCGATAAAGGACAGAAATGGTATGGACCTAACAGAAGCAGAAGACATTAAGATGAGGTGGCAAGAATACACAGAAGAACTGTACAAAAAAGATCTTCACGACCCAGATAATCATGATGGTGTGATCACTCACCTAGAGTCAGACATCCTGGAATGTGAAGTCAAGTGGGCCTTAGAAAGCATCACTATGAACAAAGCTAGGGGAGGTGATGGAATTCCAGTTGAGCTATTTCAAATCCTGAAAGATGACACTGTGAAAGTGCTGCACTCAATATGCCAGCAAATTTGGAAAACTCAGCAGTGGCCACAGGTCTGGAAAAGGTCAGTTTTCATTCCAATCCCAAAGAAAAGCAATGCCAAAGAATGCGCAAACTACCGCACAATTGCACTCATCTCACACGCTAGTAGAGTAATGCTCAAAATTCGCCAAGCCAGGCTTCAGCAATACGTGAACCATGAACTTCCAGATGTTCAAGCTGGTTTTAGAAAAGGCAGAGGAACCAGAGATCAAATTCCCAATATCCGCTGGATCGTCGAAAAAGCAAGAGAGTTCCAGAAAAACATCTATTTCTGATTTACTGACTATGCCAAAGCCTTCAACTGCTGTGGATCACAATAAACTGTGGAAAATTCTGAAAGAGATGGGAATACCAGACCATCTGACCTGCCTCTTGAGAAACCTGTATGCAGGTCAGGAAGCAACAGTTAGAACTGGACATGGAAAAACAGACTGGTTCCAAATAGGAAAAGGAGTACGTCAAGGCTGTATACTATCACCCTGCTTATTTAACTTACATGCAGAGTACATCATGAGAAATGCTGGGCTGGAAGAAGCACAAGCTGGAATCAAGATTGCTGGGAGAAATATCAATAACCTCAGATATGCAGATGATACCACCCTTATGGCAGAAAAGTGAAGAGGAACTAAAAATCCTCTTGATGAAAGTGAAAGAGGAGAGTGAAAAAGTTGGCTTAAAGCTCAACATTCAGAAAACTAAGATCATGGCATCTGGTCCCATCACTTCATGGCAAATAGATGGGGAAACAGTGGAAACAGGGGCTGACTTTATTTTTCTGGGCTCCAAAATCACTGCAGATGGTGATTGCAGCCATGAAATTAAAAGACGCTTACTCCCTGGAAGGAAAGTTATGACCAACCTAGACAGCATATTAAAAAGCAGAGACATTACTTTGCCAAGAAAGGTCTGTCTAGTCAAGGCTATGGTTTTTCCAGTGGTCATGTATGGATGTGAGAGTTGGACCATAAAGAAAGCTGAGTTGCGAAGAATTGATGCTTTTTAACTGTGGTGTTGAGAAGAATCTTGAGAGTCCCTTGGACTGCAAGGAGATTCAACCAGTCCATCCTGAAGAGATCAGTCCTAGGTGTTCATTGGAAGGACTGACGCTGAAGCTGAAACTCCAATACTTTGGCCACCTCACGCGAAGAGTTGTCTTATTGGAAAAGACCCTGATGCTGGGAGGAATGGGGGCAGGAGGAGAAGGGGACGACAGAGGATGAGATGGCTGGATGGCATCACTGACTCAATGGACATGAGTTTGAGTAAACTCCGGGAGTTGGTGATGGACAAGGAGGCCTAGCGTGCTGCGAATCATGGGGTCGCAGAGTTGGACACGACTGAGCAACTGAACTGAACTGATGAATGTACAAGTGACTCCAAAATAGCAACTGGAATTTTTAAATGCTGCTGGTGGAAATATACAAGGTAAAATAGTATGACTACTTTATAAAATCAGCAGCTTCCTTAAAAGTTAAACTTAACACCTACCATATGACGCAGCCATTTCATTCCTAGGTTTTACCTCAAGAGAAAAAATGTCTATGTCCATATAGAGACCTATACACAAATATTCACAGCAGCTTTATTTATAATAGGACACTCTCAAATATCCATCAACAAGTGAATGGATAAAATGTAGTACAGTATAACTGTAAATATACAGTGGAATACCACTCAACAATAACGACTAATACAAGCAACGACATGGATAAATTACAAAATAATTATGTTTAATTAAATAAGTCAGACCAAAAAAAATGTTCACTGTATGATTTCACTTATAAAAGAATTATAGAAAATGTAAACTAATCTCTAGTTTAGAAAGCAGATCACTAAACTTTCCTGATGGTCCAGTGGTTAAGAAGCCACCTGCCAAGGCAGGGGACATGGATTCAATTCCTGCTCCAGAAAGATTTTACATGCCATGGGGTAACTAAGCCCATGTACCACAACTACTGAGCCCATGCTCTAAAGCCCGCAAGCCACAACTACTGATGCCTGCAAGCCCTAGAGCGTGTGCTCGGCAACAAGAGAAGCCACTGCAATGAGAAGCCTGAACAACGCAACTGGAGATTAGACCCTGCTCACCACAACTAGAGAAAACCCATGTTCAACAATGAAGACCAAGTACAGACAAAATATTTTTAAAACTTTACAAATTAAAAAACAATGCAGGGGAATACGTGTAACTCTATGGCTGATTCATATCAATGTATGACAAAACCCACTGAAAAATAAAAAATAAAATAAAAAAAATAAAAAATAAAAAAAAATAAAAAACAATGCAACAGCATTATAAAAAAGAAAGAAAGCAGATCATTGATTATCCCAGGAGGAAATAGGGAGTAAGGAGGAATGAAATACAAAGGGACAAGAGGAAATTTGGAGAGTGGGTGATAGAAAAGTGCATTATCTAGATTGTGGAGATGTTTTCACAGGTGTATATATGTGTTAAAACTCAAGCTGTGCACTTTAAATACGCACATTTTATTGTATGTCAATTATGCCTAGATGGGCTTCCCTGGTGGCTCAGACGGTAAAGAATCTGCCTGCAATGAAGGAGACCCGGGTTTGCTCCCTGAATCAGGAAGATCCCCTGGAGAAGGGAATGGCTACCCACTCCAGTATTCTTGCCTGGAGAATCCCATGGACAGAGGGGCCTGGTGGGCTACAGTCCATGGAGTTCCAAACAGCCAGACACAACTTTATGCCTAGATAAAGTTGAAAAAAAAAAAAAAAAACAAAAACACCTTCAAATTGCTATAACACTAACAATAGAGTATGGAAGTAGGATCTAGCAAACTTTCCAACATTATAACTACTCCTACATCTACTAAATATAAAAATTCACTCAACTAAATAAAAATGAACAATTCTATCAGAGAACAAAAGATACACTGAATATACTTTAGAAAAAGTTGTTAGCTTGTAACTATCCATTTAAGCTACAGTCCACAAAACTTGTGTATAAGGACTAGAACAGCAACATATTACATGGAAAAGTTGTGTTTCATTCACACTGCTTTACAGTTTATATTTTCAATGTGTTACAGAATGAACCATCGATACATTATGTTTTGTTTTAAGTATTATTCCACAAAGGTTATTTTACAGTGATCTGTAATGTCAACCAATTTCTTTCTAGAGGCAATTTAAGGTTGTAACCTAGACGAACAGGATGCAACATTTATTTATAACAGATGACACTGTTTGTATCTCTTACCAAAAAAACCTGGCTTATTAGTTTTCTATTTATCTCTCAGGTGCCATAAGTTAGTCCAATCAATTGGAATGACCTATGCTACATAATGGGCTTTCCCGGTGGCTCAGACGGTAAAGAATCTGCCTGCAATGCAGAACAGGGTTCGATCCTTGGGTTGGGAAGATGCCCTGGAGAAGGAAATGGCTTCTCCACTCCAGTATTCTTGCCTAGAGAATCCCATGGACAGAGGAGCCTGGCAGGCTACAGTACATGGGGTCACAAGAGTCAGACACGACCAAGTGACTAACACACATATGCTATATAACAAAGAAAAAGAAACCAAATGAAGGATTTAGAAAATCATTTTTTAAATAGTAGAGATTTGCTAAATAACAGTTAAACTATTTCATATACAATTAAGATTTTAATAACAATAAGTAAGTTTAAAATATACAAAATATTTTTTTTTCTAATGGCAGTTGTGGTAGAACAGGCAATCTTGTGCTCAAACATCTTAAAAAGGCTTTTATCCAGCCCAAGCATTGATAGTCATGTCATCCTGAGAAAGAGCATAAGCCTACTCCCTACCTCTACATCAGCTACATTAAGCAATACATACACACACACACACACACACACACACACGCTTTTTCAGGAACAAACAGGGAACCATATGGAAAGTAACATTTTTAAATGGTAGACCTGTAATGGCCATGGATTCATTCCTTCATTTAAAGAAACATTAAGTAACTACCCACTATGTACCAAATGCTTGTGATACAGAGATTAATAAAATGCCTTCCCTACCCATAATGAAAGTTCACACCTTTTGGATGATACATCTTTGGAAAAAACACAAGGAAAAGTAACTTAATGTTCCCCAAAGATGGATAAGATGACCAGTATTAGAGCAACTAACCACAATTACAGGCAAAAAACATGATTAAAGCAACAATGGTTCTTTTAGGGATAGGTCAAATTGAGATTCTTAACAGAAACAAAAAGACCCAGATAACACTGTAAACATGACTGGCAGAGACATCCAGCCTATACATTTCTGACAATAAAACAGAATGATAGCTTCAATTATCATGTTCCTGACAGAATAAACCTTATAAGACAAAGAAAAACCATGTTCTGAACAAAAGGACATGATGTAGCTCTGGCATGTAAACTTACTTTAGAAGCAGGCTAAGCCATGGTCTGAATGTTTTTTGTACTTCCAAAATTCATGTTGAAATTCTACTGCCCAATGAAATGGCATTAGGAGGTAGGCTCTTTGAGAGATGAGTAGGTCATAAAAGCATAGTCTCATGAATCAGAGTAATGCCCTTAGAAAAGAGAGCTCCCTTGCCCCTTTTACCACATGAGGATACAACAGTAAGTTAGCAGTCTGCAACCCATAAGAGGGCTGTCATGAGAACCCAACCATGCTGGCACCCTGATCTTGGGCTTCCAGCCCCCAAAATTGTAAGAAATACATTTCTGTTATTTATAAGCCCCACAGTCTGTGAGATTTTGTTACAGAAACCTGAATGGACTAAAACAGGCTAATGAAAACTTATGCTAAACTATTTCTAAGAGATAGTATTTGCAAAAAACTGCACATTTCAAGGCAAGAACCAGAGAAGCAAGATGCAGAGCAATGCATCCAACAAGATAAAAGTATAATAGTTTAAAAAAAAACTATACTTAAGAACACCAATTGCTGTCTTCTTTTTCATAGTAGAGATAAATGACTTCCTTGTAACTCATGTATAGTAAACAAACACCAATAAAGCAAAGCCTTAGGTAAAGGAAGCAGTCAACTGGTTTCCACTTCCAAGGGATAGGAGGGTGTTGATACAATAGGAAGCTTCAAGGCTGAATGGCTCTTATATCCAAACTGATCTAAAGAGAGAATACTAAGTACATTCAAGACAATGTACTCAAAGGGGTTAAATGTCCCATAATCTGCCAAAGAATAAAATCATTTGACTTAGGGTTTCGTTTTTAATGTTTCTCTGGTCACTTAACAAGTAACTAAGAGGACTTGTGAGACTGGAGGAGGAGAGACTCTCACCCCACCCTTCCCACCTCCAATCAGATTTACAACCTTGGACACCAGGTGACAAATGAAGGTCCTGAGGTTTGGCGAAGAGGGCTCTGATTCTGCATGAGAAGGAAAGGATCAGAGAGTCAAAGCCAAAAAGATCCTGGGCCACTAAACCCCAAACCAGCAAGAATCATTTTCAGTCTCCAAAACTAAACTCAAGCTAGCTCCATGACTAATTTTTAGCCATAACTTTCGATTGACAGCAGTGATCAGCATACCACACCCTATGGATCAAACCCATTCAATTTTTGTACATAAAGTTGTGCTGTCACAGACACTCCTTTATTTACATATTGTTCACGACTGATCTCACACTACAATGGCAAAATTGAGTAGCTGCAACAAAAAACACACGGCCCACAAAGGAAAAAAATATTTACCATCTCATCCTTTACAGAAAAGGTTTGCTGACCACTAATTTAGAAGAAAGAAAAGGAAAGAATACCTACTAGCTATTACTTTTTCTGAAGGGCATACAGAAGAATAGACAGCTTATAGTTTAGTTCAGCAATCAAAGGAGTCCATCTCTGCGAGTTTCTCAGCAGTCCAGTGGTTAGGACTCAGCACCTTCACTGCTAAGGGCCCAGGTTGAATGCCTGGTAGGGAAAAGATCCCACAAGCTGCTCGGCATAGCCAAAAAACAAAGACTCCATCTCTGATATTCTTTCCCCTAATTTCTAAAATATGCTTTTTGCCATCTTGCTGTGGGGATCATCTGTGAGGCATCTATGACATGGCAGCTCAAGAGCCTAATAATCACTACACATTCCTATTAAGTTTCTCAAACTTACTGTCAGACTTGAGGTTGCAACCACCAGATAGACTCATAATTGTTCCTATTCCTTGCTTGCTTGCAGTAAACAGCCCAAGGCTATCTGACAGAATATAAATACTGTTTTTCATATTTAGGACATAAAATTTTGATGTGCCAGAATCTTTGAGGGAGCAAATGACTACCTGTTAATTATAGAATAAATAAGGATTTCTCCTGATCAGACCGAGTACTCTGAAATGTAAGTGTATCTAAAATGCAAGCCTCCCAAATCAGATACCAGTTCTGTCAGTGGCTAGTGAAGGAGATCAGACCTGAGACAGCTTAGGTATTATCTGTCTAAATTGTTCCTAGAGAGAAAACAATGGGAATAAATAAGAGGAAACTCATCCAAAGATGTCATGAAAAGTAGGATGATACGTTAGTGAACTCCTCTGGCCAGATGAGACAAGGACTACCTAGAGTCTGCACTGAGGAGGAATCCGGTAAATTCTAACACTGAAAGAGTGAGTACTCAGTCTTAACTTCAACTATGAAAAATTTCTTTCTCAGACAATGGGGGAGGAGAGGCATCAGCTAGCCAAAGAGAAACAAACACTGAGCCAGGGAAATGAACTTTCTCAAATCCTCCATGTTGGGAGAAAGAGGCTAAGAATCAGTATAAACTATCCTAGAAAGTGGGAAACATTCATTTGTTTTTCAACAAGTATTTATTCAGCACCTACGTACCAGGCACTTAGGTTAGAGGTACTAAACAAAACAGACAAAAACCCTCGTTCTCATGGAACTTACTTACATTCCAGTGGGGATGTGGCATAAAATACAGTGCATATTATATGGTGCCAAATGCTCAGAAGAAATATAGTGAACAATAGGGAGTGTTGGGGTGGGGGGTGGGGTAGCCAAAGAAGTCCACACTGCAGAGGTGGCATTTGAGTGCTTCTGGGCTATCGTGCTTTGTAGTACACCTGACAGACTAGAATACAGGGTTAGCCCAAGAAATCAAATTCTTTAAACTCATGGAATATCCATGTGAGTCATGAGCTTACAGCTGTGATTGCCACACTGTTCTTCAGATACAGTAACATAGCCTGTTATCTATGGGGACAAAGTTCAAGAAAAGAAAGTACATAGTGTATGTTTTTCTCAGTTAGATAAAAGCATACAAAATCCCTCTCTGAAATGTTCCCAAAATAACAAAGAACTAATAAAGTGTAAACTCACAAGGACAAAAAATAGAAGGAACAAGGACAGACAAGAGATGTCAACAAACAAGCAGATAAAGTTTTTAAAAATGTGAAGACCTCATACAGCACAGAACTTTTATGTAGGGAATACCATTTTGACAGTACATGGCAGGATACAAGGAAAGACAAACCTATAGAAAGATAGTACTGACAAACATCTCAAACTAGATCAAAATGCTGCAGGAAAAATGTAGAGCCTACCCTGCAAAGAACAGAAAGGAAACCCTACAGGTGATTTTTTTTAATGGGTCACTGCCACACAGTTTAAGCAAGCAAGAGCCCTGCAGCTGTAGGGGATTGCCAGTCTTGGTGTTAAATTGACAATGGAAGTAGCAAAGAGACTTAATCAGCTGCAGAATAAAACTTACTTCAAAGAAAAGGGTAAATTTAAACTAAAAGCTTCTTACCTCTATACCAGTTGGTCACCAAAAGCCTAAGTTAAAAGCAAAGATAACTGCAGTAAATCTAGTTTTATCTGGGTCCCCACTGGAGAAAGGAGGAAAGGACTAGGATACCTCCTCTCTCTTAATCATACATAAATTTCAAAACCGCAGAAAATAACTGAGAATTGAGCATAAGCATCCTGTAAATCCTCTGGAGAAGGGAATGGCAACCCACTCCAGTATTCTTGCCTGGAGAATCCCATGGACAGAGGAGCCTGGTGGGCTACAGTCCATGGGGCCACAAAGAGTCAGACATAACTGAGTGACTGAGTGGACACATCCTCTAATAAAATATAACCAGTGAAGGACTTCCCTGGTGATCCAATGGTTAAGAATCCACCTGCCAACACAGGGGGCATGGGTTCAATCCCTGGTCTAGGAGGATTCCACGTGCTATGAGGCAACTAGGACTGAGCACCCCAACTACTGAACCCACCTGTCCTGGAGTCTGTGCTCTTCAACAGAAGCCACTGCAATGGGAGGCCCATGCATCGCAACTAGAGAAAGTCCCATGCAGAGCAACAAAGACTTAGCACAGCCAAAAATAACAAATAAATAAAATAAATGAAATTTTATATATATATACATATATATATATATATACACACACACACACATATAAAACTATTGAGGCAGAAAATATGACTTCTCCAACAGGTTTCAAAACTTAAGACATCCAAGTGTTGCAAAATCTTCCCTGAGATAGCATAACACCTAACAAATAGGAAAAATTCTTTCCATTCTTGAAAAATCAGAAGTACCTTATTTTTCTATCATTCATTCCTCCTTTCTATAGAAGCCAACTATTTCTTCCAAATGCTCAATATAAAGAACAACACTATGACTTCCATGAAGGTCCAGTGGTTAATAATCTGCCATGCAGTGCAGGGGACTCGGGTTCAATCCCTGGTCAGGAAACTAAGATTCCAACATGCCACAGAGCAACTCAAACTGCATGCTGCAACTACTGAAGTCTGTGCACTCTGGAGCCCACACGCCATAACCACTAAGCCTGCACACTCCAGAGTCCAAGCGCCCCAACACATGACCCAATGAAAACACCACATGCTGCAAATTAAGATCCAATGCAGTCAAATAAATTAAAAAAAAAAAAAAAGAACAATGCTAAAGAAATTCTATTCAAAAGGTAGGGGAAAAAATACTCTCCTCTTTGTTACACTTTTACGACATCTGCTACACTTACTTTTAACAGATAAAATGTGTATCAAAGTTGCTTAGCATTTTTAAAATCAAGTTCAAAAGAACAGAACATTTCCACATTTCAGGAGTTCACCAAAGATTTTATAGTTTCACTTTTGCTTATTTTCTACCCTCCATAAAATTATTGGAAAATACCGAAAAATTAAAGATAGAAATACTAGAAACCAGAAACTAATATAAACACAAAGGTAACAGTACCAAAAAGATTTCTTACAAATATCATGTCAAATTTTTTTCTGCTGATAATAATCTTAAAAGTACAAGCTGAACACTTCTCTCATTTCTTAATTTAAAAACAAAGACCTATAGAAAATGCACTAATTTTGTCTTTATGGATATTCTTCAACAGTCAAATTTATTCTTAGTAACACATACCATATAATGTACATCTTACCTATTAAAGATTTGATATTTTCTAAGATTAAATCACTAGTAATATTTCCAGATAAATCTTGCCCCAATTCAGCAATCAGCTTGGCATAACCTTCATTTTCTTCTCTTAACAAATTAAATTTTTGCTGCTTATAACTGAAATTAGATAAACATCATAAAAAAAAGATAAAGTTAATTTCAATTAACAGGCCTGCATAAGATTAATGTATTCTTTTCATTGAATTTTCTTACTCTTATATAAAACCACCAAAAGAACAGTTGTTGAAAGTTTACCTCTTTGTATATCTTTTAGGATAGAAAATAACAGTGATTCATAAGAGACATCCCAATATGAATTACACAGGGGAAACCAGCTACACAAGGAAATGATTTTGCTAACATAACACTATCTCCATCATTGACAAGAATATACTCTAGAATAAAGCCATAGTTGTAAATTATTTTACTGGTAGTAATAAAAACATTGATTATTTTAACTTCTAATAAGGAAAAAAAATTAACATTGGTTTCACACAGGTAGAGTTCACTGCTGACTCAATAACCATAGGCCACTCTTAGAAAAAACACGAGACACACTCTAACAGCAAAAACAACAAAAGTCTTCAAAACACCTTTAAAAACTTCTGGTATTCAACATGGGAAGTAAAAAACATACACAGGCACTTGATCTACAACATAAAAATACATGTACTTACAAGAGTTTTGTCTTGATTTTAACTGACTTTTGATTGAATTGCTGTGACTGTTTGATAAGCCCTAACGATTCCAATGTTTCTGGATCCAAGCGTTCCTTTAGAACTGTGTCTGAAACTAAATACTGTATTAAAAAATATTAAAGGCCATTTATTCCTCAGCATTCCAACTATGCATCCACAATCTTAAAACATATGCAAAATAATTTTCCCAAATAAGAATATTAAAATCACATATTATATATATATATATCAACAACTTTATAAAAAGGCTTAGAACTTCAATTTAACAAAAATGATGACTCTCAAAGTATTGAAAAATACAACATGTAGTTTTTTAAAACTTCACTAAAAATTATATGCATGCTCTCCATAGCCTACAAATGACAAGAACTACAGATATAATTCTGATTAAAATTAAGTCTGATTAAAACTGAATTTTCTTTTAGCTAATGCAGCACTTCAGCCTTCTTTGGTTTCTACTGTTTAAGTCAGATTCTAGTGCAGCAAACACAAGGACATTCTTCCAGGTCTGAGTAATGCCATTCCTCCTTAGTTCTAAATTTATGAACATAAAATGGTTTACTAGACAATGATTATGATAAGTTCTAGAATTTACTATTTTTAAACTACCTCCATTCTTTTTCTCCTTGCCTAATACTTTATGAAAAATCGTTCAGTTTAAAAGCTGTCAAAATCATTTCTACTCATCTAATAGATGCTTACCTTTTCCTTAGTTAGAAACTTCCTAGGTCAGGAATATCACCAAAGGTTCTATATGGATAGATAGTTTGATACAGTAGCACGCCTATTTCATAGAAATAGCGTGTCTAATTTTACAAAGCATTCCATTTCAAAACCCAAGTCTCACCTTATAATGAACAGTCAACTGAATGTCAATATCCTCCTCCATTAACATGATTAATTGTGATTACAATCATTCCATAAACAATTGAGAAATGGAAAGTATTTTTTAAAACTTACCAAACATGCTAATACCAATTGTGTAAAATAGTCTCTCTTGCTTTTTTCTTCTAAACAATTTGTCTCAATATCTACAATGATGAAGGAAAAAAAGATGAAAGTTTGATTTTTCTAGACTACAGAACCATAACATACCTCGCTTCTTTAAAACTAGCTAAATTTAAAATACCTTATTCTGAATTGGGGGGGAAAATTTAAACTGTGATAAGCATAAGCTGTCCCTCATATGCATATGAATATTAGAATTAATTTCTCATGATACTGAAGACTGACCTTGTGACCAATGGCATATCCATAAAATGGTCAGTTGATTATGGAGCTATGTGCTAAGGCACTGGAAGCAACAAAGCTTCAAAAAACTACTGCTTTCAAAAAAATTGGAAACATTCGGGAATTTCCTGGTGGTCCAATGGTTAGTACTTGGTGTTTTTCACTACCCAAGACCTGGGTTCAACCTTTGGTTGAGGAACTAAGGACCCGTAAGTCATGTGGCATAGCCAAGAAAAAAAAAAAAAGGAAACATTCAAGCAAAGTTTAAATGACCACATGTCAGAGACACTAAGGTGGAAAATTGAACTGGGTGACAACAAAGATCTCTTCTAATACCAAAGACCCTATTTTTCATGAAGATCAAGCCCTTGACAGAACATGTTCTAACCAAGGTATTTGGTCACCAACTCTATGAAAACTGTATTAGAAGATATTTTTAACATCCTATTTTGTATTACAATTCTAGTCAGCAAAGAAAAATTCAGTGAAGGTTTTCATTTTCTTCCTATTTAAATATTTTTTTAAATGACACTTCCTTGAGCTTCAGTAAATTATTCAAAGAATTTGTCAAACCATTTTCTCATCTAAAGTATAGAGGAAATAAACAATTAGTTCTAAATGCTAAGCATCAAAAACTTCAACCAGGATTAGCAGGATTACCAGACTGATCTCAGAATTATTGTTTTAACTGATTACACACCATCACTTTACTTTAAAAATCAACTTATATTTAAAATGTACTACAGAAAAAGGCACCCATTTTAGTGATGCAATAAAAACTGTCCTCTAAGAGTTCTAGGGTTCCCCTCAGGCAGACATTGTACCACTGCTATCCTTCAGTTTACTTTCTATTGACATCACTAAGAATCAAGAGAGAAGAGGATCTATTGTTAAACACATCCACATTTTCCTGGCACTTCTCCACTTTTCCTTCTTGGAAAGTGCCATTTCCGAATATTCTGAATGCTACAACTAAGCACACAATCAGATCAAGGGTATTAAGGGAATTTCAGGGTGCAATTTACACACCCTGTAATGTACTTTAAATTGCAGTACAATCTCAATCTCTCAGTAAGACTTTAAATTTACATGCATCTCATCAATCCTTTCCAGGGACTCCCAAGTGGTCTCCCCATTAGCTGGTTTTCTGGTCCCTCCCCAGCCTAGAACTTAAAACATACTGATCTTGAGAGGTCAGGACTAAATTGGGCCTCTTCTTTTAACCAATGTCTATCTACCCTCCAAGGCCTTATAGTCCCTAATATCTACCTCCAAAGTCCCTAAAATGAGAGTACTTGGGTAGCAGGTTCATCTTCTACAAACCAAATATACTCTCCTCTTAGCCACCAGACCTGATTAAGATTAAGAACCCAGAACTCTCTGGGTTCTGACCATGTTAGGAAATGCTTAATGGGACCTCAGTAAATTTCTTAGCTAAGTTATCTCAATCATCAACACAGGAATCTATTATCCCAATTATGCCTTCCCTGTTTACTTTATTTTTTTTATTCTGACTCATGAAACTATTCCAATAAATTCATATACTATTCCTGACTCCTCAACCCCAAATCAGCATCAAACTTCTCTTTAATTTCCCTCTGATTTTACTAAAAAGTCCTCAGTCATTTAAAACTCTAGGCCCACTATTACCAACCACCTAACCCAGCTCAGAGGTCCCAACAGTGCATGAAGTTACACCACACTTTCCTTTTGGGTTAATATATTAATTAATACCTCTCAGGCCTGCTCACCCTTACATGATTAGTCTTTTAAAGGAAAATGCTATCTCAACGAGGAAAGTACAGCACTGATTTTCCTTATAATTGCCAAAATATTATAAAGATAACATGATGCAGTAAAAAGATCATGGACTCTAGAACCAAAAAGACCCAGGTTCAAACCCTGCCTTACTAGTTGTGTGGCCTTGAGAAATTACTTTCCTAAGCTTCAATTTTCTGATGCATAAACCTACCTTACAGAAAACATTAAATGCTTAACATATAGAAGGTATTCCAAAATGGCACCTATATTATTATTACTGTTACAATCATTATAATTATCATGATCATTATTATTAGAGATAGCTCACGTTCTTACTCCTATTTCCCTATCTTGGTATGGGGTCACCCTTGGATTATTTTTTTTTTCCTGCCAAGGGTAGGAGTGGGTGAGTGAGGGGGCAGGTGTGGGAAATTCTCTTTCCAAGTTTGCCATCCTAATCTTGCTTGTAAAAATGGACTGGATAGGCTAAAAGAAATTTCCCAAGAGCAACCAAACACCATCTTCATGAATTCATGTTACTAGTAAAAAGCAATGACTTGTAACAATAATTCTTATTACTACACAACTATGAAGGGAAAATATATCCTAATAAGTCAATGAAAAAACAAACTACTAGAACTTTACTGATAAGCTGATAACTGATTATCCACAGAAAGACAAAAATATATTTCTGACACTATCAAGGACTAACAGCTTCCACAAACTGATATCTACAAATCATTCTTTCAGGCTTATAAATGTATCAATTCAGTTCAGCTGCTCAGTCGTGTCCAACTCTTTGCAACCCCATGGACTGCAGCACACCAGGCTTCCCTGTCCATCACAAACTCCCGAAACTTGCTCAAACTCATGTCCATCAAGTCGGTGATGCCATCCAACCATCTCATCCTCTGTCGTCCCCTTCTCCTCCTGCCTTAAATCTTTTCTAACATCAGAGTCTTTTCTAATGAGTCAGTTCTTCGCGTCAGGTAGCCAAAGTATTGGAGTTTCAGCTTGAACATCAGTCCTTCCAATGAATATTGGAAATCAGCACTGATTTCCTTTGGGATTGACTGGTTGGATCTCCTTGCAGTCCAAGGGACTCTCAAGAGTTTTCTCCAACACCACAGTTCAGAAGCATCAATTCTTCGGCGCTCAGCTTTCTTTATGGTCCAACTCTCACATCCATACATGACTACTGGAAAAACCATAGCTTTGTCTAGACAGACCACTGTCGGAAAAGTAATGTCTCTGCTTTTTAATATACTGTCTAGGTTGGTCATAACTTTTCTTTCAAGGAGCAAACATCTTTTAATTTCATGGCTGCAGTCACTATCTGCAGTCATTTTGGAGTCCAAGAAAATAAAAGTCTGTCCCCGTTTACATTGTTTCCCCATCTATTTGCCATGAAGTGATGGGACTGGATGCTATGATCTTTGTTTTTTGAATGTTGAGTGTTAAGCCAGCTTTTTCACTCTCCTCTTTCACTTTCATCAAGAGGCTCTCAGTTCCTCTTCACTGTCTGACATAAGGGTGGTGTCATCTGCATATCTGAGGTTATTGATATTTCTCCCAGCAATCTTGATTCCAGCTTGTGCTTCATCCAGTCTGGCATTTCACATGATGTACTCTGCATATAAGTTAAACAAACAGAGTGATGATATACAGCCTTGACCTACTCCTTTCCCAATTTGGAACCAGTCTATTGTTCCATGTCTGGTTCTAACTGTTACTTCTTGACCTGAAGATTTCTCCGAAGGCAGACAAGGTGGTCTGGTATTCCCATCTCTCAAAGAATTTTCCAGTTTGTTGTGATCCACACAGTGAAAGGCTTTGGCATAGTCAATAAAGCAGAGGTTTTTCTGGAATGCTCTTGCTTTTTCTATGACCCAATGGATGTTGGCAAGTTGATCTCTGGTTCCTCTGCCTTCTCTAAATCCAGCTTGAACATCTGGAAGTTCTCGGTTCACATGTGTTGAAGTCTTGTTTGGAGAATTTTCAGCATTACTTTGCTAACATGTGAGATGAGTGCAATTGTGAGGTAGTTTGAACATTCTTTGGCATTGGAATGAAAACTGACCTTTTCCAGTCCTGTGGCCACTGCTGAGTTCCCCAAATTTGCTGGCATATTGAGTTTGAGTACAGCACTTTCACAGCATCATCTTTTAGGATTTGAAATAGCTCAGCTACAATTCCATCACCTCTGCTAGCTTTGCTCATAGTGATGCTTCCTAAGCTCCACTTGACTTTGCATTCCAGGATGTCTGACTCTAGGTGAGTGATCACACCATCGCGGTTATCTGGGTCATTGAGATCTTTCTGTATAGTTCTTCTGTGTATTCTTCCCATCTCTTCTTAATATCTTCTGCTTCTGTTAAGTCCATACCATTTCTGTCCTTTATTGAGCCCATCTTTGCATGAAATGTTCCCTTGGTATCTCTAATTTTTTTGAAGAGGTCTCTAGTCTTTCCCATTCTATTGTTTTCCTCTATTTCTCTGTACTGACCACTGAGGAAGGCTTTCTTATCTATCCTTGCTATTCTTTGGAACTCTGCATTCAGATGGGTATATCTTTCCTTTTCTCCTTATAGTAAAAACAATTTTTTAAATTGAAACTTGACTCATGTTGTATTTATTTGTCATATAATATATTTAGCACCTGCTCTAAAAATTAAAATCAATCAACCCAATAGATAGCAAAAACAAATACTTTATCATCTAAACCAGGAGTTTTAAGATTGACAGAAGGCACAATTAATAATTACGCCATGGAAAACAAAACAGAAATGGGACATACTGTCATCCGATCAACTGTCTGCTCTTTTCATTTATCATTCACAGTTCACAAACATTTTGACCTGTTCATAACATTACTGATGTTATAAAATCTTAAACATCATGAAGGATCAAGGACCAGGCATTGAGATTTGTTGCAATCAAATTCCAGATTCTCAGTAAGACAAATTAAGTAACCTATCTCATTCTAAGAGTTAAGATTAATGAGCTAAAGTAAAGTAATTCATTCCAGCCTGACAAACTCTCAGAGAATAAGTCTTATTTTAAAGTGAATATTATAATGTCTGGTAATGTTTTCTAACAGATTAAAGTTACAGAACGTTTAAGACTGATGCGGAAAACTGTGCTCAGATACTTTAACTCAGATTTAAAATAAGAGAAATATATTTGTAATATACATTATTTTTCAAATCCATGCTTCCCATGGAGGGATACTACCTTTTGTTCCAAGTCAAAGAAATATCCCATTCTTATCTTGCATGTGAAAATGAAACTCACTCAGTCGTCTCTGACTCTTTGCGACCCAATGGACTATAGAGTCCATGGAATTCTCCAAGCCAGAATACTGGAGTGGGTAGCCTATCCCTTCTCCAGGGATCTTACATTAATTCTTACTTATTCTGGACAAAGAGAGAAGTTGCTGTTTCCAAAGCTGGTTTCTCATCCTCAAAACAAAAGTATTTTTGATTACTTTGGCTCTTCTTGCTCTTTCTAAAATTAAAAATCAGAAGAGTACAATAGCAAAGTAATTATCTCTCGAGTGTCCTAAGTTTGATATTCTGACATTCATTGATAACCTGCATTGAATAATATTAATTAGGTGGTTACTAAAATCTGAATAATTCAGACTAACTTCAGAAAATCTGGATTTTTAAACCTGGAATACTTAACTTAGGTCAATTTTATACAAAGATACATTTGGAAAAATTCAAACTATTTAAATTATAAACTAGAACTATTTAAATATAGTGATTAAATTCACATTTGACTTACAATACTATATTCTCTATAAAGTAAAAAATATATATAATCTATATTTGTAGAAACATTTGCAAAATCCTTAGTTAAAAAAAAATATTTTATTTAACAAAGAACATTAATTTTCCAAACAGCACTTTTTACAAGTGAAATAAAGGCTATTTACAAGTGAAATTAATACAGGCTTATTAATACCTACCTAATATGCAGAATACATCAGCAAGAATGGAGGGCATATCCTCACGAAATTCCTAATTTTAAAAAAATACAATTATTCATAGTAAATACTAGAATAGCACACTAGCAAGTATTATGGGTTCACAACAACACTCTTCAGTAAAACATAAAAACAAAACCCTAATACCACTATGTTGACAAATAAAATTCTTCAAGTTTCATAATACAGAGAAAATTAAAACAGGGAGATAATAGTTAGAAAACCTGTTTAAATGTCTACCATGAAATAACTTGAGTTAAAAAAAAAAAAGGAACCTTAAACAAGCAACTCGGGAAATAATAAAAAACACAAATGAGTAACATTTTTTCAATGAAGTTTCATGTCAGAAACCACTGGAATTTGGAGTACCTTACACCTATCTAAAGTAAGATTGTTTAAAATGATACATTTTTCACCTAAAACTTTAAATGCTGTGCTCATACCTGAGTCAACATTGACCTAAGCAAAAATCATAGTATTCAGAACAGAAATCTGAAAAATGCAATAATAGTAAGTACAAGCAGCTGTCTCATAACTCAAGATTCTCTGAAGATGAAAATAATTACAAAAAATCTATATTTTCTTTATGCACTGATGTTTGCAGCCTTTGGAGAAACGGATCCAACATTTATAATAGATTTGTCTCCTGACTTCACATTCCCATGCCCAATTTTAGAGCCATTTTCCATTAGTAAGGATCACTGTTCAATTATTGCAATTAGTTTGCTGGCACTATAGCAACACTAAAATTAGCCTATTTTCAAAGAGTAAAGAAAAGAAATATAATTCTAAAGAAAAACCTGGCAGCTATAAGAGACACAAGATATGTTTCTGTGGCTAAGATATGGGACAGTGCAATATGGGACTATGAGAATCTAGCCATCACAAAGGATCCAGCTGCAGAGGTATATATATTACTAAGCACTCAAAGAAAGGGAAGCTAAGTAAGAATGAAACACATTAAGTTCATTTGGACTATTCACTCTCAATAAGTGGGAAGAGTATTAGAATCAAATTCCATTAACACAATAAACCCTATACTCATGTCCAATTTACAGAATGAAATGACCTTAATTGCCAATCAGACATTAGTCTTTTCTTAAGGGCTATGAAATCTGGCTATGTCTACTTGAATGAAAGTGCTCCAAAATAATAGAGCAAGACAAGAGTTTTCAAACACGGAATATCACTTATTGAAGAAATAGACTACTCCTACATGAACTAATCAGATAGAGACAGTTTAGGGGTAAAAGAGGAACTCATACTGAACCTCTACTGCTCAAATACATCTCAACATGATGGGGGACAAAAATCACAACAACTAAACATAGAAATTCCTTAAGACTATTCTTGGGAAAGCAGAAAAATCATACAAAGCTAAAGGCTACAGAAATTTAAAGCCTGCAGAAATTCATACAGATATCAAGAAACTCCAGGTACCACCTCAAAAATACTTATTATGAAAGCTGTTCTCGACTGGACATGTAATTTTATTTATACAAGTGTAAAACCCAGCCTAGTAAAAATAAAATATCACTTGTAAAAAAAAATGAAACTTAACCCCTGCTGTACAATAAACATCTTTACAATTTGAGAGTTCATCTTTCAATTCAAATACCAAACAACCATGAAAAGTATCTTGTCTGAATCTAACTTAACCTTTCTAGTAAACAAAAGTTTGTGTGTTAGTTGCTCAGTCGTGTCTGACTCTTTGTGACCCCATGGACTGTACCCTGCCAGGTTCCTCTGTCCATGGAATTCTCCAGGAAAGAATACTGGAGAAGGTTGTCATTCCCTTCTCCAGAGAATCTTTCCTACCCAGGTCTCCTGCATTGCAGGCAGTATCTTTACCATCTGAGCCACCAGGGAAGCCCACTAAACAAAAGAGTGAAACAAAGTTTTTTTTTTCTCACCTTTCAATAGCCACTGAAAGGTGAGGGAAAAAATCTAGTTATTATTTCTAAAGCAAACATGAAAATTAGCATTAAGTAAACATTAGAATCATACAACTTCATTTTAAAATAATTTCATCCTCAGTTTTAAAAATATATTTAATTTCTAAACATAACCACAAACAAAAGAAAATGTTTTGTTATGCTAATATTGAGAGACCATTATAACCAATATTTTTTATAGATGTTTTTGCTCTCCCAGCTTACCTAATATTTTCTGCTCTACTCATAGCCACAGACAAAGATTAAAATACCTATACTACTGTCCAGCAACAATGGCTTACCATTTTGAATAAAATAAAACACAAGTTATATACTTCAGGATCCTTTTATCAAAGGCAAAAAATATGTAACAATTATCAAATTAAAAAAACATACATACACATACTTACACTAATGTCACTAAGAACATTAGATGCCTGTTCATGCTTTAGATTTCCTTTAATGACATGGTATGACAATTCATAAAGAGCTTGCTGGAAATCTGTCAAACATAAAAGAAACAGTGTAAGGACACAATCTCTTGAACATGAAAGGTAGACCCTCTAAGGGAAGACCTATGTATTTCCTACTTCTCAGATTATTATAAACACCAATAATGATTAAGAAAAATATATTTCTAATGCTTTTCTGTAGCAGATTTTTTTCCTTTCATTTTCACAAAAACACAATACTTAAAGAGTAGAAAAAGGCATGCTGCGGTTCATGGGGTCGCAAAGTCAGACACAACTGAGCAACTGAACTGAACTGAACTGACTGCACTACTGTAACATAACTATTGCTTGAGCACTTCCTTCCAATCCTTTTCTATATGTCTACATATTTTACATACTTGTATTCAGAGTTCACATCATTTGGTACTCTGATTCCCCGACAAACACTTTTAAAAGTATTTCCTCCTGCTACCAAAGTCTACAAAATTATTTTTAAGGACTGCATAGAACTCCAGCAAATGAATATAAATTAACCATTCTTCTCACCAAGAGATTTTGCTGATTTTTCTAACTATATTCAGATTATAGTTAATTCAATATCAGGGCTACACTGACAACAAACAGGTAAGGAATAATAGTAAATATAAAACCCATAACCTGTCAGAGAAATTTCTCCCCAAACCTAAACCTCAACTTTTCCTCTATTTCCATCAGAACTCAAACTAAAATATATTCAGCCCTTGGTATCCACAAATTCTGTACCCATGAATATGAAGGGTTGACTTTATTCACTGTACTATGCAATTTTAATAAGGGACTTGAGGATACTCGGATTTTGCTATTCGAGGGGGTTCCTGGAACCAATTCCCTGTAGATACTAAGGGATGATCATAATTACATATGTACATACAGACAAAAAAACAGCAGTCCTGTGAGAACTGTCAACCACAAGTACAGTTGTCTCATTCACAATTAGCATAGCACTCCTTTCCTGGAGGAGTTTTGGAAGGAGGTAGGAGTTAATGGTCAGGTGAACATATCCTTCCAGCTACCTTTTTCTTTAGTCCCAAACACTAAAATCTTTACCTCCTTCCTCTCTTTAAAAGTAAGAAAACACACACCAAGGAAACCAGATCTGAAAGAGACACCTGCACCCCAATGTTCATCACAGCACTGTTTATAATAGCCAGGACATGGAAGCAACCTAGATGCCCATCAGCAGACGAATGGATAAGGAAGCTGTGGTACATATACACCATGGAATATTACTAAGTCATTAAAAAGAATTCATTTGAATCAGTTCTAATGAGATGGATGAAACTGGAGCCCATTATACACAGTGAAGTAAGCCAGAAAGATAAAGACCAATATAGTATACTAACGCATATATATGGAATTTAAAAAGATGGTAACGATAATCCTATATGCAAAACAGAAAAAGAGACACAGATGTACAGAACAGACTTTTAGACTCTGTGGGAGAAGGCAAGGGTGGGATGTTCAGAGAGAACAGCATTGAAACAAGTATATTATCAAGGGTGAAACAGATCACCAGCCCAGGTTGGATGCATGAGACAAGTGCTCAGGGCTGGTGCACTGGGAAGACCCAGAGGGATCGGGGTGGGGAGGGAGGTGGGAGGGGGATCAGGATGGGGAACACATGTAACTCCATGGCTGATTCATGTCAATGTATGGCAAAAACCACTACAATACTGTAAAGTAATTAGCCTCCAACTAATAAAAATAAATGGGAAAAAAAACCAGAAGCAATATTATAACAAGTTCAATAAAGACTTTAAAAATAAATAAATAAATAAAAGTAAGAAAACAAGTAACTCTAAAAACATTAATGTAAAACAAACTCAATTTATAACCCCCTTTGGAAGGAAATCAAAAAATCTTTCAGGGCAATATAGCAAGTTAAGAAATCAAATATTTAGGAGTTTCCCGGTGGTCTAGTGGTTAGGGGAGAAGGAAATGGCAACCCACTCCAGTGTTCTTGCCTGGAGAATCCCAGGGACGGGGGAGCCTGGTGGGCTGCCGTCTATGGGGTCACACAGAGTCGGACACGACTGAAGCGACTTAGCAGCAGCAGCTAGTAGTTAGAACTCAGTGCTTTCACTGCCATGGCCCAGGTTCAATTCCCGTTCAGGGAACTGAGATCCCACAAGCCATTCAGCTCAGTCATAAAAATTAAAAAAATGTTCAAAAGAAATCAAATAGTTAAAAATCTTAAGAAAAAAAAAAAATCTTCTCCTTTGGTCTACTACTAGCCACAGAAAGGAACATAATAGAAATCAAAACTTATATCAATCTCCCCTTAAACAAAGAAAATAGTATCTTACAATGAAATTAATTTGTCCACTAAATAATTCACAAAAGAAATATAGCCAGATTATCCCAATTCCTTATGAAGGATTCATTAAATATATTCTACCTTTCTCACAAATATGCCTTCATTATGCTTATAATAAATTCATAAAAGCTAAAATGCAAAGGAAAAATTTCTGTTACTATGGTAGGAATATGAGGTCATTTTCATGCTTTCAATTTCCATTAATAAAATGCTTCTGTAACAAATAATATTCATTTGAAATTATCCAAATAACTAAGATTTTTTAAAAAGCACTCACTCACAGAAGAACAAAACAGCTGAGCATCATAAACTAAATTCCCATAAGAATATGGGCTCACAGGGGCTGAGGGAATTCTAACCTTAATCAAAGGAGATTAAAATAGAGAACAAATGGCCCAGGCCATTTTGCTGACACTGACACAAAAACAATCACAATGTAATCCACAAAGTAGCAAAGACAGTCCCTAATTCACCATTTAAATGGCTAGGAACTCCTGTTGTATTTTATCCACAGAAACAGTAAGTGATGTCTTAGAGACTACCAAGACTAGTCCACAAAACCCTGCTAAATCTACACGAAAATTGAAAAACTTTAGATTTACAATGGGGAGGAAAATTACAACCCTTATAATTATACAGAAAAGAATAAATGCTAACATTTCAGAAAAAGCAGCTTCAAGAACCACCACAAGTAAAAGGAACTTCTAGAGATTCTAGACATTCTTTGTGGAATATGAGCATTTTAGCCACTAGTTATGTCAAATATCACTAGAAATGCTCATGTTCATCAGCCATCCTTACTATGTTATTTTATGGGGGGAGGGGACTTATAAAAAGAACTTATAAAAGCAGCAGCATGTACAAGGGAAACTGCCTTCCTGAAATGAAATCAATTTGGAGAGAGAGGCAAAAAGAGAAAAGGCAGAAGGAACAATACCCAAAGTCAATCCCCCTGAGATATACAAAGGAAATTCTAAAGAAACAACATTCAGTTCCCTGCAAGTAGACAAGAGCAAGAGAGAACCCCCCGCAACTGAGCCACTGAGGTTACACTCCTACTATTTTGAGTTTCATATGTGAATCAGAACAACCATGCAAATTAACAATAGTCCGATAGTTATTAAAGATCTAAATAGTTCCATTTAAAACTGTAAGAGTAACCACCCTGTTATGTTATTTAGTTTTTCTGAGAATTTTTTTTATTTTATCCACTTAAGCTTTCAAACACAAACAAGATCCAAGTTAACTGAGAAGTTAGAAACTTGTTTTAAACATGAGGCGGGGAAAACTATCCAAATGCTTTTAAAAAGGACTCTTTTTTTAGTTTCTTATTCTTCTGACAGTCAACTGACTTATTCAAAAAAGGCATTATATTAACAACCTCAAAAATCTTTATGAATGATCTGAAATTTTAAAAGCAGTATGACTGTAAAATAACTCTGGGGACTGAGCAAGGAATGTTAACAAGTCTTTACCCAAATGACAGAAAGAAAAACGGTTCATTCACTCATTTGAAAATGCTTTCTACTCAAAAAATCCAAATGTTCTTCAAAAAGTATATATTTTCATATTAAGATAATATTTAATTTTTGATAAATGTAAACATTTAAAGAAAATCATCTAATAACTTACTTAAAATAGAATATTCATTATAAATTATTTTTCCAGATTGGAAAAAAATGTCATGGATTCTACCCCCAGTGAAAGCTACATATGAAAATGGTTTAAATTACTGGGCATCATTGCTTTTGTTTTTGCCCCTCCTTTTCTGAATCCATATATCTAATTTTAAATTCATAAAAATTAAACAGTAAATCCTTTAAAATTAAAATAACTAAAAATTTACATTCAGTTTAATTGCATAACACTTTACTTAATAAATCATATTTGAGATATGCAGTCATAAACAACTCTTTTGCTTGTAATGTTTTCCATGACAACTGCCTTTAACAAGATCCCCAGATACCACCTAAACATAACCAACCAGCTTTAGTAAAAACACTGAACCTCAGTTTCTGCAAGTTTCTGAGTACAAACAAGATCAAAATTAGTTTCTCTTTCCATGCTAGCTCTTCTATTTATAAAATTTAATGGAAACAGGGTATTTTATTAATTTTGACCAAGCCAAATCTCATAGCTATGATACTTTTAAAAGTCTTACCTCTATAAGTTGAACTATCGTGGCTTTTATTTTCACTGAGGATCCGGCATAAATGCAAACTAGAATAAAACAAATAATCTGTATTAATTTCTAATTCTAACACAGACAATCCTTATACAGCACATTCTATCAACTAAAAACATCTGGAAATGTTTCACATATTTTAAATCCATTAGTCTATAATTTAAATAAAATAACATAAAACCATAATTGGAAGATGCTAATGAATCAAGACATTATTTTGAATGAAAATGAGTAAATAAAAGAATGGAAATCAAGCACTTATTCTGCCTTTTGTATACAAATCAACAGTTGATAAGAAATGCCTCTGTTAGTATTTCAGCTAACAAACAAAGGTATGATAGAACAGCACCATTTTTAAGTCCCTAATAAATTCAAGAATCTAGACATCTATCAATGGCTGTTCACATCCTAAGACGCAATCCTGATCCTAATACAAGAATACACCACCACGTATGAGGCTATCTTTGAGGAGGGGGAGCAAAACTTAAATACAAACTGTGGGGAAATGTACAGGACAATGGCCCAGTCTCTTCAACAAATATATTACAAGGAAAAATAAAAGATGGTGGGGGATCCTCAGGGTAAAAAAGGCTTAAGAAGTACATCTATTGCAATGTATGCACTTCCCTGGTGGCTCAGATGGTAAAGAATCTGCCTGCAATGCGGGAGACCTTAGTTCGATCCCTGGGCTGGAAGATCCCCTGGAGGAGGGCATGGCAACCCACTCCAGTATTCCTGCCTGGAGAATCCCATGGACAGAGGAGCCTGGTGGGCTACAGTCCATGGGGTCGCAGAGAGTCAGACACGACTGAGTGACTAAGCAGAGCACAATCACAATGTAGCATAACCACAGTGTATGGATCTTTACTTGGATCCTGTTTCAAACAAATACTTTTTAAAATAACATTTATGAGCCAACTGGAATATTTTATAGACTCTTTAAATGACAGATGTTGAAATATTTACATTTACATGAAACATTTACTTCAATAATATGGGGAAATGGGTACAGTTATAGATGAAACAAGATTGGCCAGCAACTGATAAATACTGAAGTTGGTTGATGATTTCATTGGGGAGCTATTACACCTACTTCCTCAAACGGGGGTGTTTTTCCAATAATAAAGCTTAAAAACAAAAAGTTGAATTTTTTTTTTTCAAAAAGTTCAAAATTAAAAAAAAAACTTGCTGTGTGTTGAATATTTCTTCATTAATTTAAACACAGCAAAAGATAAGATATACAGTATACAGTGAAAGGAGGTATGTTTAATTGAGATTACAGAAAGAAGGGAGAACAGGGCAAAAGCATTATTGGAAGAAATAATAGCCACAAATGCAGTTTTTCAGAACTGAAATTAAATCCATATCTGGACATAATCACAGTAAAGCTACAGGAAACTGAGCAGCTAACACTTTTGAAACAAAGTATCTGCCAACCTAAAATTCTATACACAGAAAACACAATTCCAAGAAAACACAAAATCAGTACTGAAAGTCAAACTGGTAACAATTCAGGTCACACACTCCAAAAACAATGCTTCAGGACATCCTTTAGGTGGGATAAAAATGATCCCAGATAGAACCTTAGAGCTGCAGCAAGAAATGAGGAGGGAAAAAGTGCTAAGTATCCAGGTAATGCTAATATTAACTGAATAATAATAGTAACTTACAGTATTTAAACACATGTAGTACTAGATATATGTGTGTGCTTACTCCCTCGGTCGTGTCTGACTCTTTGTGGCCCCGTGGACTGTAGCCTGCCAGGCTTCTCTGTCCATGGAACTTCCCAGGCAAGAATATTGGAGCAGGTTGCCATCTCCTATTCCAAGGGATCTTCCCAACCCAGGAATAGACCTGCTTCTCTTATGTCTCCTACATTGGCAGGTGGATTCTTTACCACTGAGCCACTTGGGAAGCTCCATTAAATATGTTCAGATATGTACATTGAAAAAAACTGAAATACATCAAGGTTAATGTGGGTTTATCCCAAATACACAAAGTTGGTTCAAATTAATTTACCACATTAAACTTTTAAAATCACAAAATTGTCCAGAAAGTTTCTATTCCTAGTTTTCTATGTCTTTTTATGCATAAATGACATTTGACAAAATTTAATAACCATTCACTATTTTTAAAAAAACTTTTTAAAAATTAGGAGTAAGAAAAAAAGTTATAACTTGATAAAGCAGCATTTCTGATAGTGTGGTTCACAAACCCCTGATCCCCAAGACAGTTTCTGGCATTCTACAAGGTCAAAACTATATCTGTAATAGTACTAAGACTGCATTTCCCTTCTTATTGTACTGACATTTGCACTAATAATTCAAAAGCAAAGGAAGGTGAGACTGCTGGCACCTTAGCATTCATCAGGGTAGTAGCACCAAACTGTCTCACTGAATTCGTCACAATCAAGAAGTCAAAGAATAAAAAAATTTTTTAAAAAGAAATCAAAGAATAAAGTCAGTCTCATGTAAGATGTCACCAAATTGTTTCATTATCTCTCTCCTGATCATTCACACAAACAAAAGCCAGTTTCACTTAAGAATGTCCTTGATGGGAGTGGCTCAGCAAGATGGCACAATAGGAGGCCCCAGGCCTTCCTTCCTCCCATAGAAACACAACTCAACAATACATACCCACAATTCCCTTTATGAGAAATTCAGAAACAGTTAAGAGCTCCTGCACCCCAGGCAAGAACTAAACCAGCTGCATTAAAGCTCCTAGGAAAATACATGATGCTCTTTCACCACGGTCCCTACTCCTGGCACAGCACCGCACGACTGGAAGGCAATCCCCAATTTCCAAATTCTCTCTGAGGAGGGAAAGAGAAGACTGGACTATATATACATCTAACATTCTTCCGGGGGCGGGGGCAGTGAGGGGGTTTGGGGGGTCAGGGAGGTGCCCAACAGCTTGGCAATCTCTCCCTCAAGGGAGAAAGAGCTAGAGCGCGTGCCCAGTGTTCCAGCTTTGGGGGAGGGGCGCTGCCTGAGACGGGTTTCTGCCCAGCCTGACTCGGGCACTGACAGCACCCAGCCTACTCTAGCTGCCTGGGAGCCACGAAGGACAAAAAAGAGCTGGGTGGCGTGCTGCTGCTTCAGAGGACCCTAGGGTACAACAGATGGACGCCAGAGGGTGCAAGCGAGGGAGAGCTTGGAGAAAACCCCTCTCATCTGGAATCTACACGTTAGGCCAGAGAAGACACAGCCAGAGAAAAAATCTGAGAGGCTCCCAGAATCTATAGCCAAGCTGATTGGTAAAGGCCTTTCCCTGCACTGAAGCAGTCCATAAAGCCTGGGATAAAAGAGCGGTTTTTTCAAATGTAAAGATACCAACAGAAAACTACAAGGAACATAAAGAAACAGGTAAAATTGGTCCAATAAAAGGAACAAAATTTGTCTTCAGAAACTGATCCTAAAGAATTAGAGGTATATGGATTATCTGACAATGAATTTAAAATAACCATCATAGAGATGCTCAGTGAGTTCAGGAAAATGATGCATGAAAAGAACGAGAATTTTAACAAAAGGACAGAAAATTTTAAAAGAACCAAACAAACTCCAGCACTAAAGAACATAACAACTAAACTGAAAAATTCGTTAGATGCTCAACAGCATTATGGATAATCATATACAAAAGAACTAAATTGGACACTTCTTACATCATACACAAAAATCAACTCAAAATAGATCAAATACATAAAAATAAGACCTGAAACTGTAAAACCCCTAGAAAAAAACAGGGAGAAAGCTTCATGACATTGGTCTTGGCAATGATTTCTTGGATGTGACACCAAAAGCACAGACAATGAAAGCAAAAACAGACAAGTGAACCATCAAACTAAAAACTGTATGCACAGCAAAGAAATGACAAACAAAATGAAACGGCAGGGGACTTCCCTGATGGTCCAGGGGTTAAAACTCCATGCTTCTACTGCAGGGGACACAGTTTGATCCCTGAGGAGCCAGGATGCTGCATGCCTCAAGTTGTGGACAAAAAAAAAGAAACGGTAACCTATGAAATAGGGGGAAAAATGTTTGTGAACCATCCATGTATCTGATAAGGGGCTAACATTCAAAATATATAAGGAACATCTACAACTCAATAGCAAGAAAACAATCTGATTAAAAAATGAATTGCTGTTTAGTCTCTAAGTCATGTCCAACTCTTGCGATCCCATAGACTATAGCCTGCCAGGTTCCTCTGTCCATGGGATTCTCCTGGCAAGAATACTGGAGTGGGTTAAATAGACATTTTTCCAAAGAAGGGTCTTTCCCTGGTGGTTCAGTGGTTAAGACTCTGCGCTCCCAATACGGGGGGCATGGGTTTGATCCCTCGTTGGGGAACTAAGATCCCACATGCCACAAGGCATAGCCTTATTAAAGAAAAAAAAAAGACAGACAAAATGGCCAATAGGTTATGAAAAGATGCTCAACACCACTTATTATCAGAAAAATGCAAATCAAAAACAAAATGAGCCATCACCTCACACTTGTAAAAGTGGTCATTATCAAAAAACTGCAAGAAAACAAATGACATCTGATAAAGGACTATTATCCAAAATATACAAATAACTCTTAAAACTCAACAATAAGAAAACAAACAACCAATTTAAACACGAGCAAAGACCTTAACTGACATCTCATCAAAAGATATACAGATGGCAAATGAGCATATGAAAAGATGTTCCACATCATATATCATCACATACATGGAAACTAAAACAGTGAGATATCACTACACACTTATTAGAATGGCCACAATCTGGAACACTGCCAACAGCAAATGCTGGTGAGGACGTGGTACAACATGACACTCAATCATCTTTAGTGGGAAGGAAAATGGTACAGCCACACTGGAACACAGTTTAGTGGTTTCTTACAAGAGTAAATATACTCTTACCTTACAATCCAACCCTCTCACTCCTTGATATTTACCCAAAGGAGATGAAAACTTATGTCTACACAAAAACTTGCACAAGGATGTTTATAGCACCTTCACTCATAACTACCAAAGCTTGGAAGCAACCAGGATGTCCTTCGATAGGTGAATGGATAAACAAACTGGTACATTCACACAATGGAATATACCATATAGAAATAAGCTATAAAGCAATAAAGCTATGAAAAGATATGGACATGGAGAAACCTTAAGTGCACATTAATAAGTCAACAAAGTTAATCTGAAAAATCTACACAGTGTATGTTTCTAACTATGTCATTCTGGAAAAGGCAAAACTATGGAGACAGTAAAAAGTTCAATGGTTGCCAGGGGCTGGGAAGAGAGATGAATAGGCAGAGCAGAGAGAATTTTTAGGGTAGTGAAAATACTCTGATAGTATAATGATGGATACATGTCATTATGGTCTAAACCCATAAATGTACAACACCAAGAGTAAAAACAAAGGTAAACTATGAATTGGGGGCAATCTAGATGTGTCAGTGCAGGTTCATCAATTGTAACAAATGTACCACTCTGGTGAGGAAATATTGATAATGTGGGAGGTTATGCACGTGTGGGGAGAAGGGGTAAATGGGAAATTTATGTACCTTTTTCTCAATTTTTCTGTGAATCTAAAACACCTGTTTTTAAAAAAATAACTTCTTTAAAAAATAACAGAAAATAAGTGTTAGGGAGGATATGAAGAAACTGAAAACCTTGTGCACTGTTCATGGGAATGTAAAATGGTAAACAGTACAGGAGTCCCTCAAATAATTAAAAACAGAACTACCATACAACCCAGCAATCCCAATTCTAGGTATTTACTCATAAGAGTTGAAATCAGGATATCGAAGAGGTATTTGCAGTCTCATATTTATTACAGCATTATTCACAATAGCCAAGAGGTAGGAAAAAACCTAAATGTCCATCAACAGATGAGTACATAAAGAAAACCTCATGAATATACAATGGAACATTATTCAATAATAAATCCTGTCATATACAACAACATGGATGAGTCCTGAAGATAGTATGCTAAACAAAATAGTCACAGAAAGATAAATACTACATGACTCCACTTATATGAGGTATCTAAAGTAATCAAGCTCACAGAAGCAAAAAGTAGAATTTCAGTGGTTGCCAGGGGCTAGAGGGATAGAGAAACGGGAACCTGTTGTTCAATGGGTATAAATGTCAGCCATCCAAGAAGATAAAGATCTAAAGATCTGTTGTACTTTGTGCTTATCGTTAACAATACTGTACTGTTTACTTAAAAATGTGTTAAGATTTATCTGTTATATGTTTGTGTCTACAATAAAGAAAATGTCCTTAATGAAATAGTGAAGATTATTAATTTTATTAAATCCTAGCCCTGAGAACATGTCTTTTTTAAGAATACATATTTTTAATATTCTATGTGACAAACTGGAAAGTATACATAAAACATTTTTGCCATACACCAAAATACCATGGTTGTCTCCAGGAAAATCACTTATGCAATTGTTTGACTTGTGAGCTGAACTAGCTGCTTTTTCACAGAACACCTTTTTACTTGAAAGTGAAAGTGAAAGTTGCTTGTTCAGTCGTGCCTGACTCTTTGCAACCCCATGGACTATACCGTCCATGGAATTCTCCAGGCCAGAATACTGGAGTGGATAGCCTTTCCTTTCTCCAGGGGATCTTCCCAACCCAGGGATCGAACCCACGTCTCATGCATTGCAGGCAGATTCTTTACCAGCTGAACCACAAGGGAAGCCCTTTTTACTTGAAAGAACTGACAAACTATGGTTATTCAGATTTGCATCTTTGGCCGGAATTTTCTCAAAAATGAACCAAGTGAGCCAGTCACTTCAAGGGAAAAAACTGAGAGCATCTGTTGCCAATGATAAAAGATAAGGTTTCAAACAAAAATGAGAATTTTGGAAAACTTTAATCTGGCACCATGGACTTGGCTAGTTCACAATTCATAAAAACTTTCCTGATTAGTTCAGTGATGATACTAAAGAACGTGGTTTTTTTTTTATTTTATTATGCAATGCATTGTGTCTTATTTGGGAGTGCTGCATCATTGGGTGAACCAGTATTTTCCAACTGACCAATGCATGATGCTGCAAAATAACACATGGGTAAAACAGATTCCAAGTAAAAGAGAGACAACTGGATTTCAATTTAACAACATACAAGGAGTACACAGATATGATTTTAGGTTTGGCATTGCAACAAACCATTAAGAGACCACCATTTTGACAAATTTTGACATGATATTAAAAAGTATCTACAATTATCTGAAAAGACTACTAAAATTCTCTTCCTTTTGCCAACTATTTAAGTGTGAGGCTGAATTTTCTTCATATACATCAACCACGACAATACATTACAACCCCCTACTTCACAGCACACATAACATCAACTCCAGGTAAGTAAGACTTAAAAAGGGAAAGCAACATGTTTCCATAAAAGTCATAGGGTAGGTAGTTCATTAACCTTAGAATGGAGAGAAACTAGTAAACACAAAAAAGTACTACTCAGAAAGTAAAAGACAGATATATTTAACTACATTAAAATGAACAACTTCTACTCATTAAAAGTCACCACTGTAAGAGTGGAAATACAAGCCTAAGAATAACAAAAGAGATTTCCCACACACACAGTGTAACCCACTGAAAGAACTACAATTTATAGAAAGAACTACAAATCAATGAAAGAAATACAAACAATCCAATCGAAAAATGGAAAAAAGATACAAAGACATCTTTCACAACAAACCAAAATCCAAATAGCTAATAATATACAAAAAGACGCCTATGTAGCACATGGAACTCTGCTGAGTGTTACAGGGCTCCCTAGATGGGAGGGGAGTTCGGGGAGGGGGGGGGAGAATGAATACATATGTACAACAGAATCCTTTTACTGTTGTGAAACTATTGCAACATTGTTAATCGGCTATACCCTAATACAAAATTAAAAGTAAAAAGAATGGAGAAGGAAATGGCAACCCACTCCAGTATTCTTGCCTGGAAAAGTCCATGAACAGAGGAGTCTGGCGGGCTGAAGTCCATGGGATTACATGACTGAGCATGTGTGCACGAGGGTGGAGGGAAATGGGTTGGTAGCAATAAAGTGGTAGAACTAAAAAAAAAAAAAAAGGTAAAAAGAAACAGACGCCTATGCTACAAATGAACTCACATGCAAAACAGAAACAGACTCAGATACAGAAAACAAACTTGTGGTTACCAAAGAAGCCGGGTGGGAAGGAGATGGTTCAGGACTATGGGATTAACAAGCTACTATGTATAAAATTGTTTGTTAGTCATAGTAGTATAAAATAGCCTCCTCCCTGGTAGCTCAGCTAGTAAAGAATTCACCTGCAATGCAGGAGACCCTGGTTCAATTCCTGGGGTGGGAAGATCCTCTGGAGAAGGGTTAGGCTACCCACTCCAGTATTCCTGGGCTCCCCTGGTGGCTCAGATGGTAAAAGAATCCACCTGCAATGCGGGAGACCTGGGTTCGATCCCTGGATTGGGGAGATCCGCTGGAGAAGAGAACCGTTACCCACTCCAGTGTTCTTGCCTAGAGAATGCCATGGACAGAGGACCCTGGTGGGTTACAGTCCACGGGGTCACAAAGAGTCGGACCCAGCTGAGCAACTTTCACTTTTACTTTTCATGTATAAAATAAACAACAAGGACATACTGTGTAGCACAGAGAATTGTAGCCATTGTCTTGTAATAACCTGTAATGAAGTATAATCTGCAAAAATACTGAATTACTATTTTGTACACCTGAAACTAATATTGTAAATCAACTATACTTCAACTAAAAAAAATTGGAAAAAAATGCCTATGAAAATGTTGAAGAAAATAACATTAGAAATATATATATTGACAAAAAATTTACAGTGTGACAGTGTCAGATGTTGGGCTTCCCAGGTGGCACAGTGGTACAGAACCTGTCTGCCAATGCAGGAGACGCAGGTTGATCCCCGTGTTGGGAAGATCCCCTGGAGGAGAAAATGGCAACCCACTCCAGTATTCTTGCCTGGAGAATTCCATGGACAGAGGAGCCTGGCGGGCTACAGTTCATGAGGTTACAAAGAATCAGACACGACTGAGCAACTGACCACATAGCATAATATTAGATGCTAGCCAGGATGTGAAGGTGAACTCTCATACACTGTTGATAGGAGTATATTTTGAAATAGCGTGGAAGTATCTGGTAGAGCCAAAGTTGGTGTACATGCACCTGTGTACACCAAAATACCTGTATAAGAATGGCTCTACTGGCTCTGTTGCTAACAGTCAAAAACTCAAAACAACAAACTTTCAAATACTCGCAAAGTACAAATGAATCCTAAAGACATAATGTTGATCAAAAGCAGTCAGGAACAATTAGAACACATCCTCTATGATTCCATTTATATGAAATTCAAAAAGAACAAACTTAAACTTATTTGGTAGCAAAACTGTAAATAAAAACAAGAGAAAGCCATAAATGTCAGTTACCACAGGGGAGGTAAAAGAATGTAAAGAAGAAGGGGGATTATGTTGACTAGAGCTGGGTAGAAGAGTTACATGAGTGTGCATCTTAGTGATTCTTTGAGCTCTACATTTAAATTTTAGGCACTTTTCTGTATTTTTTTAATTTCACAATTTAGAAAAAGTGATTGTTATTACAAGTTGTACAAAACTCAAACAAAAAAAGGAGAACCAACAAATACGTATGTTTCTTATTTTTTTTAAGTCTAGCAATCCAGTCAATAAAGCAAGTAACTATAAGACTGACAGAATATGCTTATATATCACATCTAAGGTGAAATATGATGCCACATTAAAGCCATCCACAGAGGGATTATCTATCTACTTTGCAGGTTACGCATGCCCTTGCAGTGTCTCGGTGTCTTTTATTTCACTACTCCATTATCAGGATAAGCAGGGGAAGGTTCAATAGATTTTTTTCTGGTCAAAAATTCATCTGTAGGTATCACAAACTTATTTTCAAAACCAAAGAATAAAAATGCCTTGCCAACAGACAACTATTACTAAATCTGCATAATTTGAAAATCTTGTTTAGTTGTTAGTTTTTAATCAACTCCTATTAAAAGAACAAAAATTTTCGGAGAGCACCTTAGAAATGGTAAAATAAGGCAGTTTAAGTTTGACTCCAAGTACTTTCAACTATTTCTCCTGAGAACTAGATAGGCCTTCCAATGTGCTAAGACAGTGGGTAAGCTTTTAATTTCCCAAAGTAAGTTAAACCTACAATGAGCTTATCTCAAATATGAAACAAAATCAGTCTTCATTACATTAGGCAGTACAAAAATATCTGCTTCAGACTAGCATCAGAGAATATAACCTAAAAATGCCTGACACCTAGCTCCTTTTTGTTCTGAGTAAATATGTAAGACAGTGTATCAAGGCTGCTTCAGTATTTGCCATAAAGTACTGAAACAATTCCCCCACTGTGGTTTTCACTGTCCTGTCCCCACAGGTTCAATTCCCTTTACAATGTAGTAGCAGGAAATACTGCATCTTTGACAGAGAATGCAAGGAAATCCAGTAACTCATCTTTCCCTTTGTACCCTGGCTACTAAAAAGCAAGGTCAAAAAAAAAAAAAAAAGCAAGGTCAAATATCCTTTCTTACAGTGAATCTGTCTGCTTATTCACATTTTCAATAGCTTCATTTTCTATTTGTTTTAACAAGCTTAATGCAGATGTCTTTTGCTATAATCCTTCCCGTGGGGAGGGGCAAATGTCAGTGTACCAAATCCCACTTAATCTAATGGTACAGTCATTGTTACATAATTTTTAAAAATAACTGAAATGTAATTCCATCTTGTCAGTCACAAAAGTTACAAACATACTCATTCAGATACAGATGATAATGTCATCATGAACTATTAATTAGCATCTTAAAGATTCACTCAAACTGTGTAAGGAATCACTGATGGGTTATAACATTATATAAAGCAACTTATTTGTATAACAGACACTTTCCTAGTATCAATTTCCCTAGTATAAAATACTTCTTCCCTAGTGGTCGGAGGAAACTAAAAACTCATTAAGAATTTTCCCCCAATCAGTAGATTTGTCCCAGCTTTTCCCCTAAGTTTTGCCACTAATAGAAGATCATGAAGTATCCTTAAAGAGATAATCCTGTTTCAGAATGCTGCATGTCTTACTACACCTCTTGTACAGTTTAGTACTCTATCCTAAATCTTAAGAAGAGAAAAATAAAACTTCAACAGTTGCCCATTTTAATATGGCTTTAAAAATAATCAAATATTCTGCCTTGGAAGAAATTCAAATGACTATTTTAGTCCCTTAATAACCTCCAAATAATTGGGTTTACCATTTTTTCCACTTTTATGACAGTCTGGTGCTACAGTGGAGATGCGACCTCAGGTCCCTAAGAACAAAGAGTCTACTTTCTGTCAAAGATATATGAAACCTAAACTGAATAAAATGTCTTAAGTTCTTCCAAGAACTTAAGTATTTTGTGAATACTCTTTAACAGGAGTATTTGACTTTCCATCTTACTTGATCCTATTTTCCAGTAAAGAAACACAACATAAGCCTGAACTACTGGATTATACGCAACATCTCAAAGCTGGTTCTACCTATAAAAAATTGATGTAGATCTGTGCTTCAACTAATTTTTAAAAACAAAACAACAGGAGGCTAAACTTTGTTAAGCAAGTGTTACCTCTATTATCATTGACAGGAGACATAACCCAGAAAAATGAGTATTAGGACATGTAGTTTTATCTGGAAACATGCATTTAAGAAAATGAAAACATGCACTTATGAGGAGGAAAAGGAACAGGAAATGTTAAAGACAACAGAAGTTCCTGCACACAAGTACTATTAATAGCACTCACACTACCTTAGTTAAAGAACAATGTTTCTAACAAAAAAAGAAAGCAGTAGCCTGGGAAAACCTCCTGATACTGCTACATTTTCTGAAGAATGAATTTCTCCTACCAGGGAAATAGACCAAGACTTATACTTGTGAAAACAGGTCAAAATGAGAAAACGAATGCCAAATGAAAACTAAGACATGAAGAAATGGTTTCAGATAAAGCTTCAGATGAACTTAGAGCACATTTTGAAAGAAAAAAAGACAAATACTAAAACAAAAAATTTCTTAAGACTGTTTGCTATAAACTCCCTCCTCCTACTTTGCTCCAAAAAATTCAGGTCAGACAACATTTAATGAACATCCAAATGCCCTTCCATAAGTTCTGGAATATGTCAAATCATCTAGCAGCAGATGAAGAAAAGAATGGCAACCAAAACATTTGGCCATTAAATTTTAAAACTGTATTATGTGTGTGTGTGTGCTCAGTCATGTCCAACTCTCTGCCACCCCATGGACTGTAGTGCACCAACCTCCTCTGTCCATGGAATTTTCCAGGCAAGAATACTGGAGTGGGTTGCCATTTCCTCCTCCAGGGGATCTTCCCAACCCAGGGATCAAACCCACATCTCCTTCATTGGTAGGTGGATTCTTTACTGCTGAGCTACTGAGAAATAAGGTAACGCCCAACAAAAATTTCTATTTGATATGTAAATTTTTTAAAGAAAAAGAATCAAGTTATTTAAACAAATACATGATATTCAACAAATATGAGTATTTTAAAATAAGTATTGACATGAGGCTAACATCTTCAGATTAAGAGCTTGGAATATAAATCCTCCATTAAGGTTGCTTGTGACACAAAGAAATGCTGGACTCACTGTGTTAAAGATGACTACTAGAAATAAAATTCTCCCCTAGATCTACCAGTACATGCAAGTTTATTAGCTTAATCATGGCAAATCCTATGATAATATGAAATAATCAAGAAACTTAAGCTCTAATTCCAAAATTAAAGTGATTAAATCCATATCTTGCATATGTCACAGAATTTCAAAGAGTTTGCATTAAGATGTGAAACTCTGAAGAGTAGATCTAAGTGTTACTGCAAAGGACACTTAATTATGTTTTCAGAGTCCTTTGTGTTTTTGCTATCTCTTGGAAAAGATCATTTTAAGAGTTCTGTAATTTACCATTAAAAACATAATCAGTATCTCTGGTCTGGAAATAGGTTAGCTAGGTATGTGATGGGCCATCCACATGGGCAAAACACAGTTTTTCTTTTCTCCCTAATTATCTAACAAAACTTACTCTTCAAAGCCAAGACTTTCCATCTTAATTGACAGCTGCTTTTCTTTTCATGAGGCACAAATAAGAATTTGCCCTCTCAACGTTAAAACGCCCCATACAGCTCATATGTTCCTTTAACATTGTGCTGCTGAACTTGTTACAACTCCCAGAATACAGATTATACTGGTAGAAAGTCACAGACTAGAAATGAACTTACACCTCATGAAAAATATCATGACTTTTGGTCAACTTAAAGCTCATCTGTTAACTTTTCTCATTAAAGGAAAAATCCACTGAAGATATAATTTTAAATACTGATCAATCTTAAAAGCCAAATATATAAATGGATTCACTAATAATTTGGTAGCACATTATCTTTTAACATTTCTGGTTGCTGGTTCATATTTTAAGAAGCTGTTTTCAGAGAAAGGAAAATATTTTTTGTAATATACTTATAATACCATTTTTTATAATAAAATGAAAATGCTAACTCTATCTTTAGCAAGATTAAAAAACTCCAGTTAGACTATATGCAATAAAGCTTCCAAAGAGGTAAAAGAGGTCAAATGAAGACTAAGTACTGGATGGTGATGTGTTTGACTATTTAAAATACTTCATTGTCACACAACTCTCTTCATGTAACAGAACAGTTATAAAACTGACTAGACTGATCTGTATCTACTATAATTCAAACTACATTCCACAAGTCATGCAATAACTACATACACCTAAGTTTGAATAACAGTTTTGAAGCAGCTCTTCAAAAACAGAGAAATTACAATGGGTAGCATGGATCATGTAAATATGCATAAAGTGAATCCAAAATTTCAATTCTAACTAGATATTTCAAATTCCTACATGACTTTTTCTTCAACCATTGCCAGTCAAAAGCCAAGCAGAATTTTATCTCCTAGCCCTAATACCAGTCACTCTAAGATTGTAAAACTGTCAAAAACAGCTGGAAGGAGCAAGCTAAGTAATCCACAAAGATGACAGTCCCCAAATAACTAAGTTGACTTTAAGAGTAAACAAAGCAACAATAAACTGGTGTACCCATTTGGGGGGGGATGGGGTGGTTATCCTACTCTCATATAGATGAAAATGATGCTTTGGTTTGGTAACTTCTCATCCTGCCTTCCCCCCACACAAGGCACTTTAACAGCTATTTGTTAACTAGCACGTACAAGGATGTGCAAAATGTTCCTAACAGTTAAAAGTGAGTGGTTATCAAACAGACTTCCCTGTCAGTTCATAAAACTAGAGAGGCTGGAGGGAGGGGGGGTAGAGGACGTGGACGGAAGGGTTGAACCAAAAGAAACGTGAAACACAGTCCCCACTCTTCAAGAATCACTCAATTCGTTGGAGTACAAGAGATTACATGAAAGTCAGAGACGAATTAATTGCTAACCTGAGTAGTACAGACTTTTAGGTGCAAGAGTTGTTCAGAGAAGTGGAAACCTCTAAAGACTGCAATAATAATATTACTTGTAACAGTTACCACTTGAGCACTTACTATAAGCCAAATGCTTTACAGGCATTAATCTTCGCAACAATCCTTTGAGTACTTATTATTCCCAATTTACTCAAGGGGAAACGGTCACAGTGGCTAAGGAACTTACCCAAGGTCACTTGGCTAGTTAAGTGGCTAAAACTACCGCCTACCCAGGCGATCCAATTCTAGCGCTCACACTAAGACTTCGGAAAGTAGCGCGAGTGCGGAACGGGGCTGGGGAGGGTCATGAAGGCTGGCGCGGGCCATGTAGGCTGGCGCGAGTCATGTAGGCTGGCGCGATTACACGCGCAAGATCCGGCAACACGTTCCCCGCGTTTGGTCCCGGTACCGAAGTTCTAAAGATGGCATTTTTCGCACGGGCAACCGTAAACTGACTACTGGGCGGGGAGGGGAGGGGAGGCAGGGGCGCGCAACCACGCGGAAAACAGTTAATGAAGAGTTAATCTCATACCCGGCTGAGCTTTAACTAATAAAGCGATTCAGAGAAAGACATTCGCAATAAGTCATTTGTTTTAAAATCTGGGGTTTGTTCTGCCGCTTAAACGAATTTTCCCCCCGAGACAGACAGACCCGAAATTTGGGGCAAGGAAATCACGGGTTATGGCAGATTACGGTCTTCTGTGCTACCGAAAGAAAGAAAGAGGAAAAACACCCAAGTTTTATGACTACAGGAAACACGTTATTCTAGGTACACGAGAACCTTGGAGAGTTGCCAAAATTAGTTGCAGTCCCAGGACTAATGGGGTTTAGGAAACATTTAAAGACGAAAAAGTTGATTCCAAGCTGAAATGGCCCTGAGATAAAAAGACGGAGCAAAGAAAGCGGCGATGCTTGCTACACTTCGCCCACGGACAGCGGCGCGGCGAGGGGCCGGGACGGTCTGGGAGATCGCTCCCCAGGAGGGCGAGAGGTGCCAAGCGGGGTCCTTCCCGACGCCCTGGGTTCCGCGGCGGTGGGCGGAAAGGAGGGGAGGGAGTCCGGGACGGTCCGGACTTCGGGCAGAGGAGGCGCCGGGCTCCAAACTGCAGAGTCGAACGGGTGCAGAGTAAAGAAATGGGACAGAGAGAGACGGAAAGTCGGAACCCTCCCAGCGCGGCCCGATAGAGAAAGGAGCCAAGTGAGCTCAGCAAAGAGGGGGACAAAAAGAGACGGAGCGAGAGCGCGGGGAGCCGCAGGGACAAAACGGGAGTTCTGCAAAGAGGCTAAAAAAAGACAAGCTCTGGCGGGCAGCGGGGCTTTAAGGGAAGCCCAGGGAAGGCAAGAGATCGGCGGCAGTTACCAGCACCTCTCCTCCCCGAGTTCGAAACTCCCAGTCAACCATCCACACCCGTCACCCAGATGGGGGAGGGGACACCTCTTCCCCCCCACCTCTCCCCAAATGTGAGAGCACTGCTGACGCCGAGCCCGGCCCGGCGGAGCGCTCGCCTCCAGCCCGGACACTCACAATTCGCCTCTCCCTGATTTCTCCCAGTTCTTTATCCACTCTACAGGAACCACCACAGTTGCGGCCGCCATCTTCCCCTCACTAGTAGCAGAGGCCCGGATGTGTAGCACGCGAGCGAGGGGTCAAAGGGGAGCACCGCCCACGGGGAATGCCGGGAGCCGCGAGTTGGGGTTTTTTTATTTCCCGCCCCACTTTCCACCCCACCCTGCGGAAGCCCGAGGCCCTGCCGCCAACCAGGTGGCTGGGACCCATGGGTCCCGTCGCAGACTGACTACGCTGGCCGCGCCCTCTGCAAAGCTGGCCCCACTTCCCTTTAGAGCAGAAAAAAAATGCCATCCCCAGGCCAACTGGTAGCCTTTATCTTCCTCCCTCGTCTCTACTCCAGACCACTAATTCAAACTTGTGTTTTTAAAGCACCTAATGTGTGCTAGACACTGGGGATAGAGAAATCATAAGCCATGATTCCTACCCTCAACAAGCTCAGTCTGTGGGGAGGACAAACATATAAGCAGATCAATTACAATACACCCTACTAACAGCTGGGATCAAAGAAATTAGTCGGGGAAAAGGCAGCCGATTACTTTGCACCAGGCATTTTGCTGTTACGAGGGTTATAATCTTACTAGAGAGCAATCGGCCTGGGGAACACTCGCAGCCACCTGCGCTGACACTGTGTCAACCGCTATTACTGAAACCTTAGGCAAAACTAGGGGGCGCAAGTACCAAGAGAAACAACTTGTTTACATTCCATAGTCTCAAAGTAGCTTCTGAGAAGACACTTACTTTCAAAGGGCGAAATTAAAACTTTCCGGTCAGAAAACATGGCCGACAGCCTCCTAATTCTGATGAAAATAAGCATTCCCATGCATTAGACAAATGGGCGTCATATGCCTCCTGATGAGGTGCTAAGAAAAACTCTAACCAATTTTGTAGTATTCATTATACCAAAATTCGCATAACCTGAATTTAATCACGAAGGGCCATCAGACAAACCCATATTAAGGACAGTCTAACAAAATTATTGGCTTGCATTCTTCAAAATCATCAAGGTCACTAAAGACAAAGACATACTGAGGAACTCTTCCAGATTAATGAAAACAATAGAACTGATCCCCAGCCAAAAATATTATTTTGCTAAAAAGGGGTCAATTGACCAGATTCGAATATCTGTAGATTAAATAATAATATTGCATAAATGTCCATTTAATACTCGTTTTGTGGTTATGCGAAAGTCCTTAAGAAAATATGAGGTATTTAGAGATAACTGGGGGCATTGTACTGCAACTTTAAAATGTTTCAGAAAAGAAGGATGATTAAGCAAATGTAAAATATTAACGTTTTAGGAATGTGGGTGAAGGACTGAACAGATTCTCTATTCCATTTGTGCAACTTTTCAAAGTAAAGAGGTTGTTTTTTTTTTAAAGTGTTTGAAAACTTAGAAAATACAGACATAAGAAATGAAGAAATTCTACCATACATGTATTTAATGTATGAACTTTAGAACTAATATCTTGTATATTTGGCAAGTTTTATCAAATGAACCAGGTTCATTTGCATTGAAAGCCTGTTCAAGGGACAGGCTGTATTTAGAATAAGTTCAGGGAAATGCTACATTGTTTATTATGATTGTTTTTCATCAGCTATATCTAGTCTCCTAATGTCCTGATTCTGAAATTCTAAAATACACCATTCACTTTCAATGACATCTCCAAAAAAAGAAAAAAAACTTTTGCCACTTCAACGAGATTCAGCGATATGAGTTCCCTCTGAGCTTTTCATTTATCATTGTTCCCAAAAACTAAGGAATATTTTTAAAGTAAACAGAATGGTATAGTGAATCTTCATTGTACTATCATCCTCCCTAAAAAGTTTAAAATCATTGTTACAGGATGGCTTCTGTGATCCAAGGAGAACTATTCTGTTGCTTATGTATTCACTGTATAATCTACAGCAGTGGGCACTATCCACATTTGGGGTCAGATAATTCTTTGAGGAAGGCAGGAGGAATCCTGTGCATTGTAGAATGTCTAGCCTAGACCCACTAGGTGTCAGTCACACCTCCCACACCAGTTGTTGCAACAGTATTTCCAGACGTCACTCAGTGTCTCCTGGAGTATAAAATAGCCCCCTGTTGAGAGCCACTGAGCTATAATATTCTGCCATATTGTGGTTTACCTTACCACTGTATCACAGTGATTTCTTCTTCCAAACACTGAACTGTGTGCAGCATGCATATTACTCAGTATCCCACAAATGTGGTATGATCTGACTGCAGTGATGTCCTTTGAGGCCTTGGTTTTCCCCTCTCCCAGAGCCTGCAGAACAATTTTTACATAGTATGATGACTCCTTTAGGAATTGCTCACAACTAATTGGCTTTCTTGCTCCATAAGATTGCAAAGCTATCACATCTTTCACATTCTTGTTGCTGGCTTGCCTGTTCTTTGCTATCAGCATCTGGTATTGTCTCAGCAGCTGGGAGTACTGTTCCCTGGTGATCTCACTGGTTCTTGGGTGCCAATGGACTAGACAGAGAGTGAGGTCTATGGTGAAGGCTAGGGATTGGGTAGTTTCAATATTGAGAGTCTGATGCATAGAGTGACTGGTTGCTTTTAGGTAATTGTAAGGTCAAGCAGTTTTTTATCATCTCAGTGACAGTAGATAATGGGACCCAGAAGGAAGCACATGAAAGCAAAACAAGACAAAATAAATAAAACAATCAAAAAATGAATGCAAAAGCCATGCACTTTGTGGGACTGTCCCATGCATGCTGAGTATTAGTAATGGGTCTTTATTAACTGAAGACTTTGTTATGTTAAATATACATATTAAATTTCTAGGATAACCAATACAAACATAATCATATTATATATCTTCCAGACTACCAGAGGGGGGAAAAACTAAAAGAGAGAAAGAGAAAGAAACCAATCAATCCCAAGAAGGCAGGAAAGGAAGGGAAATTTTTTAGAAAAGTGGGATAGAGGAAGAAATTAAAATCTACCAATTTAAACTTAAAGATATCAATAATTGCATAAAATGTAAATTAACAAAATGCTCCAGTTAAAAATAAAGATTATCTGTCTGAGTTTAAAGAAGTCTAGCTATTTTTAAGAGAAATCTCTAGGAGCTTTTCCCTGGTGATCCAGCGGTTGGGGATCCACCCTGCGATACAGGGGATGTGGGTTCTATCCTTGGTGAGGGAACTGCACCTAAGCCCCATGTGCCACAACTAAGACACAATGCAGCCAAATAGATAAATATTAAAGAAAAAAGAGAGATCTCTAAAACACAGGGACACAGAAAGTTTGAAAGTAAAACTAATGGGGAAAATACATCAGGCAAATACAAAGATCAACAAAAATTAAACTGTTATAGCTAGATTAATATCAGATAAAATATACTTTAAGGAAAAAAATAAGTACCAAACTTTGAGGATTACAAAATATGGATAAAAGTTTCAATTCACCAAAAAATGTAACCATCCTAATCTTGAATATAATCAACCACGTTGAAATATATGAACATATAACAAAACTACAAAGAGAAATAGACAAATCCACCACTGCAGTGAGTCTTTAATTCATCTCTCCTAGAGACTGATAGATAAAACAGAATAAAAAAAGTCCATAAAAATGTAGCCTATTTGAACATCAAATGAACAAGTTTGATGTTGTAGATATACAAAGAATGGTGTACCTAGCAACTGGAAAATAAATATCCTTTATAAGAACACATACAGATTGTACACTGATCAAAAGCACCTAGCCAAAGGGACAAGTGAGGGTCAAGCATTTATCCCGTGCTTCACTTGCCAAAACACTTGCTCAGGTGTGCTACTGCATTCACCTGGAAGAAAGGGCACATTTTCCTAATTCACATAAAAGAAGTGTGTCAATGAGTGGTAGTCCAGCACATAGAACATTTGTAATTATTAACTACATACTACATTTAAAAAGGCAAATGGCAACAGATTTCAAAGAATCAGTCATACAGTTCACATTTACTGACCACAATGTAACTAAATTGGAAATCAGTAACAGAAAGCTTAAAAAAAAACTTTATGTTAGAAAATGTAAAAAGATACTTTGAAATAAGTCACAGGTCAAGGAAAAAGTTCATACTAAAAGTTAGAAAATACTTTGAACAGGAAATAATGGAAATATTATATATAAAAACTAACAGAAAAAATGATACATTGTAGCTCAAGTGGTATTTAGAAATGCATGCTCTTAAACCTGTATTATTAAAGAAGTAAGGCTTGAAAAATAAAAAGCTAAGCATCTAATTTAAGAAGTTACAAAAAACAATACAGAATAAATAGAAGAAAGCAGAAGTAGATATATTTTTAAATAGAAAATATTAATAGAAAAAAACCAGTCAAAGAAATCAAATAAAACCCCAAATTGGTTGGTAGAAAAGTCTAATAAAACTGACACACCTCTGATAAGACTGAGTATATAAAAGAAGAGAGACGTACATATAAACAAATATTAGGGATTGTATCAGTTTGGTTCATGAAAGGAAAGAGATGACATACTCAAAGGGGATAGTTAAAGAGAATTTAATAAAGGAAACATGCACAGGATTGTGAACAAGATTTGTTGCTGTGATGTAGTTGCTAAGTCATGTCCAACTCTTTTCTGACCCCAATGGACTGTAGCCTGCCAGTGTTATAGCCACACTCTCCAGGAAACAAACTCACTCAGAAGGGCAATGCAGATAGTGGAGTGCAGTTTATTACACCGGCGGACCCAAGGCAGAGTCTCCTCTTAGCCAAGGACCCTGTCCAGCATTTGTGAAAATCTTTTATACCCCATGTGTACGTGTCCAAACCCACCACCCCAATTCCCTTGAGACTTACATAAACAAAGGAAGGGTAAATACAATCACAATAACCCCATCATTCACGTGTTATGTGTTCAAACAGTCAATAATCAATAAGCCCGCAGTTACATTCCAAACAGTTAATAATCAATAAGCTTGTGGTCACCTTCCAACCACTTAATAATCGGTAAGCCTGTGATTACATCCCGATAGATACGGAAAAAGTTTATGACCTGTCCGGAGACAGGGGTGATTACGGTGTGTTTCCTCTTAGGCGATGAGTAACCTGGATGTGATCTTCAAGGTTCCCCTGTCCGGAGGGGGTCTTCTCCTTCCATTGTCGTTCCCACAGGCACTAAGCAGAGAGTTCAGAGTCCACTGGAGAGGCAGCCGAGCACGATCAGCACGGACAGGCCTGAGATGGAGTCCAGGCCCTATGAATTCCTTCTTCACCAGGATCTTCTGTCCATGGGATTTCTCAGGCAAGAATACTGGAGTGGGTTGCCATTTCCTTCTCCAAGGGATCTTCCCAACCTAGCTATGGAGCCTGGGTCTCCTGCATTGGCAAGTGAGCGGGCAGGATTAGGAAAAACCAAAAATGGATGGTAAAATACCTCATGATTAGCAGTACTGGGAGACATTAGCACCCGTAAGCCTGAAGGGACAAGTGGAGGAAGTGGTTCCCAAAAGTGAAGGAAACAAGGAAAAAATGAAATAATAAGGAAAGAAATATTCATCAGGAAGTGTGGCCTTCTGTCAAAGAATAATTGCCAACTCACGTCACAGCAGGGAGGGAGTCTGGGGAATAAATACCCTGACCTTTCTCTCCTTTCACCATTTTATCTCCTGCTGATACCTCCCGCTGGGTGATGGCTACTGCAAGCCATAATACAAGGGACTCTGGAAAACCTAAAATACCTAAACCTAAAAAACCTAAAAACTAAAATAGTTAGTATGGGTCAGGGGACAAAGCAAGGTGGAAAAGGATGGAAAGTGGATTTTGAAAGGGAAAACAGAATTTCCAGCACTTTTGCTGGAAATGACCATTCCTTTTGCCCCTCCACACCACTCCTGCCCTTTGTCCAGATGAAGAACCCGAGTCCTCAAACAAAATGTACAAAGTCCCATCAACTACTGTACCAGTGCACAGTGATATTGATTCGTTCGTACTCCTACATGAAATCTAAAATATTAGCCACTAAAAAGATATATTTTGGCCACCTGATGCAAAGAGCTGACTCATTTGAAAAGACCCTGATGCTGGGAAAGATTGAAGGCAGGAACAGAGGGGGACTACAGAGGAGGAGATGGTTGGATGGCATTACCGACTCAATGGACATGGGTTTGGGTGAACTCCAGGAGTTTGTGATGGACAGGGAGGCCTAGCGTGCTGCAGTTCATGGGGTCACAAAGAGTCAGACACGACTGAGCGACTGAACTGAACTGAAAAAGATAAATAAATAAAATATTAACCACTAGTAGTGTTTTTTAGATAAAGTAGAAGGGAAAACATAGTTGCTGTCATCCTGTTTCTTGGCTGGAAACAAGCTCAGAGCTGATCATCATAGCTTCCTTTTCTGCTCGCCACTCCATGTTTCCTTTGCCCCCTGTCAGCATCTCAGTAGGAGAGGATATGTTACCTGGTGGAATGGCCTAACCATCCCTACAGGATCTGACTTCCTATAATCTCACCTTGACTGGATTGCTGGTTTTCCTTGACCAGTACTATTGAGCAAGGGAGTGATAAGACACACTCCAATGAAGCCCCTGGGTTCTAGATATAGTTCTCCTTGTCTCCATGGTGTAGCAGCAACCTAATCTGCCTTTGCTAATCAGGATAGACCACCCTGGTCTATATAGTGACCCCCTGTCTGGCTATTAGTTCAAAAACATTAGGAGCACAAAATGGCCAGAGAGCAGTATCAGCTTCTAAAACAGAAATGCTGGTGCAAGCATTTCTCCCTGGGGCATTAGAATCTCTTAACCCACTGAGTCCAAGATGTAGGGATAGGAAAAAAATTATTTCTCCAGTGACAGGGGTCATTCCCACATCTACCTCTTGAATCCTGGACCCACACCTTCTGACTATGAAGGAGATGAAGTGATGTATTGGCTACCAGTTTGAAGCATGTACTAGGTCCTGTTGGACAGTACCCTGAACTTGCAGGTTGTGGCACCATAGCAGCCTTCAACAGGAAATGTCACCATTCTTTCAAGCCAGTTGTTTCTGGATGGTGGGACATGTGATAAAACCAATGAATTCCATGGAGATGAGCCTATTGCCACACTTCCTTTCTACTCTACTGAGTTCCTCTGATGCAAGCAACTTTAGGTGGGACACCATAGGCATGAATCAGGCATCCTGTGAGTCCACATGGTGGTGCTGGCAGAAGCATTGTAAGTGTGAAAAGCAAGTCCATATTTGGAATATGCATCTATTCCTGTGAAGGCAGCGGGTGCTTCCTCGGTGATGGAAGGGTTCAGTCTAACCAATCCACCACCAGTGACTATCTGGTCTTCCTGGGGAATGGTGCCAGCTTGGTGCCTCAGTGTTTGGTCTGCTGATAAGCCAGCTGCCAATTCAAAGTAGTGGTAGGCACATGAGCATTGGTGAGGGAAGACCCTCAACAGACACCCCATCCCAGCTGCCATGGCCATTTTGTACATGCGCCTACTGAGCAAGCATTAGGGCAGTTGGAGAAAGAGGCTAACATCAAGACAAGACTTCATCTATCCACCAACCTCTTTACTAGACCTCCTAATCACCAAATTTCTATCTTTTTCTTTCCGCACACTTCACCATCCAGCCAGCTCATTAGCCTCTACCCTTGAATCAGTCTACATCAGTTTATTGGAGCATTTCTCCTTCCACCAAATAGACAATCAGCTGTCTCTTTGGGATGTACTACTTGGGAGGATTTTCCTTTACCTCTGTCTTTAGGAGCCATCTCTGAGTAGGGCTGTCAGACAGCTGTGTCCCATCTCTACCAACTGCCAGCCTACCATGGAGACCCATCTATAAACCCACAGGCCTACCTTTTCTTGCACTGCTAAATGATAGTAGAAGACTCTCCTTAGGCCATATGTGTGCGCTGATGGAGAGACAACGGTGCAGTAGGAGCAAGCGACATCAGAGTTTGAGCCACTTCCTCATTCATTTTGATTTCTATCTACTAGAAAAGCTACTGATTTCATACACAGTTTCTATTTAACAATGCAATGCTGCTACACATGACTATGTGACGATGGGGTGAATTAGAAAACACACAGCTCATAACAGGCAGTTGAAATCAGATAGTCTCTTGGTGTCCTGCAGTCAGGAATTCAGTGACCACCAGGGCCTGGTAGCCATCTAGGTGTTACCTTTCAAATGGGAAATAATTGTCAAGTAGGGAAGCATGGCTTACTTCAACACCCAAAGGGACTGTGCTGTGCCACTTCTATTGAGGCTTCGTAGAACATTTCTGTCACAAATTCCTCCAAAACCACTGCGTCTGCAGAGTCCAAAGGCCCAAGTAACAGAGCAGCACACAGTGCAACCCAGATCTGCTGCTTTTCTTGCTTCAGGTCCCACCCAAAATTGGCAACTTTACAGGTTTCTTGGTAAATGGGTCAGAGCAGCATGCCCAAATATGGTAGATGTTGCCTCCAAAATCCAAAGAGGCCTACCAAATATCAGTTTCCTTCTTTTTGACAGATTGTGCAAGGAAACAACTCATCTCCTTAAAAGAGAGATCCTGACATTACCTGGATCACTAGACCCCTATAAATGTCATCCATTTAGCAAGCCCCTGAAATTTCACGGCGTTTATTTCCTGTCCTCTGGCCATAAGGCATCTAGGTGCTTGATTCTTCCTGCCCCTCAGGCTCATTAGTATAATGCCATCAATGTAATGGACCAGCATTATGTCTGTGAGATAAAAAGACAATCGACTTCCTTCTGGAGTAAATTATGACTGAAAACAGCATAGTGTAACATAGCCCTGAGGTAAGAGTGAGAACAAACTATTTCTGATTATCTCTACTGATTATATTTGCTAAGGCAACACACAAAAATGCCAGAAGCTGTGTTGATGTTCTCAATAAAAATACCACCGTGGGAACCACACTTGCAATTGGTGTCACCACCTTATTAAATTAACAATAAGCCAGAAGCATCCTACAAAACTTCTATGGCTTTTCCCACAGGCCACACAGGCAAGTTACATGGGAGCATGTGGTTGAAATCATCACACTTCCAATTTTCAAGTCCTTGGTGATGGCTCTATTCTTTTCAATTGTACCAGGAATTTGGTATTGCTTTGGTTTCCTTCCTTGGCAATAGGAGTGAAAAGAGGGGGAAGTACAGTTCCAGGGGATGCCATTTGACCCTTCCTATGATAACAGCCCTTCCTCCTTGGATCACTGGGTTAGAAATATGTGTAGTAATTCTGCTGAGATTCCTACTGAAACAAATTCAGACCAAGGCTTAATTCATCACCTGACTCTGGAGATGGACCACAGTAGCACACTGAGCTTCCAAGAATTGGCAATGAATTCAGAGTCAGAATCTGATAACCTTAAAAGATTGTGGCTACTTCCTTTTCCCTGGTCATGGTCCCCTAGCAAATAACCACAGGTCCCAGTCTGAGGAAGGACTTGGAAGATGTTCAGACTACATCTATGATAGCATTGCATCAGGATTCTTTCTCAAAGAGATCTGGCCTCCCTCTTAATCAAGGGGCTCCAGATCAGTGAACTGGCTTAGTAGATCTGGGAACAGAGTCAGGGTTCAGGAGTCTGCAAAAATTCTGCCCATCAGGCCTATAACGTTTCTGCTTCTATATGTCACCTAGGATATTCATAAACAATCATCCACTCCAACAGATGGAGGTCAAAACACTCTGATACCACTCTATCTTCATGCTCTATTATGTTAATTGCAACCACCTTAGTTCTGCCAGTTAAGTGCCATCACTTGCACTCTACCACTTGGATCCTATTACTCCTACAGAAATCAGGGAGCCCAGTTCCACTAGAGCATCTCTTGCCATCATCTCTGACCTACAGAGGATATTCTGCAGAGCCTTTCAGCAATGCTAGCATTCCTCTCACCAATGTATATCTTGAAGCCTCAGTGTAGAGTGTCCTCCCAGTAGGGTAACCAGCTTGTCCCAATTTTCCTGGATATGTCACAGTTTTAAAACTGAAAATCCTGTAATCCAGAAACCCTACTGCACAGAAAACTCTATGAGCATAGTTGGAGGTCTGCACTGAACAGGTCACCCATAATAAATAGATCTGCTTCAACACTCCCTTCTTCTTGGGAATTACAGGCTATATTGAAATCCAGTGATTCTTATGGGAGTGCAGGCAATGAAATGCTGTGGAGGTTGGTTGTAAGGAGAATCAGCAGTCCTTGTGAGGTAAACACCCCAGTGGAAGTCACAAAAAGGCTTTTATGCAGAGGAAGGCTGGTACTATCAAACAAGGGGTAGAGGACCACTTCCACTGGCAATGAAGGTTCAGGGGGACTTGGAGTCTACATTTTTCTCAGCTTCATCTGTTTATGGCCAAATATTTCCCTCCAATATATTAGGTTCCTGATCGTTACCCTGTCATATCCTTAGCTAACTTGACCTAGGAGTCCTAGCAAGGCAATCACTCTAAGTGATGCTCTAACTCTTCAACAATTTAATCAGTCCCTAAGCATAAGCTGCATATCCATTCTGCAGCTCCAGGAGAGTAAAGACTCCTTTAAAATGGGGCTCTTGGATTTTCCACCATGATATGAGTTGTGCATTCAAGGCTTTCCATTTGTCCTCTTTTTCTGTGTGAGCTCTCTATGAACATCAGAAGCAGTTAGCCCGAGCCACATCCATCGCAATCATCATTGTCGCCATAGGGACTAAGTGCTCCAACCACTTGATTTCCGAAAGCTTTGCCCTCCACTTGTATTTCATTTCAAGCCACCGTGGGTGATAATTTGAGTAATCATCATTCAGTTCATGCCACGCATTTCAAGTGTCCTATTTCCCTCTAGAAAAGAGGTGGTCACAGATTGCATGTTTAGGAGGCTGAAGCTGAAACTGAGTTAGGCGTGCCAATGGGTTACTGAAGTGCAAAACCTGTAAAGGAAATGAGGAGGTGGAAGGATGAGGCGGAGACAGCAGAGGTGGGCAAAGCAAACCCAGATGCGAAGGATGTACTGATTCCATTAAAGACAACTCCCGGTCCCCTCCAAGGTGGAGGGGCTTCAATGTAATTAACTTGCCATAAGGTGGATGGCTAGTGCCCCTCGGTCACTAGTGCTGTCACCATGGTTTTCTGCCCTTGGCTTCTTGGGCGCTCAGCAGGGACAGGAGCTAAGTCAGCCTTGGAGAGGTGAAACCCACTCTGTTGGGCCCAGGTCTAGTCTCCTTCCTTCCCTGGAGGCATAACCGCCTGTTCATGGGCCCACTGCACTAGTGGTAACAGCTAAGGAGAAAGATTGGCTGATCTACCTGGCTGGGGAGTTTTTTGTTTTTGAGGGTTTAAAAAACCTTTTTTTTAATTGAAGTATAATTGATGTATCCAACCTGGCTGTTTTTCATATCTTCTACAGCAAATTCTCTTTGGTGGCTATATAAAATGAGACATAAATGTTTGTGCACTTTGAGCCCACCCCCAGGGGTTCACCTATGTAGCTTTTTTGCGGACTTCCTTGCCAGTGGTATTCCAGCATTGCTCTCTCAGTGCCTCCTGTGAGCCAAGACACTGGCCACTTCCCAGGATTCACTGTATATCCCTATATCAGGCTTCATCTCCCTGCTTACAAAGTGAATGACCATGGGTACTGCCCACTGGAATGATTTTCCTTCAGCAGATAGGAAAAAGGGCAAGGGAAATAGACAAGCATTTTATAGAGGAGGCAAGATGAATGTAGTTAGAGAGATGCAAAATAATGTCATATTATATATACATTATGCCACTGGGTTAGCAACACTTCAAATTTCAGTGTCCATATATGATGGTTTATGCGGATACAGCCACGCTGATTCACTTCTGTATTGTCTATGGCTGATTTCCCAATAACGGTGGAGTTGTATAGCTGTCTCAGACCACAAAGCCAAAAAATACTTACTGCCAGCTCCTTTTCTAGACGGTAAAGTTTAAGAAAACTTCAAGTTTAAGGTAAGTTAAACAGAATGTTAACATTTGTATCTCATTTAGAATGTTCTTAGGAGCAGCAAAGAGGAAACAATAGAGAAAAGAATCTTTCTACCTGGAAAAAGTATCTAGGAAGAGAGCTGAGGGGTGAGGGGGTGGGTGATGACTAAGAAACAAAGCCAGAGTCAGTGATTCTCAAACTTTAGTACACATCAGAATCCCCTGGAGAGCTTGTTAAAAACACAGACTGCTATGCCGGACTCCAGGGTTCCTGATTCAGTAGGTCTGGTATGAGGCTTGAGAATCTGCTTCATTGTATTAATTTTTATTGTAATATAGTTGCTTTACAATGTTGTGTTAGTTTCTGCTGTATAGCAAAGTGAATCAGCTCTATGTATGAGAATCTGCACTTCTAGCAAGTTCCAGGTGATGATGATGTTGCTGGTCTAGAGACCACAGTTTGAGAACTGCTGCCCTAAGAATTAGAAGTGGTTACTAAGCTGAGGTACTTCAGCAACCTGCATCAAAATCACCTGGATTGCTGGCCTTACGGGGCTTACATTAGCGTGGAGAAGTGATATAGCAAACAAACAGATAATCTCATATAAAGCTGAGCAAGGGAGTAGAGAGTGATGGGACATGCTATCTAAGACAGGCGGGTCAAGACAGGCCTCTTTATTTTTTATTTTTTTTAAGACAGGCCTCTTTAAGTAGGTAACATTGGACAGAGACCTTAGTGAAAGAAGAGAGCAAGCTATTAATATGTAAATATTAATTCATACTAATATGTTAATATCTGAGAGAAGAGTATTCTAGGCAGAAAGAACAGACAGTGAAAAGACCAAGAGGCGGGAATGTTCTTGGTGTGTGTTCCTGGAAAAAATCAAAGCCAAGAATTTGACTCTGTTCTTTCTAGTTCTTTGTGTTCTTCCTTTTCCAGGGCAATAAGTGTCAGTTATTCTCTATCGTACATATCAGGTCATACAATACACACTGTTCTGTGTTTTCCCATAATGATAAATCATGAACATTCTTTCATGCCATTACATTTAAGATCAGCCCCATTGTTTATAAAGCCTGAAGAATATTCCATTGTAGAAACATACCAGGAATTATACTTTTTAAAAATCAATAATTTGTAGTATAACCAGTTTTCTATAGATGAACAGATAGTTTCCAGTTCTTGGCTAAGACCCTGAAAATGCCAAAGTATGCTTCTGTGTGTGTGTGTGTATGTGTCTACATGTTTGTGTACTTGCTTGGGCATTCCTTTATGCACCAAAAATTTACTGAGCTGGAACTATTTGTTAGGTACTGTGTCATATGCTGAAATTATAATGGTGAACAAAACCTATATGGTTCTTGCTCTCATGGAATATAAGATCTACTAGGGGAGAAGGAAATGGCAACCCACTCCAGTGTTCTTGCCTGGAGAATCCCAGGGATGGGGGAGCCTGGTGGGCTGCCATCTATGGAATCGCACAGAGTCGGACACGACTGAAGTGATCTAGCAGCAGCAGCAGGGGAGAAATCATACTATAAATATGTAATTACAAATGGTGAGAAGTGCTAGTGAGGCAGAGCAGACACTATTGTTCATCTAACCCAATTCCCACTCTAGCCAGAATGTTGGCCAATGAGCCAAAGTGGGTTGTGGTAAGCAAATATTTGCCCTCCCCCATGCACACACACCACATCCTAATCCCCAGAACCCAGGAATATGCTAGGTTACATGGCAAAGGGGAATTAAGGTTGCAGATGGAATTAACCTTGCTAATTAGTTGACCTTAAAATAGGGAGCCCATGCTGGGTTATCCAGGTGGGACCGTTGTAATCACAAAGATCTGAGGGCCAGGGTCAGAGAAGGGGATGTGATGACAAAAACAGAAGTTAGAGCATTATGATCATTGGCTGTGAAGATGGCAGGTCACCCTCTAGAAGCTGGAAAAGGCAAAAAACAAAAACAGACACTTTCCCTAAAGCCTCCAGAAAGAATGCAAACTTGCCAACACTGTCTTTTAGCTTAGACCCTTCCAGACTTTTGACCTTCAAAACTATAAGGTAATCAATTTATTTTAAGTCACTGAATTAGCAGAGATGTGTTATAGCAGTAGAAGGAAATGAATGTGTGGCTTCTTTCCTGATATAGGTGTTGTCCCTTCCTTTTCTTCCTTACACTTGCCTTGAATGAAGAGCTGTAAAAACCATTTGGTGACATTGAGGTAAAGGCCAGAGAACTGCAAAGCCATCAGCCTTGACACTGTTGGGTTGCTGCCCCTGACCTTTAGACTTCCCTGGTAGCTCATCTGGTAAAGAATCCGCCTGCAATGCAGGAGACCTGGTTTGACACCTTGGTCAGAAAGATCCTCTAGAGAAGGGATAGACTAACCACTCCCATATTCTTGGGCTTCCCTGGTGGCTCAGATGGTAAAGAATCCACCTGCAATGCAGGAGGCGTGGGTTCGTATTCTTGGGTTGGGAAGATCCCCTGGAGGAGGGCATGGCAACCCACACCAGTATTCTTGCCTGGAGAATCCCATGAACAGAGAAGCCTGGCAGGCTACAGTTCATGGGGTGGCAGAGAGTCAGACATGACTCAACAACTAAGCATCCACGCATGCCCCTGACCTCCAGCTTTCTAGTTCTGAGAAAAATTAAATTAGATATTCTGTTACATGTGGACAAAAGCATACTTGAGTGACAAGCAGGTAAAAATAGAAGGGGCTATGAGAGAATGTCACAGAGATGTAACCTAGGCGTGAAGGGTGTATGCAGTGGATTTTTTTTTTTTTTCTGTTCAAATTCCAATTGATTGAATGGCAGGGGCGGGGGTAGGGAGGGAGGAATTCCCCAGCATCAGTGGACTGCAGTACCAAACCTCCCATTTTATAGTCTGAAAGAAGATATCTTCCATCTTCCTGCCCCTTGGCAGCCAGTGCACATAGAAACATTCTCACAACAACAAGAAAAAGGTTAATACTCTGTGTTGATGCTTCTCCCCAAACCCCCTGGGAGCTCATTGTTTCCATCTGGGCTAATGACTTCTTACTGCAAGCACCTCTAACTCTCTGCTTGAGGACTTTCTGGCCATGGGAGGGTGTTTAACCAGTGTACACAGCAAGCCAGGAGTAGCAGGGTGTTAAGGTCCATAGGAGCAACTCTCAAACCATGATGGACACAAGTGGGGAAAAGCTGTCCCAGCTTCCTTGTTCCCTGGGTGAAAAACTCGGAGGCATGTTCTGTTTAGTCTTTCTGAGGTCCCCATGGAAACCAGTCCCAACTGCCCACAGCACTAACCTGCTCATTAACAGATCTGGTATTGTTTTTCAAGTCTTCCATGTCTCACTTCCCTCACTCCCCTCCATAGCTTCCTGGGATTATCTTCCAAGTAGCCTGCTCTCAAATACTTCTCTCAGGCTCTATTTCACCCAAAGTAAGACAGTTCATACAGAAGTAGTCCTTTGAAATAGACCTTCAGGATGGGATTCTGGAATTGGATCACTTGTAGAACATATGAACAGGAAGACCTCATTACTAGTGCTGGTAATCCCTTGTGTATGATCAGACCACTCAAGATGGCTGGTCTCCATTGACTAATGTATGTACATGTCTGGAACAGTTAATAATGCAAAGACTAAGAAATGGAAAATAATTAATAAAAAACCTATACAGCATAAATAAATGTCTTTCTAATGAAGAAAAAAAAAAAGATCGCTGTTCTCTTGCTCTCTGTACATCCCTGCGAAACCAGGGCCTGCTTCACCCATACCTACTCATGTGACTGACTTTCCTATGTACTTGCCCCAGAACCCAGCTAGTGACTGCTCTTATCAAAGGGGCGGTAAGGGGCATGCCCTCTTCTGGTTTACCTGGCAACCAAAGAGCCCACCTGATGTCAATTCCCCTCTAACTGGCAATCTCCCCCTCCCCCATGAGCAAAGACTGTTGCCATGTGCTGCCTACCATCTACTCCACACAAGGACGGGTGTGGCTCCAAGGCCTTGCTTCAGACGGGTAAGCTCCCCCACCCATTAAAACCATTGATGTCTCTGTCGCTGACTCCAGGCTCTTTGTTCAGTCTTGAAACTGGGCAGGTACAGGCTTGTAGGCCTTCAGGGTGCAGCCCAACACTTGGCATCACAAGTGGTGCGACTCCCAGCCATGCTGAATTGGGATAGGGTAGCAATGGAAGGAAATGCACTGGTTTGTGTAATAGCTTTAGCACTTGAAAAATGGAAACATTTTAAGAATCAGGGAGTTGGTTTGCTATTGTAATAGCAATAGCTATTGCTATTCTAAGAGCCTTAGAAACCCTAAAAGAAGCAAATGATAGGTCTGGGCAGTCAACTATTAAATTGAGGAACAGAAAGAATCTGCCTGCAATACAGGAGACCCAGGTTTAATCCCGGGGTTGGGAAGATCCCCTGGAGGAGGAAGTGGCAACCCATTCCAGTATTCTTGCCTGGAGAATCCCATGGATGGGGGAGCCTGGTGGACTACAGTCCATGGGGTCATAAAGAGTCAGACACCACTGAGCAACTACACATCAACAACAACATGGAAGCAGAAGGCCTTCATGAGAATGTTTTTTTTTTCCTGTCTTCCAAAAAAGAACAATCTGGGCTAAAAACCAAGCTTTGATTTGATTATGAGGGTGGTTGAGTTATACAGAGGATGGTGCTTGTCTTCCTCAAGATCTGCTCCCACCTTAGCACATTTCTTCTAAAGACAAATAGCTAAGGGCCATTCTTAGCATGACTGAAGCAGGAAAATAGTGTTTCACCTCTGAGAGAAAAGAGACTATTCCCTTGGTGAATACGCATTTGCAGGAATCAGGAAAATAAACCTGGGAATCGGGGGGGGGGGGGGGGGGGAGGGGGGGGCTTCCCTGGTGGCCCAGTGCTAAAGAATCCACCTGCCACTGCAAAAGACATGGGTTCGATCCCTGATCTGGGAAGATTCCACATGCCACAGAGCAACAAAGGCCCTGTGCCACAACTACTGGGCGCGTGCTCTAGAGCCTGCCAGCTGCAACTACTGAGCCCGCGCACACCTAGGACCCATGCTCCACAAGAGAAGCCACAGCAATGAGAAGCCCACACACGAGAAGTAGCCCCTGCTGGCCGCAACTAAAGAAAGCCTGCATGCACCAATGAGGACCCACTATAGCCAATAAAGAATTCATTAAAATAAATAAATAAACCTGGGATTGGATCTTGAGGGTAGTAGACCAGGGAGGCATATAAAGCTGAATATGGCAGTTTACTGATATAGGAACACTCTCCCATGACTCAGGATTAACATCCTGGCAAGGAAACCTGGAGCCAGTCCTAGTATGCTGTTGGAATTGGTAGAGACAAAATAAAGGGACAAGGTAGGTAATTGGTTAATCCCACTAGGGAATTACAGGTAGGAAAAATTATGGGAGACCCCTGTAAGTTGATAATTACTCAAGAGAGCAGGATGCTTAACCACAAAACCAAGCAGGCTTGTATAGCAGCAAAACTATGCAACAAACATGCCCCCAAAACAATAAAACAATGGTGATGTGAGCCCCACACCCTGCACAGTGAGCTCAGTAAGTTAATGATCCCTAGGCTATGCTCTCTGCACACATGAAAACAATAATCTGTGGACCTAGCTTGACCATGGAGGGACAAGAAAATTCCCTGGAGGAAGAGCTGATGATGGAAGCATGACATCTACTCAAGAAAGTAGACGTCTTCCCCTCCTACTTCCCCTCCCTACTTTTCCATTCTAAAACTGTATCCAAGTAAGTCCTCAGGGCGTGACACTCCCTTGCCCGCCCTATTGTAAGCCTCACAAGTGTCCTCTTCTAAGAAATCACTTCTTATCTATCACTTTGCCTCTCTGAATTCTTTCTGTACTGAGACATGAAGGACCAGGAGCTCTTCAGAGCCCTGGAAACAACACCAAACAGTTTCAGAATGGCTCCTTGAAATTTGGAAACAACAAAGTCTATATAGTGAATGAAGTGGAGTTGTTGGAACTACCTTGACAAGGTTTTGAGAGTTGAACCAAAAGCTCAGAGAGGTGGGCAAACTAGAATGACTTTATTATGTAAGAAAACATACCAGTAGACGATGTCCCTAGGAGCACCCAGAGGATGCTTCTTTTGTTAAGACAGTTAAAAAATGTGTTATTGGCATGGTTGAAAAACTCCATGGTGGCTGCCTACTATGGCTCATGACATGGTAGATTACTATGTAATTAGGCTCCTTGGTGTCAATGGGGAGAATAGGCATCTAGAATTGTAGAGGCCAGGTGGCAGCAGATAACTATCAGAATCAAGGTGAGTGTAATGATCCTAAGGGACAGCAAGCCTGTGATGGCAAAGGTTGGGCTGGAACCTGTAGGGGTTTGTAGAAATGGTAATAAACTGTGGCCTTCCTAGGAACAATATAGATGGAAAGCTGTATTAGTTCACTAGGATTACCATAATGAAATAGCACAGACATAGTAACTTAAACAATAGTCATTTATTTTCTCACAGTTCTAGAGGCTAGGAGTCCAAGATCAAATTGTTGGCAGGGTCCGTTTCTTCTAAAGCCTCTGTCCTCGGCTTGCAGATGCCTGTGTTTTTACTGTGTCCTCAAATGGTCACCCCTAAGTCTGTGTATTGTCTGTGTCCTAATTTCTTCTTCTTATAAGGACACCAGTTACACTGGATTTGAGCCTACCCAAATGGTAAATGACCTCATTTTACCTTAATTATCTCTTTAAAGGCTCTATCTCCAAATATGTCACATTCTGAGGTGCTGGGGGTTAGGCCTTCAACATATGAATTTTGTGGGGATACATTTCAGCCCCTAAGAGAACTCAAAAAGGGTATGGCCTATAAAACTGAATATATATATATATATATATTCAAGCCAAGAATACTTGAACAGTAAACTGTCAGTTACCACAATGGAAAAATCATGATCCTTTATCTAGTTTCCATCTCCAAGCAGGTTCTCAGACCCAGAGCTGATCAACTGAAAATACATAGTTATGATGCCAGCAATTCTGCCTTACCAGGACCTAAGGATTTATCAGGGTGACTATACTGTGGGGCAAGAGGAATACCCGTACTTTAAGGGTACTGATATCAGGGAATCCAAAGTACCATCAAGGAAGTGGAGTCCTGGCCTAAGTCTCACAGTGAATCCAACAGATTATTTCTCTGGTGCCTGAGTGTGTTATAGGAAGAGACATACCCAGCAATTAGAAGAACCCTCAGATCATTCCCTCTCAGGGGGACTTCCCTGGTAGTCCAGTGGTTAAGACTCCATCCTTCCACTGCAGGGGGCACAGGTTCGATCCCTAGTTGGAGAACTAAGATCCCACATGCTGTGCCACATGGTCAATAAGATTAAAAAAAAAAAAAAGACTTCCCTCATGGTCCAGTGGTTAAGACTCCACACTCCCAATGCAGGGGACACAGGTTCAATCTGTGGTCAGGGAACTAGATCCCACACGCCACAACAAAGAGCTGGTGCAGCCAAATAAATAACTCAGTAAATAAATATTCTAAAAAAATTATTCCCTCACGTAACAAGTAAAAGCTTATGATAGAAATGGCTAGGTGGAAGCTTCTGAAACTCCCTCACTCAGCCAAAATAAGAAATGATGCCACATCCTGGCAGAACTGGCAGGGAGCAGTGCCACATTCCTCAGCTCCCGCCCTGGTGAGAGAACTTTGAGGTGTGCTCCACAGTCACTTAGAAATCCCCGGTCAGACTGAGCACCAGTTGCCCACAGCCGTGCCTGCTCACTCATGCACCCTGCATTGGTTTCCATCCTTCCCCACCTCACTTTTCTATTTCCCTGCCAAAGCTTCCTAGGATCACCCCCCCAAATAGACTATTTGCACTCAAATCCTTACCTCAGGGTCTAATTCTGGGAAAGTTCAACCTAATGCATCCTCTTTCTAGACTCTTGTTTATACTAAAAAATGTACATATAGAGGGTTATTGTTGCTGTCATTGTTGCTGTTCGTTACCAAAAAAATTGTACCAAATGCACTATTCTGCAATAATCTTTTTTCATTTTATGATGCTTTATGGAAATTCTTCCAGGCCAATAAGTTGTTTATCTAATTAGTATTTTAATAGCTGTGTCATATTCCATAGTATAGGCATATCACTTTTCTGTTGCTAAACATTCAGCTAATTTCCAAATTTGCCTCCATAAACAATGCTGCCTAAGCATTCTTGGACTTTTAACCTAATGAATCAGTACTTCTATTTATATATGCTGCTGCTGCTGCTAAGTCACTTCAGTCGTGTCCAACTCTGTGCGACCCCATAGATGGCAACCCACCAGGTTCCCCTGTCCCTGGGATTCTCCAGGCAAGAACACTGTAGTGGGTTGCCATTTCCTTCTCAAATGCATGAAAGTGACGTCGCTTAGTCGTGTCCGACTCTTAGCGACCCAATGGACTGTAGCCTACCAGGCTCCTCCATCCATGGGATATGATAAACTCCAAAATTAAGGATTGCTAGGTCAAAAGGTATGTGTGTTTTTACTTTTAAAATCTTCCTCCAAATTTCTCTCTGAAAGGGTTCCAGTAACTCAATTCCCACCAGGAAAGTTGAAAATGACTTTTTTCCCAGTCCTTAGTGACATGAAAGTGAAAAGTGAAAGCTGCTCAGTTGTGTACGACTCTTTGCAACCCCATGGACTATACAGCCCATGGAATTCTCCAGGCCAGAATACTGGAGTGGGTAGCCGTTCCCTTCTCCAGGGGATCTTCCTGACACAGGAATTGAACTGGGGTATACTGCATTGCAGGCAGATTCTTTACCAGCTGAGCTACCAGGGAAGAGCTGTTTAGTCACTAAGTTGTATCTGACTCTTCTGCCACCCCATGGACTGTAGCCCCCCAGGCTCCTCTGTTCATGTGATTCTCCAGGCAAGAATACTGGAGTGGGTTGCCATTTCCTCCTCCCGAGGATCTTCCTGACCCAAGGATCAAACCTGTATCTGTCTCCTGCTTGGTGGGAAGATTCTTTACCACTGAGCCATCTGGGAAACCCCCATACAATGTTATTACTCCTTTAATTTTTAATCTAAAGAATGGAAACAGTATCTTATTGTAACTGTAGTTGCTTTCATCACCACCAGGGAGGCTAAACTTCTTTTCATTTACTATTAACAGTCGTTTAAATTCTCTCTCCGTGAGTTGTTTATTCACATCTTTTGTCCATTTTTTTTTCAATCAGACTTTTATCTTATAAGAACTCTTGATGTATTAGGAATATCACTCCTACATGTATGTGTTGCAAACACTTTTTCCAAGTTTACAATGTGTCATTTGACTTTTTTTATGTTGGAACTTTAAACAATCCATATAGTCAATCATGTCTATCTTCTTTAATGGCTCCTGGATTTTGTGTCTCTAATTTGAGAAAGGCACCTTGACCCCTCAAAATGTTCTCCTACACCTAAATAAATCTCCAAGTTTTCTTCAAATATTTGTTATTTCTTTGGATAAAACTGTTCATCCAACTTTGTAGATCAGTAAGGTGGGAGGAAGCTAGGATGATTCAAGTGGTGATGGAGCAGACCTGGAGACATCTGTGTGAACTCATGTTTAGCTTAATATAGGTATGAATAATTACATATGAAATATTTACAAATATGTGTATACACTCTGGCAGACTTCTCTGATGACTCAGTGGTAAAGAATCTGCCTGTCAAGCAGGAGATGAAGGTTCAATCCCTGGGTCAGGAAGATCCCCTGGAGGAGGAAATGGCAACCCACTCCACTATTCTGGCCTGGAGAATTCCATGGACAGAGGAACCTGGTGGGCTACAGTCCATAGGGTAGAAAAGAGTCGGACACAACTGAAGCAACTCAGCATGCACACATGGCATGATATAGGGGCATGGCTCTGTTTTATTTCATGTGGATACCCAACTGTGCCAACATCTATTTATCAAATCATTGCATTAAAGGGCTGATTTCTTATCTGTCAATTTACTTTGCATATTTGGATTTTGTTTCTGGACAATAATACTCCACTGATGTCTTTTTATTCCTGTACTGATGCTGTACTATTTTAATTATGGAGATTTTATGGTACTTTTAATATCTGATAAAATATACTTGCAACTAATATCACAAAGGACAAATTTCAATAGTATATCAAACCCTTGCCCCTTGCATTGAAAATGTACAGTCTTAACCACCACAGCCAGGGAAGTCTTTGAATATAATTTTCTAAATAGCATAATTTGCCCTCTTTTTTTTTTTTTTTGGCCCTCAGCAGTGAAAGCTTGGAGTCCTAACCACTGGACAGCCAGGGAATTTCCAATCTTTTGTTTTTCTAATGTGAATTTCTATTGTTTTAGCTGTAGTAAAACGTAAACACACCTGTGAGAGAGAGAGAGAAGAGACAGAAACATAGTGGTACAAATAAGATGAAAGTTAATTTTTTTCTCACACAGTCATTGACCAATCCAGGCTGGGGCAACACCCTTGCTCCTCCAGGTTATTAGTGACCCATGTTCCTTTCATCCTCTTACCCTGTCATCTACTGGGGTGTTGTACTCATAAGCACAACTGAAGCAGAGTTACAGTTATTTTTATATTCCGGCCTCTGTGGAACAGGTTGGAAGAAAAGTCTAGGGTAAATAAGTTCCTTTTAAGCAGCTGAGGGGTACATTGACCTCATCATGTCTGAGCATATTCCACTGGTGCAAACAGTCATATGGCTGCACTTAGCTTCAAGAGAAACAGGGAAATATACTCTCTAAGTCATGTCCTTAGCTAAAACTGTATTTCCAAGAAAGAAGAGAATATTTTTTGAAGGTAACTAACAATCTGCTACACATATTATTTCATTTTCTTATTTTATTGTTATCAGTTATAACATCCAAAACAACACTGAATAATAGCGATGACAGCATCCTTCTCTCATTCATGATTTTAATGAAACTGACTTTATTTATTCATCATTTAGTATATTGGCTGTTGAGTTTTGGTAAGCAATCTTGATCACATTTAAGTAGTTTCTTTTAATTTCTATTTTACTTTGAATATTTATTAGGAATGGCTGCTGAATTCTTAAATCCATTTTCAGTTTCTATTGACACAATACTATATGTTTTCTCTTGTAATTGTTTCATGTCATGAAGAAGTTGATAGACGTCCTAATGTTGAATTATCTTTGTGAAATAAATACCACCTGGTCACAGAGTATTATTCTTTTGCCACACTGCTAGATCAGTTTATGAATATTTTATTTGGAATTTCTATGTGTATATTTTGTACAAATATTATATTTTAATAACATATTACTATATGTAAGCCTATGCTAGCTTTACAAAATGAATTTGGGATCTTTCCTTTTTTTTTTTTTTTTTTTTTGTGCTGTTAGAACTGCTGCCAGACTCTGAACTGTTTGTTACCAGTCCATGATGAGATAAGTACAGAAACTGAAAGGGTTTAAACACTTTTATAGTAATTTGACATCGCTATGACATCCAAGCAGTGATCATCAATGAATAATGCATTCAGATTTTGTAAATTTTTTGCTCCTATGTTAAATCTGTTTTGATTGTATTTTTTGAAATGTAAAATGTAATTTATCTTTGTGGAAGCTTAAAATTTTTAAGTTGAACTTGCTTTGCTTATGATTTCGTTTTTCTAGCTATTTTTATTGAATTCTACAAAGTATATATCCACGATAACTGTAACTTTATTATTTTTTTCATTTATTTTTATTAGTTGGAGGCTAATTACTTTACAATTTGCCTCCTTAGCACAGTAGGCAGCGCATCAGTCTCATAATTGTAACTTTAAAAAAAAATTAGTCCTTCACGCAGATATTTTGAAAAACAATGGTCTAGAATGGACGAAATAACGTTAAAACTATTTACTTTGAAAGGTTAGCTAGAATTTATTTGTAGTTAACTGGACCTGCTGACTTTCCGTTCTCTTCTATAATTAGTGCTCTCTTTCTTGCGTCAGTTTTACTAGTTTATGACTTGCCAGGAAATCAATCATTCCTTTGATATATTCACACTCTATATTCCCTTAAAAAGTCTTTTAATACCCTCTATATCTACTGCTTTTTGGTCTACTTTATCATTAAGAATATTTTACCCCCTTCCTCCCTCCCCTCCCCCCTTTCTTCTTTCGTACCGCGGACCGGCTAGTCTGGAGCTGATTGTTTCTTTCACAAAAAGAAAGAAACCGGCTTTGGGGAGCGGGCGGGCGGGAGCTGGGCGGGCGTGGAGCCCGGATACCCGCGTCATCGGAGCGGAGGGAAGGGGGAAGCAGGGGCGGCTCGGTGGCATCACACTGGCCAAGCAGGGGCGAGAACTCCTAAGACCCGAACCAGGCTTTTCCGGGTTTGGAGAAGGAGCGGCGAGCCCCATCTTCCGGCATCGCCGCCCCGGATGCTATCCCCTCCTTCTTTGTCGCCGCCTCCTCCTCCTCCTCCTCCTCCTTCTTCTCCTACCCCCACCCCCACCCCGGGCGGGGCTCGCTGTGCCTGGTCCCTCCTGACGCCGCCGGCGCTCGGATCCTCCCCCTGCTACGGGCATCCGACCGAGGGATGCGGCGGTGCCCAGTGGTACGCAGCCGCAGGACCTCAGCCGAATGCACCGCTCGGAGGTTGGCGTTCACCCTGTCGGTCAACAAACAGACACGCCGGAGCCATTATCGCAGCCGGTGCTGGATGACTTACTGCGGGTTTTGTGGCCGCCCGGGCTTATGGCGTTCCCATCATGTGCTCCTCTGTCTCCCTGCACTTTTCAGTGTGGAGAGAGACAGGACTCCTCTGGAGGACCTCCCTGTTAATCGGTAGATTTTTGGAGAACTGGAGATGAGCCCTGTATTGGCTTACATTGGTCTTATACCGTTAAAGCCATGGCAAGCAGTAAAGATGGGAGTGCCATCATTCCTGTGCTGCCTGGAACTTGGAACGAGTCAAAAAAATAGGAATGCAGGTTGTTTTTAGGGCTTCCCTGGTGCATCCACTAGTAAAGAATCTGCCCGCAATGCAATGCGGAAGACCTGGGTTGGATTCCTGGGTTTTGAAGATCCTCTGGAGAAGGGAAAGGCTACCCACTCCAGTATTCTGGCCTGGAGAATTCCATGGACTGTATAGTCCATGGGGTCGCAAAGAGTCGGACAAGATTGAGCAACTTTCAAGTTCGTTACGTTGAGATTGCTAAATCGTGTTCGGCTCTTTGCGATCCCATGGACTGTAGACCACCAGGCTCCTCTGTCCATAGGATTTTTCAGGTAAGAATACTGGAGTGGGTTGCCGTTTCCTTCTCCAGCGGATCTTCCCCACCCAGGGATGAAACCTGTGTCTCCTGCGGGTTCTTTACCATTGAGAACCAGAGAAGCCCAGGAATTCAGGAAACTACAGTAAATATCTAGTAAATAGCACGGTCCAATAGAAATATAATGGGAATCACAGAGTAAGCTAAGTGTGCATTTTAAATGCTCTAGGAGCCACATTTAGAGAGTTAAAAGAGAGACTTCTTTGGCAGTCCGGTGGTTGACTTTGCCTTCCAATGCGGATTGTATGGGTTGATCCCTGGCTGGGGAGCTAAGATCCCACATGCCTCAGTGTCCAAAAATCCAGAAGATAGAAGCAATATTGTAACAAATTCAATAAAGACTTTAAAAATGGTCCACATCAAAAAAAATCTTAAAAGAAAGTTAAACAGGTCAAATGAATCGCAATGTCTTTGCTCCAATATATCCAAAATATATCAATATTTATCAGTATGCAAGTCACAAGATATTTCACATTCTTTCTCCTTTTTCATACCAAGTCTTTGACATCTTGTGTGTGTTTATACTTCCAGCACATTAGCTGGATTAGTCACATTCCAAGTGCTCAAAAGCCACATGTGGCTAGCGGTCACCATACTGGACAATGCAGTTTCTTCTATTTCTGTCATAGGCCAAAGGTTCTGAACAGTTACTCTTATGAATCTCTGAAGGCAATTATGGATCCATTGATTCCACAGATTCCCTATCTGGAATCTAATCTAGATGAAATGTATAGGAGCACTAATAAAACAATTGGACCCATATACTTTAGCAATTCTTTGAAAAAATTCCTTAATACAATATATGTAATATACCTCACCTGCTGTTATTAAAGGTTATCACAAAACTCCAGAAAATTGCAATGACTGGGAGCTTTTCCTGTTTGAATAATGCCCAGGCAAATCAGTGTAGAAACTGGCAGGAAATCTCAGTGAGTTGGGCAGCTGGAGCTCTGAATCTTCAGGGGACACTGAAACTTCAAACAGAATATTCCTCTTTTATTTTCTGGTAGGAATAGCCCTCTCTTAATTTCAAGTCATGAAAAAGTGCTTCCTTATTTGCAGGGCAGTAGAAGGAAGGCTGGCATCTCAAGTTTGACTTTAGAGGGGAGGGATAAATTAGGAGATTGGGATTAACACATATACACTACTATAGGTAAAGTCGATAACTAATAAGGCCTACTGTATAACACAAGGAACTCTACTCACTATTCTGTATTTTCACTATCTATATGTGAAAAGAATCTGTCAAAGAATGGAGATAGGTGTCTGCATAAGTGAAACACTTTGCTATACACCTGAAACTAACACAACATTGTAAACCAACTATTCTCCAATATAAAATAAAAAATTATTTAAAAAAAAAAGTTTGACTTTAAAAGACGAGGAATTTAAAGGCCCCACCATGGGGGCTTCCCTGGTGGCCCAGTGGTTAAGACTCCAAGTTCCCAGTGCAGGGGGCCTGGGTTCGGTTCCTGGTCAGGGAACTAGATCCCACATACCGCCAGAACTAAGACTCGGCGCAGTCAAACAAATAAATATAAATAAATATTAAAAAAAAAAAAAAAGGCCCCACCATGGAAGACAGTTTTTTGAATGCTACTTGTTTTTGCCTGATATATCATTTAACAAATTATAAAAGTCCACTATTTCCAGATTTGTGCATGCATATTCCACTGAAGACCAGTTTTGCAAATTGTGCACACAGAGAAAGAAGTGGAAGCTTTAATTAAATTAATTTTTTCAATCCAGCTTTTGATTTGGGGTTTTATGAGGCTTTTAAAATTTTTTAATTTATTTTTTAGCTGTGCTGTGTCTTCGTTGCTACACGAGATTTTCTCTAGTTGTGGAGAGTAGGGCTACTCTCTAGTTGCAGTGCTCAGGCTTATCATTGTAGTGGCTTCTCTATTTCAAAGTGTAGGTTCTAGACCATGGGCTCAATAGTTGTGGCACCCAGGCTTAGTTGGCTCTGCAGCATGTGGAATCTTCTCAGAGCAGGGATCGAATCCACATCTCCTACTTTGGCCGGTGGACTCTTCACCACTGAGCCACAAGATAAGTCCGTGAGGTATTTTTTTTTAGTACCATTTTTGTAGGTTTTGTGGCAGACATAGGGAGGTGCAGCTCAGATCCCACTTCAAGAAAGGAGTAATGGTCCAGGTGCTAGGAGTGCTAATAGCTGTTAGCATCTTCAGAATTCACCTCAGATTTTGAGCTGAGGGTCAGACTCCTCCCTGTATGCCCAAAGTTAATGACCTGGCAGTGTGGTGGCACTGTTCTTGTTCAGTCACTCAGTCGTGTCCTCCAACTCTTTGCAACGCCATGGACTGCAGCACCCCAGGCTTCCCTGTCCTTCACTATCTCCTGGAGTTTGCTCAAACTGATGTTCATTGAGTCAATGATGCCATGCAACCATCTCATCATCTGTCATCCCCTTGTCCTCCTGCCTTCAATCTTTCCCAGCATCAGAATCTTTTCCAATAAGTCGGTTCTTCACATCAGGTGGTCAAAGTACTGGAGCTTCAGCATCAGTCCTTCCAATGAATATTCAGGACTGATTTCCTTTAGGATTGACTAGTTTGATCACCTTGCTGTCCAAGGGTCTCTCAAGAGTCTTCTCCAATGCCACAGTTCAAAAAGCATCAATTCTTTGGCACTCAGCCTTCTTTATGGTCCAACTCTCACATCTGTATATGACTACTGCAAAAACCATAGCTTTGAGTGACTATACGGACCTTTGTTGGTAAAGTGATGTCTCTGATTTTTAATATGCTGTCTAGGTTTGTCATAGCGTTTTTTTTCCCCAAGGAGCAAGTGTCTTTTAATTTCATGCAGTCACCATCCACAGTGATTTTGGAGCCCAAGAAAATAAAATCTGTCACCGTTTCCACATTTCCCCCATATATTTGCCATGAAATGATGGGACCAGATGCCATGATCTTGTTTTTTGAATGTTGAGTTTTAAGCCAGCTTTTTCACTCTCCTCTTTCACCCTCATCAAGAGGCTCCTTTTCACTTTCTGCCTTTAGAGTGCTATCATCTGCATATCTGAGGTTGTTGATATTTCTCCCACTGGGCAGAGCCTTTTCTGCCCAAAGAAGAACTTTCTAATGGGTAGTCTTTGCTATGGAGCTCCCCAGTGGGCTGGCAGGGACTTTGTCTTCACAGATGTTACTCCTCAATAAAGATTTTGGACCCTTAATTCCTCAGCATTGTTTCCCAGAGAACTCAACCTGTGACAATTTTCTGTTTCACTAATTTGAGCTTTATCTTTATTAATTCCTGCTTATTTTCTTTTAGTAATTTTATAGCTTTGCAGTTGTATTCTTAGTATTAATAGGTTAATTATTTTACATATTTTCCTTTCTTTTTTTAATACTAAAATCATGTAAAATTGCGGACTTCAGGGCTTTTAGGGCAGTCATGTACCGACTCAATGGACATGAGTTTGAGTAAACTCCAGGAGTTGGTGATGGACAGGGAGGCCCGGCGTGTTGCAGTTCATGGGGTCACAGAGAGTCGGACACAACTGAGTGACTGAATTGAACTGAGCTGTACCTTCTAACTCTCCACAGGACCCATCTCTGTTTTTACATCTAGCCACTTCCTACATTTACATCACCAACCAAGGCCCTGAACATATTTGTGATTCCTGACTTATAGCTGTAAATTTTCTTCTTCTAAATAAAGCTCTAAGTGATCCCATAGCTTTTGATATAAAACATTCATCTTTTTGTTACTTCCTAAAGATTGTATCACTTGCTAAAGATTGTATCACTTCCACTCTCTTAACCTAGGACTAAATCAATGTTTCTTGATTTCCAAGTAGTAAAGATATTTTGGCTACCTTTTATTTATTTCTAATTTTACTGGGTTATAATGAGAAAGTGTAGCCCCTAAAATCTCTTAAATTTATGAAGTTTTCCTCTGTGATGAAGCACACAATCGAACGACATTAGAAAATAATTTACATTTTTAAATGCATAGGGACATCTATAAGATTATACACTGCTGCTTGTTGGTTAGGTTCATCAGATCATGTATTCTCTAGTTTATTTTTTGTCTACTTGATCATTCAAATTCTGAAAGAAGTATATATAATAATCTCCCATTATGGCTGTGTTTTTTAAATCAAAATCTTCCTGTGTTTCTTAGAGTTTTTGCTTAAAAAATGCTGTTTATTTATTTAAATTTATTTATTTTAATATCATTTAAACTTATTATTCTATATTTTTTAAGTGGATTGATTTTATTTTTTTTTAATTTTTTAATTTTTATTTTTTAATTTATTTTTATTAGTTGGAGGCTAATTACTTTACAATATTGTAGTGGCTTTTGCCATACATTGACATGAATCAGCCATGGATTTACACGTGTTCCCCATCCCGATCCCCCCTCCCACCTCCCTCTCCACCCGACTCCTCTGGGTCCTCCCAGTGCACCAGGCCCGAGCACTTGTCTCATGCATCCCACCTGGGCTGGTGATCTGTTTCACCATAGATAATATACATTTAAACTTATTATTTTAAACATTTATTTTTGGCTGTGCTGGGTCTTGTTGCTGCACTGGCTTTTCTCTAGCTGCAGTGAATGGGGGTGACTCTCTAGCAGTGGGGGCACTCTCAGTGAGCGGGGGCCTCTCTAGTAGTGGGGCCAACTCTCTAGTTGTGGTGTATGGGGCTTCTCCTTTGCGGTGGCTTCTCTCATTGTGGAGCACAGGTCCTAGAGTGCATGGACACATGGGCGCAGTAGTTTCAGCTCCTCGGTTCTAGAGTACAGGCTCAGTTCTTGTGGCACACGGGGTGTTTTCAATCTTAAGCCACTGTAATAATTTAGTACATAAAGGTTAATGGTTCATCTCTTCATCAAGGAATGATGTATGCTTCCCTTTGTCTAGTTTATTGCTTTCAGTCTTGAATTTCACTTTTTAAAAAATAACATGTAGTGGCAACACACATTGATGATCTCACAGTCTCTGTGGGTCAGGATTACAGGCATGGTCCTACGGGAGTCATCTACCACAGAATCTCTCAGAAGATTGCAATCAAGGTGTCCACGTCAGCATCTCTGACAGGCTGCAGTCAAAATGTCAGTGGGGGCTGCAGTCTCATCTCAAGGCTCAGCTGGAACAGGATCCACTCCAAGCTCACTCACGTGGTTGTTGGCAGGATTCAGTTCTTTGTTGGCTGTGGGACTGAGGGCCTCGGGTCCTTGCAAGGTGGCTCTCTACATCAGAGGACAAGAACAGTCAGAGAGCAAATGCAAGCAAAACAGAAGCCACACTCTTTCATACCCTCATTATGAAAATGATATCACCTCTGCCATAGTCTATTCATTATAAACAAGTTGTTAGGGCCAACACACACCCAAGGGGAGGAAATTAGATAAGGGAGAAAATACCAGGAGGTGAAGATCAATTGGGAGCCATTTTAGAAGCAGTCTGTCACAGCTGGGTATTGCATTTTTAGCTAACTGTTCTCTTTTCCCAGCATTCTGTAGATGGTATTGTAGTGTTTTCTGGCTTTCTGTGTCCTAGATGAAAAGTCCAATCCTAGTTTGTTTTTCTTTGTTGGTGTATCAGTCAGAGTCTTACCAAAAAACAGAAACTGCTTTGAGTATTTAAAATACAGGAAATGGAGGCAAATTGAGAGAGTAGCATTGACATATATGTACTGGAGAAGGGAATGGCAGACCACTTCAGGATTCGTGCCTTGAGAACCCCATGAATAGTGTGTGTATATATATATATATATATATATATATACTACCATGTATAAAATAAATAGCTCGTGGGAAGCTGCTCTGTAGCACAGAGGGTGGGAGGGATGTGTGGGAGGGAGGCTCAAGAGGGAGGGGATATATGTATACGTGTAGCTGATTCACTTTGTTCTAAAGCAATTTGTAAAGCTGTAAAGCAATTATCCTCCAATTTTTTAATAATTAAATAAAATAGAAGGAATGAAAATTTTGTAGTGGTCCAATGGGTAGGACTCAGTTCTTCCACTGTGGTGGCCCAACTTCAATCCCTGGTCAGGGAAAGAAGACCTCACAAGCCATGCAACACAGCCAAAAAAATAACAAACAAACAAGGAACATAAGCATGCAGGGAATGGATTATGCAGGTAATGGAAGAGCTAAAAACCAAACAGGGGACAATGAGTGACAACCAGAGATTGACTAGCAGAATAGTCCCAATGTGTGGTAAACGGTTTCAGCTGGTGACCATGAAGGGCCGGTGATAAGGTAAGAAAAGGTTTAGAGTCAGGTCTTGGTCCTAAAGAGGTACCTGGGACACCATGAGCTAGGTATACTGAAGAAAATGCTCTGCTCTTGTCTGCTCATTTGTGACTGGCAGGTCAATCCTGTATGCTTATGCATGTTCAACAGCAGGTCCAGGACAAAATTATAGTTTTCTTTGACTCTGAGGTTTTTCTTCTACATTTTTTTTTGTTCTTGTTCATTTCCACTCTGTTCCTTCTGTTAACCCCAGAAGATTGCTTTTATTCCCTTCTCTCTAACCCTTACAATTGTTGGCCCTTTATTCCCAACTTATAGCTAAACCACCTCCAGCTCATTGTCAACACCATGGGGGAAGTCTTTGTGCCATTTCTTTGTGACAAATTCTGGGCACTAACAACTGGTTGGGAGACTCCCTTGGAAGGGATAGCATCTAAAATCGTTAAGTGCAAATCTTGACCAAATTGTATGGTGGATTTTGACTTAAGGGTAAAATTTTAGATAGAACATGAATTAGAGACATCATCTCAGGTTTGGGTCTGAAATGGGTCAGGTGGCATCAATCCCAACCAATACCCCCTGGGTCTTATCCTACAGGATTGGAAAAGATTTGGGCTACTAGGATTAAAACCAAAGAAACCTGTTAGGCTATGTAATCATGTTTACCCACAATGTGAGCTAGAAAGCCAAGAAAAGTGGCCACTAAATGGGTCCCTGACCCAATCAAAAAATGGGCCAAAGAACTAAACAGACATTTCTCCAAAGAAGACATACAGATGGCTGACAAACACATGAAAAGATGCTCAACATCACTCATTATCAGAGAAATGCAAATCAAAATCACAATGAGGTACCATTACACGCCAGTCAGGATGGCTGCTATCCAAAAGTCTACAAGCAATAAATGCTGGAGAGGGTGTGGAGAAAAGGGAACCCTCTTACACTGTTGATGGGAATGCAAACTAGTACAGTCGCTATGGAGAACAGTGTGGAGATTTCTTAAAAAACTGGGAATAGATCTGCCATATGACCCAGCAATACCACTTCTGGGCATACACACTGAGGAAACCAGATCTGAAAGAGACACGTGCACCCCAATGTTCATCGCAGCACTGTTTATAATAGCCAGGACATGGAAGCAACCTAGATGCCCATCAGCAGACGAATGGATAAGGAAGCTGTGGTACATATACACCATGGAATATTACTCAGCTGTTAAAAAGAATTCATTTGAATCAGTTCTAATGAGATGGATGAAACTGGAGCCCATTGTACAGAGTGAAGTAAGCCAGAAAGATAAAGACCATTACAGTATACGAACACATATATATGGAATTTAGAAAGATGGTAATGGTAACCCTATATGCAAAACAGAAAAAGAGACACAGATGTACAGAACAGACTTTTGGACTCTGTGGGAAAAGGCGAGGGTGGGATGTTTTGAGAGAACAGCATCGAAACATGTGTATTATCTATGGTGAAACAGATCACCAGTCCAGGTTGGATGCATGAGATAAGTGCTCGGGCCTGGTGCACTGGGAAGACCCAGAGGGATCGGGTGGAGAGTGAGGGGGGAGGGGGAATCGGGATGCTAAACATGTAACTCCATGGCTGATTCATGTCAGTGTATGACAAAAACCACTACAATATTGTAAAGTAATTAGCCTCCAACTAATAAAATAAAATAAAATAAATGGGTCCCTGAGTTATGACCCTATATTGCAGCTAGATTTATATTGTAGAAGTAAATCTAAATGGAGTGAGCTTCTATATGTTCAAATTTTCATGGCCTTGTATATAGACAATGACACCCACAAGGGATTTAAGGTGTGTGTAGCTCGGAGCGATAATTCTAATAAGGACACAAAGACTGATTTACCCTTTAGGGCCATCCAAAGTGGCTCAGTTGGTAAAGAATCCGCCTGCAATGCAGGAGACCTGGGTTCAGTCCCTGGATTGGGAAGATCCCCTGGAGAAGGGAAAGGCTACCCACTCCAGTATTCTAGCCTGGAGAACTCCATGGACTGTATAGTCCATGGGGTCGCAAAGAGTTGGACATTACTGAGCGGCTTTCACATTCACACTTTCAAAGGTTAAATCCTTTACAAGGAGAAGCCAGAGCTACTTTTCCCCTACTGGGAGGAACCATTGCCTCAGGGGAAGACACAGCTAGGGATGAAAGGCCCCACCCATATTCAGGAATCTCTTTGTACCCTGAGTTACCCAAGGGGTCCATCCTTAGCTCAGCTAGTACTATCAATGAAATAAGTTACCAACCAACTGCCCCTACAGTTTTGCCTCTGAGAGAAGTTCCGGATGGAAATCAAGGAACAATAAGAGTCTATGTACCTTTCTCAATGTCTGATCTAAGTTTGGCAGAGGACAAGTTGGGAAGTTTTTCTGAGGATCCTGAACGTTTTACAAGAGCATTTACCCAACTAGTGAGATCTTTTGATCTCACCTGGGAGGACTTACAGATTTTACTATCCCATTGCTGCACCCCAGAGGAAAAGCAGGGTATAATACTGGCAGCCAGAGCCCTTGCAGACCATGACAGGACCATGCAGTGCACCGGGTGGGGAAGGACGCTGTCACTGAGGAATTACCAGCTAAATGGAATTATCAGCTAAATTCTAGATAGACTGGATCATATGATTAACTGTTTAATAGACGGTATGAAGAAACTTACAGTAAAACCTGTTAATTATGAAAAGGTGAAAGAGGTCCAACAGGGACAGGATGAAAATCCTGAAGTCTTCCAAAGGAGATTAGTGGAGGCTTTTAGGATGGGCCCTTTTGGCTATGCATTTCATAGCCCAGTCTGCCCCAGACATCAGGCACAAAATTCAGTAAGCACCTGCTGGTCCTCAGACCCCAATGAATGATTTGCTCCAATTGGCTTATTTGGTTTTCAATAACAGGGATATTTCTGAAAAGGCTGACTGCACCCAGAGAAATATGCAAGAGACCCAAATGATTGCAATGGCTTTGTCTGCTCAAAGACCACCAACTAGGAGGCTGCCCTTTCTGGGCCAATCTGGTCCTGGCAGACCACAAGGTCCATGGGTACCCATACAAGGCTGGTGTATCCTGTGTAGACAAAGGGGCACTGGAGGAAGGACTGTGGTCAATGTGACCTTTGCAAGCAGCCAGGGCACTGGGAGAGGGAATGCCCCAGACGCCAGAGAGGGACGACTGGGGCCCCTCAAACATTGATGGTTTTGCAATCAGAATACCAATGGGACCCAAGGCCAAAAGTGGCTCTGCCTAGAGATACTGTCTACATAACTAACGTCCAGGCTCAGGTGATCATTGATGCGGACAGCCGCTTGGTAGAATTTCTTAGAGATGCTGGTGCAACCTTCTCAGTCTTAACCCAAAGGATTGGAAACTTTAGCAATCATAAGGAATATGTAATTGGGTTGTCAGAGAAGAAACAAGGACACAATTTTCTGGAGCCTGTTTTGTGCAATGCTAATGGTCAGTTGTTTTTACACTCAGTTCTGTTTGTGCCTGATTGCCCCATCCCTTTAATGGGAAGAGATTTATTAACTAAGTTAGGGGCCACTCTGTTTCTGGAAGGGGAAAGGAACCACCCTCATCACCAAATTATTTTAACAGAAAGGGACAGATTGAATCTGAAGTTGAAATAGAAGACTTAATAGGACCTGGAATATGGAATATCAAGGTTCCAGGTCTGGTCAAAGATGTCCAGCCAGTGGTTACTATACAAGATCCTCAATAAATAACTGTTGTTCACTGTAGGGGACATTAGACTCAGATTCCCAGGTCTGAAATTGGAAAGGGAAACCACCGAGCTGAGCAAGAAGCAAAGAAAGCAGCTCATATACTGCAGGCAGTTTTAAAAGTCCTAGGCTTGATAGAGGAAATGCCATAACCTGGCTATACCAAGGAAGAAAACTGGGCTAAAAGTAGGGGGTTAATAAGTCTAAGGGGAAGATATATGTTAGATGAAAAGATTATGATTCCACAAGCTCAGCAATGGAAAGTAATCAAGGCTTTATATGAAACTACCCACTATGGATGTGAAGCTCTTTGGAAAGCTCTTTGGATTTTACTACAAAGATTGCTTGTGGGTAAAGAAAAGAAAATGGTGGTGGCCCAGATTATGAAATCATGTGACACATGTTTACAAAATAATCCTGGAACAATGCCACCCTCTCCTCCATTATTTAGACCCATTCAACACCAAAGAAACAATGGAGAATTGGCACATTGATTTTACTCAGATACCCAAGTCCAGAGGATACATATATTTATTAGTAAAAGTAGACACATTCACTGGATGGGTAGAGACTTTTTCCATATGGAAGAAAAGGTGTTAGGAGTAACAAAGAACTTGATCAAAAGATAATCCCACCTTTAAGATTACTTCAATATATACAAAATGATATGAACCTCTCCTAGATTTAGGAATTATTTTAGAAAAATCGTTTGGGTTCTCAAGATCATGGCTGAAATTATGGAACAGGAACTATGAGGTCTCTGTGTTTGTGTGTTCATATGTGTCTATATGTGTGTTATAGATGTGTGATATTGCCAAAAGTTAATTCATAAAATAACTCCATTTAATGGACTTAGAGGAAATTAACTACTCATACAAATATTCAAAAATACAAAATAATCTGGCCAGAATGAGTTTCAGGAAAAATGTTCAGGACAAAATTGAAAGTGGTTTAAGTCTTTTGGTGTGATTGATATAGGCAAAGAGTTACACATGATCAAGATTTTCTAAGACTGGATTAAATTTAGTTGGGTAAATGGATTTTGATTTTGTTCAGTTCAGTTCAGTTGCTCAGTTGGTCCAACTCTTTGCGACCCCATGAACTGCAGCACGCCAGGCCTCCCTGTCCATCACCAAATCCCAGAATTTACCCAAACTCATGTCCATTGAGTCAGTGATGCCATCCAACCATCTCATTCTCTGTCATCCCCTTTTCCTCCTGCCTTCAATCTTGCCCAGCATCAGGGTCTTTTCAAATGAGTCAGCTCTTCGCATCAGGTTGCAAAAGTATTGGAGTTTCAGCTTCAGCCTCAGTCCTTCCAATAGTCAGGACTGATTTCTTTTAGGATGGACTGTTTGGATCTCCTTGCAGTCTAAGGGACTGTTAAGAGTCTGCTTCAACACCACAGTTCAAAACTATCAATTCTTCGGTGCTCAGCTTTCTTTATAGTTCAACTCTTACATCCATACATGACTACTGGAAAAACCATAGCTTTGACTAGACAGACCTCTGTTGGCAAAGTAATGCCTCTGCTTTTTAATATGCTGTCTAAGTTGGTCATAACTTTCCTTCCAAGGACCAAGCATCTTTTAATTTCATGGCTTCAGTCACCATCTGCAGTCATTTTGGAGCCCCCCAAAATAAAGTCAGTCACTGTTTCCACTGTTTCCCCACCTATTTGCCATGCAGTGATGGGACCAGATGTCATGATCTTAGCTTTCTGAATGTTGAGCTTTAAGCTGACTTTTACACTCTCCTCTTTCTCTTTCATCGTTAGGCTCTTTAGTTCTTCTTCACTTTCTGCCATAAGGGTGGTGTCATCTGCATATCTGAGGTTATTGATATTTCTCCCGGCAATCTTGATTCCAGCATGTGTTTCCCCCAGCCCAGCATTTCTCATGATGTACTCTGCATAGCAGTTAAATAAGCAGGGTGACTATATACAGCCTTGACGTACTCCTTTTCCTACTTGGAACCAGTCTGTTTTTCCATGTCCAGTTCTAACTGTTGCTTCCTGACTTGCATACAGATCTCTCAAGAGGCAGGGCAGGTGGTCTGGTATTCCCATCTCTTTCAGAATTTTCCACAGTTTATTGTGATCCACACAGTCAAAGGCTTTGGCATAGTCAGTAAAGCAGAAATACATGTTTTTTTCTGGAACTCTCTTGCTTTTTTGATGATCCATTGGATGTTGGCAGTTTGATCTCTGGTTCCTCTGCCTTTTCTAAAACCAACTTGAACATCTGAAAGTTCACGGTTCACGCATTGCTGAAGCCTGGCTTGGAGAATTTTGGGCATTACTTTACTAGCGTGTGAGATGAGTGCAATTGTGTGGTAGTTTGAGCATTCTTTGGGATTGCCTTTCTTAGGGATTGGAATGAAAACTGACCTTTTCCAGTCCTGTGGCCACTGCTGCATTTTCCAAATTTGCTGGCATATTGAGTGCAGCACTTTCACATTATCATCTGACCCTGCCTATAAGAGAGTAAAAATCTCTGGATACCTGATCTAGGGGCCCCAGGGGCTGGGCAGCTCCTTGTTTTAGGCTACATGGGATGAGATCCCTACATAGCCATCATCTTGGCATAGAACTGTTGTAACTGGTTCCTTAGTCCTCCTGTATATCTTCTTGATGATGAGGCATTTTTGTACCAGCACCAGTGTACAGAACTATCTATAAATGACAAAAGACTAAAAAAGTATGGTCAAATATTTGATTATAGTATAGGATAAAGTTTGGTTACAATAACCAAAATTACAAATTATCACATTTAACATAACATATCAAATAACCCTGGTTAATGTTTCTCTTTGAGATACCTCAGGAGCCCTGTAAAACATTCCAAAGTTAGTTTTTAGTCAGATAAGACCATAAGTCACTGGAAGATAATATTTATTCCCTAACCTAAAGATTTTTTCCCTAAAGAGCTCAAAAGCAAATACAAATCACTCATAGGCTAAGAAACTCATCTCAGTCTGTTTGTCAAAAGCAGCATTTCAAGAATACTTTGGAAGGAGAAACCAAATCCAGTCTTGTCTTAGTCTGTTCCTAACAAAATCCAGGTGGATTCTCTACCAGCTGAGCCACAAGGGAAGCCCTAAGATTTAAGCCCTTTAGATTTAAGGGACTAGATCTGATAGACAGAGTGCCTGATGAACTATGGATGGAGGTTTGTGACATTGTACAGGAGACAGGGATCAAGACCATCCCCAAGAAAAAGAAATGCAGAAAAGCAAGATGGCTGTCTGAAGAGGCCTTACAAATAGCTTTGAAAAGAAGAGAAGCCAAAAGCAAAGGAGAAAAGGACAGATATTCCCATTTGAATGTAGAGTTTCAAATAATAGCAAGGAGAGATAAGAAAGCCTTCCTCAGTGATCAGTGCAAAAAAATAGAAGAAAACAATAGAATGGGAAAGACTAGAGATCTCTTTGAGAAAATTAGAGATACCAAGGGAACATTTCATGCAAAGATGGGCTCAATAAAGGACAGAAATAGTATGGACCTAACAGAAGCAGACGATATTAAGAAGAGGTGGCAAGGATACACAGAAGAACTATACAAAAAAGGTCTTCATGACCCAGATAATCATAATGATCACTCATCTAGAGCCAGACATCCTGGAATGTGAAGTCAAGTGGGCCTTAGGAAGCATCTCTAGGAACAAAGCTAGTGGAGGTGATGGAATTCCAGTTGAGCTATTTCAAATCCTAAAAGATGATGCTGTGAAAGTGCTGCACTCAATATGCCAGCAAATTTGGAAAATACAGCAGTGGCCACAGGACTGGAAAAGGTCAGTTTTCATTCCAATCCCAAAGACAGGCAATGCCAAAGAATGCTCAAACTACCATACAATTGCACTCATCTCACACACTAGTAAAGTAATGCTCAAAATTCTCCAACCCAGGCTTCAGCAATGCGTGAACCGTGAACTTCCAGATGTTCAAGCTGGTTTTAGAAAAGGCAGAGGAACCAGGAATCAAATTGCCAACATCCACTGGATCATCAAAAAAGCAAGAGAGTTCCAGAAAAAAACATCTATTTCTGCTTTGTTGACTATGCCAAAGCCTTTGACTGTGTGGATCACAATAAACTGTGGAAAATTCTGAAAGAGATGGGAATACCAGACCATCTGACCTGCCTCTTGAGAAATCTGTATGCAGGTCAGGAAGCAACAGTTAGAACTGGACATGGAAAAACAGACTGGTTCCAAGTAGGAAAAGGAGTACGTCAAGGCTGTATATAGTCACCCTGCTTATTTAACTGCTATGCAGAGTATATCATGAGAAATGCTGGGCTGGAGGAAACACATGCTGGAATCAAGATTTTCGGGAGAAATATCAATAACCTCAGATATGCAGATGACACCACCCTTATGGCAGAAAGTGAAGAAGAACTAAAGAGCCTAACGATGAAAGAGAAAGAGGAGAGTGTAAAAGTCAGCTTAAAGCTCAACATTCAGAAAACTAAGATCATGACATCTGGTCCCATCACTTCATGGCAAATAGGTGGGGAAACAGTGGAAACAGTGACTGACTTTATTTTGGGGGGCTCCAAAATGACTGCAGATGGTGACTGAAGCCATGAAATTAAAAGATGCTTGGTCCTTGGAAGGAAAGTTATGACCGACTTAGACAGCATATTAAAAAGCAGAGGCATTACTTTGCCAACAGAGGTCTGTCTAGTCAAAGCTATGGTTTTTCCAATAGTCATGTGATGAGATGGTTGGATGGCATCACCAATTCAATGGACATGAGTTTGAGTAAACTCCAGGAGTTGGTGATGGGCAGAGAGGTCTGGCATGCTGCAGTCCATGGGGTCATGAAGAGTCAGACACAACTGAGTGACTGAACTGAATTTAACTGAACTGAACTGAGGCAGGGTTGTTGCCCCTACTCAGCCTTGAAGCAATTACAGAAGATGGACCTTCACCCTTCTGCTTCCCATAAGAATCTGGGAGTAAAATCTATGAGGGGGGAATGTAACAGGAGGGAAAGAAGCAGGGCACAACTTTTGAAAGAATGACATAGCCCAAGAATACAACATAAACCAATTAGAATCAAATGCTACCAAGTTGGCAGACAAGACTAGAACTTGATCCTCAATCAGTAAGTGAAATGACACACCCAGAGGTGCCATGACAGTTCCAAGGCAGTGTTAAAAGACCAAGGAGTGGGCAGTGGCCCAAATCCTGGAACTCTCCACCCTTTCCCAGAAATAGTTGGAATAATCCTCCCACTCATTAGCATATGAAATTACCCAGCCTATAAAAGCTAACTATGCCAAATTTCGGGGCCACACTCACCTTCTGCAATGGCCACATTGTCTGTGGAGTGTGCTTCTCTCTGTATCTGAATAAATCCACTTCTTACCTATCACTTTGTCTCTCACTGAATTCTTTCTGTGATGAGAGATCAAGAACCTGAGCTTCATTAGGTCCTGAAACCAGGTACAGTGGGTTTTGGCTGGTTTCGAGTCCCAGCCACATGGGTTTGAGTCCCAAACTGGGTTTTGGCTGGGTTCGAGTCCCAGCACATGGGTTCAAGTCCCAATCTTTCGTAAATGGTTTCACTTTGATGTCTCTCTGGAAAAAACTTAGTTTCCTTTATGTAGGTTTTACAGTCTCTTTATTAACATAGTATTTATTGGGCACCTATAGTGTGCAAGGCATTGTCTAAGATATTGGACATAAAAAATAAATTTAAAAAGTCCCTGTTTTCATGGAGCTTACAATCTAGTGGGAGAGGAAAGAATATGTTAAAAAAACAAATAAGCATGTAACAATTGGCGACAAGTCCTAAAAGAAAATAAAGCTGGATAGGAGGATAGAAACTAAAGGGAGAGGAAAGATATTTTATGTAGAATGGTCAGAGAGGGCCTTTCTGATAGGTGAAACTTGAGCAGAACCACCATAAAGGAGGTAAAAGGATCAGCCAAGTGAATATCAGGGTAAAGAGCATTACAGGCAGTAAGTACAAAACCCCAAGGCTCAAGCACAATTGGCTTGTTTGAGGAACAGCAAGGAAGCCAGTGTGTCTGAAGCGCAGGCGATAAGATCTGAGAGGTAACCAGGGGTCAGGTTATGTAAGTCCTTGTAGGTCATGGGAAGGACTTTGAATTTTATTCTGAGTGGGCTTCAAAGCCCTGAGAGGTTTTAAATAAAGCAATGTCAAGTCTGAATTATTCCTTTAAAGGATCACTGTCATTTCTATGAGGGGGCAAAGGTGGAAATTAAACAGGAGGGAAGGGGGCAGGGCACAACCTTTAATAGAATGACTTGGGACTTCCCTGGTGGTCCAGTGGTTAAGAGTCCACCTGACAGCGCAGGGGACACAGGTTCAATCCCTGGTCTGGGAAGATTCCACATACCTCAGGGCAGCTAAGCCCATGTGCCACAACTACTGAAACCTGTGAGGCATAGAGCTGGTGCTCTGCAACAGGAGAAACCACTGTAATGACAAGCCCGAGCACCACAACTAAAGAGTAGCACCCACCCGCCATAACTAGAGAAAGCCCTCATGCGACAAAGAAGACCAGCACAGCCAAAAATAAATAAATAAAAATAAAGAATGACAGAGCCATAGGACATGACATAAATGGTTAGAACCAACTAGGCCCAAGATGGCAGAGGAGACTTCCACCAGACCTTGATCCTCAGTATACGCTCATTGTAACACATTAACACTCTAAATGACACACCCACAGGCACCATGACAGTTCCAAGACCAACCATAAAAGGTCAACAAGTGGGTGGTGGCCCAATTCCTGGAAATCCCCACCCCTTCCCCCAAATAATTGGAATATTGATCTCACTCATCAGTCAATGAAATTACCCACTCCTATAAAAACTGACTTCCCTGGTGGCTCAGATGGTAAAGCGTCTGCCTACAATGCAGGAGACCTGGGCTCAATCACTGGGTCGGGAAGATCACCTGGAGAAGGAAATGGCAACCCACTCCAGTATTCTTGCCTGGAAAATTCCATGGATGGAGGAGCCTGGTAGGCTACAGTCCATGGGGTCGCAAAGAGTCAGACACGACTGAGCGACTTCACTCACTCATAAAAACTGACAACTACATACCCTAGGGTTGTTATTCAGCCACTCAGTCATGTCCGACACTTTTCGACCCCATGAACTGCAGCATGCCAGCCTTCCCTATCCTTCACCATCTCCTGGAGCTTGCTCAAACTTATATCCATTGAGTCGGTGATGCCATCCAACCAAATATCTCATTCTCTGTCATCCCTTTCTCCTCCTGCCTTCAATCTTTCCCAGCATCAGGGTCTTTTCTAATGAGTTGACTCAGTCAGCTTCCATACCCTGGGGTGGCTCTTGCCTTCTGAGATGGCCCACACTATCTGTGGAGTGTGTTTCTCTCTAAACAAATTCACTTTTATCTGTAACTTTGAAACCATTTGGTTTTGCTTTGGGGGCTATGAAGAGTTCCAGTACCATAGTCCTATATGTGTCAGTGTAGAAAGAATTCAGTGAGAAACAAAGTGATAGATAAGAAACAATTTATTAGAATAGGAAGTTTGTGAGGGTTACAAGCAAGTTGATGAGAAATGTCATGCCTCAAGAACTTACAGAGCTACAGTTTTATAATCAAAGGAAAAGTGGGGAGGGGAAAAGAACTTCTTTGTGTTTCTTGAGTAGATGTCATGCTTTCATCATCAGTTCCTCCTCCAGCTTGGGCAGAGGAGTTTTCTTGTCCCTACATGTCCAAGCTAAGTCCAGAAATTATTGTTTTTATGTGTGCAGAGAGCATGGCCTAAGGACCATTAACTTATTGAGCTCACTGGGCAGGATGTGGGACTCATGTTACCATTGTTCTATTGTGTGACCCATGTTTCCTGCTTCTGTTACATAGTTTTGTTGCTAAACAAGCCTGCTTGTTTTTGTGGTTAAGCAAAGCTGCTCTCTTGAGAAATCGTTAACTTACAGAGGTCTCCCATATTTTTTCAACTTACAGTCCCCTAATATGATAAACTATTTAATCATCTACTTTGTCCCTTTACTCTGTCCCTATCAACTTTGTCTCTCACTGAATTTTTTCTGTGATGAGACATCAAGAACCTGAAACTTCATCAAGTCCTAAGATAAGGTATGTGATCTCAGTTGAAAGACCATGAGTTCAAGTCCCAACTTGAGTTACACAGTTTTATTTTATTTTATTTATTTATTTTTTTGTTAGGGGGAAGGAAAAGAGCGCAAGGGCTCCCGCGAGCACCCACGTGCCATCATCTTCCCTCTCCCTGCCTCCAGGACCAGAGGGAAGGGACGGGCGTGCGCGCACGGAGGTGACAGCCGCGCGCCACCAGCCCCCCGGCGAGTTACACAGTTTTAGAAGCAGAAAGAAAGTGAAAGTGTTAGTCACTCAGTCGTGTCCGACTCTTGTGATTCCATGGACTGTAGCCCACCAGGCTCCTCTGTCCATGGGATTCTCCAGGCAAGAATACTGGAGTGGGTTGCCATTCCCTTCTCCAGGGGATCTTCCCAAGCCAAGGATGGAACACAGCTCTCCCACATTGCAGGCAGACTCTTTACCCATTGAGCCACCAGGGAAGCCCTTATGAAGCAGGGAGACCAGTTAAGTCCAGGAGACAGATGATGGTAGCTTGTGCCAAGTGTGTGTGGTGGGGGGAAGTGGGGGACTAGTGATGAGGGTATTGTGTGGTCATAACACAAGTGAACCAGGACCTCTTCTATTCATAGGCATTTGCCAATGCACAGGGTTTTTTTGTTTGTTTTTTGGCTGCCCTGTGCAGCTTCTGGGATCTTAGTTCCCCAACCAGGATGGAACCCATGCTCCTTCCAATGGAAACTCAGACTCTTAGCCATTGAACTGCCAGGGAAGTCCCGAAATGCTAAATTTAATTTTTTTAACCAGAAAAAACATTAATGACACATTAGCACATAAGCTGGAGGGAATTAAGTGGATTTAACTGTTCCCAAGTGGCACAGGGGTAAAGAATCCGCCTGTAGTTTCCATCCCTGGGTCAGGAGGATCCCCTGGAGAAGGGAATGGCAACCCACTTCAGTATCCTTGCTTGGAAAATTCCATGGACAGAGGAACCTAGCTGGCTATAGTCCATGGAGTCGAAAAGAGTCAGACACAACTGAGCATAGCACAGCAGCAAGGTCTTTGCATTATCTGGGAGAAAGAGAAAGGTAAAGGTTAATATTAGACTTTGATAAATCAAGAGTCATGTTATAATCTCTATGGTAGCCATGAAAAGAATTTTTTTAATGGTATAATTTTGAAACTAATGGGAGTGAGAACTGAATGATTTTTTTTTAATGTAACTAGTCCAACAGAGGAAAAACAATATAAGGGAACACAGAAGAAGTGGTATTAAGAGACAGTACTTTAAAAAGATGAATGTATGCACATTAAATTACATTAAATGCAAATTGATTAAATGCTTCAGTTAATAGTTAAGATTGTTAGACTGAATTCACACAGGTACATACATACACATACTACATGCTTAAACAATAGACTTATCTATTAGAAAAGGATACAGAAAGGTTGAAAGTTTAAAAATATGGGGGGAAACATGGCACTGAAACAATCACTGCGTATGGTGACTGCAGCCATGAAATTAAAAGACACTTACTCCTTGGAAGAAAAGCTGTGACAAACCTGGACAGCATATTAAAAAGCAGAGATATCACTTTGCCAACAAAGGTCTGTATAGTCAAAGCTGTGGTTTTTCCAGTAGTCATATATGAATGTGAGAGTTGGATCATAAAGAAGGCTGAGCACCAAAGAATTGATGCTTTTGAACTATGGTGCTGGAGAAGACTCTTGAGAGTCACTTGGACAGCAAGGAGATCAAACCAGGCAATCCTAAAAGACATCAACCCTGAATATTCATTGGAAGGACTGATGCTGAAGCTGAAGCTCCAGTACTTCGGCCACCTGACACAAACAGCCAACTCACTGGAAAAGACTCTGATGCTGGGAAAGATTGAAGGCAAGAGCAGAAGGGGACTACAGAGGACGAGACAGTTGGATGGCATCCCTGACTCAAAGGACATGGGTTTGAGCAAACTCCAGGAGATAGTGAAGGGCAGGGAAGCCTGGTGTGTTGCAGTTCATGGAGTTGCAAAGATTTGGACATGACTTAGCAACTGAATGGGCTTCCCTGGTGGCTCAGAGGTTAAAGCGTCTGCCTGCAATGTGGGAGGCCTGGGTCCAATCCCTGGATTGGGAAGATCCCCTGGAGAAGGAAATGGCAACCCACTCCAGTATTCTTGCCTGGAGAATTCCAAGGACGGAGGAGTCTGGTGGGCTACAGTCCACGGGGTCACAAAGAGCCGGACACAACTGAGCGACTTCACTTTCACTTTAGCAACTAAACAACAACAAACACCACCCAAAATAAAGCTAATGTAAGCTATTAATGTTAGGATAGACTTTACATTTAAAAAATATTAAAGTTGTAGTCATCTCATTCACCAGGAAGATACAACACTTCTAAATATTCATGCACTCAGTAATATTAATTCAAATTATATGAATAAAAAACTGACAGAACTACAAGGAGAAACAGACTAACCAATTATATAGGATAATTTTAACACAGTTCTCTCAGTAACTGATTAAACAAGTAGACAAAAACAATTTAGTAAGGATATAAAATATTTGAACAATACAGTAAAGAAACTTGACCTATTAAACATGTATATAACACTGTACCAAACAACTACAGAATATATTTTTTCTAGCTTTCATGAAACATTTATAAATATCATAAACAAATCTCAACAAATTTCAAAGGATAAATTGTATAGATTGTATCCTCTAAGATCTCAGTGAAAAATGTGCTAGAAATAAGTAACAAAAATATTGGTAGGAAATGTCCATAAATTTTGAAACATGCTTCTAAAAAGCCATGGGACAAAGAAGGAATCTTAATGGAAATTTAGAAAATATTTCAAGCTGACTGATAACAAAAGCACTGGAAATTCATCGAAAGATCATTTGAACGCTGAGCAAAATCCACAAAAGCACTGAATAGAAACTCTTGTGGACTGCAATAATTACAGGAATATTTGCTTTATGTGTATATACTAGAAGGGAACAAAGGCTGAAATTTATTGAGAAAGGTATGTATCTCATGAAATTTTTAAAAATAACAGAAAAATATACCAAGGGTAGAAAGGGAGTCATAAAGTTAAAAGTGGAAATTAATGAAGTAGAAAATAAATATACATAGAGAAAATCAACAAAACCAAAAGTTTGCTTTTTAAAAAAGATTAATAAAATTTATATGAAAATCTCATTCCTGGTGAGATTGATTTTTTAAAAAAAGACAAGCATAACCAATTGATCAATATTAAGAACATAAGAGAACACCCATGGGTGTTGCAGTTATTTAAAAGATAAAATATTATGAGGAACTTTATACCAATGACTTTGAAGTTTTGTGTTAAACTAGAAAAAAATAACTTGCCAAAATTAAAGAAAAAAGTAGATGAGTAAGTGGACCTGTGAGTACAAAAGAAATAACATCAGTAATTTAAATTTCTCATAAATTTCAGGCCCAGATGACATCATAAGTAATTTCTACCACATATTCAATGAAGAAAACATTGCAATTCATGCAAAGTCTTCCAGAGAATAGTTAAGGGGGGAGGGTGCCTTCTCTAATTACTTTTGATTCTAGGTAATCTTTTTTTTTTTTTTCGATTCTAGCTCATCTTATATACTAAGTCCAAAACACGATAGTTTTAAAAAAGACAAAGTTCAGGTTAACTTATTATCACAAGTAGTATAGCAAAATCCTGAGCAAAATATTAGCAAATTGAATCCCATAATATAAAAAAGGAGTGATGAGGATATTGGGTTTATCTTAAGAATGTAAGCTTAATTTAAAATAAAAATTAGTCAATGAATTTTCCACATTAGCTGATGAAAGAATTATTATATGATCTTATCAGTAGATGCAGAAAAAGCATTTGACAAAATGATAAAGAAAACCTGTAAGCAAATAGTAATAGACTGGAACTTCCTTAATCTTAAAAACCTATAATAAGCATCAAACTTAAAAGAGAAATATTGAAAGTTTTCTCTTTATATATCAGGAATCAAACAATGATATTTGCTATCACTATTTCTATTTGACATTATGCTGGGCAGAAAACAACAATAAGAAATAAAAGATTTAAAGATTGGAACAAAAAATTTAAACTGTCATTATTTTCAAATGATATATCCATGTACATAGAAGATCAAAAGGAAAATACAGTAAATTACTAAAATTAGAGAGTTTAGTAATTTAGCAAGGTTGCTAGAGACAAAATGAGTATTCAAAAACAAAGTATAGAAGTATTATAGGAGTAAATCTTTGTGACCATGAGTTAGGCCATGAAAATAGATACCATATCAAAAGCGCAAATGACAGGAAAAATAAGTAAGCTGGATTTCATCAAAATTTAAAAATTTTTGTACAACATTAATCACCACCAAGAAAGTGAAAAGACAACCCACACAATGAGTAGAAATATTTGCAAATCATATATCTAACAAGGGACTTACATCTAGAATACATAAAGAAACTTAAAGCCCAACAATAAAGCGACAAATAGTCCAATGAGCAAAGGGCTTAACTAGACCTTTCTACAAAGAAGATATACAAATGGCCAATAAGGACATGAAAAGACTCTCAACATCAGTTATCATAAGGGAAATGCAAACTAAAACCACAATGAGACATCACTTTATATCCACTAGGATGACTACACTAATTTAAAAAAAAAAAAAGGACAGGAACTTCCTGGTGGTTCAATGGTTAAGAATCTGCCTTCCAATGCAGGAGACTCAGGTTCCATCCCTGGTCGGGGAGCTAAGATCCTATGTGCCATGGGAGAACTAAGCCTGCAAGCCACAGTGGAGACCAAGCACAGCAAAAAAAAAAAAAGACAGACAATAACAAGTGTTGGCAAGGATGAGCCAAGGAAACTCTCATATACTGCTGATGGGAATGTAAAATGATACAAGCTAGTTTGGAAAACAATCTGACCATTCCTCAAAATGCTAAACATAGAGTTCCCATAAGGCCCAGTAATTCCACTCCTAGGTATATACCCAAGAGAAATGAAAACACGTTCACACAAAAACTTGCACATGAATGTTCATGATAGCCAAAAATATGGAAGCAACCCACATGTCCATCAACTGAATAATGGAAAAACAAATTATGGTATATTCATAGAATGGGATATTATTCAGTGTGAAAAGCAATGAATTACTGATAGCTGCTACAATATAGATGAAACTTGAAGATATTTTGCAAAAAGTCACAGAGGACCACTTACTCTATTATTCCATAAATATGAAGTGTCAGGCATTTACATGAATTGTGAGGAAGAGAGAGGGCTTCTTCTGCAGGGTTCCAGCTGTAGTTAAACATGATTAACCTCACCCTGAGTTCACACTCACCCTAAGTAAACACTAAGAACAGGTTTGAGACCCAGTGATCAGAGCGCTGAGAGTCAAAAGGAAGGGGCCTGAAAACTGCATAGGACACAAGGTTTAAGAAGGAAGAAGTCAGTAACAGAGAAGGGAGAGGTATGCACTGGAGAAATCAGAAACTGAAATGACCCCTCCCCCCAAACACCGTTTATTAAAGGAAATGTACTTTCTTATATCAACAGAAGAGGGTGCTCTTGAACCAATAAACAAATAAGGCATCCAAATACTTTTTTTCCATATAATAGCATCGGATGTCATTGCTGAACCAGGAACTTTCAGTACAGATTATAAAGATTAGAAAAAGGATCTCAATGTCTGCACAAAGCTATTCTTAAAAAAAAAAAAAAGGGGGTGAGAATCAAAACTTATCAACTGAAGGAATTCCCTGATGGTCCAGGGGTTAGGACTCTGTACTTTCACTGTGATGAGCATGGGTTCCATCCCTGGTCTGGGAACAAAGATACCTCATGCTATACAGTGCAGCCAAACAAAACAAAACTTTTCAGCTGATACAAATAATCACATACACACACAGCCCAGTAAAAACCACTGCACAACAGAGAAAGTTGTGAATGAAATATATTAAAGAATTACAGATATGAAGGAATATTATGAATCAGAAAATTTTAAACTCAGGAACATACAAGTGAGTGCTGATTGAGGTCAGGAAAGAAATTGAAGCAAAAGACAGAATTACCTTAGAAGACTAAATTACAAAATACCCAAGGGAGAATAGATATGATTGAAAAAGGAAAGGAAAGAAAGAACGATAATGAAAAAGAGCCAAGCAAATCAAAACAAAATAAAGACATAAAAAGGAAACTGATAGATATATCTGGAATCTCTTAAAAACAAAAATTTAAAAAAATGAAACAGAACTAATATTTAACATTATAATCTTAAAACTTTATGGAAATAAAAGAAAACCCTATTCTACATATTTCTAGAGCCCATTGTGTAATTGGGAAAGCTGACCATCAACTCATAGACATAGTCTAGTAAAACAGACATTAATGGTAAAGGAAAAAACTCCTTTGGATTTATAGATAAAGCACAATAATGAGTAACTTACAAGAAAAGAAAATCAGATGGCAGCAAACAACTTGCAGGATTATAGAAAGGAAGACAAGAGTGAAGAAACATTTTAAAGAAATGCAAGTAAAAATAAAAGGGCGAGCCAAGGATTTCAGTTTTTTCTTTTTAATTTTATTTTTTCGCTGCACTGGGTCTTCACTGCTGCTCGAGGGCTTTCTCTAGTTGTGGTGGGCAGGGGCTACTCTTAGTTGCGGTATGTGGGCTTCTCATTGTGGTCTTGCAGAGCATGGGCACTAGGGCATGCAGGCTTCAGCAGTTGTGGCAAGTGAGCTCAGCAGTCATGGTGCATAGGCTTAGCTGCCCCGAGGCATGTGGAATCTTCCCAGGCCAGCGATTGAACCTGTGTCTCCTGCATTGGCAGGCGGATTCTTAATTACTGGACCACCAGGGAAGTCCGGATTTCAGTTGTAAACTTTGAAGAACTCAAGAGATTTTGTATGCAAGAACTGTTTCTGAGGATTCTATTACAGGTCCACTTTCATCTAACCAAGAGATGACTGGCAAATTTTGGCAGAAGAACAGATAAGGAGAATTGGATAGGTGTAATTATAAATCGAAGACAAATATGAGGATAAGAGTTGAAGAATATTTTCTGACAATATACAAATACAACTCAAGGAACTTCCCTGGTCGTCCAGTGGCTAAGACTCCAAGCCCCCAATGCAGGGGACCTGGGTTCAATCTCTGAGCCCGGAACTAAATGCCACATGCCACAACTAAGACCCGGCACAGTCAAATAAATAAATAAACAAATATTTTTTTAAAAAAGAAACACAACTCAAAATGTGAGCAAAGGAAAAGGTAAAATAATTTTGATGATTGCTACATAGCTCATAGGTGGGCGTCAAGAGTTATCACTGAAACTAACAGACCAAATAGTAGAAACCTAGGTGGTAGGAAAATAGTGTCTAAGAGCTGAGATCCTTAGTTATTTCAGTATAGCCCTCTCATGCTCTGACTCTTGTGGTATCTTCTCAATATTTCAAGTATTAGATAGGCTCTATGTTCATTCCTCTCTCTCTTTCTCTCTCTCACACACACTGCCACCAGCTCAGAATATTCATTACATAACACTTCTCTATTCTATGTTTTGTGATCTTATGGTGACACTCACACATTCTCAGCCCACAAAAAGGAATATTTTACCTTCCTGCTTAGCCAGCTGTCTCACTTCTAGCCAGGGAATCCAGCTCCAATTCAGCCCGCCAAAGAGCTTTATTTACACAGTTTTACACAGCACATTTGTCTGTAGGGGCAGCATCCCTGCCTCCAGTAAGAGCGAGATATTGAAAGGTTATTCTCTATTCCAAGAGGTCGTTGGAATTTAAGGTTGTTTAATTCTAAGCTGTAACAGTTTGCTTTAGGGCTCACTCAATTGCTTGCTACTCAAACCATAGAAGAGCAGATAGGAAGTAGTTCAGAAAAAAACATGAAAGATGATGCTGTATTTTTGAGGTCAAAACATTTTTTATCATGTTAAAGCAATATCTATCTATTCTTGTTTCACTAAGGCTTTATGAAATCTTATCATAAAGAAATATTGAATTCTCTTAGATGCATTTTTGGGCATATTTCAAGAGGATCATATGTTTTCTACTTTTCACCTATTAATAAAATAAATGTTGAAACATTAGTATATTTCATTGTACTGAAGCATCTTCACTTTTCTAGAATGAATTCCACTGGGTCATGATTAATGGATGATGATATTCTCTTTGTTAGTGTATTATTAGAGTTTTTTTAATTCACTTTTTTGGGGGGAGCTGTGCTGGGTCTTTGTTGCTGTGCATGGGCTTTCTCTAGTTGTGGCGAGCGGGAGCAGGGGCTACTCTCCAATTGCAGTACGTGGGCTTCTCATTGCAGTGGCTTCTCTTGTTGCAGAGCACAGGTTCTAGATGCACAGGCTCCATAGTTGTGGTGCATAGGCTTAGTTGCTCATGGCATGTGGAATCTTCCCAGACCTGGGGTCGAACCTGTGTCCCCTGCATTGGCAGGGAGATTCTTATCCACTGTGCCACCAGGGTAGTCCTTATTAGAGTTTTTGCAGCACATTTTTAGTGATATTTCATCACATTTATTTTGAACAATCCCTTTTTCTTGATTGATTTTTTTCCCTCTACCAAATCATCTCTTTTGACCAAGAGTAGAGCCCAGTAACCACACACAGTCCCTGTTCAGTCTAGGATTCCTTTATATGCAATGTTTCAACCCAACCCAAAGGAGCCTTCATACAGCTTACATTCCTTAGCCACAAAAGCCAGTGAGCTGGGAGATGGCCGTCTGCCTAGTTCAGGATCCTTATATAGATCAGTCAGTTCAGCTCAGTCACTCACTCGTGTCCGACTCTTTGCGACCCCATGGACTGCAGCATGCCAAGCCTCCCAGTCCATCACCAACTGCCGGAGCTTACTCAAACTCATGTCCATCGAGTCGGTGATGCCATCCAACCATCTCATCCTCGTCATCCCCTTCTCCTCCTGCCTTCAATCTTTCCCAGCATCAGGGTCTTTTCAAATGAGTCAGTCCTTCACATCAGGTGGCCAAAGTACTGGAGTTTCAGCTTCAACATCAGTCCTTCCAATGAACACCCAGGACTGATTTCTTTTAGGATGGACTGGTTGAATCTCCTTGCAGTCCAAGGGACTCTCAGGAGTCTTCTCCAACACCACAGTTCAAAAACATCCATTCTTCGGTGCTCATCTTTCTTTATGGTCCAGCTCACACATCCATACATGACTCCTGGAAAAACCATAGCCTTGACTAGACAGAACTTTGCTGGCAAAGTAATGTCTCTGCTTTTTAATATGCTGTCTAGGTTGGTCATAGCTTTTCTTCTAAGAAGCAAATGTCTCTTAATTTCATGACTGCAGTCACCATCTGCAGTGATTTTGGAGCCCAAGAAAATAAAGTCTGTCACTGTTTCCATTGTTTTCCCATCTATTTGCCATGAAGTGACAGGACCAGATGCCATGATCTTTGTTTTTCGAATGTTGAGTTTTAAGTCAGCTTTTTCACTCTCCTCTTTCACTTTCATCAAGAGACTCTTTAGTTCCTCTATGCTTTCTGCCATAAGGGTGGTAATATCTGCATATCTGAGATTATTGGTATTTTTCCCAGCAATCTTTATTCCAGCTTGTGCTTCATCCAGCCTGGCATTTCACATGATATACTCTGCATATAAGTTAAATAAACAAGGTGACAATACACAGCCTTGACCTACTCCTTTCCCAATTTGGAACTAGTCCATTGTTCCATGTCTTGTTCTAATGATTGCTTCTTGACCTGCATACAGATTTCTCAGGAAGCACATAAGGTGGTCTGGTATTCCCATCTCTTGAAGAATTTTCCACAGCTTGTTGTGATCTACACAGTCAAAGGCTTTGGCTTAGTCAATAAAGCAGAGATAGATGTTTTTCTGGAACTCTCTTGCTTTTTCGATGATCCAGCGGATGTTGGCAATATGATCCCTGGTTCCTCTGCCTTCTCTAAATCCAGCTTGAACATCTGGAAGTTCCCGGTTCACATGTGTTGAAGGCTTGCTTGGAGAATTTTCAGCATTACTTTGCTAACGTATGAGATGAGTGCAACTGTGAGGTAGTTTGAACATTCTTTGGCAATGCCTTTCTTTGGGCTTGAATGAAAACTGACCTTTTCCAGTCCTATGGCCATTGCTGAGTTTTCCATATTTGCTGGCATATTGAGTGCAGCACTGTCACAGCATCATCTTTTAGGATTTGAAATAGCTCAGCTGGAATCCCATCACCTCCACTAGCTTTGTTCATAGTGATGCTTCCTAAGGCCCACTTGATTTCACATTCCAGGATGTCTGGCTCTAGGTGAGTGATCACACCATTGTGGTTATCTGGGTCATGAAGATCTTTTTTGTATAGTTTTTCTGTGTATTCTTGCCACCCCTTCTTAATATCTTCTGCTTCTGTTAAGTCCGTACCATTTCTGTCCTTTATTGTGCCCATCTTTGCATGAAATATTCCCTTGGTATCTAATTTTCTTGAAGAAATCTCTAGTCTTTCCCATTCTATTGTTTTCCTCTATTTCTTTGCATTGATCACTGAGGAAGGCTTTCTTTCTCTCCTTGTTATTCTTTGGAACTCTGCATTAAGATGGATATATTTTTCCTTTTCCCCTTTACCTTTAGCTTCTCTTCTATTCTCAGCTATTTGTAAGGCCTCCTCAGACAACCATTTTGCCTTTTTGCATTTCTTTTTCTTGGGGATGGTCTTGATCCCTGTCTCCTGTACAATGTCACAAACCTCCATCCGTAGTTCTTCAGGCACTCTATCAGATCTAATCCCTTGTATCTATTTGTCACTTCCACGTATAATCATAAGGGATTTGATTTAGGTTATACCTGAATGGTCTAGTGGTTTTTCCTACTTTCTTCAATTTAAGTCTGAATTTGGCCATAAGGAGTTCATGATCTGAGCCACAGTCAGCTCCCAGTCTTGTTTTTGCTGACTGTATAGAGCTTCTCTATCTTTGGCTGCAAAGAATATAATCAATCTGATTTCAGTATTGACCATACTTTAAGTGCCTATAAATACCTTCTCAGGAAACCGCCTAAATCCACACTATGACTGTGTAAGAGGAGACAGCTTTCACCAAGAATGCAGTAGGGTCCATACCCATGTACATACCAGGGCTTAACACACCAGCCCTAGGCCAAAGCAAAGCCTAAACCTTTAACACTATTCGGCAACTATGGAATACACTGTCTTAAGCACTTGGTTTATATGCATGTCAATACAAAACACAGCTTAACCACACACTACCATTAAGCACAGCTGGAAAGACCTCTCAGACCATGGCCTTGACTTTATCTCTGCTCCTGTAAACCATGATACAAATCTCACTCATATAAGTGCCCAAGCCCTGGAGAAGGAAATGGCAACCCCCTCCAGTATTCCTGCCTGGAAAAGTTCATGGACAGAAGAGCCTGGTGGGCTGCGGTCCATGGGGTCACACAGCTGAGCACGCATGCATGAGGTAGGTGGAGAGAGATGGGTTGGTAGCAATAAACAGATTAAAAAGTGCCCAAGCAAGGACCAACAATTCAACTCTCCACATCACTTTTGTTTATACCTATAGCTTATTTGTGTTTATTGGTATACAATATTCCACTGGATGAATATGGCATGCTTTAACTATTCTCCTCTTGAGGGACAGCTGCTATATATACATATATATACACACACACCCTGGGACACATAAGAATGCATTTATGCTGGATATATCCCTGTGTGGAACTGTTCAATCATAAAAATATGTATATTCTCAAATTTAGTAAATAATAACATACTATTTTCTAAAGTGATTGCAATGATTTAAAAGTCCCACTGTTTATACTAACACATATATACGGAATTTAGAAAGATGGTAACGATGGCCCTATATGCAGGGCAGGAGAAGAGACGCAGAAGTACAGAACAGACTTTTGAACTCTGTGGGAGAAGGTGAGGGTGGGATGTTTCGAAAGAACAGCATGTGTTTTATCTGTGGTGAAACAGACCACCAGCCCAGGTAGGATGCATGAGTCAAGTGTTCGGGCCTGGTGGGCTGGGAAGACCCAGAGGAATCGGGTGGAGAGGGAGGTGGGATGGGGGACCGGGATGGGGAATACATGTAACTCTGTGGCTGATTCATATCAATGTATGACAAAACCCACTGAAAAATAAAAAATAAATTAAAAAAAAAAAGTCCCACTGTTGTTCCATGTTATTGGCAGCCATTATCAATGTCAGGCTTTTCATTTTCATTAGTTGACTAATATTGCATTGTGGTTTTAATTTGCATTTCCCTGATTAGTTATGTTTTTGTTATCTATTTGGATATAGAACTTTGTGGAGTGACTATTCAAGTTTCTAGCTTTTTCTATTGTATTTTCTATCTTTTTTCTTATTGATTTGTAGGAGTTATTTATTCATTTTGGAAAGTAGCCCTTTTTCTACTAGATTTATTGCAGATACCTACTCCCATTCTGTGACTTCTCTTTTCATCTTATGGTATTTTCTGATGAAAACTATTTCTTAATTTTAAAGCATTCAAACTCATCAATACTTTCTTTTATGATTAGAACTTTATATGACTTTTTAAAGAATGATTTTCTTACTCCCAAATTTCCCCTTTATTACCTTATAAAATCTTTACTGTTTAGTCTTTTACATTTGGGTCTTTAATCTACTCAGCAGTGATTTTGTGTATCGTATGAGGTAGGGGGTCCAATTTCTGCTCTGTAATGCCATCTTGCTGATACAGTGTACGCATATGGAGTAGTCTGTTTCTGGGCTCTCTGTTCTGCTTCACTGGCTTATTATTCCTTGTTTTAATATCACACTATTATCATAAAAAATCTAAAAATGTTAAGGGCTGGGAAGGATGTGGGAAAAAGGGAACCCTCCTATACTGTTGGTGGAAATGTAAATTGGTGCAGCCACTATGGAGAACAGTATGGAGGTTCCTTAAAAAACTAAAAAGAGAGCTTCCATATGATCCAGCAATCCCACTCCTGGGCATAGAACTGAAGAAAATCATACTCGAAAAGACATGTGCACCCCAGTGTTCATAGCAGCACTATTTACAATAGCCAAGACATGGAAGCAACCTAAATGTCCACCAACAGATGAATGGATAAAGAAGATGTGGTACATATATACAGTGGAATATTATTCAGCCATAAAAAGGATGAAATAATGCCATTTGTAATGACATGGGTGAACCTAGAGATTGTCTTATGGGGGTGAAGTCAGACAGACAAAGACAAATATCATATGATATCACTTATATGTGGAATCTAAGAAATGGTACAACTGAATTTGTTTACAGTAGAGTCACAGATGTAGAAAACATAATTATGGTTACCAGGAGGGAAAGTTGAGGTGGGAGGGGAGAGATAAACTGGGAGATTGGGATTGACATATACACATTACTTCATATAAAATAGATAACTAATAAGAACCTACAATTATAGCATGGGGAATTCTACTCAATACTCTGTAATGACCTATATGGGAATAGAATCTAAAAATGAATGGATGTATGTATAATTGATTCACTCTGCTATACAGCTAAAGCTAACATAACATTGTAAATCAACTATACTCCAATAAAAACTAATTTTTACAGTACCTCAAAAATGCATCACATGATTAATCAACATAGCTTTAAAATAAGTCTTGGTATCTGCTCAAGCAATTCCTCCCACCCTGTTCTTCACGAGTGCCTTGGCCCTATGGGTTTCCATATAGATCTTTAGATCAGCTTTTCAAGTTCCACAAAGAAAACCTTCTGGGGTTTTAACTGTAATTGCATTGAATGTATAGATCATTTGACTTTTTGGGGTTGATTTGCAACCTGCGGAATACTCCAGGTGAAATTTGAAACTAGACCCTGTCCACAGAGGGCAAGGGGAGACCAACAAAAGAGGCAGACCACTCCAGATTGATTGAGTGGACTTCCAACAATATTTGGTCTTCTAATCCATGAATACAATATATCTCGTCATTTGTTTAGATCTTCTTTAAAGTTTCTTAATAAGGTTTTATATTTTTATCTATAGAGTATGTAAATTTTTCCATTTGTATTTGTTTTAAGGTTTTTTTCAACATTTTACTATGAAATTTTTCAGAAATATAGAAAAGGTGAAAGAATTTTACAGTAAACACCCATATACACACTATCTTGATTTTACCAGGAACATTTCACTATACTTGCTTTATTATGTATCTATTCATCTCTTTTGGAGAAGGAAATGGCAATCTACTCCAGTATTCTTGCCTGGAGTACCCCCGTGGACAGAGGAGACTGGCAGGCTGCAGTCCATGAGGCTGCAAAGAGTTGGACACGACTGAGTGACTAACACACACATTCATCTCTTTATGTTTCTATCCATCCATTAATCCATGTCATTTTGGGTGTATTTTAAAGTAAATTACAGACATCAGTACAGTTACCCCTAAATTCTATAACATAGTATCCAAGTGTTTTTCTTTTTTAGGATGCTACTGGCATATTGTAACTTTGTTAAATTTTTCTATTTGTTGCCATTATGTGGGGGAAAACTGTATCTTGTATGCAAGTATCTTCTATCCAGCATTCTTGTTGAATAGTCTCACTAACCCTAATCATTGATTTGTATTACTTTTGGAATGTTTACATACAGAGTCAGGTCATGTACAAATAATGAAAATTCTTGTCATCTCAAAACCTTATGTCATTCTTCCCCTTCCTGCACTGCACGAGACCTTCATTACAACATTAATTAGAAATGGTGATGATGGGGGCATCTTTGTCATGTTCATGATCTCAATTGCTCATCATTAAATATGATGAGGGGTATAAATTTTTTCAAGATCTTTATCAAAGATATTCGCTTTTCTCTATTTTACTATTAGCTTTTGTCATGAATGGATATTGAATTTTATGTTTTTTCTGCATCTTCTGAGATTACCACGTGTTTTCCCTTTTTAATCTGTTAGTATGGGCAATTAAAAATTGACTCCCTAACATCAAAATACCCTTCAATTTCTGAGAATAAACCCAACTTATTCAAGATATAATATCCTTTCCACCACCTATTGCTGGACTTGGTTTGCCAAATCTCAGCTTCTATGTTCATGAATGAAATTGGCCTGTCATCTGCCTTTCTCAAACTGTCCTTGTTGGGTTCTGGTACCAAGGTTATAGAAGCCTCATAAAAGGAGTTGGGCATCTTATTTCTAGTCTGTAGAAGAGATTGGAGCTATTTCTTCTTCAAATATTTAGTAGAACTCAATTGTGAAGCCCTTTATACCTAGAACTTTTATATTATTTGAGTTTTCTATTTTTATACTGTATCAACATTCAAAAGTGTTTTCAGAAAATTCATTTTACTTAACTGTTAAAACGTATGACATAAAGCTGATCATGATATTTTTTTATTATCTAAATATCTTCTATATCTTGAACTAATAAACTGCTCACTATATTAGTAGCTCTCTGATGGTTTGAAAAGTATCTTTTTATATGCTTTGTCTGCCATTTTAACTTGTTCTTCAGAAGGAAAGTTGGTCTGAATTACCTGATCTGCCTTTACCTGGTGTGGAAGACCTTAAGCAGTTCTTCATTTAAGATTTCAGGCATATGTTTCAGAGCTGTACAGAGTCAGCCTGGTGGGCACAACAGAAGTGGTGCCTTGGCCACTATTTATTTCATAATGTGGTGCTTCCCAATCTTTTTCTTTTCATGGTACTCATAGAAACTGATATTTAGGGCACCCTGTCGATCCATCTCAAGGCTCTGCTGCAGTAGTCCTTGCATAGCCGTGCTAAGGACTAAGGGGGGCAATACCTCAGAACTCTTAGAACCCAGAAGGGGCACAAAATTTAGGAAACTTTTTCCTAACTCTCCCTTTTTTCCCCTCCCCAGTTCATAGTTCTCCCCTTTGAATTCCCCGTTCAGGAATTATTTGTCCAAACCCCCCCCCCACCCCATCCTTGGAATCCATGCCCTCTCTCCACAAGAAAATAAAGTCTTCACTCCCCCAATCCCATGACTCCTGCAAAACCAGCCATTCTGGCTTCCACTGGTTATCAATGACTATCTCCCATGCCCAATTTCTCTTGGCAATACAGGCTGGGAGGGGTGATTTTTGTCCCAGTGCTGAGCATAGGAAAAAACATTATGGGCTTTTACCTGGTTTAAAGCTGCTTCTTTTCTTCCTTAAAAGCATCTAAAGTCACAGACGACTCTCTACTACTTCACAGAAAGCCTTGGAGCAGAACACACTAAGAGGGGATCTCTCAAATGGGGGTTTATAGCTACAAGTAGATACAGCAGCATATTAAAAAGCAGAGACATTACTTTGCCAGCAAAGGTCCATCTAGTCAAAGATATGGTTTTTCCAGTAGTCATGTATGGATGTGTGAGTTGGACTATAAAGAAAGCTGAGCGCCAAAGAATTGATGCTTTTGAGCTGTGGTTGGAGAAGACTCTTGAGAGTCCCTTGGACTGCAAGGAGATCCAACCAGTCCATCCTAAAGGAGATCAGTCCTGAATATTCATTGGAAGGACTGATGCTGAAGCTGAAACTCCAACACTTTGGCCACCTGATTCGAAGAACTGACTCATTTGAAAAGACCCTGATGCTGGGACAGATTGAAGGCAGAAGGAGAAGGGGATGACGAGGATGAGATGGTTGGATGGCATCACCGACTGGATGGACATGAGTTTGAGTAAGTTCTGAGACTTAGTGATGGACCGGGAGGCCTGGCGTGCTGCAGTCCATGGGGTGGCAAAGAGTTGGACACAACTGAGAAACTGAACTGAACTGAGATACAGGAGCAAACTCCTATGCAGCTTCTGCCTAGAATAGAATTCATGTACATACACACAGGGCTTCTCAGGTGGCTCAGCCGTAAAGAATCTACCTGCAGTGCAGGAGCCACAGGAGACACGGGTTTGATCCCTTGGTCGGGAAGATCCCCTGGAGGAGGGCATGGTGGCCCACACCAGTATTCTTGCCTGATGAATCCCATGGACAGAGGAGCCTGGTGGGCTACAGTCTAAGAGTCAGACTGAAGTGACTTAGCACACACTCACATACACACATCAGCATGTGAGCCAGGAGACACATCCTACTCACACCTGAGCCCATGCCCACAAAATGACTCAGAACACAAGGAGACACCACATGAGTCCTTATCCCACGACTCAGCAAACAGGAGCAAGTCATAGTCTATATGGTCTGTGTTAGGGCCAACACAGGCACCACCAGCAGTCTCTCACTAAGACTTGGCCTGTGTCATCCATACATATATATACACATACCAAGCACATCATGGGAAATCCAGGCCTAAGGCCCAACGCTCACTGTTGCTCTAACAAGACAAACAACATGGCGGCCACTGCTGAGAACAGCCCATGGATACCCACTGCCCAGCATATGCAAACCAAGTTGCTATTCCGCAGAAAAACCATTCACAGGAAAAGAGAGCAGAATGTGAGACCCCCAGGCAGACAATTCATCATGTCATCATTGATCACACAACTGAGAAATCTGCCCTCAGATCAGGGCTTCTGTAATGCCCACTATTTAGCACCAAAAGGTGCTTTCCTGGCTCTTATCTGTTGTACCTGGTTGGGGGATGGGACACTGGGTCCCAGCTTCCTCCATGAACTCCCTCTTCCCCCAGGTCCCTGCATTCGGCTCCTGCCTCCCCCCACTTCTCTGCACAACCCTGGGCCCCCCCATGCCCCCATGGACAATGATCTCCGGGCCCCTGAGGACCTTGGCACAGCCCCCAGGTGTCCCTCCCCAGGAAGCCTTGACAGACCCCGCCCCCAGCACCCCGACTCCCCTCTCTAGCCCTGTGTGACCGGCACTCGGGGTGGACGTCTCTCCCCTCCAGATCCGAGGTCCTCGCGGGCAGGAGCCCCCTGTTTCCCCCCGCTGGGTCCTCCCAGCGGGGCTTGGTGTCCAGCTCTGAGCCAGGGCTTGATGCACCCGGCTACCCCTGGAGCCGGAGGGATCCCTGAGACCCCAGGAGAGCAGGAAGGAGGCGCCCGGCCCGCACGTGGCTGCGGGGGAAGCTGCAGCGGGAGGTGGGAGGTCGTCCCATGAGGCCTGCTCCCGGTGAGTGGCCGCCGCTAATGACCCGGTAAGGGCTCCGTAAATGGGAGTTGAATCAGCGGAGAGGCGTCGTGCAGACTCGGCGGTCAGGAGAGGCGTGAAGGGCCCTTGAATCCCGCTGTTAGTGAGGATAATTTGGCAGAAGAGAGCGGCTCGTGGGCGGCGGGAGGGAGCGGCGCCGGCTGCCGGAGACTGAGCAGGAGAGCCCCGGGGTCTCAGGTCAAGTGCAGGGCTCCGCACCCGGCGTCTGGGCACTGCGGGGGCACAGCCCGGGCCCTCTCCACGCGAGGGGGGTCCACATTCCCTCAGGGGCGTGAGGGGCGCTCTCCCCCGTCTCCCCAGGAACCCCACTTTCCATTTTGAAGCCTGGACAGAGCCCTGGGCGGGGCAGATGGTCATCCTCGGCGGCCGGGAAGGCCTGTGCGTCTCTTCCCCTCTGCTGTTCAGAGCAGACGACACTAGTGGGGCCTTGGTCAGAGTCACAGCCCCCCACCCCCAGGATGTGCCAGGGGGGACTGAGGGTCTGCACGGGGCTTGGGGGTGGGCTGAGGGCTGCCTGGAGGTGACATGGATTGGACCTTCTTCCAGAGGGACTGTTCTCGAGGAGCTGGGTCTCAGCTCTGGTTTGGGGTCCCTGTGCTTGGCAGCTATACTGTGAGGGTTCATGCTCTACTATCCATCTGTAAGGGCAGAGCCTTAGGTGCAAGCTGCAGATAATGAGAAACTCAATAAGCCTGAAATTAACCCTGAGCTGTTTTGCCAAAATTCTTAACTGGTACTGGTACCTGGTCAGAGTACAATATGTATTGATTACTAATGTGGCTTTGTGACCATGGGTTCCAGGAATTTCAGGGCAGTTTGCACTACAGTGTCAGCATTATTTTACTCTTTTTACATTGAGAATAAATTCACATAACATAAAATTTGCCAAAGTGTACAAGTCAATGGTTTCTGGTATAATCACAACATTATACAACCATCATAAGTATCTAACTCCAGAACATTGTCATCACTCTAGAAAGAAACCCCAGGTCTCCCAATTTCCCACCCCCTCAGCCCCTAGCAACCACTGAGCTACCTATTCTCTGTCTCTATGGATTTTCCTATTTTGTACATTTCATATATATGTAGAATCACACTATGTAGCCTTTGTGGCTGGCTTCTTTTACTTAGGAAAACACTTTCAAAATGCCTCCATGTTTGCAGTATGTGTCATTACTTCATTCCTTTTTATGGCTGAGTAATATTCCATTTCAGAGAAGGTAATGGCAACCCACTCCAGTATTCTTGCCTGGAAAATCCCATGGACGGAGGAGCCTGGTGGGCTGCAGTCCATGGGGTTGCTAAGAGTTGGACATGACTGAGCGACTTCACTTTCATTTTTAACTTTCATGCATTGGAGAAGAAAATGGCAACCCACTCCAGTGTTCTTGCCTGGAGAATCCCAGGGACGGGGGAGCCTGGTGGGCTGCCATCTATGGGGTCGCACAGAGTCGGACACGACTGAAGTAACTTAGCAGCAGCAGCAACATTCCATTTACGGATATACCACATTTTGGTTATCCATTCACCAATTGATGGACATTTGTTCCCTCTTTTTCGTTGTTATGAATAATGCTGCTATGAACATTCATGTACAGGCACACCTCATAGATAGTATGGGTTTGGTTCCAGATCACTGCAATAAAGTTAATATCCCAATAAAGGGAGTCACATGAGGTTTCCCAGGACATATGAAAGTCATATTGACACTATACTCTAGGCTCTCAAGTGTGTAATAGTATTATGTCAAAAAAAAAGTATATACCTTTAATAAAAAATATTTTATTGCTAAAAAATGCCAACCATCATCTGAGCCTTCAGTGAGTTATAATCTTTTCACAATGGTAATGTCAAAGGTCACCAATCACAGATTACCATAATGATTTTAATAATAATGAAAAAGTTTGAACTGTTTTGAGAATTACCAAAGTGTGACTCAGAGACATGAAGTGAGTAAGTGCTGTTGGAAAAATAGTACCAGTAGAATTGCTGGACGCAGGGTAGCCACAAACCTTCAATTTGTAAAAACACATAGTATCTACAAAGAGTAACAAAGTGAACTACAATGAAATGAGGTGTGTCTGCACAAGTTTTTATGTGAATTTATGTTTTTCACTTTCTTGGATATATACCTAGGAGTGGAATTACTGGGTCATATGGCAACTATGAATTTAACTTTTTTAAGGATTTGCCAAATTATTTTCCAAAGTGACTGCACTGTTTTATATTCTCACCACTATGTCTGAGGGTTCCCATTTCTCCAGATCCTTGCCATTACCTTTTCCCATTGTTTTTTGTTTGTTTTAAAGTTATATCCATCTTAGTGGCTGTGAAGTAGTACCTCTTGAGTCTGGTTGTCATTTCCCTAGTGAATACTGATGTTGAATATTTTTTCTTCTTTTATTGGTCATTTGTAGGTCTTCTTTAGATAATTTTTTTCAGACCCTTTGACCATTTTAAAATTGAGTTATTTGGGGACTTGCCTGGTGGTCTAGCAGTTAAGACTCTGTGCTTCCAACGCAGGGGGCACAGGTTAAATTCCTGGTCAGGAAACTAGGATCCCACATGCCGTGTGGCCAAAAATAAACAAACAAAAAAACTCAGAAAGAAAGAAAACTGGGTTATTTGTCTTCTTGTTGTTGCATTGTAAGCGTTCTTTGTATATTCTGGATACTCAAGCACTTATTTTTCATAGTACTGAGATGAATGATTTGCACCTGGTCTTGACACCACACACCTTCTTCTGGCCCAGGGCTCTGGGCTTGAACTTCTGTGGTCCCTGACCGGAGAGAGAAAGTGTTCTGCCATGGCCCTTACAAAGGACACTTGGAGCTTGCTGCTGGCCTGGCCACTCTCCTTTCAAACAGCCTTTGCCTGTGATGTGTATCCCCACTTTCTAGCTCTGTTGCACCCTTCTCCTGTAATAAACCGTACAATTGTAAGCATTGTCATGGGGGGTCCTCTGGGTCTTTTTCAGCAGCCCAACTCGGTTTAACTACTGGGACTTTCAAGAAGGGGAGTTGTGGCTGCTTGTTGCCTGGAGATTTTTGAAAGCAGTTGGACTATAGAACTAAACCACACCAGCATGGTAGGAAAGAACTGAAATGTGCCACCTAGACAGGAGACATCTAGACATGAGAGAGGCCCAAAGGCTGTCTGATTTCAAAGCCCACACTTTTCATCACTTGTCTGTACTCCTTTCTGTCTTTTTGTTAGGGATTCCTGTCACAAAGGGAGTCTTCCTGTTTCATAACCTTGTCTCTCTTCTCAGAAATGATACTCAGAACATTTTTTCTTTCTTCCCTCTGTCCTCACCTCCCTCTCCTGTTCCCTACCTATCCTTATTCCCTGCCCCTCCCCTCCTTCCTTCTCTTCCCTGCTTCTTTTTTTTTGTTTGTTTATCTTCCTCCCTTCCTCCCTCTCTCCCTCCCTCCTTTACTCTTTTGTTTTTATTTTCCTTCCTTCCCTTCTCCCTTCTATCTCTCCCTCCCCTCTCCCTCTTCTTTCATCCTTTCTCTTCCTCTCTCCCTCCCTTCCTCCTTCCTTCTGTCTGTCCCTCATCTACCATTGGGTTTCTCCCATTATTTGTTCTGTCATCTTGCAGTCCTGGGTCAAAACCTTGTTTAATTAACCCTCTACTTCACAATATCTTTGAAAAACTGGACCCAGAGTTTCATCTTAGCCTCCTGCCAGAAGCATCGCTGGAAGAGCATGGAGAACGCTCCCTAGCCCACCTCACAAGTACCGGACAGACAGGGTGAGATAGCAAACCTTGCCCATGAGAGGAAAGTGATGGATATTTTCCATGGATCTCCTTACAACCCACTCCCCAAATCCATGCTCCACTTTTTCCTACCATGCCCTGTGCCCCAGGAGGTTACCTCTTCCATAGTCTGTATTACATGAGCTCCCTTGCTCTCTGGCTTCTGGTTAGGTTTGGCCAGTGGCAAGCACTGATGTGAGATTAGAGGGTGAGAAGAAAGAGAAATTAAAATATTTCTTCTCTCTGTCCCCTTCCTGCCCATCCCTGGTTGTAGAAAGGGACGTTCCTCAATGGCCACAACTGCTACCAGGCAGCCTTCTTGTTCTACTCCATCTCTCACCGGACTCTAGTAGTACCTCCCTCTCTTTGCCTCTTCTGCTTGAGGGGTGATAATGACTTCCTTCTGATGCTTCTCCAACACACTTTAGCATCCCTTATTGCTTCCCTTATTCTTGCCCACATCTTCAGTCAAGTCACCTCAGATAAATCCTTTGAGCGTGTCATCTATTTTGTTGTTGCTGTTTTGTTTTGGAGGGCTTTTCATTTTGTTTTGGGTTTTTTGTTGTTTTTCAGGGGGATGTGTTTTGTTTTGTTTCTCAAGGGGTTTGTTTTGGTTTTTTGTTTTGTTTTGGGGGGCTTTGTTGTTTGTTTTCTTTTTAGGCTGTACCCTGTGGCATGCAGGATCTTAGTTCCCCAACGAAGGATCAAACCTGCAACCCCTGCAATGGAAGCACAGAGTCTTAACCACTGGACGACCAGGGAAGTCCCTCTCTGCTTTTATTTTTTTCCCCAGGACAAAAAATTCATTGCCTGGCAATGAATTCAACCTGCCCTAGAATGGGGGCCAGGACAGTGCCATTTGCATTGAGCCTGGGGCTTTCCTCTCCATCAAGTGACAGTACATATCAGAGTCATGGACTTGGGTCCTAGAAAAATAGACTAATACAGATCTGAAGTAAGGATGCAAAAGACATTTATGCTTCCTTACACGGCTCTTGGGATTTTTGTGAAAAAGGGAGGTAAGAAGGCCAGGCTTCACTAGGACTGCTGCTACTGCTAAGTCACTTCAGTCGTGTCTGACTCTCTGCAACCCCATCCCTGGGATTCTCCAGGCAAGAACACTGGAGTGGGTTGCCATTTCCTTCTCCAATGCATAAAAGTGAAAAGTGAAAGTGAAGTCACTCAGTCATGGCCTACTCTTCACGACCCCATGGACTGCAGCCTACCAGGCTCCTCCCTGCATGGGATTTTCCAGGCAAGAGTACTGGAGTGGGATGCCATTGCCTTCTCCATCACCAGGACTACCAGACCCCAAACAAAGAAGGTGGTAGAGAACCACTTCTGCTTCTGCTTACCCCGGCACACTGGCTGGTCCACAGAGGTCAGCGCTGCTCTGAAACATGTCAGTCCAGTTCAGTGCAGTCGCTCAGTCCTGTTTGACTCTTTGCGACCCCATGAACCAGGCCTCCCTGTCCGTCACCAACTCCCGGAGTCCACCCAAACCGATGTCCATTGTGTCAGTGATACCATCCAACCATCTCATCCTCTGTCTTCCCCTTTTCCTCCAGCCCTCAATCTTTCCCAGCATCAGGCTCTTTTCCAATGAGTCAGTTCTCTGCATCAGGAGGCCAAAGTATTGGAGTTTCAGCTTCAACATCAGTCCTTCCAATGAACACCCAGGACTGATCTCCTTTAGGATGGACTGATTGGATCTTCTTGCAGTTTAAGGGACTCTCAAGAGTCTTCTCCAACACCACAGTTCAAAAGCATCAATTCTTTGGTGCTCAGCTTTCTTTATAGTCCAACTCTCACATCCATACATGACTACTGGAAAAACCATAGCCTTGACTAGACAGACCTCTGTTGGCAAAGTAATGTCTCTGCTTTTAAATATGCTGTCTAGGTTGGTCATAACTTTCCTTCCAAGGAGTAAGCGTCTTTTAACTTCATGGCTGCAATCACCATCTGCAGTGATTTTGGAGCCCAGAAAAATAAAGTCTGCCACTGTTTCCACTGTTTCCCCATCTATCTGCCATGAAGTGATGGGACCGGATGCCATGGTCTTTGTTTTCTTAATGTTGAGCTTTAAGCCAACTTTTTAACTCTCCTCTTTCACTTTCTTTCTTTTTTTTTTTTTTTTTAGCCTCTTTCACTTTCATCAAGAGGCTCTTTACAGTTATTAGCTGGTTGGAATATAACCGCGGGCTTATTGATTATTAACTGTTTGAACACATAACACGTGAATGATGGGGTTATTGTGATTGTATTTACCCTTCCTTTGTAAGCCTCAAGGGATTTGGGCTGGTGGGTTTGGACACGTACACATGGGGTATAAAAGATTTTCACAAATGCTGGTCAGGGTCCTTGGCTAAGAGGAGACTCTGCCTTAGGCCCGCCGGTGTAATAAACTGCACTCCACTGGAAAAAAAAAAAAAGAGGCTCTTTAGTTCTTCTTCACTTTCTGCCATAAGGGTGGTGTCATCTGCATATCTGAGGTTATTGATATTTCTCCTGGCAATCTTGATTCCAGCTTGTGCTTCATCCAGCCCAGCGTTTCTCATGATGCACTCTGCATGTAAGTTAAACAAGCAGGGTGACAATATACAGCCTTGACGTACTCCTTTTCCTATTTGGAACCAGTCTGTTGTTCCATGCCCAGTTCTAACTGTTGCTTCCCGACCTGCATACAGATTTCTCAAGAGTCAGGTCAGATGGTCTGGTATTCCCATCTCTTTCAGAATTTTCCACAGTTTATTGTGATCCACATAGTCAAAGGCTTTGGCATAGTCAATAAAGCAGAAATAGATGTTTTTCTGGAACTCTCTTGCTTTTTTGATGATCCAGCGGATGTTGGCAATTTGATCTCTGGCTCCTCTGCCTTTTCTAAAACCAGCCTGAACGTTTGGAAGGTCACGGTTCACATATTGCTGAAGCCTGGCTTGGAGAATTTTGAGCATTACTTTGCTAGCTGTGAGATGAGTGCAATTGTGTGGTAGTCTGAGCATTCTTTGGCATTGCCTTTCTTTGGGATTAGAATGAAAACTGACATTTTCCAGTCCTGTGGCCACTACTGAGTTTTCCAAATGTGCTGGCATATTGAGTGCAGCACTTTCACAGCATCATCTTTCAGGATTTGAAATAACTCAACTGGAATTCCATCACCTCCACTAGTTTTGTTCATAGTGATGCTTCTTAAGGCCCACCTGGCTTCACATTCCAAGATGTCCAGCTCTAGGTGAGTGTGAGTGATCACACCATTGTGATTATCTGGGTCGTGAAGATCTTTTTTGTACAGTTCTTCTGTGTATTCTTGCCACCTCTTCTTAATATCTTCTGCTTCTGTTAGGTCCATACCATTTCTGTCCTTTATTGAGCCCATCTTTGCATAAAATGTTCCCTTGGTATATCTAATTTTTGAAGAGATCTAGTCTTTCCCATTCTATTGTTTTCCTCTATTTCTTTGCAATGATCGCTGAGGAAGGCTTTCTTATCTCTCTTAGCTATTCTTTGGAACTCTGCATTCAAATGGGTATATCTTTTCATTTCTCCTTTGCTTTTCACTTCTCTTCTTCTCATAGCTATTTGTAAGGCCTCCTTGGACAGCCATTTTGCTTTTTTGCATTTCTTTTTCTTGGGGATGGTCTTGCTCCCTGCCTCCTGTACAAGGTCACGAACCTCCGTTCATAGTTCATCAGGCACTCTGTCTATCAGATCTAGTTCCTTAAATCTATTTCTCACTTCCACCATATAGTCAGTCATAAGGGATTTGACTTAGGTCATACCTGAATGGTCTAGTGGTTTTCCCCACTTTCTTCAATTTAAGTCTGAATTTGGCAATAAGGAGTTCATGATCTGAGCCACAGTCCACTCCCAGTCTTGTTTCTGCTGACTGTATAGAGCTACTTCATGGCAGTAAGCAATCATATCTGAAGCAGAGAGAGTGATCAATCAAGATGTCATTTTTGTCCTTTGTAGGGCAGTGAGAGTACTGGGTGTTTCCTTTGTTTGCACTGTTCCCAAGTCAACTATTTGGCATCCTTCATGATCTCCTGGAATGTCAGTAATCATCTAAGAAAATGACTATTGTGGGTCTCCTGGTCTATGTTAATTGTTCCCATGGCCAGAATTCAACCATATCTGGGCATGTCTTCTCATAACCTGGAGGGGCAGGCAACACAAAGATATTTTTTGCATCAGTATCAAATTGCTCAGGGCACCTGTGTAAAGGTTTGCATGGGCACCTGGGGAGACATGAAAATAAAGATGGTACCCAGACAATGCTGGGATGTTGATTCCCTTGCCCAGCCTCAGAGACACATGTTTGAGCCCTATATGGAGAAAGGCTAATGGCATAAGCTGGTGGATCTGGTTCCCAGCAGAGGTGTAATAACATGGGAGGGGAGCACTACCCTGACACCTCAATCATTTGCAGCTTCAGTGATATAAGGAGCCTATACTCAACACAGATGTTCTGTGTGATGAAAATTATGAAAAACTTGGAAGTAAGGCAACAGGATGTCGTTTCCATGTTACAGTCTAACAGGTTGCCCAAAGATTATTTGTCTAGAGGGATATGTTTTGTTTGACTTACTATTTACTATTGATTACAGCCAAGTCTCTCTGAAGTCTCTGTTAACTTGCAGACTGTTTGTAGAGATGCAAATGCTTCTGTCAAATAGAAATGACGGCCTCCAGGCTAACAGTTGCATTTCCCTATAGGACATTAAGCAGTATTATATCGAAATCAAACTTCATCGTTTTACTTTAGAATTATTTCTTTGAGTGCCTATATGCACTTTCTTTCAGATTCTCCTTTGTTTATTTATTTGTTGTACTGGGTCATCACTACTGTGCAGTGGCTTCTCTTGACACAAAGCGTGGGCTCTAGGGTGTAGAGGCTTTAGTACTTGTGGCGTACGGGCTCGGTTTCCCCAGCATGTGGGATCTTCCCAGACTAGGGATTGAACCCATGTCCTCTGCATTGGCAAGTGAATTCTTAGTCAATGGACCACCAGGGACGTCAAAATTATCCTTTGAACCAACTTACCATACTGCTGTCTCCTCATTAATGAGTTAAATATTTATAGGGGCTTATTCTATATTTTGTATGTCACACATTTTTAAACATTTGTATTGGAGTTTAGCTGCTTTACACTGTTGCATTAGTTTCTGCTCTATAGCAACGTGAATCAGTTATGTGTATACATATATCCCCTCTTGTTTTTAGATTTCCTTCCCATTTAGGTCACCACAGAGCACTGAGTAGAGATCTCTGCACTATAAAGTAGGTTCTCCTTGTCACATTTTCAGTTTTCTAAAAATTATACTTTGACAGTGGACACGTAGCTATGGCAAAGGTGAAATACTCTTTAGGTGTTTAATTGAACAGTGGATATCAATGAGAGGGCTGAGGCAAGTGAGGAGAATGGTGGGTGCCATAAGGTAATGACAGCTGAAAGATAGGTTCATAAGGATGTTAGAAATATCTCCTGGGGGCCTTGCAGACGCCGCCACCCCGGAGCCTTCCTTGCTGTCTAGCCATGGTCAACCCCACCGTGTCCGACATCGCTGTTGATGGCAAGCCCTTGGGCCACGCCTCTTTTGAGCTGTTTGCAGACCAAGTTCCAAAGACAGCAGAAAACTTTCGTGCTCTGAGCACTTGGGAGAAAGGATTTGGTTATAAAGGTTCCTGCTTTCACAGACTAATTCCGGGATTTATGTGCCAGGGTGGTGACTTCACACGCCATAATGGTACTGGTGCAAGTCCATCCATGGCGAGAAATTTGATGATGAGAATTTCATCCTGAGGCATACAGGTCCTGGCATCATGTCCATGGCAAACGCTGGCCCCAACACAAACGGTTCCCAGTTTTTCATCTGCACTGCCAAGACCAAGTGGTTGGATGACAAGCATGTGGTCTTTGGCAAGGTGAAAGAGGGCATGAATATTGTGGAAGCCATGGAGCGCTTTGGGTCCAGGAATGGCAAGACCAGCAAGATCACCATTGCTGACTATGGACAAATCTAATAAATTTGACTTGTGTTTTACTTAACCGCCAGACCATTCCTTCTATAGCCCAGAAGAGCACCCTTTCACCCCCATCTGCTTGAAATATCCCATAATCTTTGTGCTCTCACTACAGTTCTTTGGGTTCCATATTTTCTTTATCCCCCTCCAAGTTTAGCCGGATTGCAAAGTTAAATTTATGATTATGAAATAAAAACTAAACAATTAAAAAAAAAAAAGAAATATCTCCTGGTGACTCCCAGACATGACTTGGTGAAACAAACATTTTACCTAAAGTTCCTGATTTCATCTTGATTGTGAAGGCAGAAGGAACTCAGAAAAGGGAAGCTGTCCAAGTTTCACTGAGACATTATTTCAAAACCTTTTCATGAAAACTTCTAATTGGATATCCCTTGGCCAACTCGAACTCATGTCTAAAACAGTACTTCTTTTTCCACTCAAACTTACTTCTACCATTTCCCCCACTTCTTAAATGGCAACTCTTCTCACCTAGTCCTTCAAGCCTGAAACTGAAAAGTCATCCTGGACTTCTCTAGATTCTACATATAATCAATATGGTCAACGTAAATAAAAAGGTAAACTGAGACAGCCTCAATTTACCAGAAATTTAGTTTATTTGGGAATAGCAGAGAAATTACAATTCAAGAAATGCAAGCTGTATCAAGCTACAGGTGAGTCCCTTGAGGGTTCAGGGTGGGCTGTATTTATGGGCAAGGAGTGCAAAGAGGAGGATGTCCAGCCAGAGTCCAAGCAGCAAGTTCACTGGCTTGAGGATGGGGAGAGATGTTCGTTGGTCAGGAGATAGGTCTCTGTCCTCTGGAAGTCAGGCATTTATGGGAAATCAGTCTCTCGGTTAAGTTCCATTCTTCTGAGGACACATGCCTGAGATTCTCTATTCCCAATCCTCTGGTTCCATTTCAGGTTGAAACCCTCTCACAATACCCAAGTCTTAACTAATTCTATCTCATATACATTTTCCCCTTCCTGCTACTGTTTTCTCAATTCAGTTTTTATCACCTCTCGCTTGATTAGCCTCCTCACCTGACTTAGGTTTCACCTTTCTTATCACTCATCCTGCCAGTCTAGTTTATACAATGTTGCCAGTTTCATCTCATTAAAAAATACTATAATCATGTTACTCCTCTGATTAAAACCCTTCAAGGGCGGTGGGGTGGGGGAACCCTTCAAGGGAAGTCAGTGTAGAAGTGGAGTTGATGGAATTTGATAACCAAGTGAGTTAAGCAATCTAGGATGTGAAAAGAATCTTCAACGTTTTTACTGCCTATAGGGTAAAGTCCAGTGCAGGCTTATAACACTAAAGCAATTTACACCTGCTCTCAACTTACTTTATCAGTCTCATTTTCAGGCCCTCCCTAACAAATACCCTATACTATGATTACATCTCACTTCTCACCACGCTCTTCATGCTTCCTAGTCTTGTGGTCACTGTTCCCGTTGTCCCAAATGACCTCATCTCTCTTCTCTGCTAAGTACATTCCCATTCACCTGTCAAACTCCTCCAGGTGGAACTCACTGGTGTCTCCTTAAATGTGGCACCATAGATGCCTTAATCCTGACACTGGTAGCCTTTGACCAGCTTACCAGCCAACTGGTGGTCACAACTCAATGTCCTCCTCCACCATGTGACAACGAAAGGCAATATCTGACCCTAGACAGGCTCCTGTACTGGGGTGGGGTAAGGGAATACTTAAAGGACATTATTAGGTCAACTGCTAAAATTGGAATATGGGATGATAGATTAAAGTATTGTATCATGGAAATTCCCTTATGGTCCAGTGGTTAGGACTCTGCCTTCCATTGCAGGGGGCAAGGGTCCAATCCTTAGTCAGAGAGCTAAGATCCCACAAGCTGTGTGGAGTGGCCAAAAATAATAAAATGTTGTATCAATGTAAATTTCTGAAGTTGATAATTGGATTGTGGTTAAAGTAAGAGAATATTACCATACTCTTCAGAAATATGCACTGAAGTATTTAGGGGTGAAGGGCAATGATATATAATTCTCCCCAACAGTTCAGGAGAAAAGAGAGAGAGATAGGTAGATCATACAAATGATAAAGCACATGGGGTAAAAACAAGTGAATCTGGGGTAAAGATGCTCGAGGAAGTCATCAGGAGGACAAGACTGCCAGTTGACCTGGGGTTGGATGAGCAATGGGAGGCTTCTTACCCCCTCCCCTGCTTGCTTGGAATGTGCATTCTGCCCACTGCTCCCATAGCCAGAGGTGATTCAAGGCCAGAGCTCTGAGAGAGTGAGGTATTGAGACCACCTAGACTGAATAAGTGACTGAGCCCAGTGTGGGCCTCTATGTAAACTTTCAAGATTCTGGCAAGTGGGTGTGGAGATGGGTTTGTTTGGGGACCATCCACGATGAGCCTCCTATGTAAGTTCCCTAACTTATAAAACCTCCTCCTACCAGTCTGGGGTGGTCTGCTTCTTTGTTTGGTCTCTCCTTGCCCTCTGAGGACAAGGCGCCAATCTCGGATTTCAGCTTGGGGAGCTCCAGAGGTTTTGAACCGACAAAAAGGTTATAACTGTTCTTTAAACTATTCTTTTTTTTTTTTTAATTATTGGCATCTAGTTGCTTTACAGGACTTCACCAGTAACGAATCCGCCTGAAGTGCAGGAGATGTGGGTTCGATCCCTGGGTTGGGAAGATCCCCTGGAGGAGGAAATGGCAACCCACTCCAGTATTCTTGCCTGGAGAATCCCCATGGACAGAGGAGCCTGGTGGGCTACAGTCCATGGGATCTCAGTCAGATACGGCTGAAGCAACTGCGCATGCACGTGCGCATAGTTGCTTTACAATGTTGTGTTAGTTTCTGCTGAAGAGCAAAGTGAACCAGTTATACATATACATATATCCCTTCATTTCTAGATTTCCTCCCTATTTAAGTGACCACAGAGCATTGAGTAGAGTTCCCTCTGAGTGTATGCATGCTAAGTCACTTCAGTTGTGTCTGACTCTTTGTGACCCCATGGATTGTAGCATGCCAGGCTCCCTTGTCTATGGGATTCTCCAGGCAAGAATACTGGAGTGGGTTGCCATGCCCTTCTCCGGGGGATCTTCCCAACTTGGGGATTGAACCCGCATCTCTTACATCTCTAACACCACCTGGGAAACTAGAGCTCCCTGTGCTATAACAGAAAGTTCTCATTAGTTATCTATTTTATACATTATATATATATATATATATATAAAATCCTGGTGGCTCAGTTGGTAAAGAGTCTGCCTACAATACAGGAGACCCAGGTTCAATCCCTGGGTCAGGAAGATCCCCTGGAGAAGGAAATGGTAACCCACTTCAGTATTCTTGCCTGGAGAATTCCATGGACAGAGGAACCTGGTGGGTGACAGTCCATGGGGTCACAAAGAGTCGGACACAATTGAGTGACTATACATATATGTCAATCCCCACCTTCCAATTGATCCCATCCCTCCTCTTTACACTATTCTTATTCTAGTACTCTTGCTGTATGTTTGAAATTATCTTCAAATAAAAAGTTTAAAAAATCATAAAATAACACCTTTATCAGAGTACTTATATTGTGATTGTGGCTCCACTAGTCTATGAGCAATCACAGATATGGACTATGATTCATCATTTCCAGGGAGCATGCCTTCACAGGACAGGACAAATGGTAGGTATGCTATGCATGCTTATTGATTGACCATAAGCATTAGCAAATGCATTCCCTGCAAAGGGTGTACTGATAAGGGTTAATCTCCTGGGTGATGTGTTAGAGGTTCAAGCAAGTTAAGAAATGTTTGCTGGTGCTCACAGCAAAACCATTTATAGGTTTCTTGATGTTATCGCCTCTTGCCTTCAGGGGTTGGTTTGACATTACAGGCATACTTCTGCAAAGGAAATATCATGGATTCCTCAGCTCTGAGTATGTTAAGGCTTTCCTAAAGTAAAGCCCAAACTGTGTTATGCTGGTTGTGTTGAAGTTTTAAAGCCCAAACTGTGTTGTACAGCCTGTGTTGAAATTTACCATTTCCTGTTATTTCTATAATTGAGCAGACACCCTGAAAAATTTGTGAACACTCCCATACCACCTTCACAGAAAGGTATGATTGTAAGTCCCAAAGAGGTCACATGATTCACAGAATCGACTATCCAAACAAGTGCCTGCTCCATCACACCTGCCTCTAATTAAGAAAATGACTCATCAGTACGCCATGATGGGTAATTGTTTTTAGTACTGCTTTTTTTAAGCTCTTTATTTATTTATTTGGCTGCACCTGGTCTTAGCTGTGGCACATGGGATCGTCCAGCTTCCTTGCAGCATGTGGGATCTTTAGTTGCGTGTGAGATCTAGTTCCCGGAGCAGGGTTCAAACCGGACCCCCTGCATTGTTAGTATGGAGTCTCAGCACTGGACCACCAGGGAAGTCCCTGTTTTTAGTACTGCTTTTGACTATCAAAGAACCATAATACAATCATTCATTAAATTTAAAAAAAATTTATTGAGTATCTACTATTGGAGGGGTATTGTCCTGGTCACTGAGCATACAGTAGTGAACAAAACAGTGTCCTGGTGTCATGGATGTTACAGTCCAGTAGGGGAGACAGACATAAGACAAGTAAGCACATCAGAGATTACTTTTGAAAAATTCAAAATTTCAAGAAAAATATAATAGATTCCTGGGCATAAGGCTCAGGGTTCCTGGAAATTATTTCTTTAGGAAATTTGAGTGTATACATTTTGTGGTTTCACAAAATTATCAGTTAGAGAGTCTATGCATTAATATCTCCTTCTTGAATTGAAAGTTAGTGCTGTTGACTTGTCATTAATAGAAGTAATGGAATTAATTCTTCAGGAATTTTTCTCAGTAATATATGAATAAACCTGTGTCAGTTAAAACATCCAGCAGGAACAGATGGCACACTCAAATGTTTTGAAAGAATCATTTGATAAGGCATCTATTTACAAAATTTAGATAGGGTATAGAGAATCCACAAGTGACATTCCAAACCCGAGGCTAGTAAGGCTGTTGACACTCTTAAACCTGAAGCAGCAAAGGGAGAGAGTGGTTTCTTGAACTTGGGTGGTGGAGAGAGCAAGCAGCAGGTGACAAGGGTTACCAGACAAGAAGAGCTATGACCTTCAGGTGGCAGAAAGAGCCAGCTTGCCTCTAGACACCTCTCAGGGAAAAAAAATCATAGAAATAAGTACCCCAGTTTCATTCTTCTGCATTCTTGCCATTTCTTGCCAGTCTTCCCCACTGGCCAAGCCGAACTGGAAACCAGAGGCAACGGAGCTCACCGATGCATTGGGTTGGCCAAAAAGTTCATTTGGATTTTTCTATAACATCTTACTGTCAATATATATGGGCTGGTACAGAGCAGAGTGAGGCTTCCCAGGTGGCGCTAGGGGTAAATAACCTGCCTCCCACTGCAGGAGACTTTAAGAGAGTGTGATCCTTGGGTCGTGAAGATCTCCTGGAGAAGGAAATGGCACCTCACTCCAGTATTCTTGCCTGGAGAATCCCATGGACAGAGGAGCCTGGTGGGCTATGGTCCATAGCATCGCAGAGTCAGACATGACTGAAGCGACAGAGCATGCAGGCACCGCGCAGAGTGGAGGACACATCGAGAGGAGCAAATCATGAAAGGAAATGCAGCACAGGTTCCCATTACTCTTTTCTCATCACAGCCTAGGTCTTTAATATTAATTTTTAATTTATTTATTTGGCTGGGCCAGGTCTTAGTTGCAGCATGCAAACTCTTAGTTACAGCATGTGGGATCTAGTTTCCTGACCAGGGATAAAACTCAGATCCCCTGTGTTGGGAGTGTGGAGTCTTAGCCACTGGACCACCAGGGAAGTCCCACCTAGGTCTTAAACTCTTTGCCTCAACCTACATTGCATCTTATTTTCTGACTGGTTTCTGACCTTATCATCTCATAACCCCCTTTTCTTATGTAAAACTGAAGGTCATCTTTGGAAGCTGATGCTTATCACTGCTTCTTACTTGTGACTTCTGGCTTCTCTTCCTCCCTCATCCCATGGACCAAGATGTTTTCATCTGTTCTGGATAACCTTGCCCAGTTCATTCTGGGACACTGAGCAAAGGCCCTCAGGGCAAGTACCCCTGTTATATTTGCTTCAACCTTGTGAGTGGTGACAGGATGTGACAGGTGAGATGGGAAGTGCTTATTTGTGTCAGACAAATAACTCAGTCATCACTCCATTCTGTTTACCTCCATCCCTCTGTCCAGCCTGACAGCCACACCTATGAGTAGATCAGGATCCTGGAGATCAAAGACACTGGCCTCCAAACAAAGGTTCAAAGGATACCTCATCAGAGGTGAGAAGAGGAGCAACTGGGGAGACTATAAATGAACTTGAGGAACTTGTATTTCTTGCCCATACTGGATGATGACATTTTTAAAGAGGGCAGGCTCGTAAAGAGTTCTGGCATGCCTGGGAAAGACAAACTCCAATTTCAGTGTAGTAGTTACCTCTGGAGTGGGAAGATAAAGAGATCCAGAAGTACAGAGGGAGCTCCAACTGGGACTATATTTTATTTCTTAATAACTGAAATTCTGAAGCATGTACAAGAAAATTCTAGAATTTCATGGTGGGGGTGCTAATTATGAAACGCTTTGTACTCTTCTCTATGTGACAAATACAGTTGAGGAGAGGAGAATGGGGCGAGGGGGCTGCACCCCAGACATGACCAAGGAAAGCAGACATGATGGAAAGAATAGTGTAATTAAATTGTCTGTCTTCTAGTCCCCAGTGGTGTTCTGGGAGTATGTTTCTTCAGTTCAGCCACAGGCAGAGGCCTCATGGGTGCTCTGAAATCATGGTGACACTAGTAGTTTGGAGACCTAATGAAGTTTGTATTCCTAGCTTTGCTCTACAAAGGAGGTAGTTCCATCTAGTATTGTGTCGGCCAAAAAGTTTGTTTGAGATTGTCTGTATGATGTTAGGGAAAAACCCAAACGAACTTTTGAGTGAGTGAAGTCATTCAGTCGCGTCGGACTCTTTGTCACCCCATGGACTGTAGCCCACCAGGCTCCTCTATTCATAGAATTTTCTAGGCAAGAGTACTGGAGTGGGTTGCCATTTCCTTCTTCAGGGGATCTTAGCCAACCCAATAGCTAGCCAGTCTGATAAAGCCAGTCTGCCCAGGTTTAGGTCTTGGCTTGGGCACTTTCTGGCTGTGTCACTTTACCCCTCTGTATCTCAGTTTCCTCATCTGTAAAACATGATGAGAATGTCAAACCAAGTCAAGTGGTTGTTGAGAAGAGTATGGCCACAGACTGAATTTTATTCTATTTTTATGCTTTTCTTCTCTCAGACAAGCTGAAGTAATGGGAATAGTCCTTTCCACAGGGATTGGAACACTTTTTCTGTAAAGGGCAAGATACTAAACATTTGAGGCTTCGTGGGCCATGTGGTCTCTACCCCAATTACTCAGCTCTGGTGTTGTGGTGAGAAAGCAGCCATAGACAATATATAAACAAACGAGTGTGGCTATGTTCCAATAAAACTTTACTCGTAAAAATAGGCTCATGGGTTACCAGGCTTCCCTGGTAATTCAGCTGATAAAGAATATGCCTGTAATGCAGGAGGCCCTGGTTTGATTCCTGGGTTAGGAAGATCCGCTGGAGAAGGGAGAGGCTACCCACTCCAATATTCTTGGGCTTCCCTTGTGACTCAGCTGGTAAAGAATCTGCCTGCAATGTGGGAAACCTGAGTTCGATCCCTGGGCTTGGGAAGATCCCCTGGAGAAGAGAAAAGCTACCCACTCCAGTATTCTGGCCTGGAGAATTCCATGGACTATATAGTCCATGGGATCCCAAAGAGTTGGACGTGACTGAGTGACTTTCACTTTCATGGGCTATAGTGTGTCAACTCTTTCTGTAGCATGTTTTATTTATTTTAAATATTTGTTTACATTATGGTTTATTATAGAATATTGAATATAATGCCTTGTGCTATATAGTAGGTCCTTGATATTTATTCATTCTATATATAATAGTTTGTATTAGTAGATATTTGTAGATAATTTGTATCTGCTAATCCCAAACTCCTAATCCATTCCTTCTGTCACCCCTCCTCCCCCTTGGCAACCATTAGTTTGTTCTCTGTATCTGTGAGTCTGTTTCTTTTTTGTTATGTCCACTAGTTTGTTGTATTTTTTAGACTCCATGTATGAGTGATAGCATACAGTATTTGTCTGACTTACTTCACTTAACATAATGCCCTCCGAGTATATCCATGTTGCTGCAAATGGCAAAGTTCCATTCTTTTTTATGGTTGAGTAATGTATGTATGTGTGTGTACACACACACACACACACATGCTTTATCCATTCCTCTGTCAATGGATATTTAGGTTGTTTCCATGTCTGTAGCATGTTTTAAATGCTTGGACACTCCACTTATCTCTGAGAATGACGATGGCCTAGGCTACTTGAGAAGAGTAACACACGTCCGTAGGCCCTGGTTTTACCCTTACAAACCTATACTGTACCTCCCTTCAAAAAAGGAGAAAGTATGTTTCCTTAACACAAGCTGGAATCACATCTCTCTCTTTCTTAGCAGAGTCTGCTTGTGACCTTCCAGTTGAATTACCCCAAGACTCAGGGCTTGGTCCCTGCCAAGAAGCTTAAAGCAATCTCACTTCAGCCACACCCTTGCTACTTTAGAAAATTCTCCATTCTTCCTGAGGAAATATGGAAAAGCTCTAATTGGGACACTTAAAGCCCGCCCAGAACTCAGGGTGCACAGTCCACAAGAATTCAGTCATAAATAATAGCATGTCAGCCATTAGTTAGGTAGAAGCCAGACACACACAGAGAAGGCCACTGTCTAAAAAAAGGCCAGTTTAAAACTACCTCTTCCCAGTGTGCCAGGGGATAGCCATGGTCCAAACCATTACCTCTAGCATAGTCAGGATCAGTTCAGTTGCTCAGTCACGTCTGACTCTTTGCAACACCATGGACTACAGGGTGCCAGTCTTCCCTGTCCATCACCACTTCCTCCAACACATACCCCAGGAAATATCATCAGCCGAGAAGACACGGCACATCCCTGCCAAGGATGGGACCCACTTACGTGCCCACAGGCAGCACTTCCCAGATCAGTTTGTGTCCAGACCTGGGTCTGCAGCCAACCGTCAGCTAGACACACTGTGAGACAATAGCCCCTGCACCCAGTCACATTCCCCTGAGGGGGCTGGCCTTGCTAAGACCAGAGCCTGGACAACTCCGTACCCAGCACACCTTTGCCTAACTCCCTCCAGAGGGCAAGATGAGGAAGTAACCAAGACAGACTCAAGCCACATCCAGATACAGAGGCCCCAGCTCAACACCATGCAGAATGGTCTCAGCTTAACCCCAGGACTTCATGTGCACACTTGCTGGACACAAGGTCCCCAAAACAAGGCTCGGGCCCGGCTCAGTTCCAGGCCCTTTTGAATAAATAAACATACCAAGCACAGGGACCCCAAACCAGAGCTGAGACCCAGCTCCTCGAGAACAGTCCCTCTGGAAGAAGGTCCAATCCATGTCACCTCCAGGCAGCCCTCAGCCCACCCCCAAGCCCCGTGCAGACCCTCAGTCCCCCCTGGCACATCCTGGGGGTGGGGGGCTGTGACTCTGACCAAGGCCCCACTAGTGTCGTCTGCTCTGAACAGCAGAGGGGAAGAGACCCACAGGCCTTCCCGCGCCGCCGAGGATGACCATCTGTCCCGCCCAGGGCTCTGTCCAGGCTTCAAAATGGAAAGTGGGGTTCCTAGGGAGACGGGGGAGAGCGCCCCTCACGCCCCTGAGGGAATGTGGACCCCCCTCGCGTGGAGAGGGCCCGGGCTGTGCCCCCGCAGTGCCAGACGCCGGGTGCGGAGCCCTGCACTTGACCTGAGACCCCGGGGCTCTCCTGCTCAGTCTCCGGCAGCCGGCGCCGCTCCCTCCCGCCGCCCACGAGCCGCTCTCTTCTGCCAAATTATCCTCACTAACAGCGGGATTCAAGGGCCCTTCACGCCTCTCCTGACCGCCGAGTCTGCACGACGCCTCTCCGCTGATTCAACTCCCATTTACGGAGCCCTTACCGGGTCATTAGCGGCGGCCACTCACCGGGAGCTGGCCTCATGGGACGACCTCCCACCTCCCGCTGCAGCTTCCCCCGCAGCCACGTGCGAGCCGGGCGCCTCCTTCCTGCTCTCCTGGGGTCTCAGGGATCCCTCCGGCTCCAGGGGTAGCGGGGTGCATCAAGCCCTGGCTCAGAGCTGGACACCAAGCCCCGCTGGGAGGACCCAGCGGGGGGAAACAGGGGGCTCCTGCCCGCGAGGACCTCGGATCTGGAGGGGAGAGACGTCCACCCCGAGTGCCGGTCACACAGGGCTAGAGAGGGGAGTCGGGGTGCTGGGGGCGGGGTCTGTCAAGGCTTCCTGGGGAGGGACACCTGGGGGCTGTGCCAAGGTCCTCAGGGGCCCGGAGATCATTGTCCATGGGGGCATGGGGGGGCCCAGGGTTGTGCAGAGAAATGGGGGGAGGCAGGAGCCGGATGCAGGGACCTGGGGGAAGAGGGAGTTCATGGAGGAAGCTGGGACCCAGTGTCCCATCCCCCAACCAGGTACAACAGATAAGAGCCAGGAAAGCACCTGTCGCTTGCGGCAGCTGGTGATCTCAGGAGAGGCCTGAGGGCAGAGGCCAGCTTTTGAGGGAGGGGGGAGGGTAGAGGAGTGAATGGAAAGTGAGGAGTTAGTGGTAGGACTACAGACTGCTCTTGTAAAACTTGGCTCTGATACGAACAGAGAGAGGAGTAGAAAGGGCTGGCTCTTGTGTTGGGGATGTCACAGGTTATGGGGGTGGGGGTGGGCGTTGGGAAAGGACCCCCGTGGGAAAGGAGGCATGGAGAGAGAGAAGAGAGGGTTCTGGCTAGCGGCGGGGCCAGGCGGGCTGCAGGAGGTGAGATGAGGTCCTAGGCGGAATCATGTCTCATTTGTTACCCTGAGCAGCTGAGAACGCGGTGCCTGTTCTGAGGGTTGGCATATGCACAGAGCCTGGTCTAAGCAAAGATGTCCTGCGTCTTGTTCGGTAGAGGTCCACGGAGGGTGCAGCCCTGCAGGCAGTTGTTCCAGCCAGTGCTAGAAGCAGCATCACAGTTTGTTCTGCTGAGCAAGTAGAGGCGAGGGGCGTGGCTGGGGGCTCTCTCATCGTTTACCAAGCTCTGTGCAAGGATCTATGATGAGGTCTGATTGGGGTGGCCCTTCTCAGAGTGTCCTGAGTAATGACTTGGGCATGACTCATGTTCTGATGTTTCCTGCCATGCCAAATGGGGGTGTGTGGACTTAGCACTATAAACCCTCTGAGGTTGTATTGTCTGTCTGGCTCTTGTTCTTGTTTGGATTCCAATCTGGCCCTCAGTGTGTTATGCTTTGGTGTGAGAATGGGTTCTGGCCTGGCAGATGGCTATTACATGGAGGTCTGGTTCTCAAGTAAGAGCTGGCTCCTGGTTTGCTGAGCAGTGTGTGGGTCTGAGCAGTGAGCAGTGATCTGAGCAGGACAATGTCAAGATGTATTGAAGACTGAATGGGTTGCATGAGATATAGCTGTCCCCACATGTGGTGAAAGGTGATCTATGTATGTACTGTGGCCAGCACACAAGCTTTCACTTTGGCTTGTGGAGTAGTGCTGGGAACACTTGCATGGACTGCCTGGCAATGTATTGGCTAGCAGTGAGATACAGAGAGAAGTTGGCCCTAAAGGGTTATTAAGCTCTGTTATGTATGTCAGCCTTGGTCTGAGTTTGGGTGGGGGAAGGCCTCGTGGTTTTTTAGCTATAGGTTCAGCCCCAGGAAGGGGACATATTATAATATAGAAAGTCCCCTATATACATTCCAACAGGGCATTCATAAGTCCATTTGTTCATAAGTCCAACAAAGTTAGCCTAGGTACCCAATTAACACAATTGTATTAACCCAACTAACAAAGTTAGCCTAGGTAACCAACTAACACAGTAGCATTGTACTGTAATAGGTTTCTAATACATGTCACACAAATAGGACATAAAAAGCAAACAAAAAATAAAACAGTTTTAATCTTATAGGACCTTGAAAACTCCAGTAAGTGCAGTACAATAGTAATACAGGGGCTGGCATGGAGTGAACAGGCAAGAAGAGTCATTGACTTCAGGAGGGAGAGGAGGTGGGAGATGGCAGAGCTGAAGGATCATCAGCAATAGGAGAGGGAGGGCAAGCTGCAATTTCACTCATGCCTGATGTTGGTGGAACGCATGTTTACATCTTTCAAAGTTCGAAACTTGAAGGTTCGTATGTAGAGGACTTCCTGTGTGATAAGTGGTGGCAGGATATGGGTCCCCGTCTGGGTGGATGCTACACATCCCATCAGCAGTATGACCAATGTGCCTATTTCTGCTGGAAGAGCATAAACTACTCCTCCACAGAACAGGTTCATTTTGAAGCAACTATGGTTTTCACACACAATACTTCATTCTTCCTATATCAGTCACATCAACAGCTTTAACTTGCAAGTCAGGCTGTCTTCTCCAACATTCATTCTGCCCGGGTACTAAGAAGTCTGGATAACGAACAAGTAGTGAGGACCTTCCCTTTCACAGTTCTCATGAACTCTTTACCTTTCCTCTTTGGCTTCTCTACCAGTCACTCCTCTGCCATCCCCAGTGGTATTTTCAGAAACCCAGAGTACGCTTATTGTCCTGGTGGTACCAGCTCTCAAAAGAGTACATTTCGCTTGTGTGCTGGATTGAATAGTGCCCCCCGCCCAATTCATATCCATCTGAAACCTGTGAATTTGATGTCATTTGGAAATAGGGTCTTTGCAGAGGTAATCAAGTTTAGATGAGGTCATACTGAGTTAGGATAGACAGTAAATCCAATATGATGAGTGTCTTTATAGGAAGAGATGTTTTGGGCACAGACACAGAGAGGAGAATGCCATGTGAAGACAAAGACTGGAAAGATGCATCACAAGCCAAGGAATGCTGACAACCATTGGGAGTTAAGAGACCAGGAAGGGTACTTCCCCAGAGCATTTGTAGGGAGTGTGGCTCTGCTGGCACCTTGATTTCAGACTTCCAGCCTCCAGAACTGTTGGAGAATAAATGTCTGTTATTTAAAACCACTCAGTGGAGAAGGAAATGGCAACCCACTCCAGTATTCTTGCCTGGAAAATCCCATGGACAGAGGAGCCTGGTGGGCTGTAGTCCTTGGGGTCACAAAGAGTCGGACACAACTGAGTGACTAACACTATGCAAACATAGCACTTAACTTTATGAAGGGGACTTTTAGCTGACATGGGAAGGAATGAAGTAGAAAATGTGTACAGTTGGCCCTCTTCATCCACGGGCTCCACATCTGTGAATTCAACCTATGGCAGATCTGCATATGCAGGATCCCATGGATTTCATGCATATGGAGCAAAAAATATATAAGTGGGCCTGTTAAATGTTAGCCTCCCAGATGGCACTAGTGGTGGAGAGCCTGCCTGCAATGCAGGAGAGATAAGAGACACAGGTTCGACCCCCGGGTCAGGAGGGTCCCCTGGGGGAGGGCATGGCGACCCACTCCAGTGTTCTTGCCTGGAGAGTCCCGTGGAGAGAGGAGCCTGGCGGGTTATGGTCCATGGGGCTGCACAGAATCGGACACAACTGAAGTGTCTTAGCATGCACACATAGATATTAGCAGCTCTACCATCCAATAAAGGATGCTACTACTTGAAGTTAGAACTAGTGTCTGTGCTCAAAATGAAGTTTTCTGCAATAAATTTGCAGTTTCCTTTAAGGTTTTTCTTCCCCCCCAAGAAGCCTAGACATTAGGGATGGAACTAATTTGTTCATGGGAAAAAAATAATAAAGCGTTTTCACTGCCTGCTGTGAAAAAAAAAAAAAAAAGAAAGAAAACAAAAACACTTAGTTTCAGGTAACTTGTTACAGCAGCCATAAGAAACTAACACGTTGTTTCTATTTCTTTTCCGTTAGGCACTGCCTAAATGGCAAGTGTTTCTTTTATTTATTTATTTCTGGGTGCACTGGATCTGTGTTCCTCTGCGAAGACTTTCTCTAGTTGTGGTGTGCGGGCGTCTCATTGCGGTGGCTTGTCTTGTGGAGCACAGGCTCTAGGCTCACAGACTCAGTGCTTGTGACACACGGGCTTAGTTGCTCTGTTGCTTGTGGGATCTTCCCACACCAGGGATCGAACCCATGTCCCCTGCATTGGCAGTTGGATTCTTAAGCACTGGATCACCAGGGAAGTCCTGAGGATTTCTTTTAATTTCTCTAGTTATGCTCTTCTTTGGACTGTGCTGTGCTGTACTTAGTTGCTCAGTCATGTCCAACTCTTTGCAACCCCATGGACTGTAGCCCGCCAGTTTCTTCTCTCCTCTTTAGACAAGTGAGTCTAACTTAACCATCTGGATTTCATCAAACATCTACATCTGTTAAGCAACTGGGACTGCTAAAATATTACCAGTGCATGTTAGCCAAAAAAGTGAAAGTGAAAAGAAAGTGAAAATCACTGAGTTGTGTCCAACTCTGCAACCCCATGGACTATACAGTCCATGGAATTCTCCAGGCCAAAATACTGGAGTGGATAGCCTTTCCCTTCTCCAGGAGATCTTCCCACCCTAGGAATAGAACCGGGGTCTCCTGCATTGCAGGCAGATTCTTTACCAGCTGAGCTACCAGGGAATCCCTATTTTAAATAGGATTGATATTGCTTTTATAGAGTAACAAATGAATTCGAAAATTTACCACCGATTTAAAGCACAGGAAATCTTTTTTTTTCTAAGAGAGAAAGTATTTTAAAAATTCCTGGGGGGTTGGATGCATGAGACTTGGATGCAGCTCAGGGCTGGTGCACTGGGAAGACCCAGAGGGATGGGATAGGGAGGGAGGTGGGAGGGGGGATCAGGATGGGAAATACATGTAAATCCATGGCTGATTCATGTCAATGTATGACAAAACCCACTACAATATTGTAAAGTAATTAGCCTCCAACTAATAAAAACAAATGAAAAAAAAAATTCCTGGGGAAGTGTCTTGCATCAATCCTGCTTGCTCTGGTTTCTCCTCTTATTGATTTTAATAGCATAGTTTTAATCCATTTTCTGTAAATAAATTCACTTCTTATTTTAGAGAGTTACTATGTTCTCATTTAGAATTAAATTTCTAGCAATTACTTATTTGGATTTTAGGTATTATATTTGATGGAGAGGAACCAGATATATAACTTATTCTTCCATCTCCTTCTTTTCTTTTTTATAGTTATTTTCTAGCCTACAAAACATTCTCCCTTTTTTTACTTCATTCCATATCAAACCCTCCAACAATATGCCTTCTACTACCCTAAATTTCCCCCTTCTCATATCCTTTTGCCAGTCCCCTACCCTGTCCCAATTTCTCTACTCCCTCTTCGTACCTAGTAAGCACTGTTAAAGAAACTGTCTAAATCATACTACCTGGATTCTGTACAAAGTCAGGCTCCAAGATGCCCTAATGGGTCTTAATGAATGGCCCTTGGAGTCTGACTCAGGAAAGGTATAACCTTTGGGTCTAAGGCAACCCCCTGGCTAACAAATGGTTTGCCAGGATCCCTACCTCACTTTGGGCTTCCCAAGTGGCACTAGTGGTAAAGAACATGCCTTCCAGTGCAGGAGACATAAGAGATGGCGATTCCATCCCTGGGTCTGGAAGATCCCCTGGAGGAGGGCATGGCAACCCACTCCAGTATTCTTGCCTGGAGAATCCCATGGACAGAGGAGCCTGGTGGGCTACGGTCCATAGGGTCACAAAGAGTTGGACACGACTGAAGCGACTTAGCACAAACATGCCTCACTTAAAAGTCACTGCTTAAGTTATGCGATGTGACGAATCCTTAGTTTATCCCCTGGGCTTTAGTAGCTTGCTTGTCTCTCCTTACTCAGATCCTAGTTACCTATGTGTTCACTAATCCATCGCTGAGTACTGAACCTTGCCCAACACTTATCAGTTGCCTTAACTACTGCCGTGCCCAGCCAGGACTTTGACTTTTCCACAAGGAGCTTTTTAAAACATCAAATTATCAAGCCACACACTGTGCTAAATGACTCACATCCACTATCAATGTTTTTTTTTTTTTTTTTTTTTTTTTGCTGCCCTGGCAGGCATGCAGTGTCTTAGTTCCCAGATCAGGAATTGAACCTGCATTCCCCTGCAGTGGAAACACAATGTCGTAAGCACTGGACTGCCAGGGAGTACCCTCACATCCACTATCTTGTTTAATGCTCACAACACTCATGTGAGGTATGAATTACCCCCCGACCTTCAGCCAATGACTGTGCCTTCCATTACACAGAAAAGATTGAGGACATCCACATAAGCTTCCCCAATTTCCTTCTTCTTGACCTCAAAGTCTCTCTAGATCTTCAACTACTTTCCTTCCTTTACTTCCATGATGAAAACATGCCAAATGGGGAGAGGCAGAAACAGAGGGGCAACTGAGAGATAGAAATGGTCAATCCGTGGTCTCAAGGAGTACAGACCTTCATGGAGTCCATGAGGATCAGCAAAGATGTCTAAAAGGAAGCACCAAGAGCCTGCCGAGGAGGTTCAGAAAGCTGTCATCTAAGGAGATTTTGAAATCAGAGGACAAGGAAAGAGCTCAATAAGGTTTGGTGGGTTAAGAGTGTAGCATTTCTTGTGGGGCACCTACTGACTTCTGAAAACACCCTTCTTTTTCATGTGGGGTCAGCCAATGTGTAGAGATTTTCAGTCTTCACCTTTTTCAAGACACTACTCACTTGCCAACTTAATCACTTAGATGGTTTTGGTTGTATCTCTGCAACTACCACTTCTACCTTGATAGCTCCAGACCTTCATGATTTTCCCCATAATGATTCCAAAAGTCCAAGTTCCCCACTGTAGTCAAGCACCTCAGCCTGCCTTAGCTTTGAGGAAAGTCAATAAAATCCTCTTTACATCCAATCATATTTGGCCATCATCCAAGATGAAGCCCCTGATCATCTATCCTCTCTCTTCCTTTCATCTCCATCCTGCTCTGTACTTCCGTGAAAGTGAAAGTCACTCAGTCGTGTCTGACTCTTTGTGACCCCATGGACTATACAGTCCATGGAATTCTCCAGGTCAGAATATTGGAGTTGGTAGCTTTTCCCTTCTCCAGGGGATCTTCCCAACTCAGGATTCGAACCAGGGTCTCCCGCATGGCAGGCAGATTCTTTACCAGCTGAGCTATCAGGGACGCCCTCTGTACTTAGGTACTGCCCAAATTCCCACCACACTTCTCCCACCCAGACACTTGGCCCTAGCGAATTCTCATTCAAAGATAGACAGACACTCTTCCAGGGAAACTCTCCCACTTTCTGGCCTTGAATTAAACATGGTCCTCCCCGCAAGATACCACTTCCATTGGACCTCCCTCCAATGAACAATACTCGTTCATTTATTATTCACATATTACAGTTGGTATTCTCCTATGTCATCACTGCTTCCAAGCCCATAACTCTTTCAATATTGCTTCCTTAAAGTTTATACCATCCATTTTCTCTTCTTCATTGCCATAGTCTAATAGCTTCCTGGCCAGCCTTTCTCTCTCTCTGTCTCTCTCATTGGTTGAATATGTTGACACTTGACTCACAGTCTTCCTCTCTAACAAACTGGCTACCAACTTGGGCAACTTCAGTGTTCCTATCAACAAGCATCCATCTTAGGCACCTAGTGTTTTTTGGGGAGGGGGGATTCTAAAAAGACAGCATTTGAATAGCCTCAGCTGACTAAACTTTGTGGTTTCTTGATGGTTACTCAATATGAAATGTCTCCATTTGGACAGAAATTCAGCCTTGTTCAGGACAGAGAGTGCAGGATGATTGTAGTTGAGTAGAGTTTCAATAGATCTGAATTTTTCTCTGAAGTAGACTCAGTCTCCAAGTATATGAGATGGTGAGATTTCTGGGGAAAGGAAGAGTTGCAGCAGACTGAATCTAGGCTTATCTGGTGGGTGGCACAATATTCAGATCAACTCTATTACAAGAGACTACCCTCTCAATTAACATTTCATGACGTTGATAAGTAAAAAATGTGATTTCAGTAAATATTTCCTGAGCCTCTGCTATGACCCAGGAGCTGAGAAAAGAAAAATGGAGAAAAAAAATCCTGACCCCATTGCTTACATCGGTTCATAAATGCTTAGCATAAATCACTCATATGTCAAACTGAAATAGTGATATGCACTTCACAAAATTGTTGTGACTTTTAAACAAGATAATTCATATGAGGCAGATAGCTCAATAAACGGTAAGTAAATGGTAAAAGCATGGGGCTACTGTGAACTCTTCTGCACCTCCTGAGTGTGACCACCAGGTGTCAGCCTCCCCTAGCTAAACCCTAGCAGGCCAAAGGTGACCCGGTCATCTACCCTCTCCAAGAGGAGAGGAAGGCACAAAGGACTTGACAACTATTTGCTCCTCACCTATTCCTGATCAGAGCTACTTAGGTGCAGAAATTTCTTAGTACTGATTTCAGGTGAGGACTTGGGTGCCCCCAGAGTAAGCCCAGTTGGAAGGGTTCTGCAGTCTCCCTAGGCACCACAAGGTGGAAACGAACAAGATCTGGTCAAGGAGAAACAGAAAAAGGACATTAAAGGCAAAGAGGGGGCAGAGCCAAGCCAATTCAGGAAAAGGCTAAGGAGAGAATGAAATCGGAGGATGAAGTGACAGACCAAGTGGGAAAGATAAAACTTTTCTTATTCCATCACCTCTCCAGGGCCTTGCCAAAGCCCTTCAGCATTTAAGCCACCAACAACCCGAAACTCCCACCTCCCAGGCTCCTGCCACACGTCAAATCCCTTTTAAATCCTTGTAATCCCACTGATTCTCTAGCTGGCTTTCTCTTGGATATATTTCAGAGAGGAGCTTTCCACTCCCTGGCAAAGAACTCATCATTCTTTTTGAGCCCCTGTAGTTTCTACTTTGTATCTGAACTGCCATATTTTCCAGACTTCCCTATTCTCCTCATTAGAAACTATATTTCCATTTTTTGAAAGAAGCTTTTTTCCTCCTTACAATAGCCTCTTTGACTTTGCCAGTTAACCAAGTTGCATATTTTGTTTCCCCAGTGCCTAGTATTTTTGATCGTTGGCATATATTTGCTCAGGCTTCCAATACTGTATTTTTTAAATAGTCCACAGGCTTCCTGTGGTGTATTGACTTTTTGAATGTTAGTCTTAATTTTTCCTGATGTCCTGTAACATGTGGCATACCCAAACAGGAATAGGCCTTGTTCAGACACCATCCTGAAGCAGAACTGTTGACTTGGTGTGCTCTCTGTGGACAGAAACTGGCCTGCAACTGGTTTTCAGGTCCAACCACCAGTTAAGAGCTCTTTCCTTCACATAGAAAGAGATCTTTGCTCAGGAATTTCTTAAGGGAAAAAAAAAAACCTAAGGAATGAATTGAGAAAATCAAACCTATACTCTATGTAAAAAATTCGAGAGCGATATATGTGTGCCAGTTGCTCAGTCATGTCCAACTCTTTGTGACCCCATGAACTGAAGCCCACCAGGCTCCTCTGTCTATGGAATTTCTCCAGGCAAGAATATTACAGTGAGTTGCCATTCCCTTCTCTGGGGAATCTTCCTGAGCCAGGGATCGAACCCAGGTCTCCTGAATTGCAGGCAGACTCTTTACCGTCTGAGCCACCAGGGAAAAATAAAATCTAAAGTATACTGCATTTAATGTAAAGACAAACTTGTGAACTACCTCTAATTCCTTGCCTCCCTTAGCAGTGTTGGCAAAGGGAAGTGAATCCATTTCTATGGCAATACAAGGATTCTAGGAACTAACTTATCCAGTTACCTGAAAAACCTGAACTTGGATTTCCTCCAAATCATGATCAATCCAGGTCATTGCCAGATCACTTAAAAGAGGCCTGGGACCTTCCACTCACCCAACTGCTACTGTTTCTATCCATTGTCAATAGGGAAATAGCCTTATTAGGGAAATAACTCTGCTATGGTGACATTGCACATAACCGCCTAGGCAAGGGCTTGGACTATCTGAGCTTTGGCAGAATGCCTTTTATCCTCCTGGAACACAGGCGGATAGGAGGCCTGTAAGGAGCTCCTACAAAGCCATCTCCCACTGGCCTGCCTATCCACCGTGGGAGGCTGTCATGAGATTGTTTCTCATGCCCACCCTGGTTCTGATGATGTATGGAACTTTCTGTCTTACACCTTCATAACACACCTACAAGAATATAAAACCCCTAGTGACACCTCGGCTCCTCAGGACAACTTGTTCTAGTGTTGTCCTTTCTAGTTGGGGGGAAAGGATCACAGAGAACTGGCACCTTAGGCTTATTCTTTTTGCTATCTACTTAAGGAGTAAAATGTCTAAATCTCGAAATGACTCACTGGAGCTTATCAGCAAATAAATCTGGCCTTGGTCTTGGCTTGTCTCCTGTGTGAGCTTGACAAGTCTTGAGCCATTGCACACAACTAAGCTGTGACTGCACCGAAAGTATGTGGGTTGAGGCCACAGCTGATTCCATTGATAAGATCTGAGTCCTCCTACTTGCTGGAGGCTCTTGCTGTTCCTAACACTAAGTGTGTGTGTGTGTTCAGTTGTGTCCGACTCTGCAACCTCATGGACTATAGCCTGCCAGGCTCCTCTGTCCATGGAATTCACCAGGCAAGAATATTAGAGTGGGTTGCCATGCCCTCCTCCAGGAGATCTTCCCGACTCTAGGGATCGGACCCTCATCTCCTGTATCTCCTGCATTGGCAGGCAGATTCTTTACTTTTGGGAAGCCCGAAATTTGACACTCCTCCCCGTCAGGGAGTCAAACCCCAGTTTCCCACATGACAGATGGGGATACTCACCACTATACTAATGAGGAGTGGGACTACAAATAGATTCCCCTCCTGTACACCTCAGCTAAGATGGCCTTCGAGACACAATAACATCTCCAGCATTTTTTTTCTTATTTTTAAAAATGGAGATATAATTTACATAAAATTATAGATTTTATTTTTAATGAAGGGTTTGTATTTTTTTTTACTTCTTTTTTTAATATTTATTTATTTGGCTGTGTTGGATCTTAGTTGCATCATGTGGGATCTTTCTTTGCTGCACAAGGACTCTCTAGGTGTGGCACTCAGGTTTAGCTGCTTTGAGGCATGTGGGATCTTAGTTCCGCCACCAGGGTCGGAAACCATGTCCCCTGCACTGCAAGGCAGATTCTTAACCACTGGACCACCAGGAAAGTCCCTTAATATACATTTCAAGTGTATTTCTTGATGAGTTCTTGACAAATATATATACCCACATAAGAATCTCTGCTGTCAAGATATAGAACATTTTTATCACCTCAAAAAAATCCCCACTCAAACTTGCAAATAGTAGATAAATAAGTCCTAGAGATCTAATCCACAGCATAGTGATTATAGTCATCAATACTGTATTATAAACTGTGAAGTTGCTATGAGACTAGATTTTAATTGTTCTCACAACAAGAAAGAAAGAATAATTATGTGACATAGAGGTGTTAGCTAACACTACAGTGGTAATCATATTAAAACATATAAATGTATCAAATGACATATTATACACCTTAAACTTACACATTATATGATAACTATATCTCAAATTTTTAAAGTTCCCACTTGTCCATTTCCAGTCAGTTACCACCACTATTCCCCAAGGGGCAGCCACTGTTTTGATTTCCATTTATAAATGCTTCATATATTGGAGTAATGATAATACTGGGTTGGCCAAAAAGTTCATTTGGGTTTTTCATACACATCTGGGGCTTCCCTATTGGCTCAGACAGTAAAGAGTCCACCTGCAGTGCAGAAGACATGAGTTCAACCCCTGGGTTGGGAAGATCCCCTGGAGAAGGAAATGGCAACCCACTCCAGTATTCTTGCCTGGATAATTCCATGGACAGAGGAGCCTGGTGGGCTCAGTCCATGGGGTTGCAAAGAGTCAGACATGACTGAGTGACTAAGCAGGCAATAAAAGCATCTAATAATAAACATTTCATATAAGTGAACTTATAATTTATGAACTCTTGTATGGTTTCTTTTGCTCAACTTTATGTTTCTGAGATTCTACAGGTTGTTGTATATATCAGCAGTTTCTTATTTTTAGTTGCTGAGTAGCATTCCATTGAATGGGTGTTCCACAGTTTTTTTATCCATTCACCCAATGATGGACAATTGAGTTGTTTATTAACAAAATGGCTATGATTATTTGCATATAATTCAACATTGTTTTGAATCCTGAAGAAATGCCCATATCTTCTTTTCCTTTTATTATAGAATACTTCAAACATTCAAACAAATATAGAGAATAGTAAAATAATAATAAGATATCTCTGTAACCCTCCATTCATTTTTTCCCCTTTTATATAGACTTTATTTTTTAGAGCAGTTGTAGGTTCCCAGAAAAACTGAGCAGAAAGTACAGCATTCTTGTATACCCCTTGCCCCATGGATACATAGCTTTGCCTATTATCAACATCTCTCACCAGGGCAGTACATTTGTTACAACTGATGAACCTACATTGACACAGCACAATCCCCCAGAGTCCATAGATTACATTAGAATTCACTCCTGGTGTTGTACATTGTATGTGTGTGTGTGCTCAGTCACTCAGTTGTGTCCAACTCTTCACAACCCAATGGACTGTAGCCCACCAGGCTCCTCTGTCCATGGAATTTTCCAGGCAAGAATCCTGGAGCAGGTTGCCATTTCCTGGTCTAGGGGATCTTCCTGACCCAGCAAATGAAACTGCATCTCCTGCATTGGCTGGTGGATTTTTTCTTTTTTTTTTTTTTTTTTACCACTGAGCCACCTGGGAAGCCCTATATATTGTATAGAGTTGAACAAATGTATAATGACATATACATACCTATATCACCTTGTTCTGTCAACTGAGAGAGCTTAATAGCAATGAGAATCCAGTAGCAACAAGAACATCTAACACCCAGATCTTGGTTTCTAATACCAATAAAAGCAGTGAGGGCTCCATAGAGAAATGACTAATTCTAGAATTGGGCCAAGAAATATACAAGAAGAACCTGGATCATCTTGTAGTGCCAGAAAGTAAGGACATGGTAAAAAAATAAAAAAACAAAGAAACAAAGAACCTATGCAATGATGATAAAGTGAAAGAAGTCGCTCGGTCGTGTCCGACTCTTTGCGACCCCATGGACTGTAGCTCGCCAGGCTCCTCCTTCCATGGGATTTTCCAGGCAAAAGTACTGGAGTGGGTTGCCATTTCCGTCTCCAGAGGATCTTCCCGACCCAGGGATCAAACCTTATAATGCGGGTCTCCCGCATTAGAGGCAGACGCTTTACTGCCTGAACCACCAAAGGGAAGTCTTTGGCCTCTGGCTATGATGACGCAATGATGCAATGATGATGAAGATATACTAAAGGGACACAGGAGTCAGATGAATGAATTCCCTTTAGCCAAATCGAGAACAATTTGAGCAACCAAATAAAGTGGCATTTATCTATTAGTCTATACTGATATAAATAAATGATTGAATAAATAATTAATGGAGGAGAAGGACTAAATATCACATGCAGAAAATTTCAAATAATTTGTGTAGGTATTCCACCCTCACAGAGATAGAGCATGACTACCTACTCCTTATTGTGGGCTAAGCATAATGACAGCCTTCCAAAGAGTACAGTATGGAAAAGGTCTCAAACGAGTAACTTTACAGTGAAGTAATCTGAAAAATACTACCTCAGCCAGGTGATCAAGATCAGCATCAGCAGTGCTAAGTCGTGTTGATAATGTGGACCCTTCATGTGGCGTGATGAGAATAAGACTTCACCTTTATGTCCTTCCTCCTTAAAATACATAACCCCAGTTTAATCATGAGAAAAATATCAGACAAATCCCAATTGAGGAACATTCTACAGAATACCTGAACAGTACTCCTCAAAACAGTACTGTACCAGTACTCCTCAAAAGTAAGAAAAGTTTAGGAAAATATCATAGGTAAGAAGGATATAAGGAGACCTGACAACTAAAGGTAATGTGGTAAACTAGATGGGTTCCTGGAAGAGTAAAAGAACATTAGGTAAAAACTAAGGAAATCTGAATGAGATATGTACTTATTTAATAATAATGTACCAGTGTTGATTCATTACTTGTGACAAATGTACCATCTTACTTACAAGAACTTAATAATAGGGGAAACTGAATGTGTACTAGTATATGTTACCTCTTTGTATTGTGTTTGAAATTTTTCTTTAAATCTAAAGCAGTTCTAAAATAAAATGTTTACTCTTTAAAAATGTTGCAAATCCAGTTGTAGGAACATTCTGCAGAACCAATTTGCCTATTGGATAGCACAGGGAATATAACTGATATTTTATAGTAACTAAATGGAGTATAATCTATGCAAATATTGAATCACAGTATTGTACATCTGAAACGAATAAAATATTGTAAATCAACTATACTTCAATAAAAATAAATAGATAAAAATAAATAAATGAAGTCTCTAAAATCTAAAAATAAACAAAAACCAATTTGCCTAGACTCTTCAAAAAAGTCAATGTTATGAAAGGCACAAAAAAGGTAGTGGAACTTTACTAGATTAGAGACTAAAGGAAATGACAACCAAATATAATGTGTGACATTTGAGTGGATTCTAGATGGAGTTTAAAATAACACTAAAGGACATTATTACAATAATTGGAGAAATTTTAATACGGATGGTAAATGAGATAATAGTAGGATGACAAGCATTAAAATGCCCGGAATGTGATCAGCATATTGTGGCTATGTAGAAGAATGCCTTTACTTTAGGAAATACATGCTGAAGTATTTAGGAATTAAGTGCAATTTGCTCTCAAATGACTCAGAAAAGGAGTACTGTATATTTACACATAGATAAAGCAAATGTGGCAACATGCTTACAATTGATAAGGGGTGTGTTCCACTCTTCTTGCAACTTAGTATTTTAAAGGTTTCAAAATAAAAAAATTAGGAGGAATAATCATGTTGCAAAGAATATTTTTGCACATATCTTCTTGGGCACATGAAACTCTAGGTTATACTTAGAAGTAGACTTTCTGAGTCATAAATATGAGCATCTGTAGCTTTACTAGATTTTGCTTAATTACTCTCCAAAGTGGTTGTATCAACTTATATTTCCTTTACATTTCACTACATCTTCACACAACACTGTCAGTTCTCATTTATACCAATCTGATGGGTGTAAGTGTCATATTATTGCTTTTCCCCCAACATTTTGTTATAAAAAAATTAAACACATAGTAAAGATTTTTTTAAAAAAATATATGCAGTGAATCTGGGTGGTAGCTATATGGGCATTTTGTCCTAGTTGCTTTATCACATATCTATCCATCCCTCTATCCATAATTCAACCTATCATATTTTATAATACATTTAGAGGAAAATCGAACACATCAGTATACTTCACTCATAAACATGTCAGCATGCATATCATTAATGAGAATTCATATTTGCTTACATATTTTAAAGGTAAAATTTATTTACTGGGGAGTGTTCAAACCAGAATAATAAATTCACTGAGTTCTAACAAATGTATATACACCTGTGTGACCCAAACCTCCATCGAAATATAGAACAGTATCGTCATCCCTAGGAAGTTCCCTAATTCCCCTCCAAGTCAATCCCTGGTCCCACTCCCACCAGGTAACACTATTCTGGTTTTGTTTTCATGATAGATTAGTTTTTAATCTGTTCTAAATATAATGGGTACTCTTTTGTGGAAAATCTCCTTCAGTCAGCATGATGTTTGTGAGATCCACCCAGGTTGCTGTATCTGTCACTAGTTTGCTCCTTTTTATTGCTGAGTAGAATTCCATTGTATGTCACAGCTTGTTTATCCATTTTTCTGGTGATGGACAATTTGTGTCTTCTCTGTGTTTGGCTTTATGAATAAGGCTGCTAAGAACATTCTTGCCAAGTCTGTTTGTGGACATATCTGTTCATCTCTCTTGGGCTCTTATTGTTTTAATCTGCATGTCTCTGATTACTAATGAAATTGAATATATTTTCATATTAAGCATCCTTCATTTTATACATTATCTACTTGTATGATTTGTTCATTTTTCTGTTGAGCTGTTTGTCCTTAATTTTTTAATTAATTTTTATTGGAGTATAGTTGCTCTATAATATTGTTAGTTTCTGCTGTATAGCAAAGTGAATCAGCTACATGCATACATATATCCCCTCTGTTTTGGACTTTCCTTCTCATTTAAGTCACCACAGAGCATTTATTTTTTTTTAAGAAATTCTTCATTTGGATGATAATTTTGTGTCTCTTACATGTTGCAAATATCTTGTCTTTCCATTTTGTTTATGGGATGTATTCTTATGCAGAAGTTTTAAATTTTAATATAGCCAAATTTAAAACTTTTTCCTTTACATTTAATACTTTATCCATCTTGTCTATGACACTGATCTTTGGTCTAACGTACATATTCCCTGGGGCTTCCCAGGTGGCGATAGTGGTAAAGAACTCACCTGCCAATGCAGGAGATGTAAGAGATGTGGGTTCGATCAGTGGGTCGGGAAGATCCCCTGCAGAAGGGAATGGCAACCCATTCCAGTATTCTGGCCTGGAGAGTCCCATGGACAGAAGAGTCCAGTGGGCTACAGTCTATGGGGTCACAAGGAGCTGGACATGACTGAAGTGAGTTAGTACGCAAGCAAGCTCACATTCCCTAGGGGTATGTGAAAACTTTAATGTATTTAATATGGATGACTTTGAAGGAAAAGATTTCTAGATGTTCAACTTACATAGTTATTCTTTCTTAAAACTGAAATATTTCAGAATGCCTGTGTAGTGGCCTCATTCTGGGCCTCTTTTTTTGTCTTTCCTTTCACAAAAGCCTGTATTCATTTTCCCTAACCTGAATTTAATATTATTCATTGTCCCAAGTAGAAAACCTCTGGTGAGTCAAACAAAGAGGCAAATCAAAATATTTGTGTTAAAAAATATATATATATAAAGGGTGTATATATATATATATATATATATATATATATACACACACACACACACACACATATATATGTGAAATTATAGAACAGGGAAAATAAATTCACAGTGAAAGCAATCAGAACAGTGGTTGCTTTTGGGGTGGAATTGAAGATTGACTGCCTCAAACAAACAAAACCACAAAAGCAAATAAAATGCATGTTGAAGTATTTAGGGGTAAAGTGTAGAAATGCCTGAAACTTATTAATATTTTTGAAATGCATTAAAAACATAAGATGGATTAATGGACGGATAGAGGGCTGGGTAGATGGAAAGACTATTGTTGTTCAGTCACTAAGTTGTGTCTGACTCTTTGTGACTCCCTGGACTGTAGCATGCCAGGCTACCCTGTCCTTCACTATCTCCTGGAGTTTGCTCAAACTCATGTCTACTGATGGAAAGATAGGTAATAAAGAAAACATAGCAAAATGCTAATTACAGTATCTAGGTGCCAAGAATATGGATTCAGTTCAGTCGCTCAGTCGTATCTGACTCTTTGTGACCCCATGAACCACAGCATGCCAGGCCTTCCTGTCCATCATCAACACCCGGAGTCCACTCAAACCCATGTCCATTGTGTCAGTGATGCCATCCAACCATCTCATCCTCTGTCATCCCCTTCTCCTCCTGCCCTCAATCTTTCCCAGCATCAGGGTTTTTTCAAATGAGTCAGCTCTTCACATCAGGTGGCCAAAGTATTGGAGTTTCAGCTTCAACATCAGTCCTTCCAATGAACACCCAGGACTGATCTCCTTTAGGATGGACTGATTGGATCTCCTTGCAGTCCAAGGGACTCTCAAGAGTCTTCTCCAACACCACAGTTCAAAAGCATCAATTCTTTGGCACTCAGTTTTCTTTATAGTCCAGCTCTCACGTCCATACATGACCACTGGAAAAACCAAGAATATGGATACTTGTGTACAATTCTATCAACTTCTCTTTCTGTATAATTTATTTTTTTGGCGGAGCCATGCAGCATGTGGGAACTTTGTTCTCCAGTCAAGGATCGAACTCACACCCCATGCATTGGAAGAGCAGAGTCTTAACCACTGGACCACCAGAGAAGTCCCCTCTATTTGCTTTTAAATTTCCATAATGACATATTAGAGGAGAGGAATAACATGTAAAAAACTACTGATGTTCAAGAATTCTCCTCTAATCAAACTTTTGTGTCTTTCGCTGCTCCTAAGAGGTTGATGAGAACAAAGCAAGAAGAGTTTGGGTAAGAAACACTGAAGATGGTAATGCCTTATTTCATCTACACAACATCTATCTTAGAATTCAGAAATGAGATAGTTTTTACAAGGAATGCATTAACACATTTTTATTTGAGTGTCAAACAGACTTTTTAAAACAAAATAAGTCTCATTTGACTTTTTTTAATAGAACTGATGCTAACAATTAGAATATATGGTGGGCATTTTACGTAAACTGCATAAACTTAAATCAGCAGCTCCCACAAGTTTTGAAGAAAATAAATTTAAAGCACAAGATAAAGCAGAATCATTTTATTTTAAAATACTATATTAACAAAAATTCATTCAAATTAACAGCATCTTCATTTTCCAACCCTTTCTGAACATATCAGGCTAAATAAGTTTCCTCTAAGCAAAAAAGCAAATAGCTGTAGTTATCTAAAAAGTCATCTAAAAAGTCTTTTTGGTATAGCTGCTAGAAATTTAGAAAGTGAATGGCTCTAGTGAAAGAGTAACAAATCCGTTTGCAAATGAGGTGGTTTCCAATCCTTTGCTTCCAACAAATTTGAAGGAAAATCTAATTAGAAAGTCAGACAGCAGATCATAAAAAGACATTTCTTATAGATCACTAGGTGATTCTGGCAAACAACTCAGAGTTCAAATAATCAAATTACATTGCTATTACTATACTATTAGTCCTTATATTCCTATATTCTTATATGTTTGAGCAAGTTTCTCAGTGTGTCTATCTATAAAAATAAAAACATTTTGGTTGCCATTTCCTTCTCCAGGGTATCTTCCCAACCCAGGGATCGAACACGGGTCTCCCGCATTGCAGGAAGACGCTTTACCATCTGAGCCACCAGAGAGTAAAAATAAAAACAGAACTGAAACTGAATTCTCATTCTAGCAAGAAGTAGTATTCATCCATACATACATGAGAGGGAAAAAACCCAGCTCATTCAAGAGTGCATTTTCATATTGGACTTTTTGTGTTTTCAATTCATCAAAATGTCTAAAATATTCATGTTTTGAGAAATTTCATACCAATAATAATGGTTGTGAGTGAAAGTCGCTCATTGACTTTTTTCAGATACGAAAAGTCGTATCTGACTCTTTGCAACCCCATAGACTATACAGTCCATGAAATTCTCCAGGCTAGGATATTGGAGTGGGTAGCCATTCCCTTCTCCAGGGCATCTTCCCAACCCAGGGATCAAACCCAGGTCTCCCACATTGCAGGTGGATTCTTTACCAGCTGAGCCACAAGGGAAGCCCTAATAATAATGGTTACAATAACTCAATCCAGAGAATCATTTTTTTTATTATTACTTTTTTTGGGGCCACGTGGCATGGCTTGCAGGATTGTAGTTCCTTGACCAGGGATCGATCGAACTCATTCTGTTGCAGTGGAAGCCAGGAATCTTAATCATTGGACCACTAGGGAAGTCCCTCACAGAAATTTCTAATAGTTAAAAACGTATAGGACATAGCCTAAAATTTTATTTTATGTACACATTTTTTTTGCTGCATAGAAAATAAGGTGTTCAAAAACAGACTTGTAAGCAAAAAATATATCACATTAAGATAAAATTCTATGAGAAAAGTGGAATGGAAAAATGAAGTGAAGACAAAAATAGATATACATTTTCTGACTGTTAGAGAAGCACTTATTCCTTTAATTTTCATGACAATGAGTGTGAAATCACCATAGTATTTAGATTGCATCTAAAATAACCATGGATTTATTTTTTAATCCCAACATTTAGAATACATTGGAAATTATATCCTTTGTAATTATTTTAACTTTACAATGAAAACATTTTTATGTCACGTTAAACACATGAAAGAAGATGCATAATTTTTCAAAATTCTTTTAGAGATATGAGAGCAAAAAACACAAAAATCACTAGTCTAAAAAATCTTTTTCTACCCTATGGTGCACTTATAATCTCTTAAATTTTCTATAAAAATGTAAAAGCTTTGCTTCTTATATTTATATCTCTAATCAATTTGGAATTGATTTTTTTGTAGAATGTCAAGTAGAGAAATATATTTTTCCCAAAAACAAAGCCCTGGTAGACACAGCATCATTTCTTGACTGGTCGATTTATTCTTTCCTCACTTATTTGTAATGCCACCTTGGTCATATATCAAGTTTCCATACAGAAACGTGTGGGTCTATTTCAGCCATTCCTTTCTATTTCATTGGACTCTGCCTCTGTGTGAACCACATCACTTTGTCTAAATCACTATAGCCTTTACAATAAGTCTTGATATCTAGAAGGGCAAGTCCCCACAAGTTTTTCTTCCTCAAAAGTGTCTTAGCTACTCTGTGCTGTTTGATTTTCCATATGAGTTTTAGAATTAGTTTGCCAAATTCCATTAAAATTTCTGTTGAAATTTTTATTGGGAAATGCACAGGATCTAAATTTAGATTCATTTGGGAAAATTATCTTCATGATACTGAATTTTCCAATCCATGAATATTGTGGTGGCAAAGACAGCTAGTTGTCTGCCCAAAATTCATTCTCTTTTCCTTCCTAACAGGACTCTGATTCATTTTGGGTGGAAATGTACCCAGATAAAAGAACACATGTTTCACTCTCCCTTGCAGCTAGGAATAGTCAAAGAAGTGTAAGTACAAGTCCCATAAGGTTTCTGGGAAGGGTCTTTAAAGGGACCTGGCTCAGATGGGAAGACATGACTCAAACTCAGCTTCTGCCTTCTTCCTCACAAATATCCCATTTTCACAACTCTTGAAATCATGCCATTACACTCCATTCACACCACCACTGCCTCTGCTGGGACCTTCCTCATTTCCTGATTACTGCATTCACTCGCCTCCTAAGTCATCTCACCACCACTTCCCTCTGCCCCATCCATCCTCGACTTTACTATACCAGGGTGATTTTTCTAAAACCCACTTCTCATCATTTCACTACCCTATTTAAAACTTTCTTGATGGTTCTGTTGCCTCCAGAAGTGGTTCTCAAACCTGGCTGGAAAGCAGATTTGGAAAGTACCAAAATCAACTGGAAAGCAGGGGGAAACTTTACATCCTTCCCAAACATAGCCCAGGGCTTCCCCGTTGGCTCAATGGTAAAGAATCCGCCTGCTAAGCAGAAGACATGGGTTTGATCCCTGGGTTGGAAAGATCTGGGGGAGGAAATGGCAACCCATTCCAGTATTCTTGCCTGGGAATTCCCATGAACAGGGGAGCCTGCAGACTACAGTCCATGGGGTCGCAAAGAGTTGGACACGACTTAGCAACTAAACACACACACACACACACACACACACACACAGCCCACATTCACTGACTATGAATCACAGGAGGAAGGAGTGTCCCTTGCAAATCAGTAGTTTCAAAACGTTCTTCAGATGATTCCAATGCATCACCCTGTTTGGGAACCACTGACTTAAATGATAGAAGCCAAATTATTCAATGTGCTGCAAGGTGTTAGGGATTGAACTGTGTCTCCCCAAAATTCGTATGTCGTAGTCCTAACCCCCCAGTACTCAGAATATGACTGTATTTGGAGATAGGGTCTTTGAAGAGGCAATTAAGTTAAAATGAGGTGGTTAGGGTGGGCCCAAGTAAAATATGACGGAAATCTTTATGAGGAGAGTAGGAAAAAAAAAAAGAGGAGAGTAGGATACAGACACACCAAAGGGGAAGACCATGTGGAGATACAGGGAGAAGAAGGCCATCTGCAAGCCGAGAGGAGAAGTTTCAGAAGCAACTGAACCTGCCAACATCTTCATCTCAGACTTCCAGCCTCCAGTACTGTGAGGAAGTGCACTTCTGGTATGTAGCCCACCTAGTCTGTGGTATTTTGCTATGGCAGCCTGAGCAGACAAAAACACAAGGGTTCAATCCTGGCCCTGGCTACCTCTCTAGAGCCTCACTCTGTCAAGCTCCATCATCCCATCCATCATCACCTACCCAACACCTCCACCACTTACGAGTTTTGAGATCTTGGGCAACCTAACCTCTCTGTACCCACTTTTCTTATCTGTGAAATGATCATTTATGTAAATGCATTTAACACAATGTGAACATGTAAAAGGCTTCCCAGTTGGTACAGTGGTAAAAAAAATCCTCTTGCCAATGCAGGAATGCAAGAGACATGGGTTCTACCTCTGGGTCAGGAAGATCCCCTAGAGAAGGCTACCCATTCCAGTATTCTTGCCTGGGAAATCCCATGGACAGAGCAGCCTGGTAGGCTACTGTCTGTGGGGTTGCAAGGAGTTGGACACAACTGAGCGACAAAGCAGGCACGCATGAACATATAAAATATTCAATAAATAGTTAGTGGCTACATTCTAGCCTCAAAGAATCTAGCCATTCTCTAAATGGATGCTGTCTGGTTTTGCTTCTGTGACTTAGCACATGCAGACATGTCTGTTTAGAATGTCTTTCTCTCACTGCTTCATCTAACTGTCTCCTGGTTGTCCTTTGAAACTGAATTCCTGGTGCAGCCAGCTCTTCCCCATGTCCAGAGCCCCACTCTGGGCTCCCACAGGCCCCTGTGCTTGCCTCTGCTAGCTGAGAAGGCACTGCAGGGTCTCAAGGTGGAGGACCGACCTGGTCTGGCTAATTAACTTCTACATGCCAGGTACCATTCTAGGTTCTGAGTCAAAACGAGCATAAAAAGAACTCATAGCTCATAGGGTTAGTGAGAGGATTAGAAGAGATAAAGTGTGCCAAGCACTTAAGACAGTGCCTGACATATGGCAAACACTCAGCAAATGCTATTATTATCTATCTATATTCAGTACACTACCTCACATCCACTGACGTCTTTGGCCTCTAGCTCAGTCTTACACTCTAAACACAAATCCCACAACTGCCCTGGTGATGACCCCTGCAAGAGGCTAGCCTCTCTCCAGGACCTCAACTCCAGTAGCTTTCAACTTTCACCTCTATCTTACTCCAGGCATACTGTGACAACGTCCTGACCTCGACTTTGTTGTTAGATTTCTGCAGACTGAATATTAGATAAACATATGAATAGATTCCTATATAGAAAGCTCAGGTGGAATTTTCCATTAGCTTAAGACTGTGCTCTTGTTTCAAACAAACAAGCCTCTTCTCTATGACTGGGTCCCCGGCAGACGAAGGCAGAGAAGGGGAAGGGAAGACTGGTTGGAGATGCTGGTTTTACCAGCACAAGATAAGGGCAAATCACCTTTATGACTGCTCAAAGAGAGGAAATTACAGTCCCAGTCTTAGTGGAAACAAGGAGCAAACAAGAAGTTAGTGATCAAGAAACCGGAGCAAAAGTCAGGAGACTGAGGGCAGTTACGGCTAATAGATACTGTCCAACATGAATGACCTTCAAAAAAGTTTTTTTCTGAGGATGAGTCAAGAGTAATCCTATGTGGGTATGTTGCAGAGAAGAACCAATTCTGACTCCATGCTGGAACTGTTTATTTGACTTGCTTTCATTGCTCCTATTACTACAATCATACACAATGGCCTGCCTCAAAGGACCCTGCCCCTCTGCCTGACTGTTTAAAGTGTCTTTGTTCAGTTCATAGAGAGATAATCTGGCCTTGCCCATTTGTGAGTGGCTGCAAGAAAGAAGAGATTAACACACCTCTTCCAAAAGCTGGCCCTTCCTGGAGATGTATTGCAAGACTGAAGACCCTTTTTACTTGACTTCCCCACTGTCTCTCCCCCTCTATTCTGCCTTTTGACTTTAATTCCTCATTGTTTTTCTCTCTCTCGTTCTATAAAAGAACCTGGCATCCAGACGCCAACAAGATGGTTACTTTGAAACATTGCTCTGCCATGTTCTCAGTCAGCCGACTTTCCAAATAAACTCGTATTCCTTACCTCAACACCTCATCTCTCAGATTCATTGGCCTGTCATGTGGTGAGCAGAGAGTTTGGACTTGGTAACAGTTATACATTCCTTCCTGCCAGAAGCTGCTACATAAAATTGATGGCTCCAAGGGCAAGGCTCACCCCACCTCCTTTCACTCAAGGTAATTCTCTTCTGTATCTATTTTATTTATTTGGACAATCACTTATAACTTCATTTGCAAAAAGTATTCTAGTGCTAAAGTCTTCCCTGGTGGCTCAGTGGTAAAGAATTTGACTGTCGATGCAGGAGATGTAGGTTTGCTTCCAGGGTTGGGAAGACCCTCTGGAGAAGGAAATGGCAACCAACTCCAGTTTTCTTCCTGCAAGATCCCATGGACAGAGGAGTCTGAGCTGCTAGAGTCCATGGGATGCAAAGAGTTGAACATGACTGAGCACACATAGCACACACATTCTAGCGCTAAACCTTTGCCGTTTCCCTCAGTAGATAACTACATAGTTTACTTTCCACAGAAGCCAGCTGCCATTGACGTATGGTGATCACTCTCAACATTCCTCTCACCTTATCTACATCTCATGACTTGAGCCTCTTAGCATGTATCCTTTTTCCTCCTCAAGGTTAAGGCCATTACTCATGGTTGATCCCATATCTTTCTCATTTCCTCTGAGTCTTTGTGCCATCAAATTTCCTTTTTCCTATTAGGTTAAACCATATTAAATTGCTGTTTGGGACATTTACCAACGGTGGAATATTGGCAATTTCATATGGTTCAGACTAATATAGCTTTGTTCTTTCCCTCTCTAAATTTTCCTTCTCCTCAACCAAAAACAATAGCAACAACAAAAAATCCTTGGACTGGTTAGAGTAACCTCTCCATGGATTGTGGTTTTTCTAACTTCACACCTCTATGTGTCCCTAAATATAAAACCTAGATTATCATACCCCAGATATATCTGCCTTTGGTGTTCACATCTCCCAACTGACAATGCATCCAAGTATTTACCAAGGGTCTGGCATGTTTATGAAATTTTTGTTCACTCATTCCACAAATATTTTCTGCATATCTACACTGTTGCAGACGCTATTCTAAGCACTTGGAAAATCAGTGAACAAAACAAAGATCTTTGTTCTCTTAGAGCCTATATTGTAGCAGGGGTGGGAGGAAGGGAACATGCAATAAACAGTAAGATAACCAAATAGCATGTTAGAAAGTGAAAGATGCCAGAGGTAAAAAGACAAAATAGAGAAGGGAAGGGAGACAGGGAATACTAAGAGGAGAACTTATAATTTATTTGTTAAAATATAGTTGATTTAGAATATTGTCTTAGTTTAAAGTGTACAGCATAGTAATTCATTGTTTTGTTTTTTACAAATTATATTCCATTATGGGTTATAAGATTACTCAAAAATTTCCTGTGCCATATAGTAAATTCTTGTTGCTTACCTATTTTATGTATAGTAATTTGTATCTATTAATCCCATGCCCCTAATTTGTCCCTTCTCCCCTTCCTCTCCCCTTTGATAACCATAACTTTGTAAGTCCATTTCTATTTTGTGTATAGATTCATTTGTATTATTTTCTAGATTCCACATATAAGTCATATCACATATTATATCATTTGTCTTTGTCTGGCTTACTTCATTTAGTATGATCATCTCTAGGTCCGTCCATGTTACTGCAAATGGCAATATTTCATTCTTTTATTCCATTATATGTATGCCACATCTTCTTAATCTAATCATCTGTTGATGGGCACTTGCATTGCTTCCATGTCCTGATTATTGTAAATAATGCTTCTATAAACATATAGGTGCATGTATCTTTTCAAATTAGTGTTTTTGTTTTCTCTGGATATGTCTCCAGGAGTTAGATGGCTGAATTACGCAGTAGTTGTATTTTTAGGTTTATTTTATTTTTTTTTTGCCATGCCACAAGGCTTGAGGGATTTAATTCCCTGATCAGGAATTGAACCCAGGCCACTGCAGTGAAAGTACTATGTCCTAACCACTGGACCAACAGAGAGTTCCCTATTTTTAGTTCTTTAAGTATACTCCATACTATTTTCCACAGTGGCTGCACCAATTTACATTCCCAACAGTGTGTGAGGGTTCCCTTTTCTCTACATCCTCTCCAACATTTGTTATTTGTAGACTTTTTGGTCATAAACATCCTGACGAGTGTGAGGTGTTAACTCATTGTGGTTTTGATTTGCACTTCTCTAATAGCAAGTGATGTTTAGCATCTTTTCAGGTGCTTGCTAGCCATCTGTATGTCAAAAAATTCTAATTTTTAATGTGGTGGCTATGGTAGGTCTTACTGAGAAAATGACAACTAAGTGAAGACTTTAAGGGAATGAAGGATAGCCATGGAGATATCAGGGGGAAGTGTTTCAGGTAGAGTAAAGAGCAAGTGCAATGATCCTGAGGCAGGAAAGCTAATGGGGCAAGAGAATAGAGTAGTAGGATATGAGGACATAAAGGTAGGAAGGATCCTAATTGTGTAGGGCTTTTGTATTTGTTATACTGTTGTTGTTCAGTCACTCAATCATGTCTGACTCTTTGTGACCCCATGGACTGCAGCACACCAGAATTCCCTGTCCTTCACTATCTCCCGGAGTTTGCTCAAACTCATGTCCATCGAGTTGATGATACCATCCAACCATCTCATCCTCTGTCCCCGCTTCTCTTCTTGCCCTCAGTCTTTCTCAGCATCAGAGTCTTTTCCAATGAGTAGGCTCTTCACATCACGTGGCCAAATTATTGGAGCTTCAGCTTCAGCATCAGTCCTTCCAATGAGTATTCAGGGTTGATTTCCTTTAGGACTGACTGGTTTGATCTTGCTGTCCAAGGGACTCTCAAGAGTCTTCTCCAGCACCACAGTTCGAAAGCATCAAACTGCCTAGTAACAAATTGTCCTAAAATTTTGTTTTTTAAAACAAAACACAGGAATTCAAGAGTGGCATGGCTGGCAGGTTCTGGCTCTGAGGTTTTGTCTGGAAGAATCCTCCTCCAAGGTGGCTTACTCATGTGGTTGGTTGGCAAGCTGGTGCTTGTTTTCGGTGGGAGAGGAGGAGATGAGAAGGGGAGGACTCAGCCTTTTGCCACGTGGGTCTCTCTAAATGCTGTTTGAGTATTCTTATGACATGGCAGCTGGCTTCCTCCAGAGCAACCAATCCAAGAGACAGCAAGGCAGAAATCACAATGCCCCTTATGACATAGCCTTTATGATACACTCTCATTCCCACTGTATTCTATTGGTTACACAGATGAGCCCTAGTTCATTGTAGATGAGACTACCCAAGCATGTGAAGAGCAAGAGGTAAAGATTATTGGATATCATCTTAGTGGCTGGCTACCTCAGCCTTTGTAGGCCACTATAAATCTGTGGTCTTTACTTTGAAACAGGGAATGATTAGAGGGATGTGAGCAGAGAAATACAATAATCTGACTTCTTGGGATAATACTTTCAAGAAAGATCAAAGGATCATTTGAGAATGCAGGTGATACTTAATGATCTCCCCTTGACATGAAACATTTTCATTCAGAACCTCTCAACTCACTACACTAACCTGTAAGGGAGCCTACATTTGTGAAACATGATTCATCTGTCAGTTTAATTCATCTGTCTGTCCCTACAGCATATTTGTTGGTCCCTAACAGAAGCAGAAGATATTAAAAAGAGGTGGCAAGAATGAACAGAAAAACTACAAAAAAAAGATCTTAATGGCCCAGATATCCATGATGATGTGATCACGCCCCTAGAGCCAGACAACCTGGAGTGCAAAGTCAAGTGGGCCTTAGGAAGCATCACTCTGAACAAAGCTAGGGGAGGTGATGGAATTCCAGTTGAGCTATTTCAAATCCTAAAAGATGATGCTGTGAAAGTGCTGCACTTAATATGCCAACAAATTTGGAAAACTCAGCAGTGGCCACAGGACTGGAAAAGGTCAATTTTTCTTTCCAATCCCAAAGAAAGGCAATGCCAAAGAATGTTCAAACTACCACACAATTGCACTCATCTCACAGCTAGCAAAGTAATACTCAAAATTCTCCAAGCCAGGCTTCAACAGTACATGAACTGAGAACTTCAGATGTTCAAGCTGGTTTTAGAAAAGGCAGAGGAACCAGAGATCAAATTGTCCAAATCCGTTGGATCATGGAAAAGCAAGAGAATTACAGAAGTAGATGTTTATCTACTTCTGCTTCATTGACTACACTGAAGCCTTTAACTGTGTGGATCATAACAAACTGTGGAAAGTTCTGAAACAGATGGGAATACCATACCACCTGACCTGCCTCTTGAGAAATCTATATGCAGGTCAAGAAGCAACAGTTAGAACCAGACATGAAACAACAGACTGGTTTCAAATTGGGAAAGGAAAAGGTCAAGGCTGTATATTGTCACCTTGCTTATTTAACTTATATGCAGAGTACATCATGTGAAATGCCGGATTGGATGAGGCACAAGCTGGAATCAAGATTACTGGGAGAAATATCAGTAACCTCAGATATGCAAATGAAACCCACCTTTGTGGCAGAACATGAAGAGGAACTAAACAGCCTCTTGATGAAGGTGGAAGAGGAGAGTGAAAAAGCTGGCTTAAAACTCAACATTCAAAAAACAAAGATCATATCTGGTCCCATCACTTCATGGCAAATAGATGGGGAAACAATGGAAACAGTGGCAGACTTTATTTTCTTGGGCTCCAAAATCACTGCAGATGGTGACTGCAGCCATGAAATTAAAAGACACTTGCTCCTTGAAGAAAAGCTATGACCAACCTAGATAGCATATCAAAAAGCAGAGACATTACTTTGCCAACAAAGGCCCATCTAGTCAAAGCTATGGTTTTTCCAGTAGTCATGTGTGGATGTGAGAGTTTGACCATAAAGAAAGTTGAGCTCTGAAGAATTGATGCTTTTGACCTGTGGTGTTGGAGAAGGCTCCTGCGAGTCCCTTGGACTGCAAGGAAATCAAACCAGTCAATCCTAAAGGAAATCAGTCCTGAATATTTATTGGAAGGACTGATGCTGAAGCTGAAACTGAACCTCCAATACTTTGTCCACCTGTTGTGAAGAACTGACTCATTGGAAAATACCCTGATACAGGGGGGAAAATGAAGGCAGGAAGAGAAGGGGATGATAGAGAATGAGAGGGTTGGATGTCATCATCGACTCAACGGACATGAGTTTGAGCAAGCTCCCGGAGTTGGTGAAGGACAGGGAAGCCTGATGTGCCACTGTCCATGGGGTCGCAAAGAGTTGAACATGACTGAGCAACTGAACTGAGCAACATATTTGCAATAAGTCTAGGCTATGATCAGGAATTTATGTACATAGATTTCTTTTGTTTTTCTTCCTTTGGCTTTCCTTCTTCCCTGTTCATTTTCCCTTCATCTCCCAATCCCTTTCCCACTCCCTTTGAAACCATTTATCTCAGATCAGGACTTGAACTCATGTGCTGGTATTCTAACCCAGCCAAAATCCAAGGTACCTGGTTTCAGAACCTAATGAAGCTCAGGTTCTTGATGTCTCATCACAGAAAGAATTCAGTGCAAGACACAAGTGATAGGTAAGATGCAGATTTGTTCAGATTCGGAGAGAAGCCCACTCCACAGACAAGAGTTTGGGCCATTGCAGATGGGGGTGCGGCCACAAAATGTGTCTTGGTTAGTTTTTATGGGCTGGGTATGTTAATGAGTGGGAAGATTATTCCAGCTATTTTGGGGAAGGGGAAGAGATTTCTAGGAATTCGGCCACAGCCCACTTCTTGGTCTCATGGCACTGTCATGGCACCTCTGGGTATGTCATTTAGTTTGCTGACTGAGGATCAGTCTAGTTGAACTCAACAGTTCTACTATCTTAGACCCATTTGATTCTAATCAGTTTATGTTGTCTAATCAGCCTCTTTCAAAGACTGTGCCCTGCCCCTTTCCCTCCTGTTATGCTATCGAGTGTCTTTTTCCTTTCACCTTCAGTTCTTGAACACAGGTCATATTCTACTCCCAGTTGCCTTGTTTATTAGTTGAGTGCTATTGGGGCACTTAGCATCTCTGGGCCTCAATTTCCTCTCTTAAAAATTGGTTTACCAAGAGAGTGCCTCCCTTCGAGGACTGTCAAAATTACAACAAAGAAGTCACACGCCAAGCACATTAAGTGGTCTCCAGCAAGAACTGGACATGTTCGCTCTCTTTATCTTTTCAGCCTTTTACCTCTATTACTCCTTCACTCCAGGGCTCAGCAGGTAAAAACCATAGGAAAAATACCTCGAGGCCAAAAGAGGAAACACTGGAGCTGGGGGCGGGGACTACGAGGTGTGCACTGCGCGTGCGCGCCCTCCCTGTCAGGTTCTGGTTTCTAGGCGGGCGTGGGGGGCGGGGCAGGTGGGGTAAATAGGGCTCCGTTTGTGACGGTCGCCCCCGCTAGCCCGGGGGAGTGGCGGGACCTCGGCGGAGCCGCGGGCGGGCTGGCTCAGCGCAAATCGAGGGCTGGAGGGGTAAGTTGGAAAATGGCGGAGGGGGAAGAAGGAGGGGCTTCACTGAGCAGGAGGCTGGCCTCGCGGCGGGGGGCGGAGGCCCGAAGACTTTGAGGGGCTCGGCGGCGCGGCTGGGGCGGGAGACGGCCGGGCCGCGCCGCGTGCCTTGTCTCTTTGAGGCCTTGGCGTGGAGGCACTTTGGATTCCGCGACTCGTGGTTCCTCCGCGCGGTGGGCGGGCGAGGGAGGGAAACGAAGGGACTTCCGTTTCCTTCTAGGCTGGGGCCTGGCCGCAGAGAGGAGTTGGCACTTCCAGATTGGGGCTTGGGCCGCCCCTCCTCCGGGACCCTCCCCTCGGCACCGCGCGGGGCGCCTCGGGCGATCTAGGCCGGCTCTCCTGGCGCGGTGGGTACTGCCCGGACGGGCTTCCGCCTCCCTCCCCTTTCCTGTCCTCCCCTCCCCTCTTCTCTCTTCTCGTCTCTTCTCCCCCCCTTCTCCTTGGGCCCCGCGCTGCGAGGGAGGGCAGGAGGGCAGCCCCTGCCGGGCGCCAGTGGCCTGCCCGGGGTACGTGCCCAGGTTCCCGGGTCTGGCGAAGAAAGGCGTGGGTGGCTTCAGGCCGCCGGCGTGCCTCCTCAAACCCCGTGACCCCTAAGGTAAAGCGAGTCAAAGAACTTTTTTAAAAAAATGATCAAAGGGGACCCCCCGCCCCCCGCCATCTGGTGCCTGTGCCAGGTATGGAGCTGGGTGGAGTGTGTCTGGTAAGGGCGTGTGAACAGAAAGAATAGAAGCCAAAGACCTTCCGGAAGAGGAAATTAACTAGCAATTCTTTCCAACCTTTGTCACCTCCCCAGCATATTCTGTGAGTAAGACAAAATTCAGTCTAACTTTCAGTTTCATTATTTTAACTCCATAATACACTTAATTGTTTTCTCATTGGGAGGAGGGAGAGTGGTTATTGCTGACACTAAGCAACAGCCCTCTCCGCCTCCAAAAAAAGAAAAACGTCAATCAAAGCTTTGTGAAAAACCTATCAGGTTTTAATAATCTACTACTTTGTTTTCGGATATAATTGCATCACTACTTATGTCACAAATGTGCTACCATGATAGTTAATGACAGAGAAATTTACTCTTGTAGGGTCGGAGGTTTGTTTCTATAGTGTTTCTTTCTTTTCTCTCTCTTTTTTTTTACTTAACATTTGTTACATCCAGTTCAGGAGAATACTGTGACAGCCATCTTAGAATTAGCACACTTTAGAACTGGAAGGGGTCTTAGTCCACCCATGATACTTACAAAAGCAGAAACTAAGGCATAGGAAGATTTCATGGCTTGCCTAGTGCTAGTCGATTCCTTGCTGTTGCTCTTTCTGTGCAACTGCTCCACTTAGCCTCCAATCAAAAAAATGAAGATGTATTCAGTGCACATTTCTGAAGCATATACCACTTTGTGCCATACAACTGTGCTACCTACTTAAAGTGTATTTAGCATGCTTATGAAGCCAGTGCTTGTTGTATTTTTCTTCATCATTCAAGAAGTGATAATAGGTTAAAAAGATTTATACATACACACACATCTGGATATATGTGCTCAGAAAAGTTCTTGAAGGATGTACAAGGAAAATGTTAACAGTGGTTACTTCTGGAGGTTGGAGGGAGGGTTTTTATTTTGCACCTCACGTGTGACCTAATGTACTGTTTGAATTTCTCACCGTGAACAAGTATTGATTTTAAAGCTAAAAACAAGTTTTAAAGTTTGCACACATATGTACATCAGTACAAACAAGTATCAATGGTATAGGTATATATATTTGTATACCTATATGTATTTATGTATCAGTGATTTGTAAAATCCAGAGAGGCTCATGTCAGCCCAACTGGCAAAGCAGGCCTGATTATCTGATGCTCATATTTCATCTTTGGTTTTCTCCTATTGCTCCTAATGTAAGAGGGTAACAATATTGTATTTTATTAGTCTTTATATAGTTTTGGAAAATGTGCTAAGCTTTTAATTATTGAATAATTAACAAATTATAACATTCAGGATATCAAATTTGACACAAAAAATTCTGAATGTAGAAATCTTTGTAAAAGTTATATAAAAAAATTAAGACAGTAAAGGTCCCTGGTAATTAGTAGTTCAGCTCTTTTGTTTTTATTATCAGGTTAAGACACAAGAAAAAAAGTGAGAAAAAGAAAAAAAAAGAAAAAAAGTGAATTGCCCAAGGTCATACATCTAATTATTAACAGAGCTTGGACTAGAGTCTAGGTCCTAGTCCAGTGCACCTTGTACTACACCTGTAATTTTATTGCTTTCTAGTGCGTTCGGTGAGTCCAACGAGGGGAAGAAGGGAATACTGACTAAAAGTCAGGTCCATTTCACTAGATAAGAATTACTGTAGTTAATGACTCAGTTAACTTGTATAGAGCTTGAAATATTTAACTAACATAAATGTTCCCCTTGTATTTGGTTGTAAACATTAACTTGTATAGTGCTTGAAATATTTCACTAACATAAATGTTCCCTTGTATTTGGTTATAAACATTAACTCATTTAGTAAATCATTTGTGTATATTATAAATGCTTAGAGACTCCAAGTGTGAAATAATGATATTTTCCTGTTTTTGTTTGATCTCATATTTAAATCTGGTAGCTGGTACTAACAGATTAAAAAAACAGCGCTGATTTATTAAAAAGAAAAAAAACTTACTGAGCACCTACAATATATGCCAGGTATTGTACTATGTGGTAGAATCCCAAAGATGAATATGGCAAAATAGATGCCCTTGTTCTCTTGAGGATGGGAGATTATCATGAGCTGTCATGTCTCAAACTTTGTGGTCCAATCTGGTAATAGTATTACAGAATGTAATCTGAAGTACTGTTAAAGGTCATTGTGTGAGTAGATTTGAGGAGATAAAAACAGTAGTGGTAAAATAAATTGATACTGAGTTGAACAAATATTATTTTCACATCTTAGAAGTCATGTGGTACAGTGGAAAGAGCCTTAGATTGAAAGCCTGAGTTCCTGTGTTGACTTTGTTTATGATTAGCTGAGGGATTGTGAGCGAATCATTCAACCTCGTTGCCTCCATGTTTCTTTTTCATAAATTTTAAAGTATATTTGTTCCACTTAATTCAAAGCATGAAAAGAGCATTTGGAATATTATCTAAGAGAAATGTATCTGCCTTAAGAACTTGGGGCCAAACTTAAGTTATATGTTATCTACTCTGCATATACTTAGTAGGTTCTCCTTTGTGTGATAAAAGCATATTTATGTCCATTTTGTAGGATTTGGCATGGACCTTTATTTTTAATTATGATATAGTTGTAGCTGTGCTATTTGATACATTTGGGGATTTGATTTGGTATAATTGGTACCCAATCTTTGTTATGGATACATGTGATTCACTGTCATTCTGATCTGCTTCTATAATACATGAATATTTTCAAGAATATGGGTTGTGGTAAAAAGCGAGGTTTACCTGCATTGACTGGGAATAGCTTGAACTCAGATGGTCAGACAAAGGTTGAACTGAGTGAGTTAAAGCTAATGTCCTGAACTTGGCAAAGCTGGTGCCACTGTGTATTCTCTGGTATATCTGTAAATACTTACATATGGTTTGAACTTTTATGCTTATTCCTGTAATGATTTTGTTGACCTCATAACACAGACTTCTCAGCATATATTGCTATGTGATGTGCCTTTTGTGGCTCCACCTATTTTTTCAAGCCTTGAAAGGGCCCAGAGCCTAACATTTTTTACCTTACTGGACTACCCTTTCTACAAATAATCCCGATAGTAATTTCCTTATACCTTTTGTTATTGTTTAGTTGCTCAGTCACGTCTGACTCTTTGCAACCCGATGGACTGTAGCCCACCAGGCTTCTCTGTCCATAAAATTCTCCAGACAAGAATACTGGAGTGGGTAGCCATTCATTCCCTTCTTCAGGGGATCTTCCTGACCCAGTGATTGAACCCACGTCTCATGCATCAGCAGGTGGATTCTTTACCACTGAGCCACCAGGGAAGCCTCCTTATACCTAGATTGATCATAATCACTGGGTGTGCATTTTTACTGTCATTTACTGGCCACATGATTTTTGATGAGTAACAACCAGTCAGAAAATCACTGTTTTCCAATATTTCAAATGGGTGTAGGATGTGTAGGTTAAATGAGCTACCACACATGAAAAAATTGTAGATTGTAAAGCACATTACATATTTTAGTTATTATCAGAGGTAACATGGTAAAAAAGGATGGGCTGTGGAATCACACAAGTTCCTGGTTAAATTCTGACCTTTGAAACAAATAGGATTAGAAACTTAGTTTCAATTCAGCATGTTTTAGTAGATTAGAGAAAATGCGTATAGTTAAAATGATGGGGTAGAGGGAAATGAAAATTGATTTATAGTGTCTAAAACACATGGAGCATTCATTAAATATGTTGTACTGTTTTAATGTGGCTTGTAGTCACTGTAGCAACGTTTCCTTCATTTTGTGTCATTTTTTAACAATCCCAATGGAAGACAAACCTACTAAATGTTTACTTAGAGACAACAGAGTGGCTTTTTGAAAGAGTACATTATTTTTGCTGGGAAAAAGAAAAGATGTTGCCCTTTATCAAGAACTTAATTCGGCACTTGCTTGTGATCCCAACATGATCATGGAAGAGAATACTTAATCCTGAGAAAGACTTAAGGTAGTTACTATCCATTCACCAAGTCATTTATCAGAAGAACCTTAGAACGGCATTTGTGGAACCATCTGATTTTTTTCCAGTACCGCATCCTGATCACTCTGTCAGCATAAGTTATCTGAGCGAGTATCAAATAGAATAAGGTCTGATTTCTGTGGGCTTCGTCAAATCATTTCATTTCCTTATGCTTTAATTTCCTTATCTGAAAATGAAAAAGTGATTTCTATTATCCTGCTAGCACAAACATAAGTAAATTATGTTGAATAAGTTTTGCTCTTGGATGTCAGCAAATATAATTTTGCTTTTCTGTGTTCTTGATTCTGAGCTGCCCTTTTGTAAAAATTATTTCAGGGAAATTTTTGGCCGAAGATCAGGGCAGACTGCTTTCTTACCAGTGCCCAAAATTAGTTTCTTAAGGTATTGAGTGAACAAGTTTAGAACTCCAGCAGTAGATATCACTCAGACATTTTTCATGTCATGAAATCTTTTATTTTCAACTCAAGTTAACAATAAGCAGTCAGGTATTATTATTACAAATGTTTCTCAGCCTTCTCTGCTAATGATTTACTGCTACCCAGGCAGTGGACCAAAAGATGTGTTCATGCCAACCACTTGTACATAACCTGGTTACTGGTTACTGCTTTTATCTCTGGGAGTTGACCTGTATCTTCTTTTTTTTTTTTTTTTGGCCTTGCCACAGCATGCAGGATCTTAGTTCCCCAACCAGGGATCAAACTTTGCCATCTGCTGTGGGACCCTGGACTCTTAACCACTAGACCACCAGGAAAGGACCCTTTGTTTTAACTTGATAATTGACAGTAATATTACAAAGTAGCAAGTTGACAAATTCTCAGAATAGGCAAAAAGATAAGGACCTAAGAATACGTTCTTCCCTCTCCTTGTTACAAGTTATAAAAATGATTTTCTGTGAAAAAAGAGCCAAAACCTTGCAATAGCAGGCCCCACTAACAATAGCTTACCAGGCCATTTTATTCACAGATGAAGGAAACATTGTCATATGGCAGATAGCCAAATAACACCCCCAGCCTGCTGGGCACAATTGTATAAAGGACCTTGACTAATCAGGAGTCCAACTGCTTTTTTCTTTTAATTAGAATCTACTTGCTGGATAAAATTTAGAAAATTAAGAGAATCGTAAAGAAGAAAATTAAAGTCAGTAATCTCGGTACCCGGAGATAATAACCACAGTAGAGTTTTAATGTGTAACTTAGCCTAAATCTTTATATATCGCTCTGTCGTGTCCGACTCTTTGCGACCGCATGGACTGTAGCTTCCCAATCTCCTCTGTCCATGGAATTTTCCAGACCAGAATACTGGAGTAGATAACCATTCCCTTCTCCAGGGTATCTTCCCAACCCAGGGATCAAACCCAGGTCTCCCACACTGCAGGCGAATTCTTTACTAACTGAGCCACCAGGGAAGGCCCTTATATATTGGTATTTTTAATAATTGGGATTATACTAGATAATATTGTTTTATAACCAGCTTTTTTCACTTAATACAGCATCATGAACACATATTTGTGTTCTTTATTAGTAGTCTACAACTTAAGTTTTTAAAGGTTGCCTAGTCTCTACGTTAAAAAAGTGTTGTCCTCTTTTGTTGGAAATGAGGTTTTTTTAAAAAATAAATATTGCTGTATTGAACATCCTCATATACATATTTTTTAAAAACATCCTTGATCATTTCCTTAGTGTTAATGCTTTAGTACTAGAATGGCTGGTTCAGAAAGTAACCATATATTTAAAACTTTTAGAATGTATTGTCCGATTGCTCTCTAGAAAAGGTGTACCAGTTTTTAGTTCCACCAACAAGAATGACTGTTGTCCTTTATCTTCTCATCCGCTGGATTTTTATTGTTAGTGATGGCAGTCTCTGCCAGAACATACAAAAATGGTATCTTTTGAAATGTTTATTTCTTTGATCACTCATGATATTTAACATTTTTGCATGTTTGTTGGCCATTAGTATTTGCTACTTATAAATTTGTTTTCTATTGAGATGTTCTCTTTTTTTCATATATTAATAAGAGCTTTCAAGCTTTAAGACTATTCCTAGTCGAAAACAGAATAGATAAAAAATAAGTGGTGATAGGACACACTGCTATGTGAGATCACTTTAATGTTGATGTTAAAACAAACAGGGGAGGGGCGATCAGGATGGGGAACACATGTAAATCCATGGCTGATTCATGTCAATGTATGACAAAAACCACTACAATATTGTAAAGTAATTAGCCTCCAACTAATGAAAATAAATGAAGAAAAAAAAAACACCAAACAAACAGGAACTTCCCTGGTGCCCAGTGGTTAAGACTCCACAATCCCAATGCAGGGGGGCAATGGGTTCATTCCCAGGTCAGGAACCTAAGATCCTGCATGTCACACAGTATTGCCAACATTTTTAAAAATGCAAATGAACAGGAGGACATTAAGTCCAACATATTTTATAGTAGTAAAAAATTGTTAGCTTTAGAAAAGCCTGACAGTGAAGGTGCGTAACTGTGTGTGTGTTAACATTTGTGTTTTTTAAAATGCTGTAACACATCTCCGGAGGTATGTAGGAGAAACTGGTAAGAGTGATTGTTTCTAGGAAGGGAACTGGAGGTTTAAGGTACAGGGGTGGAATGGATGCAACTTTTGTACCTCTTGAATTTTATCATGTGTATATTTTCTCTTTTTAAAAATATACATCTAAAATTCATGTTCAGCAATATGAGATTGTGAGGTTATGATACATTCATATAGTCAGATACTAGTCATCCAGTTAAAATAATGTTCTATATAAAAATTGATGTGAAAAAATTGATGTGGAGAGATGCTTATGATATATTTTTAAGTAGAAAAAAGCAAATTATAAAAATACCATATAAGTCCTCTTTAGAAATATTTATAATGTGCATGTATACATGTACGCAGAAAATGGTCTTAAAGGGTAAACATATTAAAGTATTCATAGTCTGAATAATAGGCCTCTTTTTCCCCCTCTTTTAAAAAGGAAAACCTTTGTTTGTATTAAATATTGGGTTGGTATCCATCATGAGATTTTGTCTTTCTGCCTATTCTGATTTTAGCATAGTTTTTTTTTATCTATTAATAGGCTCTGAATATGCATAAACAGTATTAATCTATGCTATGGATCTACAGTTTGGGCTATAGATGGTTTGTTTTTGAATCAAAGACTTGATTAACAAGCACTGTAAATTGTCTTAAGTACTGAACAGTTTTCAGCAACATGGAAGAGGTGATACTAGTGATTTTGAACCTTCTTATGATCTTAAGTGAATTCTTGAGCCCCAAATCTGTGTATTCTTCATTCAAAAAAAAAAACATTCTTTGAGGGAGCACAGTCCCATGATTTATTGAAGAAAAGATGATGGAATACCTTACTGTGGGTCCATTCTGAGAGAACTATACCTGTGGAGTTAATTATTATAAACAATTTGGCAAAGATTGGAGGTCTGGGCTCAAATTTATGTATTACTATGACTTTCTAAATTAAGTGTAGAACATGTAATTGATACTCCCTTTGTTGATTCTCAGCATGGCCTTTGAGGTATTTACATGATCAAGCATATATTGTAGTCAGCAGTATTAATAAGTTGATGTTATTGACTGAGCTTATGGGCTAAGTGCTCCTTAATGCCATTCAGTTATTTGAATGCTCTAGTGCTTAATTTTAGGGAGAGAACTTTTGATTTGATTAAATGTAATTAACCTCAAAAATGTTCTATTGACCATTTAACTTAAATGAAAATATGCTTCATGGTTTGAAGAACATAGTAGTATAAATTAACAATTTGACTAAAAGTTGAATTTTTGTGTAAATGTATCATAATATAAAAACTGAATTTTAAAAATCTGTTTTTTAAAAATACACCCTTTTGTTGAGGGCAAGTAGATTTTTAAAACTCAGCTTTTTAATACTATGTTATATTTATGTAGATACCTTTTTTTAGATACTACAATTTTGTAAATCAAAATGCTGTTTCTAAACAGGGAACTAACTTAATACTTTAAGATCATTATAAGAGGGATTGACCTCCACTGGGTCAGGGAGAATGTTGCTAGTTTGATGAGATCTCTATGCTGGATCTTCTATAGGGGCAAGAAACAACTGATGAAAAAAATCTTACAGTATTTCTACATATAATGAGCGAAGAGAGAATCTTAAGATAAATTTTAAATTATGATGGTGTTTTGGGTTAGCACACATAAGATTTTTATTGTATTACTATGAAAAATTTTATGAATCTTATATTTTTAAAATGTGATTTGAGTTGTACTGTTTACATAATATGCATATATTTCCTATTTTGGTCACATTTCCTGGTCACAGTGGCATATTAACAATTTTTACTACTCACAGTGATTTCAAGAGTCCATTGGAGGTGGTGGGTAGAATGTGTAATAGTGCCAGCTGTGACCAAATAGAGGTGGTTCAACATTCATTCTTTTGCCCAACATTGATTAAGCACTACTGTGTCACTCATTGCTTTAGGAATTGGGAATACAAATGTGATAGGGCAGAGCCCTTGCCATAAAGGACCTTCATTCTAACAATATAGGTACACTTGAAAACATACACTGGAGAAGGCAATGGCACCCCACTCCAGTACTCTTGCCTGGAGAATCCCATGGACAGAGGAGCCTGGTAGGCTGCAGTCCATGGGGTCGCTAAGAGTTGGGCATGACTGAGCGACTTCACTTTCACGCATTGGAGAAGGAAATGGCAACCCACTCCAGTGTTCTTGCCTGGAGAATCCCAGGGACGGAGGAGCCTAGTGGGCTGCCATCTGTGGGGTTGCACAGAGTTGGACACGACTGAAGTGACTTAGCAGCAGCAGCATAAACATACACATATGCAGTCATTATTCAGTCTCGTTCTAGTACAACTTGGGTCTTCAGCAAATTATTTAGAGGATATGCTGAGGGCACAAAGAGTAGTCATTCCCTACTAGGGTTTTCAGTGGATGAATCAGCGAAGGTGTCATAGATGAAATTCTAAAAACATGTCTTCTGAGTTTTAAACAGGTGTGTGTGTGTGTGTGTGTGTGTGTGTGTGTGTGTGTGCGCGCGCGTGCGTGCGTGCGCATGCACGCGCTCAGTTGTGTCTGACTGTGTCACCCTATGGACTGTAGCTCACCAGGCTTCTCTGTCCGTGGAGTTCTCCAGGCAAGAATACTAGAATGGATTACCATGCCCTCCTCCAGGAGATCTCCCTGATGCAGAGTCAAACCCGCATCTTTATGTGTCTCCTGCATTGGCAGGCAGGTTCTTCACCACTGTGCCACCTGGGAGACCTTTAAACAGATGCCCTTATTCAATTACATAATGTGTTTCAGTTGGCATGGTAGTACTGCAGTGGGAGCTAATAGGGTTATATTGCTTGCTTACATTTTTTCATATTTATAACATCATTGTTTTAGTTTCTTTGGGCTGCCATAATAAAGTACCACAAACTGAGTGACTTAAAACAGCAGAAATTTAGGGACTTCCCTGGTGGTCCAGTGGTTAAAACTCCGAGCTTCCACTGTAGGGGGAACTAAGTCCTTGGTTGAGGAACTAAGATCCTACATGCTATGTGACCAGAAAGAAAGAAGGAAATTTATTTTTGCACAGTTCTGGTAACTAGAAGTCTGAAATCAAGGTGTTGGCAGGGCCATGCTGTCCCTGAAGCTCTGGGGAGAACCTGTTCCATGCCTTTCTCTTAGCTTCTGGTATTGCTATCGATCCTCGATGTTTTCCTTGGCTTGTCAGTACATTAAGACTCCAGTCTCTGCCTCTGTCTTCACATGGCCATCTTCCTTGTGTTTCTTCTCTGTTTTCAACAAGAATATCAGTCATATTGGATGACGGCACCCTAATGACCTCATCTTAACTTGATTGTTTCTGCATGGACCCTATATCCAAATAAGGTCACATTCCTAACCAGTGGCTTAGGGCTTCAAAATATCTTTGAGGGGGCACAATTCAACCCATAATAATCACTTAATTCCTTTTTACTGTGCCACATCAATATAGTTACTTAAGAAATGCTTTTTTATGATGAGGTTAACAAGGCCCTTGGTTGCAGGAATAATGTTAAGTATTTTTAGTTCATTAAATGAGCCTATAGTGATTGAATGAATTTCTCCCAGAGACCAGAAGGGTGAAACACAGGCAGGCTGTAGAGATCTCTGAGCTCAATAAAAAAAAGATGAAAGTTTTTGCTGCTTATTTGTTAAGGAACAGCAAACAAACAGTGATTTGTTATTCAGGTGCTCCTTTGACTTTAAAAGATTTAATACGTATTTGTAATAGTTAATTTTCAGTCATCAGAGATAGTTCCCTAGTATATTATCTTAAATAATTAAATTTATGTAAGTCTTCAAAGCTACTTTCTTCATTGTCTTGTACACACATGAAACTGCTTGTTAATTTTTTTCTAAGGTGCTGTGGTAACTGAAATTCATGACATTATGGAATAGATTTTTAAAATTACTTTTGCCATAGTAATTGCCTACCAAATAGAATTCAGTTTAAGAAATTACTGTTAATCTTCATTTCAAGTAAGACAGATTTTTATTAGAAAGCTTAATACTTAAATACATTTTGGAGTAGTGTTCTGGTATTTATTTCTTGTTTGTTTTTTTCATTTATTTTTATTAGTTGGAGTGTTCTGGTATTTAATATCACAAAAGTATTTCCCTGCATGGGATTTTTTTCAATTAATCAAAAATTTTATTTCATTTTTTTTACCATTTGGAGAAGCTATCTTTCAAAAGGGAATCATTTGATTCTTTATTGTTTTAATAGCACACAACTGTCATAAACTTGTCCATACTAGCCTTATTTTGAGATGAATTGTTAAATAGCTTTGGGGGGAATTATTCATAGACCACAGGGAACTTTGTAATATTCTTAATTTCTATGTGCCTGCATTATTACAGTGCTTACGCACACTGTACAATGATAAATACCAAAGAAATCAGGCAAAGAATGAAAATTGGCAGCCTCACCCTGACTTGTCATAAGTGGATGTGTGGAAATAAATAGCCCGATAAAAATAATATAGGTAGACTTTACTTGTCAATGGTAAATACCACAGCTTTCTCTTAAAGTGTAGGCAATGTTCCTAGAATAATCCCACGGAAGAAAATCCAAAATCTTTACATAAAAAAGTGCACAAGTTTGTCCTATGTGTAAAAGTCTTTAAGTGCATTTTATATCCAAAACAGTTTGCACTACTTGAATACAGATCTTCCTCAACTTATAATGAGGTTGCATCCCAATAAAACCATCCTAAGTTGAAAGTATCATAAGCCAAAGATGTATTTTATACGTCTAACTTACCAAATGTCATAGCTTAGCCTGTCCTACCTTAAATGTGCTCAGAACGCTTACATTAGCCTACAGTTAGGGAAAATCATCTAACACAAAGCCTATTTTATAATAAAGTGTGGAATGTCTCGTGTAATTTATTGAATACTGCACTGAAAGTGAAAAATGGAATGTTCGTATGGGTAGAATTGTGAGTCTATCAGTTGACCTTCGTGATTGCCTGAACTGACTGGGAGCTGCAAGTTGCCCTGCTGCCCAGTATCACTAGAGATTATCAGACTGCACTAGCGCAGGAAAAGATCTGAATGTGTATCACTTTCACACCATTATAAAGTGGAAGAATCATATCAAACCATTGTAAGTGGGGACCATTTGTACCTTAAAAAAGTTCAGAAGCCTACCAACATATATATAGTAGCACACACCCAAAACAAAAGGAATGCTTTTCCAGTGAGATTGGAAATGAGGATAAGAATTAAAAGAGAGCATCTCCTGTATTACCAGAGTCAACAAAATTAGCTGATTATATAATCTATAGGATAGACAAGCATCAATGTGAAAAACTCACAGAATTTCATAATTCAGGAACATAGCTTCAGTGCTTCATGATGTAGAAAGAAGCTCCTAAGAACAGCCAATTGGTTTGATTTCTTAGAAGTTAGAAAAAATGCATTTCAGAAAAGGATTTGTAACAGTTAACAGCAAACTAACACAATATTGTAAAGCAATTATCCTCCAATTAAAAATATAATAAAATTAGCACAAGAACAACATTAAGAAATAAAAATACTGGGGGGATTCCGCAGTGGTCCAGTGATTAGGACTCTGCGCTCTCACTGCACAGGGCCAAAATTCAATCCCTGGTCAGGGAACTATGATTCCCCAAGCCTGGGGAATGGCCACACCTCCTCCCCCCCAAATACTGGGTACACAAGAACTGAGGTCCTCAGAGTACCAAAAATATCTAAAGAGAATCAGACTTCACATTAGAATTTAAAGAATGTAGTTAGAGGAAAAACTAACTGGAATCTCTGTAATAGGTTAAATATTTAACTCTTTCGAACAGAAATAGTCCTCTCACATAGTTCTAAAAATGTACTGTAGCATCTAGTTTTCTATATCAAAAGCACATAATTTCATTAGCTGAGCTCCCATTGTTTTAGACTTAAAATCACCTCTGATCCACCAAAGTTTGTACTAGCAGTTACCAAACTAATTAACATTTAAACAGCTTTATTGAGATATAATTCACATACTATAATATTAATTTTGAAGTGTACAGTTCAGTGATTTTAATGATCAGAGTTGTACAACCACCATTGCAGTCTCAGTTCAGTCAGTCAGTTCAGTCGCTCAGTGCAACCCCATGCACACCAAGCCTCCTGTCCATCAACAACTCCCGGAGCTTGCTTAAACTCATGTCCATCGAGTCGGTGATGCCATCCAACCATCTCATCCTCTGTCATCCCCTTCTTCTCCTGCCTTCAATCTTTCCCAGCATCAGGGTTGTTTCCAATGAGTCAGTTCTTTGCATCAGGTGGCCAAAGTATTGGAGCTTCAACATCAGTCCTTCCAATGAATATTCAAGACTGATTTCCTTAGTATTGACTGGTTGGATCTCCTTGCAGTCCAAGAGTGTTCTCCAACACCACAGTTCAGAAGCATCAATTCTTTGGCGCTCAACTTTCTTTATAGTCCAACTCTCACATCCATACATGACTACTTGAAAAACTATAGCTTTTTACTAGATGGACCTTTGTTAGCAAAGTAATGTCCCTGCTTTTTAATATGCTGTCTAGATTGGTCATAACTTTCCTTCTTAATTTCATGGCTGCAGTCACCAACTGCAGTGATTTTGGAGCCCCCCCACCCAAAAAATTAGTCTAATTTAGAATATTTTAATTACTCCACAAAGAAACCCAGTAACTATTTGCATATTTCTGATTCTCCTCCTCACCCAGCTGTAAGCAACCACTAATCTACTTTCTCGTTCTATTTATTTTAAGAAATTTTAAACCTACATTATTGTTCTCATGCGTTTTCCAGGTCATTGGCTCAGAGGTCTAAAGGTTCTTAAATTAGCCAAATTTACAAGTCCTCAGACATCCTCACTCAGAAAACATTCAGCATTCAAATGATGGTTTCATGATGTTCCATCTTATAAGTTTTTGATCTGGAACATGTGTTTCAAATTCTGTTCGCACCACTTTCTAGGAGTGCTAAACTCATTTAATTAGAAGGAATAAAACCATTCTGTCCAAACTCAAAACTGAGTTTGTTCTATTTGGGTTAACCATTTCCAGGCTTTCAATAATAAGAACAGCTTTAGGAATCTAGCATGGTACACCACTATCTTCAATAATAATGTCTTCATCGTTTGGCTCAGTGTTTTGGTTCAATCTGCTGTGGATAGCCAAGAAAGCTATTACAAGTAAATTGGCCAGAGCTGCCAGAAGTCCTAGTGTTCCTAACATTGTTCTCCTGTTTACTTGTCTTGCTCTCATGATGAAGTTGTGACTGTTTGCAGTCATCCTGTCATTTGATCAAAACTCTTCGCTGGGGAATTCCCTTGCAGTCCAGTGGTTAGGACTCCATGCTGCCACTGCAGGGGGCACTGGCTCGATCCCTGGTCAGGGAACTAAGGTCCCATGTACCATGGGGCCAAAAAGAAAAACCTGAATCATTGTGCTGTACATCTGAAACTAACACGACATTGTAAATCAACTATACTTCAATAAAATTAAAAAAATAAAGCTCTTCTTTGAAGCTTCTATACCACTAACCTAAAACGTCATTAGCAGGTGATAGTCCTGTGCTGTGAGCCAGACCTCCTGGAACAAGCCAGGGTGTAACGATCCATGGACCCACTCTAAGCCATATAGTGTCTCCTTTAGGCTCAAACCATCCCAGCTATAGAGCACCAGTGACCATTCGGTCAGTGTTGTGTTTATAAAGATGAACTAGTCCTATGATGTGTTTCTGGGGGAATATCCACATCTGTAATGGAAGATACATCTTAAGTCTTGCTGCATACCAGACTAGATCTGGCTTTTTTCTTTGGTTGATGGAACATACATTAAAACATTTTCCTTCTTCATTAGCATGTCAGTACCAAAGGCACTGTTTGCTTCTTTCTGTTTTTCTGTATAAAAATCCTGAGCAGCAGGTTGGTTGTTGAAATCGCTTTGTGATAATTATCATCTTTATATATAGATGGTAAGTCTCCCTGGTATAGGCTAATAAAATGTCATCATTAGATATCTTAAGAACATGTTGCAGTAATCCATGAAACTCCGCAAAATGTCCAAGTTTTGCTCTTTGTGTTGAAAATGGACAAAATTTGGTGCCAGCCTGCTCTTCTCCCTGCTGCCTGGGCGGCTGCGGTCAGGCTGAGTTCAGGAGCTGCAGCCCAGGAGTCCGCCACTCACCAGAGGCACCTGCAGAGGAGGCTTGGGTCTCAGTGCTGGGCTCCACAGGGCGGCTGGAGCCGCCTGTCTCTGTGGTGGCTGGAGGCACAGCTCCGTCCTCCCTCCCTCTGCTTTGCTGGGTGCAGAGCCCTGGTGGAGGGCGATGAGGGGGCAACCAACCCATCTGCCTCTTTTCTCTCGGCTGCGTCCCCCACAACCAGGCCTGTGGTGCCAACCAGAGAGAAGTTAGGCGAAAATATTATCAGATACATTTTGGAGAAAAAGATCACCTTAAAATATTTTATGCATATATTAAAAATTACCTCCAGGTGTTGTTCATGAGTATGTATTTTTGCACAGCTGAAGTCTGATATACATCCTACTTTATATCCTTTACCTGTGTAAAATAACCTTTATTCTGTATATTTGACAACTTTAATAATAAAAACCTGAGGGAAATAGAAACTCTTGTATTATGTGCAGATACCAGGTAGGTAGGTTTTCTGTTTTTCCCTCCCCTCCAACTCCCCATAGTCCCACATTATTGCTAGAGTAGCAGTCAGTCTCCTCTCTTTGGCACATGCCTATGGCTCTCTTTACCTAGTTGACTAGGCTAAATATATATATGTATGTGTGTGTATAAATATGCATACATATAATATACATGTTTGTATACATATGTGTGCACACATGTATATGTATGGGTATGTGTATATTTTATGTATGTACAGGTATATGTATGTATATTTTGTGCATGTATATGTATAGGTGTATGTATATTTTAAACACATCTCACCATGTTGAAATCTTCCATACCCCTTGTATAAACATATACCACTGCCTGCTGATTCTTTTTATGCTAATGTTGGCTTTCAGAGTGCCATTTTTCTTAACCACTGTTCTTCAAGGTTCTTGACTGCCTAGCCCCTTTATGTCAAAGCTTTCTTGGACATCTTTCTCTCTGTGTAAGAGAGAAAGTAAGAGTGCCTTCTTACTTTCTGCTTACCCAGTTCAGAGTCAAATTTTGCTTTCACAAAGAAGCCTTAAATTATCTCAGCATACTTTATTGCACTCAGCCCTTTTCACATCCAAAACCTTCTCATTCATACCTCACTTTCTATTCACAATTCCTCTGCTCCACATATACTTATTTTCTAAATATCATCTTTCCCACCTTCATTTCACTTAAATCCAGTTTTTAAAAATCATCTCTCTTCCCTTTTGGTACTTTTTCCAATCTCAAGGTTTCTGTCTTTTGTCAAACAGTTTTTCTCCTTTTTAACTCTTAACCTTTCTGGTAGTGGTTTTCTCACTCTTCTACAAAAGCCCCCACTCTGATAATGTATATGCAGTGTTCAGTTGAGTGGCTCTGAATAAATACCTGCTTTTCAAACAAGAGAAATATAAACTATTAGCATGGAAATAACCCCTGGGAAGATAAGGTCTCCACTTAAAAGCTTCAAATAGAAATTCTCCTGCTGGTGTTGAATGATGGAGCTTTATCTAATAGTATCTGAAATAGGATGACTACTTGAACCACACAAAATATTCACCATTATGAAATGAAAATAGGTCATTGGTTTTACATTTCTGTTTTGACTGACCTGAGAAACAAAACTTACCACCTCAGAGAAGATAACTTTCGTATGTCTGAGATTGTATTCAGCATTAATTCTTCAGGATAATTATAGACTTAGAAATGCTTAATCCTGTCTCCTGGTCCATGCCAAAGTCCCTTCCAGTGATGAGAGGAACTCAAAATCTACAAGGCAACCCAATCCATTTTATACTGATATTGATTGTTGTAACTATTCATCCATCCCTGTACTGGGTTAAAATGTATTGACTGTAGTACATATTAGCTAACTCTTAATTTTGCCCTCAAGGTAAATAGAATTTGGATCCCTTTTCTACATGACAGCCTTTTAGATCTCTCAAGGTAGTTATTCTGTCCTCTCCACCGCTTTCCCTACAATTTTCTTTTCCCTTGGAGATAAATACTTGACTCTTTCAACTATTCCTCATAGGATACCACTTTCATCATCTTGATTGCTCTCTATGGATGTTGTACTTTGTTAATGTCCCTTCTAAAATGTTCAGAACTAAAAATAATACTCAGTATGTAGCTGAGTTGAATCTGAATGTTGCACATCTGGACATGAATGCAGACTGAAGTTGTTTCAAGTGTTTTAGCTGCCATGTAATGTTGGCTCATGATGAATTTGTAATTAACTAAAATCCCAAGATTTTAATCTGGAGATTTCCCTTCATATGACTTCTTTCCAAACCAGGATTCCATCTTCCTTTAGGTGTACAACAGATTTTTAAAGTCAGAATGTAAGGCTTTACACATTTCCCAATTTTATCTCATTAGCCTCTCAGCTTCCCTTGGTTTATTTGAATTTTGATTTTTATTGTCAAGCTTATGCTGATTTAAGAGTCTTAAAGCTATCTGGGAAACAATCAAAAGTCGTGGAGACTATCTTCCAAAAATTGTTGTATGCACATATATCTCAGCTCTTGAGGTGTATATGAATTAATATAATATCTTCCAGACCCAGGGATCAAACCCAGGTCTCCTGCATTGCAAACAGATTCTTTACCGTCTGAGCTATCAGGGAAGCCCTGTATGAATTAGTGCCAGTGTAAATTAAGTCCACAAGGACTGAAGTCCACTGCCAGCCTGCAAGACAGAAGCCTTGTGTTGAACATTAACTCTAAGAGAGATGAAGTTCAAAACATACTGTGCCAACATAATGCCAAAAGAGCTGTTAGTTCTTCCCAAGAAATCAGTTACTATATATATATATGAAGTAAAAACAGTCATTGTGACCATTCCTTTACTTTGCCTTTGACAGGCATATACAGAGCACTGTATCATGAATAAAGTGAGATTCTGAAGAACCAGGTTTGCCTGGGGCAACTCTGAATCTGTACCTCTTGTCCCAATGTAATTACTAGTAACATCATTCACTTTTAAAAGAGTTCAGGTTTAGAGGATAAATTATTTTGGCCACTCTTCTCATAACCCAACCAGTTCATTTTAGTATTTTATCTTGGTTAAATATTACAGAGCTGTAATTTGGCATCTCTAATGAGGCTGCGGTCGTATTTCTTTTCCATTTGAACAGATTGTTCCTTGTCCGTGGGCAATTGATAGCAAAAGTAACTGCAGTTAAGGTCTACATGTGTTTAGTATACTGTTACATACATTTGAAATGATCCAGTTCCAACAAAAGTGGACTCTTATTTTACCTGAAAATCATAAACATTTGATGCTCTTAAAGCACACATTGGAACCAATGTTGTGAGTAAAACTTATCTTTTGCAAAGCAGTAGAGAAATATTAAAAATTACTTCATTAACATTCTGAGCATTTTTTTCATTGTAAAAACTGAATTTTGATGCCTTGAATATATAGTGATTCATTATAACAATTATGCATGGACTAAAGAATCTGCATATTTTATGCTTTCATGTTTTTCCTAATTAATGATTTTACATGGTTAATAATTTCAACATATTCTGCATCACATAGTTTCGTGTTTATATAAAATAAGCACTATAAAATGAATAGTTCTCATCTACTTGTTTAAATATTACTTTCCTTTAAAAGAGAAAACAAAAAATCTGGTTTTTACTTTATGACCTGAATCATGTGATAATGTATTCATAGAATTCTAGTATTTATAATGTTTCTTAGAGATGGTGTGATTACTTTTAAGTCATTAGTGGATAATTTGTTATCTCCTAATAATCAAAAGTATATTGCCTGTGTTTCACATTTTAGATTTCCTAATGTAATGTTCTCTTTTTAGAAAAGGTGGACAAGTCCTATTTTCAAGAGAAGATGACTTTTAACAATTTTGAAGGATCTAAAACTTGTGTACCTGCAGACATCAATAACGATGAAGAATTTGTAGAAGAGTTTAATAGATTAAAAACTTTTGCTAATTTTCCAAGTAGTAGTCCTGTTTCAGCATCAACGCTAGCACGAGCTGGTTTTCTGTATACTGGGGAAGGAGACACCGTGCGGTGCTTTAGTTGTCATGCAGCAGTAGATAGATGGCAATATGGAGACTCAGCAATTGGAAGACACAGGAAAGTATCCCCAAACTGCAGATTTATCAATGGCTTTTATTTTGAAAACAATGCTGCACAGCCTACATTTTCTGGTGTCCAAAATGGTCAGTACAAAGCTGAAAACTATCTGGGAAACAGAAATCATTTTGTTTTAGAAAGGCCACCTGAGACTCATGCACAGTATCTTTTGAGGACTGGACAGGTTGTAGATTTATCAGACACCGTATACCCAAGGAACCCTGCCATGTGTAGTGAAGAAGCTAGATTAAAGTCATTTCAGAACTGGCCAAACTATGCCCACTTAACCCCAAGAGAGTTAGCTCGTGCTGGACTCTACTACACAGGTATTGACGATCAAGTACAGTGCTTTTGTTGTGGTGGGAAGTTAAAAAATTGGGAACCTTGTGATCGTGCATGGTCAGAACACAGGCGACATTTTCCTAATTGCTTCTTTGTTTTGGGCCGGAATATGAATATGCAAAGTGAATCTGATATAATGAGTTCTGATAGGAATTTCCCAAATTCAACAAATGCTCCAAGAAATCCAGCCATGGCAGATTACGAAGCACGGATCATTACATTTGGGACGTGGATGTACTCAGTTAACAAGGAGCAGCTTGCAAGAGCTGGATTTTATGCTTTAGGTAAACTTTATTATAAAACTAGGCTAATAAATAACTTTCCAACTGTCTCAGGACTCCTAAAAAGTAAATAGGTGCCATTTGCCCCCCAAACTGGTAATATTTAGGTGTAAGCTGACATGGTTAATTTATGTTAGTATTCTGTGAACTCTTATGTTGAATCTCTAATATACCACAGGAATTTATGTGGAAAAGACTACCATATTATGAGTAATATGTATCTTTGTGTAACTGTCTTTTGGAGAAGAATGACATGCAAAAGATGATAGATATCCCTGCTAGAAGAATAGGTCTGATAGTAATACTGACTATAATTTATTGCACACCTGTATGTGCTCAGTAGATGTATTACATGCATTTTCTCTGTGCCTCACAACAGCCCTGTAAAAGAGTTAACATTAGAGAGTTTACCTTGGCTGATGTTAAAAGTGATACCTGCCTTTTGTACATAGACTATATACTTGAAAACAGCCATATATATTTGAAAGATGTCTTATTGCTTAAAATGAGCACTTTTCAAATGGACTGCTGTAGACATGTCAGTTGGAGAAGGAAATGGCAACCCACTCCAGTATTCTTGCCTGGAAAATCCCAGGCTTTTTACAGAAGAGCCTGGTGGGCTACAGTTCATGGGGTCGCAAAGAGTCAGACATGACTGAGTCAGCACAGACATGTAAGTAGGGAAGGAAAGGCCATCAGTGTGATGGCTTCCAGGAATATTCAGAAAAATTATACCATTATATATCTAACCCATTTACTTTAAAATTGAATAATGCCCCAAACCAAACTATGGAGTATTTCTATATTTTATTTACTTAGTATCATATGACAGTCTTGAAAGTTTATTGTCATATAGCTATAACCTTAGAGAAATTTATCCTGTAATTTCATTATATTCAACTTTATTGTTAAAGTTCTATAGTTTGAAAAAGTAAGTGTAGTATTGATGACCCCAAATGACATGTTGTTAATAAAGTAATTACAAAGTTTTTACATAAAAATTGGGAAAATTTTATTTTTGTCTCCTGTAAGTGTTAGTCACTGTCATGCCCCACTCTTTGTGACCCCATGGACTGCAGCTCACCAGCCTCCTCTCTCTATGAGATTTTCTAGGCAAGGATCCTGGAGTGGGTTGCCACTTCCTTCTCCAGGGGATCTTCCCAACCCAGGGATCAAACCCGGGTCTCCTGCACTGCAGGCAGATACTTTACCGACTGAGCTACAAGGGAAGCCTCCTGTAAAATACCTCAAATTGAATCAGTAAATTTAGTGTGTGTTTCCTCCTCAAATGATCTTATCTATTACTTAGATGTGAATTCAGATGTCTTCTTTTAAGGTGTGAGCTTTTCATGTAATTTAGAAATGCTTAATTTGATAGTATTTAAAAGGCTATTCTTGTGTAAGGTTGTAATTGCACAAATACATGTGTTTTTACTTGTTTGTTTCTTAGGTGAAGGTGATAAAGTAAAGTGTTTTCACTGTGGAGGAGGGCTAACTGATTGGAAACCCACTGAAGACCCTTGGGAACAACATGCTAAGTGGTTTCCAGGGTAAGATATTTAAATGTTCATTCAGTGACAGGCAGGTTGGCCAGTGCATGTGCAGCGGGAAGACTTGAATAACTTTTCACCTCAACTATTTTTACCTTCACCAATGGCTTGAAATTCACACCATGTTTATAAAAACGGGGTCAACTACTTTATATACATTAAAAAAAGACACCTAAGCCTTTTCCAGTGACCAAAACATTCATCATTTATATATCATACCTGTGACATTCAGATGATGCTATTTTTTTTCTTCCCAATTATTTTTATTAGTTGGAGACTAATTACTTTACAGTATTATAGTGGTTTTTGCCATACATTGACATGAATCAGCCATGGATCTACATGTGTTCCCCATCCTGAACCCCCATCCCAGTGGGTCATCCCAGTGCACCAGCCCCGAGCATTTGTCTTATGCACAGATGATGCTATTTCTAAACACAAAATTAGGAATATATGCTTTTATTGTTGTTGGAAGTAGGCTCTTTAATGATGGGCATGAGAGCCCATGTTATCAAGGAGATTGCTTAAGAACCCATCACACCCCCTAGCAAATATTACTGAATCTCACTGATTCTAAGGCATACAGTTGTTCACATTTTCAGCTCTGAACTCAGGACACATCTGGTGGTGGGTCATAATTTAATTGGCAGTGGTGATACACAGTATAGTAGTATACATGTATGCATATTGCACATAGTATAATCATGCTGCTTACGGTCAGTGGCATCTTAGAATGATGGCATATTCTAAGTGTCTCTCTGCCATCTTGCCTCTTTAAGGCACACAGACGTGTAGTGTACAGTGATGTGAATTTTTGGCCTACAAAATAGTACAACTTAAAACTTCAGAATGATTTGGAAGTAAGTCTTAACCTTAAACACTCTTGAAAGGCTGAAAGCCTAAAAGATTCCTTTAAAATGTATAATTGGTTAATCTCTAAATTAAGCTCATTAAGATGAACTATTTAAGACTTGTTTTTAAATGTCAAGGTGCTAGTTTAATAACTTGTTTAAAAGTTGAACATCCTCAAGTTGATATTTTTGCTCTACTAATATTAGCAAGGAGATCCAACCAGTCCATCCTAAAGGAGATCAGTCCTCCATCCTAAAGGAGATCAGTCCTGGGTGTTCATTGGAAGGACTGATGGTGAAGCTGAAACTCCAATACTTTGGCCACCTGATGGGAAGAGTTGACTCATTGGAAAAGACCCTGATGCTGGGAGGGATTGGGGGCAGGAGGAGAAGGGGATGACAGAGGATGAGATGGCTGGATGGCATCACCCACTCGATGGACATGAGTTTGAGTAAACTCCGGGAGTTGGTGATGGACAGGGAGGCCTGGCGTGCTGCGATTCATGAGGTCGCAAAGAGTCACGACTGAGTGACTGAACTGAACTGAACATTAGCATATTAAGATAACAAAGGGAACATTTTTTAACATTAAAATGATAGTTGGATAGTGAATTGAGTAGCATTTTATTTTGTGGATCTTTAGAAATATAAAAAAGCAAGTTAATAGAATTAAGATGATGATTCTATCTTTACTTATACTTTACTAATTGATGAGCTACTAAAGTTTAACCTTCTTTTATTTGTTTAGCTGTAAATATCTGTTAGAAGAGAAGGGACAAGAATATGTAAACAATATTCATTTAACCCATTCAATTGAGGAGTCTCTGGTAAGTCACATATTGTAGAATACACATTTTCAAATATTATGTAATTTGTTTTGAGCATTTCTTGGTGTAAAATTCACAGTATAGTATTTTAAATTAATAATGTATGATGAGCCTAAATGGGAGATCTTGAAGAGTGCTTGTTTTTCTCAAGCTGAAGCAAATTTGTGAAAAGGAGATCAGGATGAACCGAATTAAGTATCACTGTAGGTGAAAACAAACTTGAAGAACTAAAACACTTAAATCCCCTCAGCCTTCTGAAATTAGACTTGTATAATGTGTTTTGTACTGATAGTTTTTAACTTTTCACAGACAGTATTTAAAATCTGAAAAACATACCTAAATTGATAGTGTGGCCTGGGGTGGCTAAGGCATCAGTACTTTGTGGAAAGAGCCCTGGACTAGAATGGGACACAAGAGTTGCCATTATGGCCCTGCTGTGAACTGTTTAATCTCCCTGAGCCTCAGCTTCTTGTCTGTAAAGTGAGTGGACTGGAATCTTTTAACTTCCAGCTTCATCAGGCTATGCCTCTTGTGAATATTCATATGTTGAATTGGAATAAAACTAATTTATAAATTCATGATAGACATAATTTTTCAAATTGAGGTAATTGCCTTCTACCAAAAAGAATTCTAACTTATAATTCTTATTTGTATTTTAGGCGGGAACTGCTGAAAATGCACCATTGTTAACTAAAAGAATTGGTAAATATACTTTTTAAAATATTTTAATTTCATTGCCAATTTATTACAGTTATTATTTATAAGGTAAGCCGATTTTTTCAAGGTATTTTTCTTTGAGATAAGATTGCTATAAACTTAAGAATTAATGAAGTGCCTATACATTTCAGTTCAGTCGCTCAGTCATGTCTGACTCTTTGCGACCTCATGAAGCACAGCACGCCAGGCCTCCCTGTCCATCACCAACTCCCAGAATCCACCCAAACCCATGTCCATCGAGTCGATGATGCCATCCAACCATCTCATCCTCTGTCGTCCCCTCCTCCTCCTGCCTTCAATCTTTCCCAGCATCAGGGCCTTTTCAAATGAGTCAGCTCTTTGCATCAGGTGGCCAAAGTATTGGAGTTTCAGCTTCACCATCAGTCCCTCCAATGAGCACCCAGGACTTATCTCCTTTAGGATGGACTGGTTAGATCTCCTTGCAGTCCAAGGGACTCTCAACAGTCTTCTCCAATACCACAGTTTAAAAGCATCAGTTCTTTGACACTCAGCTTTCTTTATAGTCCAACTCTCACATCCATACATGACCACTGGAAAAACCATAGCCTTGACTAGACGGACCTTTGTTGGCAAAGTAATGTCTCTGCTTTTCAATATGCTGTCTAGGTTGGTCATAACTTTCCTTCCAAGGAGTAAGCGTCTTTTATTTTATTTTTTTTTCATTTATTTTTATTAGTTGGAGGCTAATTACTTTACAATATTGTAGTGGGTTTTGTCATACATTGACATGAATCAGCCATGGTTTTACATGTATTGTAAGCGTCTTTTAATTTCATGACTGCAGTCACCATCTGCAGTGAATTTGGAACCCAGGAAAATAAAGTCAGCTACTGTTTCCACTGTTTCCCCATCTATCTGCCATGAAGTGATGGGACCGGATGCCATGATCTTAGTTTTCTAAATGTTGAGCTTTAAGCCAACTTTTTCACTCTCCTCTTTCACCTTCATCAAAAGGCTCTTTAGTCCTTCCTTACTTTCTGCCATAAGGATGGTGTCATCTGCATATCTGAGGTTATTGATATTTCTCCTGGCAATCTTGATTCCAGCTTGTGCTTCTTCCAGCCTAGCGTTTCTCATGATGTACTCTGCATAGCAGTTAAATAAGCAGGATGATAATACACTGCCTTGACATACTCCTTTTCCTATTTGGAACCAGTCTGTTGTTCCATGTCCAGTTCTAACTGTTGCTTCCTGACCTGCCTACAGGTTTCTCAAGAGGCAGGGCAGGTGGTATGGTATGCCCATCTCTTTAAGAATTTTCCACAGTTCATTGTGATCCACACAGTCAAAGGCTTTGGCATAGTCATTAAAGCAGAAATAGATGTTTTTCTGAAACTCTTTTGCTTTTTCAATGATCCAGCGGATGTTGGCAATTTGATCTCTGGTTCCTCTGCCTTTTCTAAAACCAGCTTGAACATCTGGAAGTTCACAGTTCACGTATTGCTGAAGCCTGGCTTGGAGAATTTTAAGCATTACTTTACTAGTGTGTGAGATGAGTGCAATTGTGCAGTAGTTTGAGCATTCTTTGGCAATGCCTTTCTTTGGGATTGGAACGAAAACTGACGTTTTCCAGTCCTGTGGTCACTGCTGAGTTTTCCAAATGTGCTGGCATATTGAGGGCAGCACTTTTACAGCATCATCTTTCAGGATTTGAAATAGCTCAACTGGAATTGCATTACCTCCACTAGCTTTGTTCGTAGTGATGCTTTCTAAGGCCCACTTGACTTCACATTTCAGGATGTCTGGCTCTAGGTGAGTGATCACACCATCGTGATTATCTGGGTTGTGAAGATCTTTTTTGTACAGTTCTTCTGTGTATTCTTGCCACTTCTTCTTAATATCTTCTGCTTCTGTTGGGTCCCTACCATTTCTGTCCTTTGTTGAGCCCATCTTTGCATGAAAGATTCCCTTGGTATCTCTAATTTTCTTGAAGAGATCTCTAGTCTTTCCTATTCTATTGTTTTCCTCTATTTCTTTGCATTGATTGCCGAGGAAGACTTTCTTATCTCTGCTTGCTCTCTTTGGAACTCTGCATTCAAATGGGTATATCTTTCCTTTTCTCCCTTGCCTTTAGCTTCCCATCTTTTCACAGCTATTTGCAAGGCCTCTTGAGACAGCCATTTCGCTTTTTTGCATTTCTTTTTCTTGGGGACTATCTTGATTCCTGTCTCCTGTACAATGTCACAAGCCTCCATCCATAGTTCATCAGGCACTCTTGTCTATCAGATCTAGTCCCTTAAATCTATTTCTCACTTCTAATGTATAGAATAAGGGATTTGATTTAGGTCATACCTGAATGGTCTAGTGGTTTTCTCCACTTTCTTCAATTTCAGCCTGAATTCGGCAATAAGGAGTTCGTGATCCGAGCCACAGTCAGCTCCCAGTCTGGTTTTTTCTGACTGTATAGAGCTTCTCCATCTTTGGCTGCAAAGAATATAATCAATCTGATTTCAGTGTTGACCATCTGGTGATGTCCATGTGTAGAGTCTTCTCCTGTGTTGTTGAAAGAGGGTGTTTGCTATGACCGGTGCGTTCTCTTGGCAGAACTCTATTAGCCTTTGCCCTGCTTCATTCTGTACTCCAAGGCCAAATTTGCCTGTTACTCCAGGTGTTTCTTGACTTCCCACTTTTGCATTCCAGTCCCCTATAATGAAAAGGACGTCTTTTTTGGATGTTAGTTCTAGAAGGTCTTGTAGGTCTTCATAGAGCTGTTCAACTTCAGCTTTTCGGCCTTACTGATCAGGGCACAGACTTGAATTACCGTGACATTGAATGATTTGCCTTGGAAACGAACAGAGATCTTTCTGTCGTTTTTGAGATTGCATCCAAGTACTGCATTTTGGACTCTTGTTGACTATGATGGCTACTCCATTTCTTCTAAGGGATTCCTGCCCACAGCAGTAGATATAATGGTCATCTGAGTTAAATTCACCCATTCCAGTCCGTCTTAGTTCACTGATTCCTAGAATGTCTACATTCACTCTTCTCATCTCCTGTTTGACCACTTCCAATTTTCCTTGATTCATGGACCTAACATTCCAGGTTCCTATGCAATATTGCTCTTTACAGCATCAAATCTTGCTTCTATCACCAGTCCCGTTCACAACCGGTTGGCCTTAGGAAGTATCACTGAACAAAGCTAGTGGAGGTGATGGAATTCCTGTTGAGCTATTTCAAATCCTAAAAAATGATGCTGTGAAAGTGCTGCACTCAATATGCCAGCAAATTTGGAAAACTCATCAGTGGCCACAGGACTGGAAAAGATCCGTTTTCATTCTAATCCCAAAGAAAGGCAATGGCAAAGAATGCTCAAACTACTGCACAATTGCACTCATCTCACATGCTAGTAAAATAATGCTTAAAATTCTCCAAGCCAGGCTTCAGCAATACATGAACTATGAACTTCCAGATATTCAAACTGGTTTTATGTACTGGGAACATTCATTCAGAGGTTGAACAGATTTTCCAAGTTCGAGAGGAACAACTGTAGGCTGTACATTTTCATTTCTGTTAAAATCCCCCAAAAAAGAGTTAAGTGAATTTTTGTCAACAGAGTTTCTTTAGTTAGCCAAGATCATGAATCCAGTGTCCTATTGATATGCTATTACCATGATCAGCCCTAACCTACCTATTCCTTATTGGATGCCTCTTTTTGCCTTCCCCAGCTTCTTCGTAAAGGGATGTGGTTTGGTTTGTTTATATCCTATTGCCTTTTTAGAAAGGTAGAGATATTTTTTTAATCACAAAGATTCTTTACTCATTACTCATCATAGACATCTTTACAAACTAAAAGTGTGCAAAGAAAGATGTTAAACAAGAATATTATTATCCAACTTTTCAGAGAGGTTAAGTGACCAACCCACAGTTGCATTAGTGGTCTTCAGAATCCTACATCACACTACAGACCTCATTCTCAACCTAGTCATCGTGTTTTAAATATAATAGTTTAGTTTTAAAATATGTCTGGTGATTCCCCATCTATTTAGTATCTTAAAGATTAGAAGACAAGAGAATGCTATATATGTATATATATATGCTTTTGACTGAGACTCTTGCTCTGGTTTAGGATTAGTGTTTTTAGTTGATTTGCATTTCCCTGATATCTAACAATGTTGGGCATTTTTTTCATATGCTTTTGGGCCATTTGTATGTCTTCTTTGGAAAAATGTTCATCTCCTTTGCCTTTTTTTTAGTTGGATTACTTGATTTTTTATTATGGGCTTGTAATAGTTCTTTATATATTTTAGTTTTTTATACATATAAGTCCCATGTCAAGTATATGATTTGCAAATATTTTCTCCCATTCCATGGGTTGTCTTTTCATTTTCTTGTTAGTGTCCTTAAGAGTGTTATGCTTTTAGCTCTTACATTCAGGTCTGTGATCCATTTTGAGTTAATATTTTGTATATGGTATGAGGGAGAGGTTCATCTAACGATCACCCAGATCAAGATACAGAACATCTCTACCACCCTGGAAAGCTCTTTCAGGCCCCTTCACAATCAATATTTACCCTCAAGTTATATCCTGACTTCTATTACCATAGATTAGATTTGAACATCTTAAAAATGTAATCATACAATATGTACTCCATTGTCTCTGGTTCATCATTATGTTGATGTTTTGCTTATCATGTCTATGTGATTGATCCACGTTGTCTGTGGCAGTAGTTCGTTCTTCCTTGCTGTTTAATATTTGAATATACCACAATTTACTTATCCATTCACCTGATAAATGACACTTGAATTGTTTTCAGTTTGGGGCTGTTATAAATAACACTGCTATGAATATTCTTATGTATGTCTTTTGTGGGTATATGTACTCATTTTTAATACTGAAGAGTGGGGAATTCCTGAAGGCCTAGTGGTTAGGACTTGGCACTTTCACTGCTGGGGGGTGGGGGAGGGAGGAGGGCATGTTCAATCCCTGGTCAGGAAACCAAGATCCCTCAAGCTGCACAGCTTGGAAAAGAAAAAAGGAAAAAAAAATACCCAAGAGTGAAAGTGATGAGTCAGAGGATAGAAGTCTCTTTTAGCACATCACTACACAATCTGGTAAGATTAGTATTCGTCAGGCAGACAAAAGATTAAGAACTTTGCCCAGGGAGGAGAGTGAACAAAGGCATGAAGTCAAAGCAGAGAGACTGTCTCCTCCTGGAACTAGAAGTAATTCCTTTGATTTACACCTAGGAATCGGAAGGCCAAGAGCTCTACTAAGCTCTTCCCAGGTGGCTCAGTTGGTAAAGAATCCACCTGTCAATGCAGGAGATGCAGGTTGGATCTGGGTCAGGAAGGTCCCCTGCAGAAGGGCATGGCAACCCACTCCAGTATTCTTGCCTGGGAAATCCCATAGACAGAGGAGCCTGGCGGGCCGCAGTCCATGGAGTTGCAAAGAGTGGACACGACTTAGCGACTAAACACCACCACCACCACCACCACCACCACCACAGTCTGTAGTCCTACCTTGAGTGTCATTAAAGTGAGTTTGTATTAGGTTTCTTGCCTTATCTAGTCCACCCCACTCAACTGCAGAAACTAAGTCTGAGAGATAGGGAACTGATACATTGAAGGTCACAGACTGGAACTTCTTCTATTTCCCATGATTTTTTAAAAATAATAGTGGTGACTTGGTAAAGACGTCCACAGTTTCAGAATATTTGAAGCACTTAACCCTTTTTGTACCTGTTTTACCTTGTCTTGTACTGTTTATCATAGTCTTTAAAGCACCTAATCTCAATTCCTAATACTCCAAATACATACTCATTGTACTTTCAACTATTTTAAGATTCTGAAAGTGATTCTTCAGTGCCTAAATATTTCTAAATCCTGTTCCCAAAGCAGCTTTGGTTTGCTGGTTTGGTTTTGATTTTTTTGCTCGTTGCTTAAATTTTTCTTCTTAATGATACTCTGCTATTGAGTTGTGTTAATGAAAATAATTAAAGTCTGTGATTTTTTTCCTCACCAATTTTCATTTCAGATGATACAATATTCCAAAATCCTATGGTACAAGAAGCTATACGAATGGGATTCAGTTTCAAGGACATTAAGAAAACAATGGAGGGGAAAATTCAGACATCTGGGAGCAACTATAAATCACTTGAGGTTCTGGTTGCAGATCTAGTGAATGCTCAGAAAGACAATACACAAGATGAATCAAGTCAGACTTCATTACAGAAAGGTATGCATGCCTGTGTTGTAAAAGCAAGACACACCTAGTATTTCATTATGGATAGTATCTTATATGACTATGTGGCCCATGTATTTCCCCTTGGATAAGTGTTTTGTTAAACTTTTTATTATGAACGATGTCAAACATACTCAAAAGTGGAGAGAACAGTATAATGAACCCTCAGATACCCATCAGCCAGCTTCAATAATTATCAACACTTTTTCAATCTCGCTTCCTTTCTTCCCCCAACTTTGTTTTTTGCTGTAGTATTTCGGAGTAAATCCCAGACATCCTATATACCACTTGCCTATAAATACTTCAGTAACTAGGGACTTTTTTTTTTAACATGACCTTAATACTGTGTGTTAATCTGCTCGGACTGTTATAACAGTACCATAGACTGGGTGGCTTAGACAGCAGACATTTGTTTCTCATACTTCTGGAGGCTGGGAAGTCCAAGGTGCAGGCAGATTTGGTTCCTGGTGAAAACTCTCTTCTAGGCTGGCAGATGGCTGCCTTCTCTGTGTCCTCGCTTGGCCAAGAGAGATAGCATTCTGCTTTCTGTTCCTCTTCTTATAAGAACATTGATCCCATCATGGAGTCCCATCATCATGACCCCATGTAAACCAAATCACCTTTCGAAGGCCCTACCTCTAAGCACCATCACATAGGGTGTGAGGGCTTCAACGTGAGTTTTGGAGAGAAAGACATTTAGCCCATAATATACTATTGTCACAGTTAACAGAATTAACAGTAATTCCATAATATCATCTGAAATTCAGTTGATTTTAATTTTCCTCATCATCTTAAAATGTTTTTACATTTGATTTGTTCTGATCAGGATCCAAATAATATCTACTGATCTATTAATTTTAAAAGTGTAAGTTTATGCTCTATTTTAGGTAAAGAACAACAGAGGCTAACTTTTATCATTGCGTGTAGACTCTAAGTTTTGTAGTTGAAACTGCTTGGATTTAAGAGTATTTTGCAACTTTCCACATGATATAAATATGTAAAAGGGTCATACTGCTAAATAGAGCTTGAATTAAATGCATTTTAATACTGTGATTCATATACAAAGTGTATTGAAATGTAGAAGTATATAATCATTCTCTAAGCTTTTGACCACAAAAAATGAGAATTCTCCAAGTGCTAATGAACTTAAAAGTTCACTTATTTTGCTCTTTACATTCAAGACCTTTTTGATCTTTAAGTTATTTCAGATGCTTTTGAAACATTATTCAGATAATCAACTAAGTCATAAAGCAGTATAATATTGATGAGTTTTAAATTACTCTAGTTAGTGTCGAACATTCAGCAGAAAGTAGACTACTCTTTTCCTTAAAGATACATTTATTTAAAACCTATAATAGCTACTCTTATCTTGGCGATGGTGAAACAAATCATTTACTTTGTGATACAAGTGACTGTGTCATTTTCCCCTGCATCTTCACCACATCTCAAACTTAATTTAAGCTTGACAGTAAGGTGTTAGTTTTTATACCTGAAGGTGTTTACAGCAGAAAGATTTAGTGGGTTGCAGTAGGAAGAGAACAAAGGACAGGGTGCATCGGGGGATGTCTCTATTCAACAGGAGTTTGTGGGAGGGTCTCATCATTACTGAGATTACAAGCTGGGGTCGTGTGGGAAAGAGGGCCTAAGTTAATGCCAGTTCTCAAGGGCACACGTTAGAATTCATCAGTTGACGTCTCCTTAGTCTCACAAAATTGAGAGGCAGGTCATTGATACAGGCAAGCTTTTCATGAGGGGGGTGCTGTCTATTTCTCCTTCCAAAAGCTGATGAGGAAAACTGGCACTAGGATCTTTTTAATTCTGTACGAAATAGAGAGTGGGCCTAATTGAAGTAAAAGCAGATGAAATTTATTAGAAAAAAATATAATGTTATTGTTACTCACTAAGAAATCCTAGATTCAGTACTAGCTTTTATACCATTGTCTCTGTAACAGAGAATACCCCAGTCTTCTAAAGTGAAGTCTCTCAGTCGTGTCCAACTCTTTGTGACCCCATGGACTGTAGCCTACCAGGCTCCTCCGTCCATGGAATTTTCCAGGCAAGAGTACTGGAGTGGGTTGTAAAGATACTATCAAATTAGTATCTTTTCCCCTTTCTTTTTAAAAATGACATTGTATGATATAAAGCCCTTTACTTCATGTGTGTGGTAAGACACTTATTTTAATCCTTACATATATATGATAGAACGTAATGTAAAAATCAAATAACCCATGCACATTTCTTATCAGTCTGTCTTTCCACATAGATCTGCTCTGATTGGAACATGAATAACATCAATTTATTCTACAAGTGGTTTATAGTAATGTAGTAAAAATATTAGCAGATACCATGAAAAATTATCTAGCTATTGCCTTTATTGCTATGTGCCAGGTACCTCTCAACCTAGAAGAGGGTTTTGTGGCACGTAGAAGGGGAAGGGTGGCTCTGGAAAAGATGTAGAACCCAGTGGTTACTCTTTAGGCTAGAGTGAAGTAAAAAACTCTTAGTCTGGAAAAAAATGCCCAGAGCATCACCATCTCAAGTAAGTGTCTGTATGCACTGTAATATGGAACTGTAAACAATCAGAACCAATCAGAACCAAAGGAACCTTAAAGATCCTATAATAATTTTCATTACTTCAGAGAAAACTGAAGTGCTGATGAACTGTTACTCAAGATCACACAGATAGTTGGGAGTAAAATTCCGGTTTCCTGACTTATGGTCCAGTGTTGTTTTTTTTTTTTTTTAATTGTGGGTAATTCCCTGGTGGTCCTATGGTTAGGACTTGACACTTTTAGTACCAAGGACCCAGGTTCAATCCCTGGTCCAGGAGGTAAGATCCCACAAGTCACGTGGTGTGGCAAAAAAAAAAAAGATAAATGCACATAAAATTTACCCTCTGAGCCATTTTTAAGTGTATAGTTCAGTAATTTTAAATACATTCACATTGTTGTGCAGTCAATCTCCAGAGCTCTTTTCATCTACAAAACTGAAACTCTTTATCTATTAAACAGCTTCCATTTTCCCGTTCCCCTGGCAGCCACCATTCTGCTTTCTGTCTCTGTAAATTTGACTACTGTAGGTATCTGATTCAATGTCCTTTTTTATTCATTGTAGCATCACATGCAAAAGTAATGTCTAAGTTAATTGTTTTCCTCTTCATGATTTTGTTTTTGGATTACAAAGGTACTTTTATAAGACACTTCAAAGGGGTAGTCCCCTCACCCCCAGGACTGGCCTGGGGGAGAGAGACTACCTGAGAGGAGGGAACCCCAAAAGAGACCTGCTGTGGACTCCGGGCAAAAGGAATGCCTGGGTACTGGGGGCTGTGAGCATGACAGGAGGAAGTGGAGTGGGACAGGCTCCAGGCACACAGGCGAAGTGCGAGAAGATTGGACAAAAAGCCACAAAGTTACTTGGGTTGCTTCTTTTCATTTGCCTTTTTCAGCTTTTGCTGCCTGATCTCCAGGTCCTTCTGTTTGTGGACCACAGCGGAAAGCTTGTCATCTCAGTGTTTTCTCTTAACCAAGTCACTCTGCTTTTCCATATTCCTCTGGCAGGCTGGCTTTCGCTGGTTGCCACAGTCTTGGTGATGGCTGAAATATACACTATTCTGACTTACTTGGTCAGATGCATCTATATAATACAAATCAGTTTATAATGCCATCCTTTACTTTTGTTGTTTGCTATGCCCCGAATGCCTTTTTCCTGTTTGTATACCTAATCTTATTCCCCACTGCACCCCCGATTCCCTAAACCCATTTCTTGAATTTGTCCTTCAAGGCTCAGCTCAAAGGTCACTCTTTGAAGTTTCCCCAAAGACTCATAGCACACTTTGCAACGTCCTCTTCTCTACTCTCTCTGTTAAAGCATTTGTAACGTTATATTGGAACTTTTTCTGTCCCCTCCTATCTGTTAGGCTTCTTGAGGACAGGCAGTTTATCTTTCTTATCTCTATGTTCCATATTTGAGTTTCGAATTATGCCCAGGAGGTTGCCTTTTAAGAAAAAAAGGGATGAAATAATCCTTTTCTCCATGACTAGCCAAGAAAACCTTACTGAAGCAATTCTGGTATCTTTTTCCAGGTTAAAACCTTTCACTGGCTTTGGGGCCTTAGGTGTCAAGTCCAAACCCCTTTACATGGGTTACCAGATCCTTCATCACCAGGCTCCTGCTAACCTTCTCTAGCCTCATGCTATAGTCTCATGCTATTTCCCCTTTACATTCTCTTCCCAAACCTTACCTGTGCACTTGCAGGCCTCATTCTGTTTCTCTCCTTGGAGCCTGCCTATATTATTTCCTCTGCCCAGAGCCCTCTTCTCCCACTGCTCTTGTCCCCCAAGGTCTAAGGCCTTCTCCCTCTCTTAGTTTACTCCTACTTATCCTTTAGGACCCAATTTAGGTATAATTTTTTTCTGGAAGGCCTTCCCTCTGTGTTTGTGTACATGGATACCCAGCCTTCCTACATCTTCATAACATATTGTAATTACTTTAGTCATTACATTGTATTATAATTTCCTGCCTGCTTGTGTTCCTGACTTGTCTATGAATAGATTAGGAGCCCAGGAGCCATATATGTGTTAATCTATCTCTAATGCCTAGAACCTAGCTAAGTGTTCCATAAGCATTTGTTGAATAAAATTAAACCACTATTTCCCAAACTTGTTTTCAAAATAGTGTTCACCAGAATGTTAAGAGGTGTCATGAAAAAGGAGCTCTGTAGTTAAATAGGGAATGCATTTTGAATTTCTAAGAGGGCATATATGCTTTATTATACTGCCCTCAACTTGATAGCCATGGTTCAGAAATGCCAGTGTGCTCAACCCCAGAAACATTAGATTGAGTGAATGGGGCCCAGGAATCTATTTTTTTTTTTTTATTGCCCCTAGTCATTCTCATGTGAAGCTAAATTTGGAAACCACTGGTATACAGTGATCACAAAGATTGTTAAAATATGTAATACATTTGGAATCATGCCTAGCGCCTAGTAGAAGTGCTGTATTACTTTTAACTGCTGCTATTACTGATGTTGTTGTCATAGTTATATATGATTGTGAAACATATTCTTGTGCCATATTTGTTAACATTTCTCAAAACTAAGTTTGACAAAGGCTGAATTAAACAAGAATTTCAGTGCCACCTGTATATTGATAACGCCCAGGTTTCTATCTTTAGCCCTGATTTCTTCTGACCTTAAGACTTAACTCTCCGATCACCTACTGGACATTTTTATATGGATGCCCTGCAAACACCTCAGAAATATCTTAAAAATCCCAAACCTGTACCTCCATTTTTATTTCCTATTGGCACTACCATCCCCTTGTCAGCCATGCTAGAAATCTTGAAATCAACTTTATTTCCTCTTTCTTCCTCACCCTTCACATCTAATCACTAAATCCTACTTGTCTCATTTCATAAGTGGCCCTCCACTTCCATCTCTCCATTTCTGGAATAAGCCATGCCCTTTCAATATGCTGCTACTTTTACCTAACCCTTGCTTCTCTGCTTAGCAAATTGCTGTTTTTAAATGTCACTCTTCCATTTCCCCCCTTCCCCACCCAACAGCCACCAACCTGTGAAACCTTCCCCACCTAACCTGAACAGAACTTGTTCTGTTGCCTTGTCCCAGAGCCCTTTGTCTGTAACTTTATTACAGCACTTATCACTCTGTACTTTGTGCTTACTTCTGTAGCTTCAGCTCACATCCTTCTCTCCCACTAGCCTGTGAACTGCTTAAGAGTAGATGCCATGTGTGAGTTATCCCATCTCCTGACACTTGACCAGCGTTCAGCACATAGTAGGGGTTCACACTGTTTCAGTGAATTTAACCAACTCAGAAAGTCTAAAATTAACACATTTTTTTCTCTTTGTACAGACATTAGTACTGAAGAGCAGCTAAGGCTCCTGCAAGAGGAGAAGGTTTGCAAAATCTGTATGGATAGAAATATTGCTGTCGTCTTTATTCCTTGTGGACATCTGGTCACTTGTAAACAGTGTGCTGAAGCACTTGACAAGTGTCCCATGTGCTACACAGTCATTACTTTCAAGCAAAAAATTTTCATGTCGTAATCTAACTGCAGTAGGTGTCTTATGTTCTTATTACCCTGATTGAATGTGTGATGTGAACCAACTTGAAGAAATCAGCATTGAATTCCATTAGCATTTGCTGCAAAGTAGGAAGAAAATGTAAACTGCGATGTTATAGTTGGCAGTCTAAAATTTGAATATCTGGATTTTTCAGGATGTTAACTGTATTAGCTGTTCTATTTTTTTTCCCACTGTTATTTAATTGAAACCCTAGACTAAGAAGCATCATATTGTAACTGATCACAATGTGTGTTTTATAGTACACTTAGTTTTCTAAATGTAAGTGAATTAATCAATTGAATTTTTCATTCATTTTGGATAGGCTTAACAAATAGAGCATTCTGTATGAATGTGGAGATTAGAGTTAATCTCCCCAATCACATAGTTTGTTTTGTGTGAAAAAGGAATGAACTGTTCCACACTGGTGGAAAGATGGAGATGATTTTTAGATGTTTGTGTTTTAGGATTTTGTCCATTTTCTTTTAAATTATATGCATGTACTTGGGTGGATGATTTTTTTTAATGATTTTGCCATTGTTAAAAGGGTATTTAATGATTGAATACCATTTAGCCTACATGTACTGACATAAAAAGACATCAGAGGTATATCAAGTGGCAAAACACTATGTGTAGAATGAGCCAAGTGAAGGTGTGTGTATTTTATATACGTATAGAACAGAAGATTGGAAAGATAGGCACCAAACTGTTAAATGTGGTTTCTCTTGAAAGGGGGTGGGGGGATGGGTCCCAGAGGGGCTTTATAAGGGCCTTTCACTTTCTACTTTTTTCATTTTGTTCTGTTTGAATTTTTTATAAGTATTATTACTTTTGTAATCAAAATTTTTAGAAAGTATTTTACTGATTTAAAGGCTTAGGCATGTTCAAACGCCTGCAAAACTACTTATTGCTCAGCTTTAGTTTTCCTAATCCAAGAAGGCAGGGCAGTTAACCTTTTTGGTGCCAATGTGAAATTTAAATGTTTATATGTTTTTCCTGCTTTGTGGATGAAAAATATTTCTGAGTGGTAGTTTTCTGACAGGTAGACCATGTCTTCTCTTGTTTCAAAATAAATATTCCTGATTTTGTAAAATGAAATATAAAATATGTCTCAGATCTTCCAATTAATTAGTAAGGATTCATCTTTAATCCTTGCTAGTTTAAGCCTGCCTAAGTCACTTTACTAAAAGATCTTTGTTAACCGAGTATTTTAAACATCTGTCAGCTTATGTAGGTAAAAGTAGAAGCATGTTTGTACACTGCTCGTAGTTATAGTAACAGCTTTCCATGTTGAGATTCTCATATCTTGTATCTTAAAGTTTCATGTGAATTTTTACCGTTAGGATGCTTAAGATGTATATAGGATAAAATGTCAAGTCTTCACCTAAGTTTTTTGTTTTCTTGTCTAGTAATAGTAGCAGATACTTCTGGAATGTTCTCTCAAGATCCTTAAAAACTTCTTGGAAACTATAAAATACTGACAAGAAAAGAAGAATAGTTTTTTGAATATTAAAGAGAAAATAAATCTTGAGTAAGAATCAATATAGGTTAAAAAGATAAAAGTTTAAAAACACCTCATAGAACACCCAGGCAAAGATCCTCACAACAACCTGTTGTAGAGGTGAGTGAGGCATTTTACTGTAGAGAAAAGTTTGAGAGTAAAACTGTCAGTAATTATATTTTTGTTGTATTTTCTAAGAGAAAGAGTATTGTTACGTTCTCTTAACCTTTGTTAATTACTACTTTGATATTCATTTAAAGCATTACAAATTTAAATGAGAATTTTTAAAGTCAAATAATGACCGTCCTGTTTTTGTTTTACTATGTAAATCCTCAGTTCTTTACTTTTACACTTTCTTCCACTTAGATTTAGTTATATATTCATTAAAAGTTAAACTTTATATGTATAATCTAAGCTTTAAATTTAAACAAATTACAAGGGGAGAAAAGTGTTAAAGGTTTAAAAATGTGTTTCCAGGACACGTCAGCTCCAAGTCAGGTAGTTGGTTCAATCTAGTTGTTGTCCAAGGACTGAATTGTTTTAACATAAGGTTTTCCAGTTCTGGGAGCCTCAGTTCTTTAAAACTCTTAAAACTTGTATGTTTAGACTTAAGCAAGACCTTTTTTCTCCCCATGAGTTGTGAAATTTAATGCATGAAGCTGATGTGGCTAACAAGTTTATTTTAAGAATTGTTTAGAAATGCTGTTGCTTCAGGTTCTTAAATCACTCAGCGCTCCAACTTCTAATCAAATTTTTAAAGACTTACCAATGTTTGCCTGTGTTTGCACTATGAAAAGCACTGGATCCTTCCCATCTCTTTGTACAAAGAATGATCACTTGCAAGGTCAAAAATACAGCCAGAAAAAAAAAATACAGCCAGATCCAAATCTCAGCCTCCCCCTTCCCAAAATAGTTCTCAGTATCTCCATGTAGACTTCCTTTTCTGTATAAAGTTCACTCTAAGAGTTCAAAGGCACCGCCTATTTTACTACATTTTAGTCATGTGAAGTCAAGTTTTATAATAAATAGTTGTCTTTATTCATAATAATCTGGTGTGCTGATCAATAGCCTTGTCTTAATTTTTGAGAAATGAGTTTAGTGTTTATAAATTCCAGTTTATTAAGTAATGGCTTTGTATTACCTTTCCTCCTAGATTTTCGTTTATTTTCCCTTGGGTTAGGGGCTAAGATGGAGTAGGGTGGGTGTAGTGAATGTATGTGATGTGATTTGGCCCTGTGTATTACAATCTTTTGTTGTTTTATCACTTAAATGTTGGTAGTTTTCTTCCTGGTTTTCATTTTAGTGGATAAAATTGGTACTTTGAATGGAGACTACCACCACAGCATTAGTTCCACATATTGTACCCTTCAGACTGAAATCACTGTTTTATTTCCTGATTACCCAGTAGGTTGAATATGGGGGAAAGGGGTGGAGGGATTGGAGAAATAGGATAGGTTGTATATCGTTTCCATTAGAGAAAGAAGAAAATGGGATGGAATATTTGACAGATATGGTTTTTAGCCACATCTGGTTTGGAAAAGAGGTAACCATTTCTTCATCTGTGAATTGCAAATAGTACCTGTCTTACAAAATTATAAGGGTTGAAGGAGACTGTATATGTAAAATACTTGCTATAAATGTTAATTCCCTTCCTGACACTTTTTTACCTTCCATGGATTTGCCTTGACTCTGGAAATTAGGGCTAAAACTTAGATAATAACTCTTTCACTGACTCTTAATTCATCTTTCTCATTGTTTGTCATAGTTAAGATGCAAATTACAGTACACAAGTAGGTCAAATTCTTAAAAATATTTAAATTCCTTTTTTAAAAACTTGAAAAAATATTACCAAATTTAGTTGAGCTTTTCTAATAGAAACAATTGGCTTAGTCCCACTTTTATAATCAGTTTCAGTTTGACTTAGCACAATGTGCATTTCACTTGCAGCATAACAGAATCATAGGATGTCAGCTAGAAGTGACCTTAGAGAGTATCTAATTCATCCCCTCCCCCCTTTTTTTTCTCTTCTCTTCTCTTCTTTTTTTTTTTTTGGCATTTATTTATATTAGTTGGAGGCTAATTACTTTACAATATTGTAGTGGTTTTTGCCATACAAAGATAAACCATCTGAGGCTCAAAGGTGTAATGATTTGTTCAAAGCTACATAGCTAATTAGTGATAGCCCAGACTGGGACATATTTTGACGGTGAAAAACTTCAAGCTACCTCTCTAGGGAGGTCTCAAATGTTTATTTTTTCAACTATTCTTTGTTCTATACCATAACATTCACTACATATTAAATGACACTTTATAACTAATACAGTAGGACAATCTTAAATACATATGGCTTCAAATTGTACAATACTGCATTAATGTTTTGGTGGTAAGATTCTATTTTGAAGTCTAAAGTTTGCAGAAATGCATATAGATTTTTTTTTCATTTACTACATTCTTGTGTATCATTGTGTATCATTGTGTTTGTGTATCATTTAAAATTACTATGTAAGTATATTTTGTCATTCTGTCTATACTTAGCAACAAATTTGCACTTTTTATTTGATGTAGCAAAGGCTTTAATGTAATTTTTGTTAGAAGATTTTGCATTACGTTTATACTTTATATCTAACCTGACAGAGTGACTGATTCTTATGTCATTGTAATACTGTTGTGAATAATCACGTGAAATGTGTGAGATAGAGTACTATATTTGTGAATATAATTTTATGGCTGTTTTCATTTAATAGAAACCTTTCCATCAGTATGGAAAACTAAGAAAATTGCTTTCTACTGTATAATCTGGCAGTCATCATAGATTAAAGCTTATTTTTCTGTGAATAAAAACTTATCCAATAAAGCACTATTCTTTAAGATGATATCTTATTACTTTGTATTTGTTTCACGTCCTCAGAAAAAAATAAAATAGCCCTCTTAAAAATATTAATACTAAAATGTAACCTCCCAAATATATCCTATGCCATTATGGGGCCAGACATTAAGGTACACATCAAGTCATGTGATATTTAAAAAAAGACATCTGCTTTCACATTAGTTTATAGAATTCTATAAGTACATGAAAAGTTTATTTTTAGTTTTGTGTAAAAATATGAAACTCCCTCTCCACAAAGATTGGCCTGGTTAACTCAAGAGATACTATAGTCACCTTAACAAGGCTTGAATAAGCAAGAGACCTAAAAAGCCACTACCCCTTTGAGGCAGGCAGCAGAGATGAATTTTTGTGAGTCTACAGAAGCAGCTGCCCAGAGTTTCAGAAACTGTAAGCAAATCTGGTAGGATAAAAAGCCAGGGAATTAAAAAAAAAAAAAAGCAAGGGAATTGTAATTATCCTTCAATAAAAAATTAATTAGGAAAAAAGTGAGGAAATAAAGGCTTTTCAAAGGGAGAGGGAAATTTAGAAAAGGGCATTTCAAGTACTATTTCCCCTACCCCTTCCTACCCACAATGGAGGTTCCTAAATTGAGAGTTGTATTTCAGGCCTAGTCTATTATTTAGTTACTACCTGTGTCTGACTCTTTCTTACAGACTCTATGAACTGTAGCCCACCAGGCTTCTGTCCATGGGATTTCTCAGGCGAGAATACTACAATGGGTTGCCATTTCCTTCTCCATGGGATCTTCCCAACCCAGGGATTGAACCCATGTCTCCTGCATTGGTAGGTGGGTTCTTTACCACTGAGCCACCAGGGAAGCCCCATCTGTATAGTGACTGATTATCAAATTCCTGACTGTTACCACTGTTATCTGAGATACCATAAGACTGTTGTAAATGTAGTTCACATTTCTTACATGTCAGCTATACTTTCAATGAATATTGATGAAGATGTGAATTTTCAAAGCTTTCTCTTACAAAAATTTTCAAACTTACATAAAAGTAGAAATGAAAATATAATGAACCTCCTAATCATCATTCAGCTTCAACAAATAACATTTTGCCAGTCTTGTTTCATCTAGGACTCTCCCTCCCTTTATTTTTAAAATTTATTTATTGTTGATATATTTTAAAGTAAATCCTAGACATTATGTTATTTCTCCTATAATTATCTTGTTATATACCTATACAGGATTAGAACACTTTTTAAATTGTGAAGTTTTAACTTGCCACTATTACTGCTAAATTTTAATGGACATCTAAACAAGAATTAAGATCAACTTTATTCCCCTCTTTCCCCTATTTGAAGATTAAGGTAAATAAACATGCTCAAAACTGATATAATTTAAAAAATACTTTTAGGGAGTTCCATGGTGGTCCTGTGGTTAAGACTCCGTACTTTCATTATGGTCAGGGTGCAGTCTCTGGTTTGGGAGCTAAGATTCTGCAAGCCATGTAGCATGACCAAACAAAAAAAAAAGAAATTTTTTTAATGATGTTCTCACTATTTCATTTGTAGTTTGCTTATATAGATTATAGACTAAATGTGATACTTATTAGAAGTTGATGGGCTAGTTTGCAACAATGTAGATGGACCTAGAGAGTATTATACTGAGTGACATAAGTGGAGAAAGAAAAACACTGGATGATATCACTCACATGTAGAATCTAAAAAATAAAATGAATGTATATAACAACAGAAACAGACTTAGAGATATAGAGAACAAACTAGGGGAGAGGGAGGGTGTAAGGGGCAAGACAGGGGTATGGGATTAAGAGATACAAACCAGTGTGTATAAAATAAATAAGCAGCAAGGAATATTATACAGCACAGGGAAATATAGCCATTGTTTTTTAATAACTAAATGGGGTATAATCTATAAAAATATTGAATCATAGTGTTGTACACTTGAAACTAATATTGTAAGTCAGCTATACTTCTATTTAAACATTTTAAAATTATAATTACAATAAAGGTAGGTTAACTGTGTGGTGTATGGATACCTAGTGATTCTCAAAATGTGGTCTGGGGACCAGCAGCATCTGCATCACCTAGGAACTTGTTAGAAATACAAATTATTGGGACTTCCCTGGCAGTTAAGACTCCGCACTTCCAATGCAGGACGTGCGGATTCAATCCTTGGTTGAGTAAATAACATCCCACATGCTGCGTGGTGTGGCCAAAAAAAGGAAAAAAAAAAGTGAATTAATCGGCTCCAGCCTGAACCTAGTGAATCTGAAACTCTGGGGTGTAACCCAGCAATCAGTGTTTTAAAAAACCCTCTTGGTGGTTCTGATGAGGCTACAGTTTGAAAATGACTGGGATGTGGTATGGAGTCCAAATCCAGAAATAGTTAAATGGCTGAAACCTGTAAATCAAACTGTTCTGTGCAGATGACTGTAATCATCACCTTTTTTCTCCTTATAACTCTGTGGATCCAGTCCTGTATTTTCTCCTGCTACCAAAATGTGAAGACATAAGATGTAACATCATGAAAGTCCCTTCTGATTCGACTTTTCAACAAAATTTCCTTGCATGTAGTACTCTTTTGAATTTGATAATGAAAATCATTCTTCAGCCCTTACACTGCCAAGTTCAGAATAGAATAGGGCCACATTGATCACGTTAAACTATTCTCCAATCAAGCAGTGAAAGGGTTAAGTATTTCAAGTCTCACTTACAAGCACTAGTGTGACAGCAATCAGTTGAGGTTGTACAGATCAGACCTGCACTT